>NC_090934.1:605521755-606121755 GCF_040938575.1 Ambystoma mexicanum | reverse complement strand
ATCCCTATCTTGTTGGCACGTCGCTTCCTGGGAAATCTGAGAAGTCTGGTTCTAGACCCATTTGGGTGGGCAAACCCGCAAGGGTGGCATACACGTCCCTCGTTCTCCCTGTCACCAAGGGCGGCCAAGCGCTACCCGATTTGGAACGGTACTACTGGGCGGCCCAAGCCCAGTTCCTCAGTCACTGGTACGAGCCCCAGTTCGTAAAACCACATGTACAGGTCGAACGGGCATTGGCCTCACCCAACTTGCTGAGGGCCGTGATTATCAGTAAACAGGCTGTGCCACACTTGACACTGAACATAGTGCAATCCACATACACAATTTCGCGGAAAATGGCTCAAAAGTATAAGATACACTTCTGATACTCGCCTCTACGCCCCGTCAAATTCATCCCCGGGGTTCCACTTACTGCTGAGAAAGTGTTCCTAAACTGGGCAGACAAATGCAAAATAAGCACACTAGGCAACCTTTTCATACAAGAAACATTCATAACACCCCAGCAAGAGAAGGATAAGGGTAGCACCACCTCCCTAGATATTTTCATATACTTTAAAGTCCGTAATACCCTACAAGACCTCATCCCATCGTTCCCACAACAACCACTCACTTGGCAGCTACTGCATGGAGTAATTCAGGCACAAGGGGAGGGCAAATTGGTCTCATCTATCTACAAAACCCTGCTCATGGACACACTGCCATCAAATCCCAAAACAAAAGCAAGATGGGAAACTTTGCTACAAACGCCCATCCCAGACGAAGACTGGGATTACATACTACGACAGACTCAAAAAGTGGCACTTAACTCACGCTTTAAACAAATTCACTTCCATTTTCTGCACCAAACATATTACACCCCCAAAAAGAGAAACAGACATCACCCGAGTCAAATGCATCATGTGACAGATGTGGTACACCTGACGCTGACTTTCTGCACCTGGCGTGGTGCTGCCCGACGGTGGCCAAATTCTGGTCAGATGTACTTGGTGAAACCGAAGCAATAATCGGCGAGGAGATGGAGCACGTCCCAATGGTGGCGCTCCTAGGGTTGATGAAATCCTTATCATCACCAGTTAGAAAACTAGCAAGCGTACTATTGGTACTGGCGCGTAGAAGAACAGCCATGGCGTGGGGACAGGGTCCATCTCCTACACTAGCGAGCTGGAGGAAAGACATTCTCTATTGTCAAGAAACAGAAACGGAATTCATAAAAGACACTGCCCCTCCACGCGAGGCCTCTGGACATTTGGGGCCCATATATCTCATACCTCCTCTCCAACGCCGTTTCCACTGAGTCACCAGCTCAGTCGCCACAAACTGCACCCCAGAGGACTAAAACACAATAGAAGCTTGTTGCAGAATGGGACCGACGGAGCGAAATGTACACGTCGGGGGGCAGGCGTGGGGGGCAAAGGCGGCAAGTTTGCAGCCCACTATTTGGGTTTGTTTATATGCATGTTTCACCAAAATGCAAAAATAAAGTTTAAAAAAAAACAATGTCCCAATCCAGGTAATCAAGTCGGGCAAAATATGGAAGCCCCGTTTTTAGTTTGGGCAATTAGATGTCACCTGCGACGCCTATAAGCTAAAACTATTGCATTAGAGTACAGCTAGGGAGAAGTGGCATATGAGAAGGTACACACAACCTGTAGATGCTGTTTGGTTATGTGCCCGCCCAATGACAGCACATGGCCATGCTAATCCTTAGCGTCATTCCAACTGTTGTCCTGCCCCTCCCTGCCGAAAACAACACATACAAAGTTTTTGATCTTGCTTTAATCAAGCCTTATCATCAAACTTTTCACTCGAAGTGCATGCCAGTGTTTTTTAAAAAGCAGTCGTCTGAGAGTTAATGACTTACTTGGAGTTGTAAAACAACTACTGGTGTAATAAAAACGTGTTACCAGGTCTGCTATGAGATGCCCATGTCCTTGCACCATGTTGCACCTTCTACCATCAATGGACAGATAATACCACTACAGCTGTGTCTGTTAAGTGCCTTTCCCATGCCTACACAAAAGCCCAAACTGTTTGCAATGTCAATGCTTCTTTTACTTTTGGACGAACTAACATTGTACCAACAAGCCTACAATGACGAAACATTTTTCAGTAAGCTGATATTTTGTGCGTTGTGGGAGGCGGTTGGATTTGTAAGGGTGTAGACGACTTGTGTGCGCCACTCTCTTACTAAAGCAGGTAAATGAATTATGGACATCTCTCACAGCCATGAAGACGAATCAGCACATAGGTTTACCTTCATCGGGTAGACACTGGCAAATAAAAAAAAATAAAAATAAAAATGTCGATAAAAATGCAATCAACGATACCTAGTTAAAGCAGGTGGCGTCACCAGGATTCTAATTTAGGCGGGGCACAGAGGGGTGGGGGGGCGCATATGAAAGGGAATGTGTGATGTCACAAGCACTCCTGCTGCAGAGAGTGCACCTCGCCTCCCATCAGAACCAGGCATGAAACCATTCACTGACTAATGGGCCTTCATTAGCAGTTTCGTGCTCTACATTCTGATTGGAGGGGCTGGACTTCGTTGCAGAGGGAACTTAACTGTTTTGATTTTTGTGCTTATGAGTCAAGCGAGCGCTTATGAAGACTTATGTCCGCCTCCGGTACACTATCCTGTTGTTCAGCTCCTGTGTTGTATTGCTTTGACAGTGCAGAGAGCGCAGCCCAGCTGACGTAGGGGATGGGGGGGGGGGGGGCACAAGGGGCTTGGGCTGCGGACCCCTACTAGCGACGCCACGGAGTCATGCTCAGCTGACACAAAATAATGGTGCAATTTTAATTAAATAACTCGCATTCAAAGGCGTTACAAAGGATGTAAACACCTAGAGTTGAAAACCAATTAATCAAAGAACGAGTTCTGCTGCAGGGCAGCCAGAGATAGCTTGACGTCTGGGTTACAATATCAAAAGATGCCGAATTGCAGATTTTGCCAAGAGCGCCGGAGATAAAGTTCACTAAATTCAATTGGTTTTCCATCCCACAAAACACAAATAAAGCAACCGCTCGCGAGCACCCCGAGGCTAACTTGGCGGGGGAAATCCCCCCTAAGAACTTCGGCCGTGGGTACGTGAAACGTTTTAGTTAAGCAGTCGATGGCGTTTAGTTTCCAGAAACGGGGGCCCAATGCGCGCTGCCATTCGCCGTTGGCGCATTTGCAGCTACGCCCTTTAATCCTTCGAGGTTCAGTCCTATCTTTGCATCAAACTCAAAGGAGCACATAAGACTGGTCTGATCGGCGCAATTAATCAATGTCATATAGATATAGGATGAGTGATGCTTTATACGAGCTCTCCTGCCCCCTAAAGCTGCGCAGGGAGCCTGCAGCGGCATGGAACGGCATCACCTTGCTCTTATCGCACGGCTTTGGCGAGGACGGCACGGTAGCATCACTGCGCGCGCCACTGCTATTAGGACAACACTGAATTCATTAGAATCCTATTATAGACTTTGCCTTTTATTGGCCTCACGGGACCGAGTGATCTGTGCCTCCGAAAACGAAAGCACGCCCCACCCCAGCTTGCTCAGCACGGGCATGTGGCCTTTTAAAACTACTACACAAATTAAATAATACAATCGCCACTCATCATTATTGCCCACGCCCCTGGCTAAAGATCCAATAGACCTGAATGAACAACAATATGCAGCGCCTTTTGCAGGGTTCGAAAATACGGAGCAAAGATGGTACTGCCAAGGAGAGGGTGGCTACTTTGGCAGAACCTTGAATCGAATGCTCGGGAAACAGCACCTACAAAACCTCTTTAAGCCGCTAGTCTTGGCCTTTCAACCCTCAGCGCATGCCCGTGAGGAATACCAGGATATACAAAGTATTATCCTCCGTGGACGACCATGCAGAAATCACTAATAACAGTGGCTGGTCAGTCATCGTAAAAACTAGCGTGCTTTATCTTCAAAATATACTGCAGTGCCCTGGTGCACACGGGGGTGGCATAACCCATTATCGTCCCAGATCTCAACCCAAGGATGGTAAAATGTCCCACACGGGGCGTTATAATAATACATTAAGTGCCCGATTCATGGAATGTTTTGCACGGTTTTCAAAGTGACTTTGCACTGCTGAAAATTGACTTTGCACTGCCAACACAAACCCCGATTCATGCAACCGTGCAAAGTGTATTTTTGCCTGGCAAAGTCCGTGCACAGTCTTTTTTGCAGTACAAAATGACTTTGCACAGCAAAAATACACTTTGCATGGTTCCATTAATCAGGGTTTGGGTCGGCAGTGGAAAGTCACTTTTCCGCAGGGCAAAGTCCCTTTGAGCTGTGCTAAAAATTCCATGAATCTGGCCATAAAAGTCTCTGTCAGCAAATAGATGATTATAATGAAACAGCCGGCCCATAGCACTTTTAGTAATATCCCCCAATGAGGGCACGCTGCGCCACACAGGGCGCTCGTGCGGCAGGGGTGTTAATCAGTTCTTGGCCAGGAAATAAAGGCATGATATTATTTTCATAGGAGCAGCATATAATGTTCAGTAAATGAGCCCCATCATGAAAAACTTAAACGAGGAAGAAGCATAGGACTAATATAGACTGTCACTTTACCCAGAAACAAGTTTCATCAACTTTCATGTCCATTGCTCCTATTGTTTCTTCCAGCATTATGGATAGTACAGCAGGATCGCACACTACCTCCATCTTTAAAAAAAAAAACAATAAAAAAACAGCAATACTATTGTATCCGATATTAAACTAATGAGAAGGAAAAGGGGACCGCTCGGAGAGAAAGAATTCATACATTTCCACTCCATGCTTCCGAATAGGAATGAACTACTATGGCACTCTAGTCATTGTTAAAGGAATGTTAGTACACATGTGTAAAGGGGGCAGCAGAGTGATGTGCATGGTTCAAGGAAATGCGCCATTATAGAAAGTGGGCTGCATACACAATCATAAGTAGTGGGTTTACACAGTATCAACATTCAGGGAGCTAGGAACAGCAACCCATGGAGGATAGACATAGCATTAGGGATGGGGTATATAGCGAGGAAGGATCCAGTGACAGCATTACTGATAGAATCTGCCAATGTGGTGCAAAGTAAAATTGCTGGGGGATTAGGGGGTAGGTGTGGTGTTGGTTCCTTTGAGAAATGTTGGAGGGAGGGAAAGGGACGACATTACAGTCTTGAGCAATGGGGTAGTTTGTTTCCAAGTGATGATCCATATATAGAGAATGCTTGGGTTTGGTTCATTTAAGAGACTTCAGGACCCCAGTCATGCTAGGCATAGTTCTATGCCTTCCGTTCGGGGCATGAGATGATCGGGCTTCATTTCCAGCCAATTAGATAACAATTAGATAACTTATCACCCTCACACGTGATGCCTTGAAACTTTACACAGGAAAATATCTGCGGTTTAAGAGAGGCTGGTCCAAACCAATGTTATGATCTTGGAGAACAACCCACGACATAAAGGGATCTAATTTGCATTGGCAATCCAGAACCTAGGCAACACATTACTTAAATGTGAGGGAGGACTGTAGCAGTGTTATCTCATTTTAAGCTTTTTGTTTTGCCGCACTTAAACCATTTTTTAAAAGACAATAAATGTCATTAAAATGTTATACCCACTGCAAAGCAATTAGGGACGTAAACACCAACCCATGTGCTGTTTCATTGCAAACAGGGTTTGTCTGGTTGCAGATTTTAATTTCAAGCGAAAGCGTTCTCAATAAATAAGAATCACTGCAGAGTTGTATTACTGCACTCGCTGTTACAAGTACTACCTGAATTAAAGGGGAAGTTCAGTCAGAAATGTTATTGGCCCAACTGATCTGGCATGTATTTTAGATCATACATCGATCGCTCTTAAAAAAATTCCAATGCAACTTACCAGAGGTTTTCTCACTTTAACACTTGCGAAAGCGGCAGGTTGTGTACCGCCATCTTGTGCTAATCTTATCCGTTGATCCATCACCCCAAGTTCAAGTGCCCTCGCGGCACTAATTCAGATCACCCGCCCCTAATGCTGACGTCACTAGACGCTCACGATGAGCTCCACCTATTTTGATGATGTTAGTGGGCAGAGTAGCCAAACGTACCCACCAACGTGATAACGTTATCCTACGAAGAACCCGGAACATAAGCACACATCCACAACAGGCACAAAACCTGTGTTTCTTTTCACAAAAATGATTAAAACAGTTTATTTTGAAGAAAACAGCAATAGCCCGGCACCTAAGAAGTACTTTTAATTTTGACATAATGCTGAAAAGAGGTAATAAAGTCCATGAAAACATGGCCAACTTTTTCCAATCGAGGTTATAGCTAGCGAACATCGCATGGTTCTAATTTTTTTGTTTAAATGTGAAAGGTGATCTTATAATGCTGATTCCGTTCATCGATCGATTAATCCCAGTCTTTGCATTCTTCACAGAAACTTAATATCTTCCAGCACCGATTTCTGATCGACGCACATGGCATTCCATTACAGAGAAGAGATTAGCGGTTTAAATTTTAAATGCAAAACTTTCTCACCCGCGCTTTTTCAGAATTTATAGGCTACCATGTTGCTCCACATAACTGCAACCGTAAAAGGACAGATTGGTGTCTGGCGATCGTCCCAGATAATGGTTATCACATATGTGTTGCTGATGATTATTGCCCAATTGCGGTTGAAAAAGCTGTAGACCGGTAAACTGTACCCATGATAGGCGCACATCGATATAATGTAACTATGTAAAATCAAGAACACAAACATTTATTTCAGTACCCAATTTATAATTATATATATACAGATATATAATTGAACATTCATCCATCACCATGTTAAACATGTAGCATACATCACACTTGCGATCCTCATTTGCATAAATATTGCTTACATTGTGTCTTACGTTTCCATTCTTCCTATATGATGGATGACAAACAGCTTCGAAAGACAGATCTCAGTAATAGAAACTTAAAATTCCTACGTAAGCTGTCAATATAGTGAATCTTATAACATCTTGGTTGATAGTGGACACATTTTGGCTTTCAAATTATTAGTGCAGTGCATTTAAGGACACATAATGCGACCCTTCATCCAGCGTTCACAGCATGTCAGAGGGAGTTTCGTTTTGGGAACACACGTCACAAAAATGAACAATATTAATCTCAGATCATTGACAAATTCAAAATTCATCTGCTGGAAGATTGACTTTGCCACCTACGGTTTGCTTCGTTTGGTAAACTCATGCAATTTTTTTCTTGTTCCCTTCCAAAGTTCTCGTCGTGTGCAAGTACGGTCAGTCTTATTCTAGCCTCCATACCGTCTATGCAAAATGCAACCTTTTAGTCTGGTACTTTAGGCACATATTATGGAACACCTCAAAATCTCCATTGTGGCAGAACCCGGAGAGTCCTCTCATGTCTCTTGAAAGGGTTCTGTCATACACAATCTTCTCAAGTGCTGTGTGAGGAGGGGAGCCTGGAAACAGCCACCTTTTCTTATGCTCCTGCTCCTTGCTCAACGGTACATATGCACATTCATGAAAATGTTCGTTTTCTTTCCAAGAGTTTATGTTAGAACAATGGTGCATCAATGAATGCCATTTTTAAAGCAGAATATCTACAGATCCATCACAAGTTTTTGAGCTCACCCAAAGATGGTTGCTGATAGACTGTGACCAAAGTAAAATGTTTTCTGTAGCCTTTTTTTTCAGCAACTGTAATTTTTTTCCAAAATAGATTTTGCGATGTGCCTCATCATATTGATGCTCTATGTCTGGAACTGCTCTCACATGGCCTTGGCTATTGAAACGTGCCTGTCAATGGTTATCAAGTATATTTAGAATCCTCTGGATTGCAGAAGTTGAATGGATTTATTGAAACCATATTTTTCCATGGCAACAGAAGATGCACATTCAGATACTTGTACGTCAACAGAGCTCACTATATTTTTGGTTTCCATGTCTTGGAAGTGATACGTGCAGTATTTGGCAGAAAAACCTGGACCGTCACACTGTCCATCACAAGCAAGCCAGAGCCTTTGCCAGCGAGAGCATTGACATCTGTTTGAGTGTCCATGCCTGGCTAATAGCGCAGAACAAGAAATCCTTCTGATATATGTCGTATTGGGATTTTGAAAGCCACTGGAGTCCCACAAAGTTAGAAAAACAGGAAATTGTACTGCACGTTGATCCGCTAAACAACAAAGCAGATGAACAAAGTACATTGCCAGCAGGCACACATCTGGTGGTGTACACAGCTAGCATTGATCTTCAGGTTGGTGCCTTTGTCTAAACGAGTAAACATCACCAATGGCTCCCCACAAATCCTCCTACGCAATTTATCATCACATTTAATCATTCTCATTATCTCGATCAGGCAGCAGTCGAATACAATATATTTTGGTTCCTTTAATAGCCAATCATCCAGAAGTATAGAGGTTTGCAATTCCATGATGGTGGATAAGTCCTAAACACTAGGAAGAGTGAAGTCCACATCACAAGCACAATCGTCAATCAGTAGCGAAGATGCTTCGGTTATTTCTGTGCGTGATACTTCCACAATTTGTCCACATGTACTGGAGAAACAGGGAACATTGGGCCTCATTAGAACCTTGTCGGTATCCTGGCGGTAAACCCGCCAGGATACCGACAGCAAATGCTGTTACCGTTTCCGGCACTCGGTCAGGTGGCACTGCCACCAGATTACGAGTGCCGGAGGGACTGCGTAAATCCCCATGTATGGAGTCCTATAGACTCCATGAGGGGATTTGCCTTTATTACCGGAAACGGCAATGCCAGTTCCAGTAATAAAGGCTTTGTTTGCCGGTAGGGCACCTGGTTTACCTCCAGCTGAATCCAAGGGGACCCACCAGCAAACCCGTAGTCGGGCGGTCTGGTAAAGTGCCAGTATCTGCGAATACCCACACTTTTTTACAGGACCATCCGACTTGGAATGGGGCCCATTGTCTGTTTCTTAGATAGCATTTTTTTTTAGAGGGTGTGGTTTGTGTGAGAGGTTCTGCAAGCAATTCTGAAACATCTTCTGTGTCGTCTATTTCTTCTGGGGGACGTTGTGTGCTGTAACAATGTTCCAGGGTCACTTTCCATCAGTCACTGCTGACATTCAATTAAAATTCCGGCACTGGGCATCTGAATCACGATGCTGAATCTTGCGAGGACAATGCTGAGCCTCAAGATTTAGCTGCTCCCAGGTAACGCTTTGGCAAGCGACATCATTAGTTTGTGTAGTTGTCTGAGTCTTTATGCTCCTCTTCTTCCTATGCTTCTTATCGAAGAGAAAAAAAACATGCTTAGTTTATAGCACGCACAGAGAATATATGTAATATCAATGATAAACAACCTTTCTGTTATGTACCGTTGTTTTCCGAATTTTCCTTGAAAAGTCAAATTGAATTTGCGGACCACCAGACCAAGCAGAAAAACAGCATTCTGAAATTACATAAAACTTGAAATTTGTTATTCCACGTAAAGAATTGTGTGTGTAAAATGCCACTGTGGAAACCTTTAAAACACATTACATCACAGTTAAAATGGATAACTGATCGTTTAAAATATCTCAAGCATACCTCTTGCCCATTTGTCTCTTCAATTTCGACCGCTTTAGTAGTACATTCCTTGTACATAACCTATTCAAAGAACATTGATTAAATTGTTAAACAATTTAATGTTCAAATCTTTGATCCCACAAAGTACATCATGAGAAAATTGATTTAATGATTTTCGACCTTACAATATCAGTTAAACTATGTAAAAAGATACGGTTAATTGCCCGATTAACATTTTTAAATTAGTATTGACAGTGTACATGTAACATTTTAAAAAGACATTTGAAAACTGTACCTGATAACCATCAGAGATGTCGCAGGGAGTTGGAGCGAGATCATCTTGCAAAACATATTGATTAAATTGTGGCCCCTTTAATCTGTTGTAATGTTGTTTTGTTTCACCGGTTCCATTTTTTGCTAAGCAGCTGAAGTTTATAAACAAAAACATACACAATTCATATAGTGAAAGGGTCTATGTTATACAGTGACAAAGTATATTTTTCTTAAGGTTTACTTTCATTGTTGCACGTGCTTCTGCGATAAATACATCAAGGTTGTTGATCTAAGGATTTGCAATTTCGCCATTTCTTTGTGGAAAGGTTTTTCTTGAAATTTACTCTGCGTGCCAAAACAGGTTTGGTCCCTTTGTTCATTTTGCCTTTGGCGGGATTCACGAGTGAAGCCCGCCTCTGGCTCCAGCGTGTCTGTCTGGGGTAGAAAGCGAGGGAGGTGCCCAAAACTCCCTGTGCTTAGTCTCCTAGGAGACAGGAATGCAATCTTAGGTGATTGGCCAGCTGGCTGTCCGGCAAGGACAGCCACCCTGCTGGGTGACTGACAGGAGGCTGGAATGAATGGGAGCAGGCTGAATAAAAGGCAAGGCTTTTTGGCTTGGAAGGCAGAGTCGACCACCGGACGAAGGAATCCGAAGAGAACCTGAAGACGCCTGCTGCAAATCCTGGATTGTTGGTTTGCCCGGTGAAGCTCTGCTGCTGTGCTGAAACTCCAAATTCATATCGACAGAGAAGCTCCCGCAAGGACGACTTCTCTCTTAGAGTTGGTGGGACCAATCTACTCCAAAGGAAGCCACCTGGACATCCTCTCAAAGCTGGTCGAGTATCCACTGCAGTCGCTGCTGGAACCGCATAGCCAGGGAGAGGAACACCAGTTCGTATGCGTTGCTATTAAGCTGGCCAAGAGCTCCAGGAAGATCCTCCGGACTCCCGGGAAGCAGGACTGACCGAGCCTGAGCCCCCTCAACAGAGTGCGAGACTCCCGAAGCAAAGAAAGCCCACCTCGACAGCCAGGAACCGCAGTGTTGCGATTTGCGGTAGATGCGAGGAGATGAAACACCGAACAGCTCTTGTTTGAAGTTTGCCGGTTGCGAGCTGTGACCGTCCCATTGCAGTGCAGGAGTCCCCAGAAGTCCTCCCTCTAGTCCCCACGACCGAGGCCCAGGAACAGCGAGATCTGCAGAGCTGCACAGGAACAGAAGTCATCTGCTGCACTTTTTCTTCAACCTAAACGTACTGTAAAGTCTAAGAGAACTTACCTCTTGTTGTGTAGCCACTTGTCCTCGTTGGAGACTTGCTTGGTTGCATGTGTAGAGTTGCTGTCAGCTTCTTTACTTCACAAGCCTAATCAGCTTATGTCCCTACTTTGATTTCTTCTATTCTACCAAGACTTTTTAAACATTGAAAAAGACTTTCTACTTACCTGCAAGAAGTGCTTCAGTTCACCTTGACTTTTGCTAACTTAACATTGGCTGGCCTAGGCTCCCTGAATGACTTCTCTGTCTGCTTATTCTTTTTGCCTGCCTTCCAGGAAAGGGTTGACTGGCTTTGCATTGGGGGGTTGTATTGAAAGTACTTACCTACTTAAGATTGACGGTGTGAATACTTGTTTCATTCTAAACTCTCTTCTCTTTATCACTACTCCTAAGAATATTCTAAATGCAACAGTAATATATTAATGCCAGCAGCACCCTAGCTATTGAAGTCACCTGAGGGTGTAGGTAGTTCCTGTGCGACATCCCAAAGGGGTATTTGCTGATTTAGATAACTAACAGTGTGTATTGTCGAAGTATATTTGTGTGGTGTTTTATATTGCTCCCTTCTAAAGAAGGCTTATTCTAACTGACTGGTAAATAACTTAATAATTGTTTTATCAAGAAACCTTGTGTGTAAGAGTTTATTTGAATACTTGTCACTGTGAATCTCTGTGCAACTCCCCTACAGCTCACCTTTACCCTCTTGAGATAAGCCTGGCTGCTCCACACGCTACCAACCTGGATATTGCAGACATATACCAAAGGTTGGGTTTCTATTGCCAGGAGGTCAGGGTTGTTGTAATGCACCCACAGGGTACTGCTTACCATCTTGCCCAACACTGCTAGTAGGCAGTGAGAATCTATTGTAGAGTTGTTACACTAAGAATTTGCTTTGCTTTTGTTAAACTAAAAACCTACACAAGTCTAAGCTCCACTAGAAAAGCAATTGTATAACATGCCAAATATGGATAACGTCAGGAAGCCCTGGTAATTTTAACAGTAGAACAACTGAAAGAAATGTGCAAGGCCAGGAGTCTCCCTGCTAAAGGAAAAACAAATGAATTAATTGCAATATTATTGAATCATCAAAGTCTGGGTAGTAGGCCTGTTACACCTACTAACCCAGGAAATGTGGATAATGATATTGGGGATGATAATTCAGAGTCTAACTCTAATGTCTTAAAGAAGTCAGGAGGAAAAGGCGTCTCAGGGAGAGAGGCCTGTAACGCTCACCTGATTCTCGCAGAGGCGCCGGTCTTGACTGGGCGACTACCGTATCTTCAAAGGTGATGTGCAGCACCCGATTGGCTCTTTGGGCTGGACCTCTGTGCCCTGTATGCCTGACGTGCAGAGTAAGATGTCTGCAGATAGAAAATACGGGGTTAATGAACTGGGGTTATTGGGGTGTCCCTATCTCTTTCCTCTTCTCCTCTCCTGTAGACCCCCACAGGTTAACGCTCTCACCTTAGGTAAGTGAATGCCGAGCTCTCCATCTGCCTCGGGGCAGGGTGCTGTAGCCAGTTTCTTCACTGGATAGGTAGCGCAGGCCTCTTGACTTCAGAGGACTGCTGTCCGTCGTTTACTGCACGAACGTAAGTTTCGAGTAACTCAAATGTCTTTAAAGTCTTTAATAATGATGTCTCTTGTTTTGCAGGGTTCCGGCGATGGCGGATGACGGGCTGAAGTGAGTTGAAGATGGAGCCCGTGTGATGAATAGAAGCGCCTGGAAGCACGTAAGTAAGCGCTTGTTGCCAGCTTCACAAAGCGCTCTAACTGTCTTTTTATTTTGCAGGTACAAGTTCGGAGCGGCTGCAGGGTGCCGGGATACCCACTGGGTTAGATGTGGAAAGGAGTAATGGCACGTGAGTATTAAAGTTCCCCAATGTCTTTAAACGCACCTTGTTTTGTCTTTCAGATGCGAGATGCAGCGCCGATGGCCTCCGGAGCGTGCAAAGAGTTGGTAAGCTTTTGTCTTTCAGATGCCGGAATGCAGTGTGAAGACCTCCGGAGCGCACGAAGAGTAGGTAAGCCTTTGCCTTTCAGATGCCGGAATGCTAACCTGTTCTTTCTTGTCTTTATAGGTGTTGCTGAAGACTGGATTCAGGATGGTAAGCCTTTTTCCTTAGGCCCAGGACCGGATGCAGAAGACACGATGAGCGTTCTGCTGCAGAAGGTGCAGAATAACGCAAAGCAAGATTCATCCACCGGGTGTGGTTTAAATAGCCTCCTGTAGTGCTTAGGTGTCTCCTTCCACAGCCACGCCTAAGTAAGAAAAGAGTTCCTGGTAAAAAAAGAGTTCCTGCCTTCCAGAAGAGTTCCAGTGTTCTGAATCTAGGGAGTGGCTCCAGCCCCACCCAACAGGAAAAGTAGTTCCAAACAGAAGAGGATCAGAGGCTCAACTGGCAGGCAAGTAAGCAGCATGGTCTGCTGCAGGTAAGTCCACCCAAGCATTATGAGCCCGGCGCTTCCAGCGCTGGGACTGGGCATATTTATGAGCCTGGTGCCACTGGCGCCAGAACTGGGTCCAAAAGGTCCCAATTGGGACTGGTTGGCACTCGGAACCTGGGTTATGGATCTGCTTCCAAGGGAGTTGGGAAAACCCTGACCTTTTGAAAGCAGAGATCATGACAGTACCCCCCCTCAAGGCCCCTCCCAAACCGGGCTTCTCCGGGGGTTTTGGCTTGTCAGGAAATGTTCGGTGAAATCTTTTGATTAGGCGAGGAGCGTGGACATATTCAGCAGGTTCCCAGGATCTCTCTTGGGGGCCGTAGCCTTTCCAGTCAATTAGGTAGAATAGTTTAGATTTGGAGATCTTGGAGTCCAGAATGCTTTTGACTTCAAACTCGAGTTCTCCATCAACTAGGATAGGTTTTGGAGATTTGGTTAGTCGGGTTTGAGGTTGCACAGGTTTTAATAGAGAGACGTGGAAGACCGGATGTATCTTCATGTGCGGGGGCAAGTCCAACTTGACCGCTACTGGGTTTACTATGGTAGTGATGGAATAGGGACCAAGGTATCTTGGGTTGAATGTGCGTGGCCCTTTTAGAGATAGATATCTGGTGGATAACCAGACTTGATCCCCTACTTGATAGTGAGGGGCTTCCTTCCGATGTTGATTTGCTCCTTTCTTGTATTGTTCTTTAGCCCTTTGAAGGTGAGAAACAGCTTCCTTAAAGGCTTGGGTGATTGTAGAATGCAGGTAGTCTACTGCTGGTGTTTCAAGATCTTGGAGGGGATCCAACTCCGAGGTTCGAGGGTGACTGCCGTACAAAAGAAAAAACGGGGTTTTCCCAGTTCCCGAATGGACAGAGTTATTGTAGGCATACTCGGCTATCCAAAGGATATCTTTCCAAGTTTTTTCAGTTTGTTGCAGCATGCAGCGTAAATACTGTTCCAGAGTTTGATTGGTCCTCTCGGTTTGTCCGTCGGTCTGAGGGTGGTGACTGGTCGATAGTCTCACATCAATTTGAGCCGACCGACAGCAACTTCGCCAAAAATGAGAAATAAATTGACTACCTCGATCCGAAATTAGAACCGAAGGAAAACCGTGCAGTCGGACGATGTTTTCGAGAAATTCTCGGGCCAGAGTTGCTGCTGTTGGCAAGCCTTTGAGCGGAATGAAATGCGCCATCTTCGAGAATAAGTCCACGATTACTAGAATCGTATTGTATCCGGAGCATGGAGGTAGATCGGTGATGAAGTCCATAGAAAGCGTATGCCAAGGGCGAGGTGGGATGTCAATAGGGCGTAAGAGGCCTGCTGGTCTTTCCTTTTGACTCTTGTTTTGGGCACATACTCCACAGGACATTATAAAGTCTCTGATATCTTTTTTCCAAGACGGCCACCAGAAGTAGCGCTTGATCTTTTCTGAGGTCTTGGCTATACCGGGATGACCTTCCATTAAAGAGTCGTGATAACAAGAGGTTACTTTTTTCTGTAAATCTGTGCTGGGTAGGTATAATCGTTCTTGGAAATACAATAAGTTGTCCTTTACTGCAAAGTCCTTTCCCTGCAGATGCCAATTCTGTATGTCTGCTGGAGTTACAAGTTGCCTGGCTTTATCCTTAACTTCCTCTATGGATTCTGTGGTGATTACACCCAGAATTCTTTGTTCGGGAATGATTGGTACAGGTTTAGGGTTGATCAAGTGTTCTTCCACTCCCATCCGAGAAAGGGCATCGGCTTTACCGTTCTTGGTACCAGGTCGATAGGTAATTATGAAGTCAAACTCGGCAAAGAATAATGCCCAACGGAGTTGTCTAGAGGATTGGGCTTTTGCGGTTTTCAAATATTGCAGGTTTCGGTGATCCGTAATCACAGTAACGGTGTGTCGGGCCCCCAGCAGATAATGCCGCCAAGCCTTAATGGCAGACTTGATAGCCAGAAGTTCCTTGTCAGTAATCGTGTAATTGACTTCAGGAGGCGAGAATTTGCGGGACCAAAATGCCACGGGACGCAACTGATTGGTTACCGGGTCCTTTTGTGATAGAACTGCCCCCATGGCAAGGCTTGAAGCATCAGTTTCCACGATATAGGGGAGTTCGGGGCGAGGGTGTTTTAAGATTGGTGCAGAGATAAATTTAGTCTTCAAATCCTGGAAAGCTTGTTCCGCCTCGGTAGACCATTCAAAACGTTTGTTTTTCTTTAACAAGGCAGTGATGGGCTGGACTATTCGAGAGAACTCGGGGATAAACCTGCGGTAAAAGTTAGCGAAGCCTAACATGCTTTGCACACCTTTTACGGAGGATGGTGATGGCCATTTGAGAACTGCATCGACCTTCTTTGAATCCATACGCACTCCGCCAGGTGATAATATGAATCCCAAGAATTCAACTTCAGTCACGTTGAAAACACATTTTTCCAACTTAGCGAAAAGTTTGTGTTGACGCAATCTTTCGAGTACCATTTTCACGTGTTTCCGATGTTCAGATTCCGATGAAGAATAAACGAGAATGTCGTCGATGTAAACAACAACACACACATCTATGAGCTCTCTGAGGACATCGATCATAAAAAATTGAAAGGCGGCCGGGGCATTGCAAAGTCCGAAGGGCATGACCTGATATTCAAATAGCCCATACTTGGTGCGGAAGGCCGTCTTCCATTCATCGCCCTCTTTTACTCGTACCAAGTGGTAAGCTCCTCTAAGATCAAGCTTTGTATATATGCATGCTTTTCTGACTTGGTCCAGGAGTTCAGGGATCAAAGGTAACGGATATCTATTCTTAACGGTGATCTGGTTCAGGGAGCGATAATCAATACAAGTTCTAAGGTCTCCTTCCTTTTTTGGAACGAAGAACAAAGCTGAAGAGGCAGGGGACTTGGAGGGACGAATAAACCCATTTGCCAGGTATTGATCCAGGTATTGTCGAAGGTGAAGGTTCTCAGGCTCGGTGAGGGCATAAATTCTACTACAAGGAGGAGTAGATCCAGGTATCAGGTCTATCTGGCAGTCATAAGACCTATGAGGAGGTAGAGAGTTAGCCTGCTCCTTCCGGAAAACATCTTGGTATTCTAGGTAATCGGGAGGTAACTGGGGAGTCTCTGAAGAAATTGCTGCCAGTGCAACACCAGGTGGAGGGTGACACGTAGAGACACATTCTGGAAACTGGACCGTTCTTGCTCGCCAATCGATCAGAGGATTGTGTTTCTCTAACCAAGGTATTCCTAGAATAATCTGGAACTGAGGGGCCTTGATCACATCGAACACGATCTTCTCATGGTGTCCATCTTGAATTACTAGCGTCACCTCTTGAGTGGTGTGCGTTACTGGTCCGGAGGCTATCTCCGTACCATCCACCGTAGTAATGACGTCCTTTACAGCCTTGGGACAAAGAGTTAGATTCATCCTCAAAACCATTTCATGATCCACATAATTGCCGATGGCACCGCTGTCGACGTAAGCTTCAATTGCATGTAATCGACCCGGATTATCAGGGCTAATGAGGACCATAGGTATCACGAAATGCGAGGTCACAGAACTGGTTTTCACGCTCGGCAAGAGGACCTCTATTCTTGTCGGGCGAGGTTGTTTCCCTGCTCAGAGTTTGTAACTGTGGTAACTGCAGCTCCTACTGCCTTCTTGGCAGGTTTCACCGGACAGTCTCGAAGAAAGTGCCCTGAGTTTCCGCAATATAGGCATAATTGCAACTGTTTTCTCCTTTCCCGCTCCCTTTGTGTTAGAGGACCTTTCAGACCCCCTATTTGCAGGGGTTCCCCGGAGTCTACTCCTTTGGAAGGAGTTGGCGGTTTGGAAAATACTCGAGCATCAAACTTGGAACGATCGGCCTTCCTGTTCTGCAGTCTGTGATCTATTTGAACGACCAAGTCTATATAATCCGAACAGTCTTGTGGGGGATTCACTACTTGGGCTAAAACGTCTTTGAGCTCTCCACGCAGACCTCTATAAAACAGCATAATCCTTTTGTCCTCAGGCCATTGAGTTTCCACTATTAGTCTATTGAAAGATGCAATATAAGCCAAAAGGTCTTGATTACCCTGTCGCAACGAAAGAAGCTCATTGTCCAAGGCCTGCCCCTGTGCATGTCTTGCGAACAGTTTTTCCATACTAAGCTGAAAGGCTTGAAAATCATGGAGAACCGGATCATCTTGATTAACTAGAGGGATCGACCAGTCTGCCGCATTGCCACTAAGGTATGAAAGTACAAAAGCTACTTTAGCTTGATCAGTTGGAAAGGCTGCTGGCCGGCATAAGAAGTGCAACCGGCACTGATTGATAAATACCGCAAACCTCTTTGGGTCACCAGAAAATCGTTCGGGCGGAGCCAGAGGTACATTCCCAGGTAGGTTGATCTGCACTGGATTCATAGAGGATGTTGAAGGAAGATTTGCCCCTGATGCGGGTAGCGGGGTCTGTCCGGCTTGTGACTGTAGCAATTGTCTAGCAAGATCATCTGTTCTCTCCTTGGAAATAATTAGTTCCCTTCTTAGAGTGTTCGTTTCCTGACGAGCTGCATGCACTTCTGCCCTTAGTTCCCCAAGTAACCGGGCTAGGTGGTCAGTATCCGAGGTTTCCATAGCGCCTGGGCGAGAGTTTTGCGGTAGGCTTTGCGTTCTGTAACGCTCACCTGATTCTCGCAAAGGCGCCGGTCTTGACTGGGCGACTACCGTATCTTCAAAGGTGATGTGCAGCACCCGATTGGCTCTTTGGGCTGGACCTCTGTGCCCTGTATGCCTGACGTGCAGAGTAAGATGCCTGCATATAGAAAATACAGGGTTAATGAACTGGGGTTATTGGGGTGTCCCTATCTCTTTCCTCTTCTCCTCTCCTGTAGACCCCCACAGGTTAACGCTCTCACCTTAGGTAAGTGAATGCCGAGCTCTCCATCTGCCTCGGGGCAGGGTGCTGTAGCCAGTTTCTTCACTGGTTAGGTAGCGCAGGCCTCTTGACTTCAGAGGACTGCTGTCCGTCGTTTACTGCACGAACGGTAAGTTTCGAGTAACTCAAATGTCTTTAAAGTCTTTAATAATGATGTCTCTTGTTTTGCAGGGTTCCGGCGATGGCGGATGACGGGCTGAAGTGAGTTGAAGATGGAGCCCGTGTGATGAATAGAAGCGCATGGAAGCACGTAAGTAAGCGCTTGTTACCAGCTTCACAAAGCGCTCTTTTTATTTTGCAGGTACAAGTTCGGAGCGGCTGCAGGGTGCCGGGATACCCACTGGGTTAGATGTGGAAAGGAGTAATGGCACGTGAGTATTAAAGTTCCCCAATGTCTTTAAACGCACCTTGTTTTGTCTTTCAGATGCGAGATGCAGCGCCGATGGCCTCCGGAGTGCGCGAAGAGTAGGTAAGCCTTTGCCTTTCAGATGCCGGAATGCTAACCTGTTCTTTCTTGTCTTTATAGGTGTTGCTGAAGACTGGATTCAGGATGGTAAGCCTTTTTCCTTAGGCCCAGGACCTGATGCAGAAGACACAATGAGCGTTCTGCTGCAGAAGGTGCAGAATAACGCAAAGCAAGATTCATCCACCGGGTGTGGTTTAAATAGCCTCCTGTAGTGCTTAGGCGTCTCCTTCCACAGCCACGCCTAAGTAAGAAAAGAGTTCCTGGTAAAAAAAGAGTTCCTGCCTTCCAGAAGAGTTCCAGTGTTCTGAATCTAGGGAGTGGCTCCAGCCCCACCCAACAGGAAAAGTAGTTCCAAACAGAAGAGGATCAGAGGCTCAACTGGCAGGCAAGTAAGCAGCATGGTCTGCTGCAGGTAAGTCCACCCAAGCATTATGAGCCCGGCGCTTCCAGCGCTGGGACTGGGCATATTTATGAGCCTGGTGCCACTGGCGCCAGGACTGGGTCCAAAAGGTCCCAATTGGGACTGGTTGGCACTCGGAACCTGGGTTATGGATCTACTTCCAAGGGAGTTGGGAAAACCCTGACCTTTTGGAAGCAGAGATCATGACAGGCCCTCTTTGCCTCAACAGGCCCTTTTGCCTCAGAGAAACTTTGCAATGACTTGGCAAACCGCTTAAAACAACAAAATCAACGACATTCGACAAATCATGCATAACAGACCAACCAACCATAACATTCAACATACCGGACCAAACACAGAGCCACAGCACAAACTCCAAAACTTTCTGGAAATATCAGCAGAGGCAGTTGTCTTGCTGGTAAAACACAGCAAGAAAGTAGGATCACCCATGGGACCCTGCCCCCTGACATCTACAAATCAATCCTTGCGCAAGGAACACTGTCAGAATACTACAGAAACCTCCTAAATCTCTCACTCGAAACAGGAACTGTACCAAGATTCTTCAAATCAGCATATATACAACCATTATTAAAAAAAACCACAGGTGGCGACGTGGAAGACCTCTCCAACTATAGACCGATTTCAAACATTCCCTACCCGGCAAAACTCCTTGAAACTTAAGTATACAAATTAACCCAAGAACATGTTATAAAACACCACCTGCTAGACCAAGCACAAGTCGGTTTCAGACCCTCAAGGGGAACAGAAACAGCACTAACATCCATCTGGGACGACCTAAAAACAAACACAGACTCCAACACAACCTCAGCTCTGATCCTACTCGACCGCTCTGCAGCCTTAGACACAGTTAGCCATGACACCCTAACCAAAAGACTGGAAGACATAGGCATAACAGACAGGGCACTACTCTGGATTAAATCATTCCTAGCGGACATAACAAAAACCGTATGGATAAAACCCTACAAATCCACCCCACGAGTTAACGACTGCGGAGTACCACAAGGGTCCTCACTATCATTACTGTATTTCAACATCTACCAGACTCCAGTAATCAGAATCTTCAAAAAATACAAAATCACATGCTACAACTACGCAGACGACACTCAAATCATCTACAAAATCGAAGAAACTCAAGCCGATCACTGAACCCTAATCGAGTGTCTAAAAGAATTCTTCAACTGGATGAACACCAACAACTTGAAAATCAATCCAGGAAAGACAGAAATCATGATTATATTGAAAAACCAAGAAAACACCTACATTCTCTGGCCAAAGGAAATGGGAACCGCACCAGCACCATGTAAGGTAGTAAAAAATCCGGGAGTCATGATGCACAACTCCCCAAACTTAGAACCTCAAATAAATGCAATAATCAATAAATGTTTCTTCCTCCTTCACACAACAAGAATAATCTTACCTTTCACTCACAATCGTCGCCCTCATCATGTCAAGAATCGACTACGCGAACAGCCTCTATCTCAGGGTGCGAGAATACCTCCTGAAGAAACTACAATGCATCCAAAAAGCAGCCAGCCTCCTCTTCAAACTATCCAGAAGAGACCACATCACTCCAGCACTAAAAACAAACACTGCATTGGCTCCAAGTCAAACATTGCATCACCTTCAAAACAATGTGCATAACACACAGGGCAATCAGCGGACAGGGAGCTGAATTCCTACAAAAGAAAAGAACAATCTACAAGTAAACAAGGCTCCTCAAATCAAGCAAAGAAATCCGACTGGAACAAAAACCATACCTTAATAAAAAACTAGGGGGCTTCTCCTTTTCCCACCTAGCTGCAAAAACCCGGAACAACATCCCAAAAGAAATAAGATACACCAAAGACCACCTACAATTCAGAAAACTACTAAAAACCTGGCTCTTCAACATCACAGATTCAAACTGAAGGAACTAAACACTCAAACGGGAAACACAAATAACAGGATGACAGAATCTAGGATGACACTGACAAACATCCAGAACAGACTACGAGACACTACTACTATAACAAGAGAGACGATGCTAAGCCGAATAGGACACAAGCGACACCCCATGCGCACAGAATCAGCATCCGTAGCCAACTCCAGCCCACAACCTCACTGGTTCCATAATTGCTAGCAGGTATCATATTTGAATAGAGTTGTGTGAATGTTTGCAGTTGCCACACTTGAACGAAGTTCTTGACATCGGCATAGGCCAAGCCCGGATGTTCTGAACGATGACAGGTGCCGCGCCTTGACATGAATGCAAGTGTTGGCATGTGCCGCACTTCGAGGGGGCTGTGCGCGATGGCCTGAATGAGCAGCTGGTTGGGACGATGAATGCCGACCTCTGCCAAATACGGATGAAGTAGCACTGACTGACCGATGCCGTGTACTGACTGGATTGGGAATCATATCCAGGCTAGATTGGATGGACTCATAAGCGCTTGCTTGCCCCGCATACTCAGATGGAATTTGTGGGTGCCGGCATGTGCTACACTTGGATGGATTTGTTGTCGTTGGCATGTGCAGCACTTGGATGGAATTGTGATTATTGGCATGTGCCGCACCTGGACGTAATCGTGAACATCGGCCGGCATCGCACCTGGATGGATCGTGAACGTTGGCCTGCGTTGCGTCTCGAAGGGATCGTGAATGTTGGCGTGTGCCACACTTGGATAGAATTGTGATTTTTGGCACTGCCCAATTAACCAATCCACTAACAGTTTCACCCCTCTGCATACACCTCTCAAACTCTTACCAAACACAACCACAAGCCTATAAGACAACAATCCGCATAAACTTCACTACACTGCAACAACAAAACAAACCACATATAGACTTGCACAACAGCACACAACAATGGCGACCGGAAAACACCCCAAGCCCAGCCAACGGAGTTACCGGGTTGAGGCTGCCAACAGCACATCACTGCTCACTTGCACTTTTCCAGCTTATTCCCACTAACTCATCCCACCCCCTCCCATTTTCAGAGCCACCAGAGTGCCAGGGTACCACTCCAGTGGTGATAATGTTAAAGGATATTTGTACCACGCACTAACATAGTATTGCAATTTATCTAAAAAATAACTTATCTTAAATGTAAAAAAGATATTGTTAATCAATAACTATCAGTATGAATAAATAAATTATCTCTTCTCATACCTCATCCTCCAAACCAGATGTGGTAGAAGAATAGTATGTTGTTGAAGTTCCAGGCTCCAGCTATAAAAATTAAAGTTACTTAATGCAGCGACTAGAGTACATATGGAGGAAAGCGGACTATGGACTATGAGTACTCTAGTCACTACAGTGAGCAAGAGTAATAACTCATACGTCCAGTCCCCTTTCCTCCATCCTTGTGGGTGATTCCACGGAACAAGAAGATATCGTGGAGCTGAGATAACCAGACTTACATCTAGGATGAAGCGAAAAGGTTCTTCAGAACCGCCTCACCAAACTCTGCATCGCGCCATGAGCTGCTGTACAACGAGTAGTGCCTACAGAAGGCCAACGGAGTGGCCCACGCAGACGCCTTGCTGATGAAATCCTAAGAAGCATGTCTCCAAATTGCAACAGCAGTGGCCTTAGCGCTGACTGCATGGGCATGAATCCCCTCAGGAACAGGTTTGCCCATGGCCGTGTACGCCTCCTAAATGGCCTGAACAATCCAACGGGCGATGGAAGCCTGTGAGCTGGGGTAGGAGACCCCAAAAGTCACAAACAAGGATTTTGTCAGAGAGAGAAAACTTGAGAACCCTCTTGAAGTCCCAGGAATGTAGGGCCCTCTCTGCCTCAGACTGTGGGTAAGACAAAAACACAAGAAGGCAGATTTCTTGATTCAGATGGAATGGAGAGACCACCTTGGGCAAGAAGTTTGGGCTAGTACGCAAGATGACTGTGCCATTGTGAAAAGTGGTGAAGAGCTTGCACGAAGACAACGCCTGCAACTCACTAACCCTGCACACAGATGTGAGCGCCACCAATAAAACAGTTTTTAGCGCACCAAGCGGATGTCCACAGAGGCCATTGGCTTGAAAGTCTTGCAATGCTCAAAGCTGCAAGAGCCACATTGAGGTCCCAGACCGGATGCGGCCTATGGACTGGATGAAAAAGCCTAGACAACCCGTTAAGGTGGGCCTTGTGAGACACCAAAGGGTGTCTCATTTACTAGTCCCCAGGGATCTCTTTCTGAGTTGGCCAGGACACATCCATCGCTTTTGGATCCAGACCCTGGGTGTGGGCCAGTGCAATAGGATCACCTGGGTGAGGGGTTTTCTTTGAGTGGGGGTGAGGTGACTGATGGTGAGACGCGGTAGTGCTCCCTTTCCCGTACACATGACCCATCCTATTTTATAGGATTCTCCAATGTCCCACGTGGGATGTTTTCACTCATGCATCCAAGCCCTACCAGAGAACTGTGCATTACTGGCATTGAAAACAACATGATGGCCAGAACTCCCCAGAAAATGCACAGGGAAAACATGAAAAATAGGTTGTCATCAATTATTGCCTCTGTTAATGGTAATACAAGAGACCATTGCCAGGCCCTATCCTTTGGCTACACCAAATGTTGTTTCTAAACCCAAGCTCGTAGAAACATGTGCCTCGAACCAAACTGTACCATAAGCAATCTGTGATGTGTACATGTAATTTCAACAACGTGTGTATCTGGGAAACCTGTTAGTTATGAAAAATTAATTTTCTAAGTAAAAGCAAAGGGGCGTTTCTTCAATAGATTGTAAATTGGTAGCCCTGGATGACTCACAACTCTGTTCCCCAGTCAGGCGACAGAGAATCCTATAGACTATCAGGATCCTCAGAGGGTTGGGCATAGAAAGCCTTCCCACCCACTTTCACAAGTCATAAAAAGACCCACTGAAACCCAGGTAGACACATTCACTTTCCACTTTGTTGCGAAGTACTTTGACAGGAGACTCCAGACTTCAAATCTAGACAGATCCTGAGATCCAGAACTTAGACTCCAGAATTTAAAGCAGAGGGGCCAATCCACAAGCTGAATCCTTTTCAGCAGGCCTCAAAATCTTTTGCAGCCTGATATTCAACAGCCGGGTGAGCTGTTTGATTCTGGCTAGAACCCTGTGCCAGAACCCAGAAAGCAGAGCTGTATCCAGACCGCCGTGCAGTGCTGATAGAAGACCAGACCCAGACCAGACCGCTGTGCAGTGCCAGAACTTTTGTCAGAACCAGAGATCCAGACCAGCAGAGCAGAGAGAACCGCAGCTAAACCTGTTGACCAGATCTGTGATGAGGCCCATTCGTTCCAAAATTAGGAGTGAGTATCCAGCCAGAGCTGTGCAAACCAATCTCTTAGTTTAAAATAATCAAATTCAAACCATTTCCACCTATTTAGAACTGCATAGAAATCGTGTGTCCATTCTGTGATTTCAAACCTGTGAAAGTGTCAACTGCCATTCTGAATCATTATTTCATTTCTGAAATCTACCTCCACAAAATCGTCCGTATCTTTTGAACCATACGTGCTAGGAATGAGATTTAACTTTCATTTTAAAGCTAAGATCCTCAGCTTTCCAACAAACCTTAAGCCGACTACTCCTTATAGTTTTTACGTAATCGCGCTTTACGCACTCGGAAAAAGTGCCGTGAATTGAAAACTAGCTCAATCTCACTACACGTTAAAAAATAGCTGTCTCTTGCTTGCATTGCTGAAATTCGTTTTCAACCTGATAATTCCTCCTGAATCATTGCTAGTGTTGACCTCGACTAATTCAAAGTAGCTGTCACCTACCCTGAATCTCCTTAAGGGAATTAAAATCATTTTTAGCATATTTTCACTTCATTGTAAATCACATTAAAAGTATTTCTGCATGTTTTCAAAGCATACCGGTTGCTCTAAGCTTGCTAGGGGTGAACTGAATTGGTATTGCATTCGATTGTATTCCTGAAAATTGTGTGCTCTCCTTCCATCTCCTTATATTTCATAGGGGGGGAGTGAATTGTCAAAGTGATCATATTATCTCTTGTGGAAACCATCTCAGTTTATTTCTGTGCTGCATTCTTTTCCATCATTGCATTTCCTTGAAACCATAAAAGCATTCTCAGCTACTTTATCCTCTCTATACCAACTCCTAAGTAATTAAAAAAGTGTGCTAGTGTAATATTATCCATTGTTGATCACTGTCATATTCATAAGTGTGCTATCAAATATTAATTTATTTATAAAAGTGTGATACAGATCTTGTTTAATTTTTCAAATAAATCTTTTAATTTGCAAAACAAACCTATTTCCTGGCTCAGTGAGGTCAGGGGGATTCAAAGAGAGGGGTGTTATACAAGGGTTTATCATCCAGATCTATGAACTTGTCATAAAAATATATAATTAAGGGCTTCCCTAGGGCATCTCAGACTCAGCATTGACTTAGTTGGAGTGCTGAATTGAGGTCACTTAACACCCAACTTCCCCCCCCTTTTCACACAAACACTAAGCCGAGGAAGACAGAGACTGAGAGTAAAGAGGCTAACCCATACATAACTCATTGGACATGTCCATAAAATCGGGTCAGGCAAAGTCAGGCACTTGACTTTAATTACATACATGTGATACCAATTAGCTGTTCCCACAAAGAGACGCACTCTGAGTAAGGTGGAACACGAGCAAGAGCAGAATTTCCGGGCCAAGGCAAACCTACTGGAGCAGAGCGACAGACAGAGGGATGAGAGAAAAAAGTAGATGACAACGGATTTCCCTGTAGAAGGTTGTTGCATCCAAAAGGCCCTGAAAGACACGTGGAGAACGGCAGAGTTGGGGAGGAGAGGCCAAGCCTGTGGTATTAACCTTGACTCGTGAATTGAAACTGCAAAGACAAGAAAGGAATGCACACAGACGGGGAGTTGGCAAGCGACGTGAAAGACCGGTGTGTGTTAAGCAAAGATTGAAGTTGCAACAGTATATCGGACAATTGAAGGCTGCACGCGTATGGATGAGACACGTATAGATGAGACACAAAAGAAGGCAGACCTGTGGTGAACGTTGAATTACGGATAGCTGTGAAACCAGCGATACGAGTAGCGGAGTGGTAGAGCGAAAGGAAGTAGCCCATTCAAAATTCTCAGTGAAAGGTGAAATGTTTTTGTTATGAAGCGATAAAGTGAATGAACTATAAGAATCAATGGGATCAAAATCAACCCTGGTAAAAGAGGGTATGGGGGGAGTAAAAAGGTGAATGTTGAACTTTTGTGCTTATGACATCGAACAATCCAGACCAAGAGACACTGTGGAAATAACACAAGAGTGTGAGTTGAAGGTAAAGTCAAAGTGGTCCTGCGGAGGTCTATAGTAAAAGCCATGCACATTCGAAAGTCTTCGACATCAGGAAAAAGTCTGAGTCTGACTGATGGAGACCGGAAGTGTGGTAAGTTAGGCGAAGGGAACCCCTAAGGGATGTGAATTAAGCTTGGGGAAGGGAACCCCTGCAAGTGTTGTGTTTGAAATGTCAGAGCCCGATGGAGAGAGACCGTCGTGAACCTTTTGTTGAACTGTGTTTTGAAAGCTTGCAAGAGACTTTAACGTAAAAAGGGCAGGCGGGCCTCGATCCACGTTTTGAACTGCCTTTGTTTTGAGAACCTGAGCCAGAGTATGTCATCCTGTCTATGGGGACCGCCTTACTCCGTGCTGTCTAATGTGGGGAGGAGAGCTGACTCAGCCAAATGTATTCTTTATTTTCTAACACTGATTTTCCTTTGCATACATATTCTCCTCTACACACTTTTTGTACAAGAGATAGGGCAGGCATTAGGTTTTGTTATTGTAGGCCATTTTGATTTGACAGACTCAACTACGACTGTTTAATTTATTATTTGATGGTAGAGACTACTCCCATCCTAGCTATAGGGCAAAGTAGGAGTTTTTCCAAACCCCGAAAATTTAAAAAAGGTTTGATAAATTGTACTTTTTGTGTCGGTGTCATAGTTGTGATACCAAGCCTCCCTTACAGCCCTAACCACCGGGTTGGCTGCTCAAAACACATGTTCAGGGGAATTTCTGGAAGCCTGGATGGCTGCCAAATACTTGCGGCAAGTATCCACTTGAACTCCAGAGGGAGCCAGGTGTGCTGAAAAGGCCAGTATGCCATCCAGAGGACAGGAGACAGGGTTCAGACCTTTGTCGCGAGCCCAATGGCAGAACCAAGTCCACCTACTCTTACACTGGGACAGAGTCGAGGGTCTCCTGGCCTGCTGAAAGATGTCCCAATTGTAATCTGAAAATTGAGCATGAAGAAGCATCAGCTGATCAGGCACCAGGCCGCCAGGGCCAGTTTGACAAGGGCTGGATGTTCCACTGCCCCGCCCTGCTGTGTCAGGAAACCACTGGTGGGGATCGGAAGATGGCTGGGACCCTGGGAGTACATCTGCAGCAGATCCGAAATCCAGGGTCTCGAAGGTCAGTGGGGGCAACAAGGATGAGGATGCAGCCCATGGAGGCCCGGAACTTGCGGAGGGTCTGTTGGAGCAGAGGGGTGGGAGGAAACAACACATGCAGCCATGCCAACAGACCTGGAATGCGTCTCCCAGTGACCCCTGACCCCGACCTGCCCCTGAGGCAAACTGGAGGCACTTGGCATTCAGGGGAGATGCAAACAAATCTAGTTCTATGAACCCCCAACGCAGAAACAGGGGCAACAAGGAGTTGCTGTGCAAATGGCACTCGTAGGTGTTGAACCCCAAGAGACTCAGCTGATCCGCTTCTGCATTGCTGTCCCCCGGCAGATGGACTGCTGAAATCCAAATAGTCCCTACAAGGGCCCATTCCCAGATCAAAACCACCTCCATACAGAGGAAGGGGAACGGGTGCCCCAAGCTTTCTCCGGTAAAACATTGTAGTAGAATTGTCTGTCCTGGCTTGAACCACCTTGTCCCAGATTAGGGGTAAAACGCCTTAAGGGTCAGGCTCACTGCCCTGAGCTTGAGCAGATAGATATGCAGGAGGACTTCCGTCCTAGACCATACTCCATGAATCGCATAGGCCTCCAGAGTAGCCACCCAGCCCGAAAGAGGAGTCTGTCGTCACCACCAGGGTAGGCTACGGTCGGGTGAAGGGGGCTCCCATTGAAACATGGCCATTTATCATCCACCAGCAAAGATCGGGCAGAAGGAGCGGTGGTATTGGGATCCAGCCTGACTTAGACCCCGTCGCCTGCACACAATTGGCCACAAGGTGGAGCTGGAGGCGCCTCATCTTGAGACAGGCATGCTGCACAGTCAGCACATAGGAGACCATCAGGACCAGAATGTGCTGGAACCACCATGTCGAGGTGGTTGAGTGGGCCAGAAAATGCCCCACCACCTTGCAGAGGGACATAAGCCTCTCGGGTGTGGGGAACAACTGCTGAACGGCAGTGTTTCAATATGCCCCTAGCAAGACCAGTTCCTGAAATGGGCATAACTGAGATTTCATCTGGTTGAGGGAAACCCCAGCGGATCAAGGGCATCTGCCAATCTCTGGCAGGAGCATACCAATGCTTCCGGTGACCGCACCCTGTCAACCAGTCATCCAGATAAGGGTATAGATGATGGCCCTCTAAGTGGAGAAGGCCCCCCCACTGCATTCATCAATTTTGTGAAGATACGAGGGGCCAAGTTCAGACCAAAGAGGCAGACTTTGTACTGGAAGTGGTACGACAATCGTGAACCGCAGAAACTTCAGATGCAGTTGATATATGGATACATGCAGGTAAACATCCTTGAGGTGAATGGAACACGTCCAGTCGCCTGCACACACAGACTCGACTATGTGCACGGGAGTAATCATCTGGAAGTGTTCCAGCAGTAAAGAAAGGTTTATTTTGTATTTGTATTTGTAAATGACAAGTCCAGGTCTACCCTCAGGCCAGCCTCTTTTACTTGAGTACCGCAAAAATCCTGGAATGGTAACTGAAGCCCTTGTCTATAAGAGGAACCAGTTCTTTCGCCAGCATCTTCAAGAGCGAAAGGACCTCCCGTAAAAGAGCAGGGGGCCCGATCTGACGAAAAGGAGGAGAGGGTGGTAAAGGAAGAGAAAGACTGACCACAAACCTCTGGCGACTACGGATAGGATCCACAGGTTGCTGAAAAGAACAGAGCCAGTGGCCCTCCACAGGTGAGCTGTGTTCCCCAACCTTGATGTCACTGCTTCTTGGCATCACAGGCGGCTGCTTCCTTCTGTTGTCATTGGACGGCCTGTCAGGCCTCTGTGTACCACAGTCCCTGAACACCTTGAATTTGGAGAAAGGCCTGGGTTTGAACTCGACCCTGGTATTGAGGGAAGGATTTCTGACCTGTTTTGTTAGGCTGGCTAAGGACTTGGCAGTTTGAGTGGAGGTTTTCTTCTTCGTTAACTCGTCATCAGTGGACGAATGAAAAAGGTCCACACCCTCAAAGGGCAAATCCAGGATTCGCTCCTGCACATCAGATGGAAACTTTGTGGCGTGCATCCACATAGTCCTTCTCATCTCGACACCAAGGCACAGAGCTCTGCTGGCCTTATCGATGTGGGCGACCGAAGATTCCATGAGGTCCTGCGCAATGGCCCAGGCATCTGCCAGACCGGCATTGAAGGAGGCTTGCTCGTTCGAAGGGAGGCCGGGCAGAAATTCCCTGAGCTCCCATCACAGTTTCTGGTTAGCTGCAGCCAAGATGGCATCTGTGTTGGCCGGCCACAAATGCAGCCCTGAGATGGAGTAACAGCGCTTTCCTAAGGACTCAAGGACCTTGTCCTCCTTGGAGAGGTAACTGGAGGTGGGTCCTGTGGAGGAAGACAATGAAAACAATGGTTTAGAATACAACAAGGCTGCAGCCACCATAGGGGAATGGGGTTGCGGGTGGGAGGCCAGGAGGATTGGACTCCCATCCGTCAGCCTAAACCTGCTGCTCAACTTCTTGTTCATCTGGGCATTGGCCCTGAGCTTCTCCCAGACCTTCCGTGCCACCTGCAGGACATCCTTCTGTAGGGGAATGCCAGACGGCAATGTGGTGCGTTTGCCCAAGACCTCTGCTAACACTCATGATTCCAGGTGGGCTTCCACAGGAAGAGGGACCCCCAAGAACTCTGCCAGGCCTTGAAGGTGGTCATGAAAGGCATTGACAGATGCAGAGGGTTCATCGTCCTGGGGGCGTCATTGTCATCATCGTTGGCATCTCCCCGGGCCCAGGGACACCGGTGTCAGTGCAGTTCACCCCAGGCCCGCAGCTGTAGACAGGTCCAACGGCTGTTGAGTGGAAGGCGTTGAAGGTACAGCAGGAGGTTGGGGGCGGGGGTCAGAACAACTGGTGGGGACTGAACCGGAGAAGGGTCTGGCACCAGGAGCGCAGGAGGATCTGGAGGAGTACCCAGGACAGGGGGCTGAGGCGGCGCCACCTGTGGGATGACCTCCTTCCCAAAGTCCTTCGGGAGTCCCTTCATCTGAGTGGATCTCATGAGAAGGAAGCGCTTGAAGTGATCCTCACAAGCCGTCTGATCCATAGGGGCCCCAGCCCTCTGAGGCACTGAGCCTCCGCTCCTGGTCGAAAACAAAGAGGTGGCTAGGTATGTAGCCGCATGGCTGTGATGGGTAGCCCTGAGGGGACCAAAAACCTGCACCGATGGATCGGTTGCCTCTTCCAGAGGGAAGGGGCCTGGGATCATCCTGCAAAACCCATTTGATGGGCAAAAGCACTGGTAGGCCTTGACCTGGATACAAGATGGTCGCTTGCCTGGCAGGCGCAGCCATACGCCGTTCTGCCATTTTGAAGCCTTGTGCCACGACCCTGGGTGGGAGGGTGCGAAGGGCCCGAGTCAAGAGAGTACTTGGACAGGAGAGGATACAGCTTGGGTCTTGCAACCAAAGAAGAAGCGTCGACCTCAGAGATCCATATGGTAGGCATGAGCCCTCAGCCGTCCGGCCGGTAGTCGTAATGCCTTGATTCGCGATCTCGAGCGAGCTCCGGTAAGCTGGGCACCCTCTGCACCTGTGCCGGTAGCCGTGCTGGATCTAGCCGAGGACAGACTCTTGGAGGTGGCACTGGGGTAGAAGAAGAGGATAAGCCTGATCGTCCTTCCAAGGACAGTTGGTAGGGCCCCTGAGCCCTGGGCTTCAGAGCAGGTATGCTTGAAGGCCTCAGGTCTGTGCCCGGAAGAGCCCCCAGGTGCCTCGGCTTGGGAGCCGGTAGCCTTTGAGGCTTTGGGCCTGCCATGACCTGAATCCGAGGAACCCCGATCCATGTGAACCCCAGGGAAGGAGTTGCTGCGCTGTGGAGCCATGCTGAACAGAGGGCCGACCTTGTCTTGATGAAAGGTCCTGGAGACGAAGTCCTTACGGTGGGATAGAGACGTGTGGAAGATCTCCTTCCACCGTGACAAGCGATTCTTCAATGCCCTGTGACTGAGAGCGCTGCACGCCGAACATGAGTCCCAGCAGTGGTCGAGCCCTAAAATACTCAAGACAGCGTGCATGGGATCAGAGGCCGGGAACGGACGGTTGCATGAGTCACACCTCGTGAAGCCTCCTGTGGTCGACATGCGCCGGAGGAGGGGAGGCCCCAAATGGAAGTCAAAAATGAATTGAAAATAAATTAAAGGTGGAGTTAGAGGGCAGGCCTCGATGGGGCATTCCCACACCCGAGGCCACACCCACTATACTAAATTTAAAGGGGAACCTCAATTTTTCATTGCCGAAGGGGGATGCCCACAAGGATGGAGGAAAGGGGACGGGACGTACGAGGGCAGTAATTGTAATAATAATGATGTAAAAACCAACAACAAAAAATGACATGTAAAAGGTGGTTGATATTGACAAATAAGCCTATAAGCCAGTTTGTATCAAACGTGAATATTATACATAAGAATAATCAATATGTTATAAGTTGAACTTGAACAAATACATATTTTGTATAGTCGTAACTGAAGGAATATTCTAAAAAAATTACTTGAAAGGTGAGCGAGGTTGCTGTTGACTCTGTTCGATGAAGCATCATGGTCCTTTAATCGATGTATATATTCATACTACCACTGTTCAATAGAAAATGGACATTAGTATTATAATTTAGACCACATCAAAAACAATAAAAAAAAAGTTTGTGTGCAAGTTGCTTGGCCTCACCATTAGGATGTTGGACGGGTCTGTGGTTTCCTCCATGTAATAGTCTGTAATTCCATCAGTGCGGTCTACGTAAAGACAGGAAAAGTAATTTAAAAAAAATATTTATATATAAAGGGGACAGTTTCAAAGCAAAATTTTTCAAAATTTGCTGCTCTATACAGACGGTCTAATGTAACAAAAACCCTCCCTGTACCTCTAGTCTTGAAAAAATAGACCAAGTACGTAATGATAGTCCACAGTATCAAAATAATTATTATTTAAATAAAGTTTTACACACAAATAAAAGACTCATAAAAGAGCTCCCCATCCCGTGAGGGATGCATCAGTCACGATCGTCACCTCCAGCCAGGGTAGCCAAAATGGAGCCCCCTTCATCAGATTGTCTTCGACGGCCCACCACAGAAGGTCCTGGGCGACCGAGGACGGCACCTGAACAGGGTCTGACATCCTGCCAGAGGACTGAGAGCACTGGAGCTTGAGTGCCCATTGCAAAGATCTCATCCGCAACCTGGCCTCCGGCACCAGAGGAATGCAGGATGCCATGTGGCCGAGCAATCTCAAGAACTCGAAGGCTGGGAGACCCTGGGCAAGTTGAAACTTGGGCACCATCTGGTGAATGTGATGAGCCCTAACCTGGGGAGGAAAACACTGCCCCAGGGACGTGTCGCGCACTTCTCCGATGTACTGGAGCCTCTGAGTTGATGTCAAATGGGACTTCTTTAAGTTGAGGGAGAAGCCCAGCTTGTCGAGGGAGTGGCAGGTGACTGACAGATGATCCAGGACTTGCTCGGGAGAGAGCGCCCTGATCAACCAATCATCCACGTAGGGGTAGACGTGAATCCCCCCTTTCCTGAGGTGCGCTGCCACCACTACCATGAGCTTGGTCAAGACCCTCGGGCGGAGGTCAATCCGAACGGCAGGACCCGAAACTGAAAGTGCGAGTCGCCAACCGTGAACCTCAGGTACGTCTTGTGCTTTGGATGTATCGGCACATGAAAATAAGCGTCCTTGAGGTCGATAGACACCAACCAGTCCTGAAGTTGAAGGGCCTGAAGGACTTGAGAGAGAGTAACCATCTTGAACTTGTTCAAATCCATGATGGGTCTCAATCCCCCGTCTTTCTTGGAAATCAAAAAATAAGGGGAATACCATCCCTTGTTCCTCTCCGCTACAGGCACCAGTTCTATGACGCCTTTCTCCAGCAGGGATTGAATTTCCTGCGCAAGGAGCGGATCAGGACTCTTCAAAGAGAGATTCCCCTGTGGATTGTCTTGAGGCCTCTGCCGGAAAGGAAGACAGTAGCCGTGGGTTATGATCTCCAGAACCCACACATCTGAAGTAATGGCGCGCCACTCTGCAAGATGCTGCGCCAGCCTTCCCCCAACCGGCGAACCATGGGACATGGCCTCATGACTGAGCTGAAGCGGCTGCGGCATTGCCTGAGGGCAAAGAGGCAACAGCCCGAGCGGCCTTGGGACCTCGAGTACCTTGTTTGCCACCTCTGGCACTCCTACGGTGGCCCCTTTCACTGGCAGCTCCTCTCGTTTTACAAAAGGATGAGCAATAACGAAAGGAACCTCCCCTCCATTGCGGTCCCCTAGGACGAAAAGGCGGAGGTTGTCGAACTGCAGCGCCCAACGACTTCGCTGCAGCTTTTGAGGTCTGCAACCTCTCAAGGCTCTCGTCAGCCTTGCTGCCAAAAAGATGTTCCCTGTCAAAGGGCATGTTGAGGAGCCGGGCCTGCACATCAGGAGCAAACCCACACTTCCGCAACCACGCAAACCTGCGTATCACGGTGCTCGCCGCCATGGACCGGCTGACGCAATCTGCCATGTCCAAACCCGACTGAACGGCCTCACACATGGCATCCTTGCCATCCTGAACCATGGCAATGAAACCATCCCATTAGTCCCCTTCGGGAATATATTCAGCCGCTAAGGAAACACAGTTCCACAGAGTGTGCGTGAAACGTGACAAGTTACATACGGAGTTGGCCGCTCGAAGCGCCATACACCTGAAGAAAACACTTTCTTCGCCCAGCCGTCAAAACGCTTGTCGTCCCTATCAGGAGAGATGGTAGGATACAACGCCTGCTTTTCCGGGGCCGTAGCGGCCTGCACCACCAAACTCTCCGGAGTGGGGTGCTTGGACAAGTAGCAGGGGTCGCTACTGGCTGGGCTGTATTTTCGCGGCAAAGACTTGCCCACTGCCGGGAGACTCTCAGGAGCAGTCCAAGCCGCCGCCACCCTCCTCTGTAGAGCCATATGAAACAGCAGTACCGGGTCAGTTGGTGGACCAAGGTCGAGGATATCCGTAAGGTCATCCTGAAGAAACTCCCACAGGGGAGCAGACCATCCCAAGTACTCGGTGGCCCTCGACATAAGGTCCCGGTACGAGGAGTCGGCATGAGTGCCTGGCTCAGGCCTACAAAACTCCACCTCCGGAGAGGTGTCCAGCCCACTAGCATCGTGCAGGGACTGCCTCAGGTCCTCAAATTGGCTATGGCCCGAGAGAATCTCATCAGGCACCGTATTAGGAACCATGCCATCATCAGAGCCCTCATCCACCTCTGAAATAAACTCAAGATGGCGGTAAGAAGGCACAGAATGTGAACCAAAGCCATGCTTGACCTTGGCCAGAGCCTTCTAGGGGGTTCCACCGAGCCTTGGGGTACCCCCGTCGACACAGCCTCGAAAGGCGTCGAGGGCATCGAGTGAATCGGCGTCGACGCTGAATGCGGCGCCGACAGCATCGATGGCGTCGACAAGCCTCGAGGCCGAAGCCCCGAGCGTGTCCTTCGACAGCCTGGGCGACGATGGCGCCGACGACTTCTTCGGAGGCGGGGCCTCGAAAGAGTCCGTCGACGACCTCGGCGCCACCGGCATCGACGTCTTCCTCGAAGACATCACAGGTTCACACGGTCTCTAGCGCGTCGAGGACCAGGACCTGGACCGGGCATGACGAGAACGATTCCCCTTGTCCGAGAGGGACCTCTCCCGCGAATCGTACCGACCAACCGAGCCGGAAGGCATACGAGCGGTGTCTCTCGACCGATCACGACCGACCCCACTCGTAGGCGCGGACGGACCGGTGCCCTGCGATTCGAGAATTGCTAACATTTTCTTCCCAAAGGACGCCCATTCCTCCGGCGTTGCCTGCTTGGTAGGGTAAGCGACCCGCCGACGGGCGGAGTCCTCGGAAGAGGACGCGGAAGGCGACCAATGACGGCGCTTCTGGGAGTGCCTCGAAGAGGCAGAGGAGTGGCGGGACCTACTCCGGGACTGAGACCCACCGGACTTCCGACTACGACGCGGAGAGTCGCCTCTCAAATCGTCCGTCGAAAGCCCAGCAGACCTCGACTTCCGTGGCTTAGACACCTTACCTACCGATAACTTCTTCTTGTGCTCCCGCAATGCTTTAGACATGAGCGACTGGCAGTCGACACAGTCATCCGTGTCATGGGCCTCCCCGAGGCACCAGAGGCAGGCATTGTGCGAGTCCGTAACCGACATCTTGGACCCACAGTCCCCGCACTTCTTAAATCGCGAACGCGGGGTGGAAGACGAGGTAGACATCCTTCACGAAGAAGAAACTTCACAAAACGAACAGGTTAGAAGAACCGAGAAACAACAGAAACTCCAAAGAGGCGAGGCGCGCCGAGATCTCCGAAGCAAACACGTTTGCGGAAAAAACGGAACTGAGGCTATGGGCGTCGTGCGTCCTACTTATAACATCCAGTGACGTCGGCCGTCGGAGGAGGTCCTCGAGGGCGGCGTATCGACATCATCGACGCAGAAAGATTTTCCGAAGCAGCACAGCTGTGGTGATTACCGTCATAGATATGGAATACGTCGGAGGACCCAATCCCCTGGAAATAACCCTTTGTGATGTACATGGTATTCAGCACCGTGAGCGTTCCCATTCTCCCAGCGTTAAGGGAGGCGTGGTATCACAAGTATGACACTGACACAAAAAGTACAATTTGTAAAACCTTTATTAAAGTTTCTGGGTTTGGAAAAACTCCTACTTTGCCCTATAACTAAGATGAGCGTAGTCTCTACCATCAAATAATAAATGAAACAGTCCTAGTTGAGTCTGTCAAATCAAAATGGCCTATATTAACAAAGCCTAATGTCTGCCCTATCTCTTGTGTGTAAAGTGTGTAAAGGAGAATATGTATGCAAAGGAAAATCAGGATTCAAATATAAAGAATAAATGTGGCTGAGTCAGTTCTCCTACCCGCGTGAGACAGCACGGAATAAGACAGTCCCTGTAGGCAGGATGACACACTCTGGCTCAGGTTCTTAACACAAAGGCAGTTCAAAACGTGGATCGAGGCCCATCTGGCTTTCCATGTTAAAGTGTCTATTTCCAGCTTTCAAAACACAGTTCAACAAAAAGTTCATACCGATTCCCCTCTGTCAGGATCAGACCTCTTAAAGCAAAAGTTCACGTCGGCTCCCCTCAGTCGGGGTCAGACCTTTCAAAGCAAAAGTACAAAACACTTTGCAGGCGTTTCCTTCCCCAAGCTTAATTCACATCCCTTAGGGGTTCCCTTCCCTAACTTATTACACTTCCGGTATCCCTCAGTCGGGCTCATACCATTTCCTGATGTCAAAGGCTTTCAAATGTTGTGGTTTTTACTACAGACCTCCGCTGGACCACTTTGACTTTCCGTTCAGCATGCACTCTTGTGTTATTTGCCCCAGTGCTTCTCGATCTGGTTAGTTCAATGTCATAAGCACCCAAATTCAACTTTCACCTTTTTACTGTGGCCTTTTTTTGGGGTTAATTTTGATCACTTCACTTTTACAGTTCATTCACTTTATCACTACAAACATTTCACCTTTCACTGAGACTTTCGAGTGGGCTACTTCCTTTCGCCGGACCACTCCACTTCTCAGTATTGCTGGTTTCAAAGTTATCGTTACTTCAAAGTTCATTCACGGGTCTGCCTTTCTTTGCATCTCATTCTCATGCGTGTAGCCTTCAATTGTATGATATAATGTTGCTACTTCAATCTTTCCTTAACACACACCGGTCTTTCATGTCGCTTGCCAACTCACTGGCTGTGTGCGTTTCTTTCTTGTCTTTACAGTGTTTCAATTCACGAGTCAAGGTTAGTGCCACAGGCTTGGCTTCGCCTCCCCAACTCTGCCGTTTAACTGGGAGGGTGGCTGGGGTCCTTCAAACACAATGCAGCCTTCTTGTTTGGGATTTGGCCTTCTCCACGTGTCTTTCACTGCTTTTTGGAGGCAACAAACTGCTGCAAGGAACTCCAGGGGTTCTCCGCCCTTTGCTCTCGTCCCTCGGTCCGTTGCTCTGCTCCAGTAGGTTTGCCTTGCCTCCTTTGGGCCTTGATCTCTGTCTGACAAAGTAATTCAATTCCTCTGGAGGTGACCTTTCAAAGAGCTCCCTCCACCTACCTAGCCTGTTCTTCAGTGCGTGTGGAGTCAGTGTGTTTCGGGCGGTACCACCTTCCCAGCTGTGGTCGGGGGCCAATTCAGCGGAGGCAAAGAGCGTGGGGTCGGACGTAGGGAAGAGCCCCTCGCAGGCTGGACACCTGCTGAAGCCCGCTGAAGTTAACATGCGCCGGGGAGGAGCGTGACGCTGGAGGACCAAGTACCTGAATGACAAAAAGAAGACAAAAAGATGGAAGAATCCGGGGAAGAGCGCATGGCATTACATGGCCGCAGCCAAACCCAGGAGCGCTGGTGAAATCGGCCTGTTCCCATCGACGTGCAAAAGGGGACTGAGGTGTGGCGCCGGTGGGCAGAGTCACGGTAGGGCATGCTCCCAGGGCTGCACCCCGGCGCGCCTCTAAATTTAATGGGGAAGAAGGTTTTTTCTGGTGAAAAAGGTTCAGTCTCCCATCCCTAGGAAGGGACGCTCATGCAGTATGGAGGTAAGGGGACAGGACGTAAAAGTACATGGAGTGGCTGTCAAGCAGCTAGTGCCAGGTCCAACAGCTAGTGGCAGGCAGCCACACTAGGCCCAAGAGGCAGAGAAGTGATGGTGGTAGAGTGAGGGACTTGATTTATGAAATCACCCAATGTAACTAGCTGGCATCTGTAGTAACTCTTAACAGAGTTTGTGCCCATGTGTCATGAAGATGAAGCTGGGTAGTATGCATCTACAAGGTTCTTGTGTGGGGAAAAAGTTTTCCACAGGTGCAATCAATTATTTAGAACCACTTTGAAAGACAGCTGTTTTGTCATGTATGTTTTAGAACAAAATTTTAATTTTACGCACAAATTGGATAGTTGTCAGAGAATTTTTACTCCATTGAAATTGGATTTACCCTCCAACTCTAAAAATTGGGAGTAAAATACTCTCATTCCAAAATCCTATCTGGAGCACTGCGGATGATTGCACCTTCTTTTGGATCTTCTCCAGGGAAGCCTCCTCAAAGCATCTCTACCTCTTTTTGCCAGAGGCACATTCACTTTGGACCTGCCGGCCCTGGAAGAGGCATGACTATGCCCACAGACCAAGTCAGAGGACTTCCCTTGCTCCATCCACGCCACTAACCTCCTATGGTGGTGCTTCCGTGTCTTGAAGGAGAAGGCCTGGCATATCGGAAATCCGTCTATCGGGATGTAGGCAGTAGATACTCCTGAGGTGCCAAACTTCAATGAAAATGTTTTTCAGGCCGCATTGTTTCGCGGGCCCTCATGAGACTTATCATTGTGGCGTCTACCATGGTGTTGAAGCAAAGGCCCAAGCCTGGGCCTGTGGTGACCACGAGTTGGAGAATCGAAGATGGAGAAAGATCCTCCCACACCTGTAGTTACAATGTGGCCGAAGATGACAAATCAGACCAATTCGTGCAAAAATAGGCACAAAAAAAAGAAAAACGTTGTTTGAATTCGAGGAGCAAAACACAAGGACTCCCAACACGAGAAACGTGCAGTAAAAATGTGAAGATGGCCACAATGGGTGGAGCCTAGGAGGACAACTGTCATTGTCTGTGGCAGTATGACCCAAAGTGACAGCAATAGGCTATAGAAGTGACAAGGTGTTTTTTTTTTTAGCTTAAAGCTAAACTGCTTTAATTTTATAGAGGATTCCCAGCCTGACAACGGGAAATATTCATGACCAGGTGAATCCATGTAAGACCCCATGCTGGAGAAGGACTGCTTCTTAGACGTCAAAGCAGCCGTTGGTGCTGTTGCTGAAGTCGGCATCGAGGCCAGTTTAACAGAGGTCGACTGGACCTTTTAGCCTTTTTACTCTAAGAGGTATCCTTGTGTGATCTTGACCTCTTGGAAGAGGAAGCACAGTGGACTGGTCTGCTCTATCTAAGGAGTGCATGACTCCAGACTGAAGCTGAGTCAGAGGCACCTGTGTCATCAAGCCAATCCACTAACATGGGGTGGCGGTCCCGAAGAGTCTTGTTTGAAAACAACTGACTGATTCAACAGTCCTGGATGTCGTGTATCAGATACAGGCAGTACTCGTGGATATCTTACACATAGACATTCTTGAGGACGCAGCTGCACAGGCCTTTAAAAGACTCTGTTTGGCCTCTGCCATGGACGAGTGAAGGCCTCAAACTTGAAGACGGGAAACTAAAAAACGTATTTAAAAACGTCAAATAATTATAAGAGAGATTTCTGAGCATTCCCAACACATACCGTGTGGTAAAGAATCTGAAGATTGCCTCCGGGGGGGGGGGGGGGGGGCCTTTCTATTGGCTGTGGGGCAATGCGACCCAAATGATGATGACGTAGAATATTCGAATATTCATACAGCATGTGAATCTATGAAAGATCTGATGCTGGAGAAATACCCAACTTGATTGATATACTAACGAGATGTGGGATCCCCATGGCATGCATCTTTCTCAACATTGAGAAACTGTTCAACAGGGTCGAATGAAGCTTTCTCATGGGTGCGCTGGACAGGGTTGACTTTGCTAAGGGCTTTTAAAAATCAGTAATGATCATCTGCAGGAATTCCACAGCTGAGTATGGGCTAATGGTTTTCTCTAAGAGACATTCTCACTACTTCAGGGTATGGCCTGCAAAAGTCATATCATGTGCTGAATGGTGTAGAAACCAACACCCAGCCAACATCAAATAAAGCTAGAGCTAAAGAACTTGAGTCATCCGATGCATACTGGGAACTGAAGACCAATATCCAGGAAAGACTGACAAAACTAGAGGGAAATAACTTCAATAATTTGGTGCATGGATGGCAGCAAAGTCCAGGACCCAACCAGAGACTGACACTATGGGAAAATACCTTGAATCAAGTGTTCTGAGCTTGCTTCAATAAAATTGTTGTTAGTTTGGCTTAACTGCGACAGTCTCATTCTTTGTGTTTGCCGGGTAATGGATAGAGCCTGCACATTTGATGTCAAGCATACCTTCTGAGTTTCTATAGATGTCATCATTTCACAGACATTGTTAACACAGGTCAGCAGGGGACAATCTAACAAGAGGCCTGGCGCATGGAAGGGGTGGGCCTGTTGACGGCAAGATTCCAAAATAAAAACACCAAACAGGCGGCATTGGGTAAAAAAACAAGGCGGGGCGGGGGGAGGTTCACAAGGTTGTTCTCCATGTAGCAGAAAGTGAAGGCGCAGGTGTAAATCGGAAAGTGGCACTGTTTTTTATAATTGTTTTTCCCTGGGTAGTGGGTGAGCTATGTCAGGAAAAAGAACGTAAACAGAAGGGCCATATAGGAGTTGTTGGCTGATGCGCCCTACGCACATGGAGAGCAGGAAAGAGTAGTGCTGTAACGGCAGACTATAGGAGAAGAGAACACTAAAGAAATCAGCTGCGGAACAATAACCCTGAACCAGTGGAGTCCAGTTTCTTACTAATTGTGTTGCTGAATGGGGGATGTATGATATATCCGGTCGTCTAGATCAGACAGATGTAAGCCTGTGAGATTCCCCCAGTCCTCTGGAATCTGTAGAGAAGTATTCCATGACCCTAAGGATGCAATCATGAAATGTCTTGACCAATGTGGGCCCGCCATATGTTTTCTTATCTGGATCGCAATATTCATCAGGGTCCGGGGAAGAAGAGCTACATGTGCCCCCTTGTCTGGAGATGGAGATCTAAAGGAAGCAGCATAGCTGATAATAATCAAGCTGCTCTGCTCATGTTATTAGAGCTCTCCGCAGCCTTTGACCTAGTTGATCACAGCTTACTGGTGTCAAGGCTCAGAGAGGTCGCCAACTGCTCCGTAATTGCATCCAGATGGATTGCTTCCTTTTTGGGTCCCAGAATGGTGAGGGTCTGTGTTGGCGATAATCAATCTTCTCCAATATCTCAACCATGCGGAGTTCCTCAGGGCTCCTGTCTATCGCCTCTGCTTTTCAATCTCTATATCCACCCCCTTCTTGACCTCTTAAACAAATTAGGAGTGCAATACATGAACTACGCTGATGATACTCAGGTGGTCATGCAGCTGAGTGGCTCCTATAGCAGCGATACAGTAACCATCAATAAAATATACAAAGCCATACAAGACTGGATGGCCTGCAATTCTCTTGCCCTGAACGACAAAAAAACTGAACTCCTCATCGTGGCATCCAAAAACACTCGGGCGAAACTCGACTCCAAATATGCTAGTTTCCATATTGCCAACAATACCATTCTTGTCCAGAAGAAAGTCAAGAACCTGGGCGTCGTTCTTGACGAAGAACTCTCTATGAAGTCCCATGTCTCCAGCATTAAATCTAGCTGCGGTCTCATAAATAAAAGAATAGGCTATATTCGACCATTCATTTTGGAAGAAAACTGTGCCCTTCTGTCCACTGCATTGATCAATTCAAGATTGGATTATTGTAACAGCCTTCTAGTGGGCACCACAGCCTCCAACATCCAATCATTACAAGTGGCTCAGAATAATGCTGTGCGTAATATTTTCAATCAGTCTCGTCGTACACACATCTCCACTTTCAGGAAAAAACTTCACTGGCTTCCGGTTAAACATCGGATAACGCACAAGATACTGACCACGACCCACAAATGCCTCAGCCTCTGTAGCCCTACTTACTTGTCGGCCCGTGTTAGCATTAAACCCAACACGAGGAACCTTCGTTCATCCTCTGCCACTATTCTCAAGCACCCAAAATACAGGACAGCCAAATTTGGAGGTACCACTCTTGATGCTCAAGGTCCCCTTCTATGGAACAAACTTCCAGCCCAGATGCGGCAGATTCAGGACTACACTGTATTCAAACGTGCTATAAAAACCCACTTCTTCAATCTGGAATAACTCTTTGACCCTTCTTCTTTCTTTGCCATTTGTGTCTGTTTGTTCGTCCAGTTTTATGTGCGCCCTGAGGCCTACGGGCATGTTGGCGCATTACAAGAATTAAAATAAATAAATAAATAAAGCTACTTTCTTAGGCTGTGGATGTAGCAAAGCTACTTTCTTAGGCTGTGGATGTGAAAAACCATTGGGGTATCAATTTGAGTGCTAGATCTCACTTTAGAGGAGACAGAGCCTGCCACTAAAGGTCTAACTGGGATTCCTCTTAGGTAGCAACCAAAGTATGTACCTTCTTTTTTTGATGGCTCAGGTCTTCATCTAGTAACAGGGGCACAGACAGCCTGAAGAGATATTTGATGGTCTATGAGGTGAGCCTTCGTATTAACCATCTGAATGTCACCTCAAACTTGTGTCATGATGCCTACCCCCGGGCATCAGGACCAAGGCCCTCAGCTCTGGGAGCAGGCATCCAGACATTTGTTTAAACCTCAGCAGCCCCGGCTAGGGGCTGTCTGGGTTCAGTCCTGGCGCCTTAGGCGCCAGGCTCATCATAGAAATCAGTCCTGGCGCCATAGGCGCCAGGCTCATAGACTTTACTTACCTGATGCAGACCATGCTGCAAAAGAGTCCAAGCCTACATGAGGCCTGGATGGGACTATTTTGTTACAGGGACTATTTTTTACTCGGGCGTGGCTCTAGGGAACTTCTTACCTAGAACTACTTTGGAGGCTATTTAATCCACACCCGAACAGCAGCACATGCTTCGCGTTATTCTGCATCCAGCAGCGTGACGCTCACCATGCCTGCAGCCAGCATCCAGTCTTCTGCCACGCCTGCGTGCCTGCAGCCAGCATCCAGTCTTCTGCCACGCCCGCCTCGAATCCGGAGCTCCTAGAATAAAGAAGAAGAAAAGGACAAGGTTAGAAAACAAACTTATTTCAAATTCCTCACCTAATTCCGGAACCATTTCATCTCCGGACCTGGAAAGTACATCAGTCCTGCACGCGTCGCTTCGCCAGCTCCAGCACGGCAACATACTCACCACTTCAAACAGCATCTTTCGATCCGGCACTGTCTCCATCATTTCTTCGCCGTAATCCGGCACCTAGGGGACACAAGAAAAACAAGGTGCCCTCAGAAGAGAACTGATTGTCTCAAAGGAGCGCACGGATGATCTGGCTAAGCAACTACTGCAAAACAAAGCTGGGCAAACGCCCCTACCTGGATATGGGGGAAACCCAACCCCTGTTTCATCAAGCAATCCGGTCCAAGTGGTTTTACCAGGAAATATTTCGTTAGCTCCACCTGAACGCTTTGCTGGGGACCCCAAAAGGTTTGCCATGTTTATGAACCAATGCCGCTTGCACTTTTTATGCAGACTGGGAGCCTTTCCAAATGACCAAGCCAAAGTAGCCTTTGTATTGTCATATCTTCGTGGCAGCGCAGCGGATTGGTCCATTCCATTAGTCAACTAGGATGATCCTCTTCTCCGGGATTTTCAGGGTTTTCAAAGGAGCATGGAAAAACTATTCGCCAGACACTCACTGGGTCAAGCCCTGGACAACAAACTTTTATCCTTACGACAAGGTAACCAGGATCTGCTAACCTATATTGCAACCTTCAATAGGTTGGTGGTGTAAACCGGGTGGCCGGAGGAAAAACGAATTACATTGTTTCATCGTGGACTTCGGGGAGAACTCAAAGATGTCTTGGCTCAAGTTGTGAACCCACCTCAGGATTGCACAGAATTTATAGACTTAGTGGTCCAGCTAGACCACAGACTTCAGAACCGAAAGACTGATCGAGCTAAGTTCGAGAATTGGATATTGGTTAAACCCAACGTTGCCCCCAAAGGAACAGATGCATGTGAACCTATGCAGATCGGGGGGGGTTAAAGGACCCTTAACTCAAAAGGAAAGAGAAAGAAGACGACAGATGCAGTTGTGTCTGTACTGTGGAACCTCAGGACATTTTCTACGGGATTGCCCTACAAAACCACCCAAGAAGGTGGTAGGAGTTGCTGATAAAAGCCACATAGAGCCTGATTCGGGAAATGACCACGCCTGACAAGCGTAGAGGTCCGCTTGCCGAGCTTAAAGAAGGACACTCAGACCTTGCATCTGATCATCCCTATGGTCCTACTTGATCCCAGGCCGCCATCACGTATGCATGCAGTAAGGGCATAAATAGATAGCGGGCCGTAGGAAACTATATGGACCACGAATTGGTGTCAAGGATGAATCTACCTCTTTGCAAAAAGACCACTTCGGATGTCATCACCACAGTTGATGGAACTGAGATTGCCTCAGGCCTGTAACTCATTCCACTACAGAGATAACACTGTTGAGTCAAGATGGGCATCGAGAGACTATTGTGTTTGATCTAATAAAAGCCCCACAGTTCCAGATAATACTGGGGATGCCATGGTTGGAAACACATAATCCTTGTATAGATTGGCGAGAGAAGAGAATAACCTTCCAGGATTGTGCACACACCTGTTACCCGGAGACAACTTTGAACAAAGGCCTGGCTACAGTTGTTAACCCAATCGTGCAGTTACCTCAGGAATACCAAGAATTTCAGGATGTTTTTCAAAAAGAACAGGCCAATACATTACATCTTCACAGATCATACGATTGTCAAATCGACCTCCTACCTGGTGCACAACCCCCATGCAGTAGAATCTACCCCCTCACGGAACCTGAAAATCGTCACCTACGGCAATACTTGGACCAATACCTTGCTAATGGCTTTATTCGTCCTTCCAAGTCTCCTGCATCCTCAGCTTTATTCTTCGTACCAAAAAAGGAAGGTGACCTTAGAACGTGCATAGATTACCGTGCATTAAATCAGATTACGGTAAAAAAAACGATACCCATTGCCTCTGATCCCCGAATTACTAGACCAAGTAAAGGATGCTTGTATCTACACTAAGTTAGATCTCCGAGGGGCATATCATCTGGTATGTGTCAAGAAAGGCGACAAATGGAAGACTGCTTTTCGCACCAAGTACGGATTATTTGAATATCAGGTGATGCCCCTCGGGTTGTGCAATGCACCAGCAGCCTTCCAGTATTTTGTGAAGGATGTCCTTCATGAACTCATTGACGTCTGTGTCGTCACATACATAGATGATATTCTAGTGTAATCCTCCTCAGAATCAGACCATGTTAATCACGTGCGTGCAATCCTTGAGAAACTATGCCAGCACAAGTTATATGCAAAATTGGAAAAATGTGTGTTTCATGCTACGGAAGTTGAATTTCTTGGATTTATCCTGACTCCAAAAGGAGTCCGAAATGGACTCTCGAAAGGTGGACGCAATTCTCAAGTGGCCATCACCCAGTTCAGTCAAAGGGGTACAAAGCATGCTCGGATTTGCTCATTTCTACCGCAGATTCATTCCGGACTTCTCCCATGTTGTACACCCCATCACAGCACTTTTGTGAAAAAACAAACGCTTCTTGTGGACCGAAGAGGCTGAAAAGGCCTTCCAAGAGCTGAAAGCGAAATTCACATCAGCACCTGTCTTAAAGCATCCACGCCCTGAGCTTCCATACATAGTAGAAACTGATGCATCCAGTTTAGCCATGGGAGCTGTCCTGTCCCAGAAGGATCCTGAAACCGGTCAACTTCACCCAGTAGCGTTTTGGTCCAGAAAGTTCTCAGCACCTGAGTTAAACTATGCGGTTACCGATAAAGAGCTATTAGCCATCAAATCCGCCTTTAAGGCTTGGCTGCACTATCTTCTTGGTGCCAGGCATACTATTACCATAATCACTGATCACCGGAACCTGCAATATTTAAAAACAGCCAAAGCCCAATCATCGCGACAACTTCGATGGGCATTGTTCTTTGCCGAATTCGATTTCGTGATCACTTATCGACCAGGCTGCAAAAATGGCAAAGCAGATGCCTTATCCCGAATAGGGATGGGAGAAGTATATGCAAACCCGGAACCGGTGCCAATAATTCCCAAGCAAAGAATTCTTGGCATAACTACTCTACAGACACTAGAAGATATTCATTCAAAAATCCAACAACTCCTCGATCCAACAACCCTGCAGGACTGGGTAAAGAAAGGCTCGGACTACTCAGTCGTCAATGACCTACCTTACTATCAAGGACGACTATTTCTACCACACAAGGAAATACAAGAACTAGTCATCTCCAATTACCATGACACCCTGATGGAAGGGCACCCAGGTATCGCAAAAACTGAAGCGAAAATTAAGAGACAGTTCTGGTGGCCCACTTGGCGAAAAGATGTAAAGTCATTTGTGATGTCTTGTGGCATTTGCGCCCAAAACAAAAGGCAGAAGAAAAAACCCTCTGGCCTTTTACAACCTTTGGATATTCCACCTACACCATGGCACACCTTGTCTTTAGACTTTATTACAGATCTAAGTCCATGTAATGGATTTAACACCATCCTAGTTATTGTGGATCTTTTTTCCAAGATGGCCCACTTTATTCCTTTAAAGGGGTTACCTTCTGCTTCAATTCTGGCCAAGGAGTTCCTCGAAAACATTGTTCGATTACACGGATTCCCTTCCATATTGGTTTCTGACCGAGGTAGTCAATTTATCTCGCATTTTTGGAAGAAATGTTGTCAACTAGCACAAATCAACGTGAGGCTATCAACAAATTACCATCCCCAGACCGATGGTCAGACGGAAAGGACCAACCAGACCCTTGAACAGTACCTACGCTGCATGCTACACCAGACCGAAAGCAATTGGAAAGATATTTTATGGATTTCCGAGTACGCATACAATAACTCTGTACATTCAGGAACCGGACAAAGCCCTTTTTATACCATATATGGACATCACCCTCGAACCTCAGAACTTGATTCGCCTCAGCACTTAGAAATGCCCGCAGTTAGTCATTTGCACTCTACTATTACACAAGCCTTTAAGGAAGCCACAGAACATTTGAAACAAGCAAAAGAGAAATACTAGAAAAATGCTGATCAACATAGAAGTGAAACTCCACAATACCAGATTGAGGATCAAGTTTGGCTGGCTACAAAACATATACCTCTGAAGGGAACTCGGACTTTTAATCCTAGATATTTGGGACCTTACACCATTAATGCCATTATCAACCCGGTGGCCGTCAAATTGGAATTACCCTCTAATATGCAAATTCATCCTGTCTTTCATGTTTCACTTCTAAAACCAGTTCAACCAGGGACAAGATTAACCAAACCACCTGACCCCATCTTGATAGATGGAGAACCTGAATTCGAGGTAAAAAATATCCTGGACTCCAAGATGATTAAATCAAAACTTTTTTATTTGATCGATTGGAAGGGCTACGGACCACAAGAGAGATCATGGGAGCCTAGCGACCACGTTCATGCACCTCGGTTGGTGAAAAGATTCCATCAGAACTTCCCAGACAAACCGGGGCCAGGGGAAGAACAACTTTAGGAGGGGCCTTGTGGGGGGAGTGCTGTCATGATGCCTACCCCCGGGCATCAGGACCAAGGCCCTCAGCTCCGGGAGCAGGCATCCAGACATTTGTTTAAACCTCAGCAGCCCCGGCTAGGGGCTGTCTGGGCTCAGTCCTGGCACCTTAGGCGCCAGGCTCATCATAGAAATCAGTCCTGGCGCCATAGGCGCCAGGCTCATAGACTTTACTTTCCTGATGCAGACCATGCTGCAAAAGATTCCAAGCCTACATGAGGCCTGGATGGGACTATTTTGTTACAGGGACTATTTTTTACTCGGGGGGGGGCTCTAGGGAACTTCTTACCTGGAACTACTTTGGAGGCTATTTAAACCACACCCGAACAGCAGCACATGCTTCGCGTTATTCTGCATCCAGCATCGCGACGCTCACCGGGCCTGCAGCCAGCATCCAGTCTTCTGCCACGCCCGCCTCGAATCCGGAGCTCCTAGAATAAAGAAGAAAAGGACAAGGTTAGAAAACAAACTTATTTCAAATTCCTCACCTAATTCCGGAACCATGTCATTTCCGGACCTGGAAAGTACATCAGTCTTGCACGCGTCGCTTCGCCAGTTCCAGCACGGCGCCATACTCACCAGTTCTCACATCATTTCTTTGCCGCAATCCGGCACCTAGGGGACACAAGAAAAACAAGGTGAGCCAAGGGAATCAACAAATACAACCACTTTCCACCATAGACTTATCTGATTTACCACCGGCGGTATTATTCCATAACTCCACATTTTCATAAGCCGCATCTGTAAAGAGGGAGAAAAACAACACGTTAACGCATACAATAGTTACCGGACAGCGTTGGGTAACACAGACTCTTACCTGAACGCCAGCAGCAGCTACAAGACCTTCTTCTCACGAACTCAGTTGCAATTTAAGGAAGGAAGGGGACAAGAGTGAACATCGGGCACATTGAACTCTTTGAACTTGATACTTACCAATCCCGCCAGGGACTTCAGAGTCAATACTTACCGGAACTCTCCCAACGCCTTCAAACCAGTGAAGTAACTGGTATCTATGCACCCCAGCAAGACACGCAGGATGGAGAGCTCATCTTTTACGAACATAAGGAAAATACTTCTTCGGGTCCAGCAGACAAGACTAGGCGGGCCAGTCCAGACAGTCATCTCTGCACTACGCATCACGTTGAAGGAGACCGCAGCTGTCCGGGTCCGATCGACACCCCTGTGGGGTCCAGGTGAGCGTAAACAACTTGCCCCAATGCAAGTTCCTGGAACACCTTCAGTGGGTAGGGATGAAAAGTGAGCCATTCTGTTGAACAATTCCATGGTAACCATGATGGTAGTAAAACATTAAGAAGAAGGCAGGTCCACTATAAAGTCTGTTCCAATGACTTGCCAAGGAACAGTCGGCAGGGCAGGCTGGTGAAGCAAGCCTGCTGGTGTTTGTGTAGAACAATTTGCTTGAGCAGAATGCATACCCCCATGTCCGGTCACTTAGGAATTATGGCGAAGGGCTAGAACTTTCTTTTGTAGTCCAGGTGTTGGAATTTAGAGTCTGTCTCCTCAGAACAAGTACCGTCCTTACAGAGTAAGTTCTATGTATTGGCTAAATCTGCATTTTGCCATAGGGATAAGGTACCAGTGTCACTTAAGAATTGAGAAAGGTAAGAGCTAATTCGTAGGCCACTGGATTGATCTTTTGGAGAAGACAAAAAAAGTCCAAGGAACTTGGGGCAGAGTTTGGAGGGACACAGTTGTCTAGGTAAGAATTTGGATAGCCCTACCAGGAGCAAGACACCTTCGAAGTTCTGCATACTTCCTGGTAGTACATAGGGCCAGAGCCAAATTAGAGGCAGTGACTTTCTAAACCTCTAGTAAAGTTGCAACCCAATGATCCACAGTTGGTATTTGGGTGGGATCTGTGTGCACCGTAGGCAAAGGTCTAGGATGGAACCTGTATGAAGTAGAGAAGGGACTGAAGGCATGTGTGGAATTATTGTCTGAAAACTGTGCAAGCGAGCAAAGAGAGGCCCAATCATCTTGCACTGCAGACAAAAAACAATGCAAATATTGCTCAGGCGTTTGATTCAGTCTTTTGGTAGCACGGTTTCTCTGGGGGTGATAACACAACGAAAGCGCTCTCCTGACGCCAAGAAAAGTGTGCAAAGCTGATCAAAAGCGAAACACGTACTGTAGTCCACTGTCTGTTACAATGTTTTCAGGTAGCCCACCTATTCAAAAGATGTCCGAGAGGGCAATCTCATCTCGGGTGCTGTGGGAACTTTGGGCAGGGATGAAAAGTGAGCCATTCTGGTGAAAAAATCCATGGTAACCAAGATGGTAGTAAAACCTTGAGAAGGAGGCAGGTCCACTATAAAGTCTATTCCAATGACTTGCCATAGAACAGTCGGCAGGGCAGGCTGGTAAAGCAAGTCTGCTGGCGTTTGTGTAGAACAATTTACTTGAGCAGAATTAGAACAAGGCTGCATGTACGCTCAGACTGTGGAATACAAGCAGGCCACGAAAAATTGCATTGTATAGTACGTAGGGTAGTTTGTATGCCCCCATGTCCGGTCACTTGGGAATCGTGTCAAAGAGCTAGAATTTTCTTTAGTAGTTCAGGCATTGGAATGTAGAGACTGTCTCCTCAGAACAAGTATCCGTCCTTACAGAGTAAGTTCTATGTATTGGCTACATCTGCATTTTGCCATAGGGATGAGGTACCGGTGTCACTTAAGAATTGAGAAAGGAACTTATCCATCTGAAAAAGGAAGGTCTATCCTTGCACACTAGTACCAGGAACAGAAGGGCAGTCTTTTGGTTTATCCCACCTGTGAGACAAGGCATCTGCGATGACACTGGAACCACCAGGTAGATAAGTAAGCTGGAATTGATACTGGGCAAAGAAATAAGCCAATCTGGCCTGTCTACTGTTCTTACATTCCATCGCCTGTAGGGATGTACATTTCTGTGATCGGTTATGATATAATATTGCATTTATAACGCGCCTATACACAACAAAGAGCTCGAGAAGGAAGATATTCAGGAAGCGAGTGTTGAAGGTATTGAGGCCCCAGGCCCCAGAAGGCCTTGTGGATAATTCCATGGGCTTGAGGCCAAGGACAAATCTTGCAGTCCTGTTCTGGATGTTATTATTTTAATAGTTGATTTGGAAGCAAGAAGCAGGTGTCTCCATTCCAGGACACACTCAGCGACAATGCAGATTCATGACATACTGCTGCTTTGAGTTATTTCCCAGATTGAAAGCCAGAGGCAGCTTAGTTAGTTCTTATTTTTCAGGTATCACTGGTTTTGGAGTTAAATACATGGGATATAGTTTGTCGACAAGGAAGAAACAGTGTATTTGAGGCAACGATACTGCTGACAGTTTTGTGCACTTGTTAAAACTGAATTAAATCTTAATGCTTTTCTTTCCTTAGGGGAACATTTATACTACTACTGGGGTTTAGGTGATATTAAGATTTGAAGCTCTGTTCATCTTTTCACCTGACCTTAACAAGAAACCCTAATTCAAGTGATATAAATAACTTCATAAAACTGTTGAAGAAGGGCATGCCAAGAAATTGGTTGCAACAGAGGTCTTCAAGATGACACACACACAAACAGAGTATGGATGCCGTTTGATCTTCAATGCTTGCAGCCAGAACTACTCATCAACGCAAAAAACATCTTAACGATATACAAATGAAGGAGTGTACACTACGTAACAAGCACTGCTGTTTATAAATGTAGTATAGTAAATAATGTATTCTACAAATAAATACAGCTTGAGCAGTTTGTCCAATACAAACTAAACTTGTGCAATAGTGTTTAATGATATTACTTTTTAAATTAGGCACACTTTAACATCAAATTATAAATTGCCATTAATTTGATGAAGACCATCTTGCCCTATCTTTAATTGCACTGGCAACACAGTTGACAAGATTTCAAAGTTTATTAACAGCAATTAAGAGAGTCTGTTTTTACATCTGTATACGTATACACACACACAATTGGGCAAGCACATTCATGTAGACTATGTCATTTTGGGAAAATATTCATTGAGAAATTATACAACAATAAAAACACTGTTTATTATGTGTAAGATATAGTATACAAAATATTGCATAATCAGACCAGACACCATGTAGGTATGTGGCCATGTAGAGACAAGTAGGTACAGGCACTGTAAGGTGCTTACCTTACTGTGAATGTGTATAATGATTGGAGACCATTTGTACTTCCCCATATGTGGTGCATTCTATATTGCACCCACCAATTTCAAATCATAGTTGTGTACTGCACCCGAAAATATGCGGTGCATCCTACCCCCATTCATAACACCCCTGGTGCCATGCCACACACTCCAAGACACCTGTACCCGCTCCCAATTTAAAACATACGTGGTCTGTTTTTATAGAAAACAGTGCTGGAACAATAGCAATGCTGGTGCAAAAACCTCACCAGTGAAAATATATGTAATTTAAATAAATTTGTGTACAGACTCAGTTTTGCGCTGGTGCAGAAAATGCTCTGCACAAAGTTTCTGTAATATTGGTCTCAGGTATACTACCACCCAAACCAACACATTGCTGGTTTGATGTCACCGTCGAAAACCTACATTGTGTTGTCCTGGGAGGATAGCTCAGTGGCAACGTGCTCGCCTTGGAAGCAAGACCACACAAAGCAACACAGGTTCGATCCCTGGGTCCGTGCTTAGAAACCTCTGGTTATTTAAGCACATAATAAATATGCAACTAAGACAACACCACCTTCTATAACAGCGCCTCGATGCCCCCGGGCTGTGTGCGCACTTTAAAAATGCAAATAAAAATAGTTCAAAACATACTTGGTGTTACCACACCAAGCACATCTCTTCCCTCTCGCCCGGTCCAAAAGATAACTGGTGTCCTGCCACCCAATACAAAGAGTCATTTCAGAAAAACAATTTGTGAAGAAAAACAAAATTTTTTATGAAGGCGATGCAGTTAGGTCTCCAAGATCCAAACAGAAGCGGCTGTGTGAGAGCAGGCATTCGAGAGAGTCGGAAGCAGCTATGTGACGTGTGAATACATGAGTTCCCAGTGCAGTGTGGTTTGACTCGGCTTGTTTGCGGTACTTTCCTCTAAACCCTTTGGGTGCTATGCCGGAGCTGCACCGGAGGTTCGGTGGACATTGTTCTTATGACGGGGACTATAAACTGGACCACAAAGCTGTTGTATCGTGCTCCGTGCTGAGCTGAAATGGGTCCAGAGGTCTTTTTGACTACATTGAGGTATTTGCACTGGTTAGTCCGCTGCCAACAACTTGTAACGCTCACCTGGTTCCCACGGGGGCGCTGGTCTAGTCTGGATTGCTGTGGCCTCTTCTAGCGTGATGCGCAGGACCCGGAACACCGATTGGACAGGACCTCCAAATCGTGCTTGCCTGGCCCGTAGGAATATCCTTCTGCAGATGAGAAAGGGGATTAACAATCTGCAGAATATTGTGCTAGCTCCCCCTTTTCCCCCTTCCCCCTTCGTTCCTCTCTAACTTCCTCCAAACCCCGGTTTAAGCTCACCTTATGGTTTGGAAGGATGAACTCTCCATCCTGCTTCTGGTGCAGGGGCGCGTGTTCGTCCAGTTACTTCACTGGTTTTCAGAATGGCGCTGGCAAAATCCACTTGACTTTCCTGAGCGATGCGCCGTAAGTATGAAAGTTCAAGTGAGGCCCCCTTTATGTTGTCTTTCTAACCTGTGATCTGTCCTTTATTTCAGGTGCAGAATGAAGGCGATGCGTCGAGGGGTTAAACTGCCGAGGTGAGTAGTGATGAGGGCGATCCCTCTAAATGTCCTTATCATTCCCCAGAAATGTCTCTTGTCCTTTCCCCACAGGGGCCGGGGTATGGTACCTGCCAACGGGGCGGCGCCGACCCGAAATGTGGAAGAAAAGCCGGTAAGTATTATGGCTGTTAATCAGGCTTTCCTTCTGTGTTCCTTCTGCTCACCTTTTGTTTCTTCCTCTCTCCCCTAGGTGCAGAGATGTGGCGTCCGATGCCGACAGCCGCGATGGAGCCGGGAGATGTCTCGAGGACAGGTGAGTGAAGCGTGGCGCTGCAGCGAGCAACGCGATGCTTTTAAATGGAAGTCTTTCTTCAGGGATGCTGGCGAGAAGATTCCGGATGCAGGTAAGAAGTTTGAAATAGTCCTTGGTTTTCACCTTTCTCTTCTCTTCCTTCCTTGCAGGTCTTCCAGGTTCGAGGCGGGCGTGGCTGGAGTCCAGGAGCAGACACGGTGAGCGTTAAGCTGCAGGAAGCAGAACAACGCGAAGCATGAGCTGCTGTCTGGGCGTGGCTTAAATAGCCTCCAAAGAAGTCCCAGGTATGTATCCTTCCCCAACTAGGTATGTATCCTTCCCTGGCCACGCCCGAGTGAAAAAATAGTCCCTAAGAAAAAATAGTCCCTTTCAGGTCTCAGGGAGGCCTGAAGCGTGCAGCATGGTCTGCATCAGGTAAGTGCACAAAACACCTCCCTTTATGAGCCTGGCGCCTATGGCGCCAGGACTGATGTCCAACATGAGCCTGGTGCCAAAGGCGCCAGGACTGAGTCCAAAGAGCCCCTATAAAGGGCTGCTGGGCTTTTACCAGAGGGCATGATGCCTGCTTCCGGGGGTGCTGGGCCTTGCCTGGTGCTCCGGGGGTAGGCATCATGACACAACTTTAATAACATCCTGGTTGCTGACGTGCTGATTACAGCTGATTGTAGAAGAGCACTGAGTTCTGAGCTGGGGGCTAAGGTGAGCCGCCGCCTCAGACTGGGCAGAGGTGAGCAGAGCGGAGAGCGGTGGGCTTACTAAAGGCTCTGTAAAGGATAAGCAGAGCAAGTGAAAGCGAAGGGCCTGTGTTCAGCTGACTGATGTGAACGGGTGATAAGCACAATAAGCTACATAGGGATTAATTCCTCACATTTTGTACTTCATTTTGTACTTCATATTTCATACTTATGCTCATTATACTTGAGTGAGTTGGAAGTGGCTGTGCGCCAGTGTTTGGTGTCTCATGGTGCTTTAAAGTGTGGCTTGACTCATTTGTTTGTTCCTAATAAGCACTGTAATATCTCCCAGCCTCCCCGACTTGTGGACACACTGATCTATTGTTGAAGTGTGTGGCACACCGGAATATTGCTCAAGAAACTTTGCATTAATATGATTAAGTGACTGCCTGGGCTTCCCCTGGGTCGTGGGCCGACCAGTGTGCTCCTACTGCCTCAGGCCGCATTGGTGGGGACTGCGGTTATTACCTTTGACCCACGCGGTTCTGTTAGGCAGTAATTGACTTCTTGCTGCGTTGTGGAGTGCAGCACTGATACCGCTGAACTCACAGGGGTTCTATTGGCAGCTTTTTGGAGGAGTAGGGCGTGCTACCCTCATTTTTGTATCAAGAGGGTCAAGCATCTTCCCTTAATTAGTGATCTTTGCAGCCGCAGTAGAAGATTTGGTCCAGTGCCTTCTACTGTCCATTTATGTGTTTACCCTTCCTGGGTTCGGATTGTGTTTTTTTACTGGTGAGGAAAGTAAATATGACTAAAACATACAGTTCAGCGGTAGAAGAAGTCGTAACTACTAGACACTCCGAGCCTACTGATTGGGTAACCTGTTGTTATAGAAGGAGGTTCATCTTCCTTTAGACCATATAAAAATGGGGGGTGGGGCTTTTATTATCCCACACAGAGCACCTTTGCTAATGATCTCCAGCATCCAACAACCTCTGGGCTGAATCTAAACAGTACTGGCTTACCAAATAAGGTTAATGTCTCTACTCCACTCAATCCCTCTCTTAAAGTCCTCCTGTGCTCTGATCGAAATTATACCTTGACAGCTACCACTATCAAGTCTGCAATTGAAAATCTCTTTTCGGGGACAATAATCCCATTGAACAATTTCCCTCTGACATTCTGCCCGAATGAACCATCTCATCCATCTAGTCCTTTGCCGAGTGTAATAGGGCAAGAAAAAATCCCTGGGTCTGTCATAGATTCATCTTTGAAACAACTTCCCTGCTGTCGACCCAATTGTTGACCTACTCGGGTAAATTTGACTCATTGGGCCTCACTACGAGTCCGGCGGTAGCCGTGCCGGAGAAACCAGCAGGCTGCCGCCAGACCCGTAATACCATTCCGCCTCCGTGATTGCTGGACTCACAGGGGCATTACAACCCCGGTGACCCGGTAATTCCGGAGGCGGAATTCTGTAAATCCCAATTCCCATGGAGTCCCATAGGACAGAGCCAGTGTTTCCATGTCTGCCTGCAGGCGGGTGGTGTCAGACCTGATCGTAGTGAGGCCCATTGTCTAGTCAGCTTTCCGCTTTCCAAATGGAGAGGGAATCTCAGAACATACTGGAAGAAGCAAGTATCTTAAAGAGCCCTGCCTGTACTTCAGGTTTGCTTCCGACTGCTCCACCGACGGAAGCAGACGATACTCCACTCTCTACCTCCATGATGGAAGAGTTTATTCGGTTAGCTCATTTAGCGAAGGACTTCTTACCCGTTGACAAGGCCAGTGAAAGTGTTTTGACAGTGGAATTTCTCACTATAAATAAACTTTAAAAAAAAAAGTCTAAAAAATCTTATGGAAAAACAAAGAAACGAAGGAAAAGACAACAAAAAGCAGTAAGGGAGCAACCCATTGAATCGGCTCAAGACCCCATTAAAAAATGTAAATAAAAAAAAAACTTCCCTCAAACCACGGGAAGCATGGGCCAGGGAGCTGGAAAAGGAAATCACTGAAGGGATGTGGAACAAAATGTATGTACACACGTGTAAAGTCTCCCTTAGCGCTAGATTCCGTTGCATACAATATAAACTCCTTAACAGACTATATTATACACCGCATAGAGTAGCGAAATTCACACACACCCCAACTCACACATGCCCGAAATGTAAACACAGAAGAGGCAGATCATATACATATGTTTTGGTCCTGTGCTGCACTTAGTGCGTTTTGGATGGAAATGACTAAAGCGCTCTCAGAGATAATTGGATCCCCAGTGGACCTTGACCCACTAGCCCTATTGTTCGGAATATGGGCTGGAGAAAATGAAAAAAAAAATGACAAAATCTTTAAATGTTAGTGCTATTGGTGCTAAAAGATGTATATTACAATGCTGGAAGCGCCGCTCCCCCCCCCACACTTGAGATGTGGTTGAAAGCCCTCACTTGGGTACAAACGTGTGAAGAAGAGTATATGTGTGGACTGAATTCTGCAGCTATCTGAACAATAGAGACGAAGTTGAGTGGAGCAAGAGCCCCCCCCGCCAGGCCAGCCCGACTCACCATACGTACTGACCACTTCGAGCTCCTTCGTGTTGTTAGTCTCCCCCCTAATCTGTGCTTCTTGAAATAGTGTATGATGTAATGCCTTAATGCGATATTGTGGTTCTTGTTTACCTCTGTGTAATATGTGCTGTACCTGTCTTAACTTTCTGGCAATAAAAGAAAAAACTGGGTCTAAATTGAACCGTCCAACTAAAGGTTCGAAAGACACTAATCCACTGCGCTCAACTGAGGAGCTTGGTAAAGAATCAAAATTGTCCAGTGGGAAGAAACAAAAGAAAGTTGCAGCCCCTGAAATCCCTGCTGTAGTCCCCAAAGGGCCATCACCCGCAAAGAAAAGAACTTCAGTGGGGAGCCAGACAGATAAACAGGAGCCGCCATGGAAAATCACTCTAATTTTCCTTAAAATGAAAAAACAAGAAACTCTAACCTCAGCAAAAGTGAAGATTGCTCCTATTTTTCTAAAAGCTCCCCGGGCTACAAAAGTTCCCCCTACATGCCCTAGGATGGTGACTGTTCTGCAGATTGAGGCTCCGGTTGCGAACCATTCTCGCCAGTTGAATCTATCAAATTAACTAATATCCCCGCCCAAAGCAAATGGGGTGTTGGATTACACTGTGAGGCCAGAAGCAACTCCACTGCCTCAACTGTTGTTGGCAGTTAATGTGACTCATCCACAACTGCTGAATAAAGGTGCCTTGCGTGATCAATCTGGGCTTACAATTTTTCTTTCAAATTGATCAAAATCTCCAACGGATCTTGAACCAATTAACCGCTCAAGGGTCTTAAAGGAAATGAGTCTTATTCCAGCTCTAAGGTTTATATCTACTGTGGACATTAAGCAACTGAGTTTTCCCTGCTACCCAGATGTCAGTGTTGCAAAATTGCAAATGAATTCTAAGCTAGCCTTTGAGACAGTTTTGGGTGCGCAAGCTGGTTGGTCCACGAGAGGTTTCTTAGTCTCAACGTCGGATCCTGAGGTGGTCACAACAAGGGTGCTGCAGGGCCCGGTCAGCCAATGGTCTAATACCCAGGGGCTTCAGAACAATCTGTCTTTGGCTGGCCCCAACATGTGGGAGCATGTTCTAGAAATCATCTCCCAGATTTTTCTTAAACTGTGTCTGTCCCAGCAGAAACTCTAACAACGGACTCTCAAAAAAAGCAAGTCCAGTTCTTTCCAGAAATTTAAACTGTAAACAATGCAGGTAATCGTGTGGTTAAGTTTGAACGTGGTGGACGCTCCCTAACTGGTCTTCTGCACACATCTTTCACCAACCTCTCTCCTATGCAACTTGTTTGGGCTTGTCAACCATTAAGATTTTGTGATTTTTCTTTGGAATTTAAATCCCCAATTGATAGGTCAAGGTAGGAGGAGGCGGCCCACAAATTAACCCTATGATCTCAAAATCCATCAACGAAAAAAAAATGATCAATAGGCATAAACGATCTTAAAAAATAGAATATATAGGGCCCCATTCTTTTGGAGTATGAATTAAAAGTAGTAACTCACAAAGAAACTGGTTCCGTTGCTTGAAAGGGCTGAGAGAACAAAGAAAAGGGGAGGAAATGTTAAGAGCCGTATGTGCCAATAATTCCAGAAATGTGTGGTCGATAGTGAGATCAGCTGGGGCTCCTCCATGACCAACAAGAAACGGTAATTCAGGAAGTCTCCCAGGATGCCAGACACCTAAGGTAATCTGTACTACACAGTGGTCCCTTAACTTTGAATTATTGATCAAAAAAAATCCTCGTCCTCTAGAGCCACTGGGCCTGGTGGTCTGAGCAAAGTTATTTTGAAATTGAACCCAGTGTTATGGTCCAAGGTTCTTAAGATCTTGTTTGATAATGTTATCCTCACAGGACTTCCCCCAGAGTCATGGAGAAGATCCACTGTTATTCCCATCTACAGAGATGGATCAAATCCATCCAATTATCGCCCAATCTCCACCCTAGATGCTGACGGGAAGATTTTCTCTGGTCTTATTCTATCAGAACTGGAGAAATGGGCAGAGGTAAAAGGTATAATCCCGAAGAAGCAGACGGGTTTTAGAGGGGGCTTTCCACTTCCTTAAACACTCTTCTTCTGGGTGGCCTGTCCGCTGATTCTCTTGATAAGAATGGGCCTCCCTTGTTTGTAGCATGGCTCGATCTCTCGCAGAATTTTGACTCCATCAATAGGAATAGACTGTGGTCAAAATTACAGCGGTGGGGGATTCCGGACTCTGCTTGCTATATTGGTAGAAGTACATGAAGGCTCATCCTTAAGGATGCAGCTGTCCAAGCTGGGGGCGTTGTTTCAATCTGTTTTGATCAATAAGGGGGTGCGTCAAGGCTGCCTGCTAGCTCCTCTCCTTTACATCCTCTATTTGTCAGATTTAGGGGAATGGTTGGGGAACACGGGGCTAGCAGCCAAAGATTGGGGAACTGGAAAATAAACTGGTTAGTGTATGCTGACGACATTGTTGAGTTTGATCAACAATGCCTGCAGCAACTACTTGGTGTCTTGGAGGAGTATGCTGAAGCTAATGACTTAAAAATAAATCCTGAAAAGTCAAAAGATAGCTGTCTTTAAGCATCCCCTCAGAAAAATTAAATCTTCTCCCTGGCAGCTGGACAATGTGACAATTTCTGTATACAAAGAGGTGATCTATTTAGGCTTAAAAAATCACTGCATTTCCGACTAGGTGTGAGCTAATCCTCACAAAATACCTAAAGGTAGTTAACTTAACTGCCTAGATGAAAGAAATCTACTTGCAGTATTGTAAATTTTCTCTTCTGCCTCTGGTAAAATGTTATGTTGGGAAGGTTGCGCCAGTCCTCTTTGGCATGGAATGTAATCTGATGGCATACCATTTGGACTGGGACAGGATTGAAAGCAAACGTCCATGGGGTGTTCCGATTTCCTGCCTAAGATTTGAACTTGGCCTTACCTTCCTGAAGAATTGGTTGGAGTGGAAATGGCTTTCATGCTATAGATTGATACTTTCTCCTCCCAAATCTTCATTGTATGAGACTCTGGATCTTACTATAAGGAAATCCGCCAATCTTTTATTAAACATCTTAAAAGATCGGGGGAGGGGCGCTGTTGGACGCCGACAGATATGGCCGCCCAAGTACGTCGCTGCGCTAGATTCAATATCCTTTCATAAAATCCTGCAGATGGAGTAACCCTCAAGAGAAGATTTACCCAGATTCTGGTGGCTGAAGGGTCAGAGCTTCGGGAGGAACCTCGGAGTGGCGAGAATGGTATTGAATTCCTGCTGAAAGACCGTGTGGAAGTGGTGGACCGTTGAGACGCGAGGATGCGACGAGCCACCCCTCCCCCAATTCCACCGCGATCATAAGCGGGAAGCCTGGTGAAGTCTGTGCGGCCGCCGCTGGACCAACTGCGGGGCCCCCGTTGGCCGAGAAGTGTAACATGCCGGGTGCTGCCAAAGCTGCTGGGCAGGACCGGCTCGGCGGCATACGAGTCGGACAGCGGTGGAGCCCCCCACCTTGCGACAAAGCGTGGATCCAGGAGAGGAGGACACACGCATAGGCCTAAGCGGGCTTCCCCCTCCCCGGCGCCCCGCTGTGTGCGAGCGGTGCCGGGTCGAGGGAAGTCCCATACGAAGACGTTGCCGGAGGTGCTTGGAGAAACGGCAGGGCTAATAGCCCGCACACGGAACTTGCAGCTCCAGAAGCCCGAGTGTGCCTCCCCTCCTCGGTGCCCCTCTGTGTGCGCTTTGTGCAAGCGGCGCGCGGCGCTGGGTCGAGGGAGACCCCCACTCTAAAGTGTACAACATTACAGAGGTACTTGTGGGAACGGCGGGCCCCGACGAAGCTTTTATTCCATCTTCATTATCATACAGCTCCAGTCGTGTACCGCGCAGGCCAGTTAAGCGCATTGTGCATCCTCAGCAGACCGAGCCTGGGACACGCAGTGAAGGGGTCGGAGTGGCCCATATGGTAGACTGAGCCCCAAAACATATGACCAGGGCAATAGGTTTTTTATCCTGACAGAGTCATATACCATACGGCCAGTATTAAATAATACCCATACCATCCGGGCGGTCAGGAGACCCGATTATTGCAATTGACCCGCCATAGCGCAAGAGGTGGGGAGCCTGCAGGGGGCGATAACATATGTGATACGATCCACGAACCTGGTCAGGTGAAGCTGAGTGAAACAATACCAGAGGGCTGAACTCCAATATCTCAGGCAGAGATACCCTATAGCACGAACTGTGTAACAGCCAAGACAAAGTGCACAGGGGTGGGCCCACTCAGATATTTGGTGACACAAACTTGCTGGTCATGCCAAGGGGCAACAGAGGGAATAAAAGGGTCCCCATGGATGCTTTCACCAACGCCACCATGGAGGACAGGAGAGAGGGAGTCCAGCAGTCAGTGCCCTCAAATACTCAACGGCAGTAATGCAACAGACCCCTACATGGCAGCGCTGCAGGCCGGATTTGCAGCGGTAAATAGCAGGCTGGATGATACAGGCAGCACTGTTTCCTCCAAGACTGACCTAAAGCACGTAACAATAGAGTCTCAGAAGCAGAGACTAGGATTGGGGTACTGGAAGACACTGCAAACACGCAGGGTAGAGAAATCGTGGACATCAAAAAGAGCCTACGGCTTGTACAATTGAAGTGTGATGATCTCGAATCCAGATCACGATGGAATAATATCAGGGTGTCCGGCCTGGCGGAGAAACCTCTTAATAAAACAATGGAACTCTTTTTAGAGGAAGTGATCCACACCATATTCCCAGAGGCACAATTCTCCCAACAATTTCTGGTTGAGAGGGCACACAGGTCACTTGCCCCGCTGCCGAAACCAGGCGCACCTCCGCGGACAATAATTGCCTGTCTCCTCAACTATCGTGATAGAGATCTAATTCTCCGCTTATCCAGAGAAAAAGGTACATTAACATATGACTCCACAAAGATCCATATATACCCTGATTTTTCTAGTGGGGTTCAGTCTGCCCGGCGCATCTTTAATCAGGTAAAACGTGCACTCAGAGTGAGACCGATACCTTACGCCATGCTGTTCCCTGCAAGGCTTCGACAGCAACATGCTGGAAAGACACTTTTTCGAAACGCCAGAAGAAGCCTCAGAAGAAGCCTCGGGATACATAAAATGGAATATCCCGCTACCCCCGCTCAGCAAGGATCCATCAACCGCAGCCAAAAACCTGACATTGGCAGGGTGCTTGAGGGAAAAACTCTCCTTAAACAATTCCCGATCCGCAAATAAAATAGCACGTTGACCCTAATGGGTGGAAGGGTTTGTCGAATAAAGCAGCGACCAAACAGAACCGCCCACAGTCGCAGGAGTTGCAATCAGCAGTTGGGGCCACACTGTCCAGTTGGGCGGATGGCAGGGAGGGAGGGTGGGGGTATTCAGGCCTGTTGCCTTTTTGCAAAGGGGGAGATGACTTGTTACAGAATCCGGAATGAACACGAATATAACAACAGAAGCAGTTGGTTTAGTTGGGAAGTTCAGAGCTTGTTTAAAAAACGGAAAGGTGCCGTTTCAAAGCAAGTCTCAATCAACTACTCAAGAATGTTAACATTCAGAACTTACAGGAAAGAATGGCCACACCCGGTAAAGCACAAGGAGTTAGGTTTCTGACCTGGAATGTCAGAAGCCTGGCACACCCAATAAAAGCAAGGAAAATAATAGCATATGCAAACAGACACAAAACAGATGTCCTTCTGTTGCAGGAGACGCACGCCACTAAAAAGGTTACGAACACATTTGCTCGGAGTAGGGGGCCGATAAAAGTTTCCACAGACTATTCCTCACATGCTAGAGGGGTATTAACACTAGTCCATAAACACGTTCATTTTCAACTGTCTGAGTCAAGAGTGGATGAAGAGGGCAGATATGTGATTATATGGGGGAAGTTGAATAATCAGGAGGTAATATTGATCAACACATATGGTCACAACTTGGATACCCCAGACTTCTTCCTGAAGATTATGGCATTAATAACTCTGGTGGGGCAGGCTGACATTATATGGGGGGGCGATCCAAACACGATCCTAGACCCAGTAGCAGATCGTTCATCTGAAGGTCGTAGACACCAGACCAAGTCGGCTATGACGATACTGCAGGCTATGGCCACATTGCCCCCAGCGGACGCATGGAGGGAGTTGCACCCGCAAGAACGCGAACACACTTTTTATTCTGGGGTACATGGCTATAGCTCCCGTATAGAGTATTGGCTCTGCTCCATGGACCTCATCACTAGGACAAAGGAGTGTATGATACTTCCATGCACGCTCTCTGATCACTCCCCAGTCCTCCTTGAGATAACGCCTCCAGTCGCTGAACACACCATGCGGAACTGGCGAATGCCGCCCGCACTACTGAAACATGACTCACTAATTGAACTTAAAGACTGAAATAACAGACTTTTTTGATCGCAATACTGGATCAGTAGAATCAATTACGACGGTCTGGGAAACTTTCAAAGTATGGCTACGGGGATACCTGATAGCATGAACACATGGGACATTGCGAGAAATAAGAAAAGAACTGGACCGAACGGAACACACGCTGAAGGATCTGGAAATCGAACAGTCCCAAACACAAAGAACCGAGCAACTGCAGCAACTACAAGAAAACCTGGCGAAGTTTAGATCATTGGCTGACCACGAACATTTTTACTTAAATCAACCAATAAAAGCCAGAAGATATGGAGAGGGAAATAAAGCAAGCAGATACATGGCCAATCTTATTAGATCTGAATTAGGGTCGAGGCAAATTACGAGCATCATGGACCTGGAGGGTGGGGTGCACACCAATGCGCGGGAGATTAATGAGGTATTTAAGAATTTCTATACCATATGCGAATGCAGACCACGTGTCCCTAGGCGAACTTCAGGAATACCTAGATTCATATCCACTACCCTCACTAGACGCAGCAGAGAGGGAGAAACTGGACCTCCCGTTATCCACAGAAGAAATAGAGCAGGCTATATCAGACCTAAAGGCAGGTAAAGCCCCCGGATCCGACAGCATTCCAGCAGATTTATATAAAACCTTCAAAGCTGAATTAGCCCCCAAACTACTAGCGGTCTGGGAAGAAGCCTTAGGAAAGGGGACACTACCAAACAAAAAGAAGGAAGCAATAATAATGGCGCTTCTGAAACTGCACAAACCCCATCAAGATCCCTCATCATATCGCCCACTATCCCCAATTAATGTAGACACTAAGATATATGCTAAAGCAATAGCCAATCGCCTACTCCCCTCATGATTAAATGAGTACACCCTGACCAATCCGGTCTTGTTCCCACACGTTCCACTGCATTGAATCTCCGTAGATTCTTTGGCATCACCTCTCAATTAAATCCAGATGCCAAGACAATCGCACTTGCCTTAGATGCTGAAAAAGCATTCGATTCTGTATCGTGGAGTTATATGTACGCCATATTGAATAAAATGGGGTTTGGTCCAGTCCTTATGTCCTGTATAAGATTATTATACAATAACCTGAGAGCTACAGTTAGAACGAATAAGACACTGTCATCAAGCTTTATGCTGGGTATGGGCACCAGGCAAGGCTGCCCTCTATCCCCTCTTATATTTGCGCTCAAAATTGAAGGTATGGCGGCTAAGCTGAGACACCAACATTCTTGGAGAGGTATCCGGATCAGGGCCCCCCCCCAGTTTATCTCTCTATACGCAGAAAAATACCATGCTTTGCATAAGGGATCCCGAGAATAATTTATCACCATTGATGCAAGAGATAGCGAAATTTGCAGAATACTCAGGTTATAAAATCAATCAGACGAAATCTGAAATCATTCCTCTAGCCCCTAATACGTTACAATCACAAGCTACTGCACACTTTCGCTGGTCACCCAGTTTTGCGCGCTATTTGAGTATTATCCTGGCAACAGACAGACAAACCCTATATTCTAACAACTATAGCCTGTACCTATCGCTCCTTGTACACAAGCTCAAAATCTGGGGCAAACTCCCGATATCCTTATATGGGTGAGTAGCTCTACTCAAAATGGTGGTTGTACCGAAGTTATTATATCTCTTAAGCAACATTCCAATTTGGCCGGGTAGGCAATTTTTCAACACACTGCAAAAACTAGCACCAAATTTTGTTTTTGGGGGGGGGGGGGGAGTCGGTCAGGCTCCAGTGGCCCAAAATGTGCGAGAGGTATGAAGAAGGTGGCTTGGGAGCCCCCGATTTTCTATTATACCATTAAACAGCCCAAGCTCGTTTTGCAAAATACTGGTCGAATACAACGGAACAATAGGCACATATACAAGCCGAAAAGTATGCTACCTCCCCTATCAGCCTACAGGCTACGACATTTGCTAAAGCCAAGAACGACACTCGTGAGATCGATCCAGTGCAATCGACAGTCCGAGCCTGGGCTACACTATTCCGTAGAGTGGGGTGCGAGGACCCATATTGGCTGTTCACCCCCTTATGGCACTATCCTGATTTAGAACCCACCATGGATACGACGCTGGAGCGCAAATGGGACCCAAACAAGGAGATGCGCTTGGGAGACCTCTACCCAGATGGAAAATTTGCAACACTGCAATTAGTTCAGGAAAAGGTGGGGCCAGGCCTTGTCACCGCTTTGCAGTATTACCGAATGAGAGCAGCTTGCAGGAAGAAATGGCCTTCCTTCCCAGACGCACCAGTCACACATCAGTTTTTATCGATAGTCATGTCACAGGATGGATTCACTGGCAATATTTCTGGGCTCTACAGGGCGGTGCAATCCCACTCCCCATCAAGAAACAGAATGAAGGAGAAATGGGAGCGGGGTTTAAATATAACAATAGAAGAAAACCGATGGCCGAAATATTGTCTATATACTAGAAACATCTCAATAAATGCTAACTTTCGGTTGATCCAATTTAAAATGTTGAATCACTTACACATTACACCAAACAAAATCGCCAAATTTGATCTTTCCAAAATAGCGATCTGCCCCAAATGTTCCGCCCAAGGGTCGACTCAATACATATGTAATGGAACTGCCCCCCGATCAAGCGATTCTAGGATGAAGTGGCCACAGTAACTAGCGAGATACTAGATCTGCAGATACCTGCCACTCCACTGAAATATTTACTCTGAGACATAGGTAAGGTATCAACCGAAACACACCGATTATTCGCTGTGGCAGGGGCAATCGCCAAAAGAAACATACTCCAAACTTGGAAAGCTAAATCTGCTCACACTCTACGAGCATGGCTGAAAGACCTGATCTATGTACAGGAGACAGAAGAGACCTATGTCAAGGGGGTTTCTGCCATCTGTAGACCAAAAGATATCTGGGAACGTTTGAGAAGATATCTGAGAGGCAATCACGACACTCCAGACTCTGCCTCAGACTAAGTAGACCCCATGGGCTAAACTGATGATCTTTAGAAGTTATGTTTAAACACTTGTAAATGTTGATTGAACTGTATGATTAAGGAATGAGCGCTGTATGTAATGTACCTGTCAGACATTAAATAAAAATAAAAAATAAATAAAAACATCTTGAAAGATCGGTGTGTTGATCTTCTTACTCTTAGCAATCTAGACTCTTGACACTCTGGTCCAAAATCCAGGTAAAGCAAAGAAAAGTTTGCATCAAATGGATTGGATAAGAACTGTGAACAAAATTAGGTTGACTAAGCTATCCTCATTCACAATTTTCATTGACAAACCAAGCTCTCTTCTAGCACAATATCTTATGAAATCATCCAATCCACGTATGGAGTTCCTAAAATGTAGGCTTAATTTGCTTCCAACTATGGAAATCCTCCATGTTCGCTTTAAAAATCTTTTCCCCTCTGATCCATGTGACAAGTGTACCGCCAAAGTAACCCAGTCGACCCGTCATCTCCTGACGGAGTGTGCTGGGACCTGGCTCCTCAGAGTTGCAAGATTCAAGCGTTTTGTGCATAATCCCAATCTTTTATCTTCAGACATATTTTGGGATAGATTAATCTCCTGCTATCTTGAATGCCCCGTCAACTTCTTGAAAGCTCTCTGTTTTAGTTGTAAACTTTATTTCCTATTTATTTTTATTTACAATGTTTATTTGCCTTTGATGCTTTTATTTATTTTCATGGTTTTTCTGTTTTTTCTATACTGTGTAAAAAGTCAGTTTATTTTGGCTAATGCACAATAAAAAAAATAAAATAAAAAAGATCGAAACTCAACAATTTACCAACTTTTCATATGCCATCATTCATGAAAATCCTAAACGTTGTTTCAACAGGGAGAGGGAGAGATGCCCCCCCATTTCTCTCTGACAACACCTGACGAGGTTTATAGACAAGTTCCGATCTATGAAAGCGTCGTTCAAACAGGTGCTCCCCTGCTCCTCCAGAGCCATCAAGGACCATACTGACACCCTCACTCCATCCCTGGCTGATTTCTGTAATCACTCTCTCCCCTTAAGCATTCCCTTGTGCCCCCCCTCCTGAAGAAGCCGTCTGGCGATCCTACCTGCCCAGCAAATTATCGCCCAATCTCCACCACCCGTTTCCTGGGCAAACTCTTGGAAAAGCTGGCCATCTCACAGCTTACTCTCCACACTGAATCTGCTGGTTGTCTCCATGACCATCAGTCTGGCTTCAGAGCTGCCAGAGGAACGGAAACTGCTTTCCTGAGCTCCCGTGAAGACCTGCTCTCTAACCTAGATTCCTGCATTCCTCCTGTCCTCATCCTCCTTGATCTTTCCTCTGCTTTCGACATGGTCAACCACGCCATCCTGATCAATCGTCTCTGTGAGAACCTGAGCATCACGGATCAGGCCCTGGAGTGGCTGACCTTCCGATTGGACTGCCCCTCCCAGGTCCAACTTGGTCGCTTTCTCTCCACCATCTCTCGCTCTACATATGGCGTCCCCCAGGGCTCTATCCTGTCACCCTGGTTTTTCAACTTCTACTTGGCCCCTTTGGCCCACCTGATCTCTACCTTCTCCTCTAACTTTCAGTGTTCTGTGGATGACACTCAGCTTTTCTTCAGGCTCCCCTCAGCCTTCTCTCCTCTACTCTCTCGCTATCCGCGATTCAGGATTGGCGCGCCTCCAACAATCTCTGCCTTAATGCCAGTAAGGAGATACTTCTCATTGGGACCCCTGCTTTCCCTCTCTCACTCTGGCTACCCGCCTTAGGCCCTCTTCCTTTGCTTTCCTGCGAGGCAAAAAACCTTGGTGTCATCTTCGACTCCACTCTCTTTCTCTCCTCACATCTCGGACGTCGCCAAGAAGTCCCACTACCAGCTGCACCTCCTCAAAGGGACCCCTACCTTTCTCACTTTCCCCCAGAAGCTCACTGTCTCCAGAGCCCTGGTTCTCTCTAGGCTGGACTACTACAACATCCTCTTTCTCAATGTGCATTCCTCTACTCTCCGCCCTCTGCTGCAACTAATCCAGAACAGGACTGCAAGACTTATCCTTGGTCTCAAGGCCAGGGACTGTATCTCTCCAGCCCTGAAATCTCTACACTGGCTCCCAGTGGCTGCAAGGATCACGTTCCAGACCCTTTGCATTGTCCACAAGGCTTTCTGTGGTCGGGGCCAGCACTACATCCAATGCTCTCTTCCAAACTACCTTCCTTGTCAATCCCTTTGCTCAGTTACCTCCAACTCTCAAAAGGTTAGACGCTTCTCCAGGCAGAGAGTGGGGGGGGGGTAGATCTCTCTCCTTTGCAGGTGCCCCCCTCTGGAATTACCTCCCTGCCCCTCTCAAACTTGAGCTGGACCACCTGAAGTTCTGAAAGCAGCTCAAAACCTTCCTTTTCTCCTCTACTTTCTCTCTCTCCCTCCCCTGCTGACCTACATGTCTGCTGTATAGACTGGTTGCTTGGCTACCCTCAGAGTCACACTGGGTACCAGGCTCTTCAGTCACCCTTGCACTGCCTACGGGCCTACCACGCACTTAGGGGCTGTAATTGTAACCCTACAGTCCCTTGTTCTCCTTGCACTAACCAGAGCTGCGCTGCTATGGCTGCACTTGCTGAGACCATTGCTGCCCTATTTCCCCCACCCCTCCCCCTTGCACTACCCCCTACAGTTCCGCTTGCACTTCTCATTCTCGCACTTGCACGATCTGAATGACACAAGGCCCAGTAAGATCGCTTGTATTATCCTCCCTGTGTCTTCTCTTCCTTGTCTTGGCGCGCCTAGAAACACTTGTGTACAGGCACTTTATAAATGACTTACATCATATCATAACGTCAAATCAATATATTGGAATGCACAGACCATCCAATCACTTAGAAAACGCACAATAGGGACTCCAGGGTAAACAATATTCTTGCAATAAAACACCAGCTGAGTGACAAATAAGCTTAATAATAACCAACACTCGCATTTAGGTTTTTGTGACACATATTCCAGTATTATTTGCAAATCAGTCGGTCTCATAACAATACATCCCCACAAATGGAAAAAGCCTGCAGTGAAAAGTAACAGCTTCTCATCCCATCTGCCCAGTCCTTAGGTAGCCTAAATTGTTTCTTTCATTTTTGTCAGCAAAAAGCAAAATGCAGAAAATTAGATTTTAATGATCCCTCCCCATTGGAATCATTTATAGTTGGATAACTGGTGTTTACTGGAGTGGGTAGCTTCCTCTTTAATCTTGTACGTTTTACTTAAAAAAAAAAGCCATATGCAGAGTGAGTTTAGTTTGCCTTTGGGATGCAATTGCATTTAGAGGTGAAGTGGAAATACAGGCCATTGACTAGAAGATATTTTCTGATATTATGCTGCATCCTAGCCTGCAACCAAGCACAATTGGAGTGTGTTGGGGGCTTATGAGAAGTGTGTAGAGGAGATAAATATCTCTGGTATAATAGCCGGGCCCCCAAAATTCTTTTGTGCAGCCTATAAAAACAACACTTAGCCATACATAGTGCTGTATAGCAGGATAACAACAGCACATGGAAGGCCATTCTACGAAGGTAGTATGTGCTGAGTGTAGGAGGCCTTGCCGGCTACCGATATGACCAAATGTCCTAGGTTCTAAGCTTTGCTTTCAGATGAACTGTCTCTAGCATGCAGGGGTGAAGAGAACCAGAGTCTCTTTTCTTAACCAACTTTCCTGCAAAAAGAGGAAAGGAACGTATAAAGATATTGTTAAGGAGCACTGACTACATCAGACAATAGTAACAAGATATTTTTATTATATTGCATGTAACACACCTCTTACCTGAAGATATTGTATAATTAAGCCGTTAGGGAATTGAAACAAAATAACCGACCATCTGCCTCAACTGAAACTCAGAGTTGTTCCGTTAACTATTTGACGTATTCAGCATGGTCTTGCAGGAAATGTGACAGCACATGAACCACTGTTAGTTCAAAAATTCTACTTTTAGTTTTACTCTCAAAGCAAATGTTGTTACTGTTTGTTATTTTTATCATTTTCATAAGTTTCGTCCATCCCAATTTCAGAAGTACCCAATTATCTTTATCGTTCAATCAGCATTGACTATTTCATCACCAACATATATACAAAACAATTGTCCAATGGCCAAGTATTTATAAAAGTTTGGTAGCGTGTGGGAGGCCTCTGAATATTGCTGGTTGTTGAATGTTTTCTAAAGGAAAAGAAACATCAAATGTCAAACTCTAATCTGGAAAACCATACTTCTGGAAAATACCACACATCTCATATAGGCCCTTAAGCAGACTACTACATAACACAAAAAGACAACAATCGCTGCAAATGAAATTGTACTCTTTACCTTAAACATTTGTTAAATTAGTAAGGTACCATTTTGTGCCCGGGGCTTATGTGCCAAATCTTGCCCCGAACAACATCATATTCATGCATGATTCATATAAATAAATGCCACATCAGCCATAACATTTTTGGTAAATAGTTATTAATGTAATATTTGCACATTTCAAGTTACATAAAAAGGAAATATTTACAGGTGAGAGTTTTGATATGTCAAACGCAAAAAGTAAGTACAATAGAAGAGGTAGTAAGAATTTGTTGCACAATCCTGTTGTTTAAAATAGTGGTGAAAGATGGAAAAGGTAGTAATGCAAGTGAACAGAAACCCAGTGCTGGAGGGAAAAGAGTGAAATAAAGAAACATCAGCAAGCAAACATCTCTGAAATTAGTCAAGTCAGAAATTTTCTCACAACAAGGAGTTAGATGAAAAAATGAGAATTTGTAAAAAACAAATGACAATAACAACTCTGGGTATTGAATTCATACGCCAGAGACTACTTTGCATATACTTCTTGTCCAGTATGTATACACATTAACCCTATATTTTAAATTCCAGGTTGGTTTGATTTTCACAAATATGGTGCTGAATACAAATTTATGAATAATAAAACAAATCAATCAGGTCTGTCGTTTTTGCAACTGTATTGGTTTGTTACATTATGCTCATACGCTGGAGTCCATAAATTAAAAAGATTGACTCCATAAATTCCAAGAGGGAACCCCCATTGGTTCTGCCAACGCGTATTAGGGGAATACACTCAATGGAGAAAAGAAGAAACTATGCTTCCAGACAATCAGTTGATTCCACAAAAAAGAGGAAAATGTTTCATCTGTCCAAAATCTAGAAGCAGATTCCTCTTAGTATTGTTCGCGTTTCAGTGGTCTTGAATTGCCACCTTCATCAGGGCGTATGCATGGTACCCTATTGAAAAGGGGACAAAAAAGAAGAAGGGAGAAAGATGGGAGTTCAAATCTAAAAAATGGGTTAAAGCTGGGTGGCAATTTGCTGGCTTGAAGTGACCTAGTTTGACCAAGCTCGCTAAAAAGTTTGCAATGACAAGTTTTGAATGTAGCACAGAAGTGCAAAAGCACCCACTGTGGTTAGAGGAGGAAAAAGGGAATTCTCTTCTCACCTAGTGGGGGTTGTTGGGCAGTCTCAGAAATCGTGAGACTTGACCTGCATGCTATTCCCCATCGCTCCGACGATCTAGCGGCGGGATCGCTAAAAGACACCTGGTCTGCCTGGCGCTTGGGGGCGCTGGAAATATTTAAATCCACATCCGTTGTTGTTCTGGTTCTTGTGGTGGGATGAATGGAAAAGTATATGTTTTGCGCCCCCTGGTGTTTAGAGCAAGGGTAAAGCAGTCTTGTGAGGGTGCTAAAACAAGGGAGGGGGCGAGGACCCAAGATGTAGGATTCTCTGTACTCGAAGCGGGAGTTGGGTTGAGTAAGTGTTATAAATACACCTACCAGATTCCTTGTGGTGTGGAAAATGGCCTCAGCATGGTGAATGTCCAAACGCGGAAGGAAGGGGTGGCACGTGGCCACTGATCGGCATGAATCCGCTCTGCACAACTGGTGCCCAGGAACGTGTGCCTGTAGCAAAATATGAAGTGTGTGCAGATTTTCAGTATTATTTTTATTGTATGTTTGAGAGGGTAAGTGGAGTCTTATAGGGACAAGGCAGGAGGTGGGGGGTGGTGGGAGAGTTGTTTCGTTGGAAAAAGGGGGTGGGTGCGGGGGCCGCGAGTGGGCTGGGGCCGTCAGTGGCTATGAGCACGAGTGGAGGCGCTTACCTCAGATGGCGGCTGTGATCTTCCCAGCATGCAGGAAAGGCTGTGTCATGACTTTGCCGTAATGTGGATGGCGTCGTCAAGGCAGGTCAGTCGCTAGGCAACGAGTAGCTGTGTTCTTGCAAGCCACGTGACCCAGAGGTTACGGGCCATTGGTGAAAAAAAGAAAAAGGAGAAGGCAGTGGCTGAGGGGAGGAGGATGATAGGTCCGCATGTGTGGGTGTGTTGGAAGGTACGTGCGACGGTCCTTCTTGACTAGATAGATTTGACAGAGGAAAGCAAAAAGCTCAAGGGCTGCGACACAGCAGCAGCTTTTGCCGGCCAGCTGGAAAAGGCACGCATGGAGCGGTAAACTGCCAATTGCTGGCAAAGTAATGTGGCACAGAAAGTGAAATAGCGCCTGAGAAGGGCCATACCTGAAGGGAAAGTCCGGTCTTGCAGCCGGAGAAATGAAATGCAGCACCTGCTCATATTGAAGTGCGGACAAAGAAAAATGCAAAGGTGCATTGTACTTTGTGCATTGGGTCCCTGCATGGTATAGAGATCAAATGTGCACATAAATATGGATCTTATGCCTGCATAGCTTGTGGACCCCACAGAAAAGACCCTATGGGTGGGGCATGACCCTGGGGTGTAGTTGATCCGTTCCAAGTTTGTGTGTGTGTACAATCATGTGCAGTGCCTCACGTTTAACACGTTCCATGTGTGGACAAACCATCAGAGTTTACTAACACACATGTTGAAGAGGCAGAGCCTCTGAAATGTGTCTGTAATGGTGATCAGGGGACATAGAAGGGTAGGTCCGACTGGGGGCCCCTGTTTTTATCTCTGTCTGGAATGCAGGTTCTGTACACTTAGAAACCATAGATCTCCTGGTGACATCCAGTGATATGGGAAGTCTGAAACCATCATTGTCTCTCGGGGGACATGATGATCTCTAGCTTGTTGCCAAAGACAGTGGGTGGCAGCCCATTTGAGAGAGGACACCGGTCTCATGGGTTGAGAGAGGGGGATATCCGGGTGGAGCCTAGGATGGAGTTAAGTGGTGTCTATGGTAGTACATGCTGTTCATTTATACCATTAGTCCAGCTGTCTAGCCTGCGGATCCAGCGGCTTTCCAAACCCAGTAGGCTTTGTTGTGTACCTGAGCTCGTTGGTAACTTCTCCAAGACCCACCACAGTAGGTCCTCAGGTGTGTGTTTCATGTTGAGGTAATGCTGGACCAAGGGCGAGGTTTCATTCTTGCACCTGATCCTTGATCTGTGCTCCAAGATGCGAATGTTAACACCGCGCATGGTCTGTCTGATGTATCGTAAGCCACAAGGGCACTCGATGCAGTATACCACTTGTGCAGATTTGCAATTGCTGAAATGTCAAAAAATCCAAGTTTTGTTACCAAAAGTAAAGCTCGCCATTCTCTTTGTGTATTTACAAGCTACACACGAGCCACATAGGTGATGTCCCACAAGTGGTCGTAAGTTCCAAGGTCCTCCCCTTCCTGGTGTTTTAATGAGATTGGAATGGACCAAAAATTCACGGATGTTGCGTGATCTTTTAAACGCAAAACGTGGTTAATTTTCTCGGGAAGATTGAGTTTCGCCAGGGGCCAATATTTGCGGATGATGTTCTTAATATTTTATGTGTGTGGGCCATGCGTGAATACACACATAAGTCTGTTGTCTTGCTCATCTTGCTGGCTCTCTCTTGTTGTCAAAATGGATTCTCGGCAGGTAAATCTCACCCGCGGCTTGGATGTAGATATGAGTTTTTTGGGGTAACCTCTGCATTTCAGTCTTTCACCCAAATCTGCCGCATTTTCATAGAAATCTTTGAACTGGGTACAATTTCTTCAAAGACGCAGAAATTGCCCATATGGCAGATTTTCCTTAAGATGTCGTAGATGGTCGCTTGTAAAGTGTAACAGTGTGTTGCGATCTGTTGGTTTCCTATATAGGTTACACATAAGTTTGCCCTCTCGGTGACTGATTATTAAATCTAGGAAATGTATGGCTTGCCTATTGTGTTCCATGGTGAATTGTACATCAGTGTCTTGGTTGTTGAGCCATGTGAAGAAAGTTTCAAGTTCTACCGTACTTCTCTCCCATATGAAAATTATGTCGTCTATGAATCGACGCCACCATTTAATGTGTTGTTGCCATGGGTTTCCTTCATTTGATATATGTTTCCTCTCAAAGGCTGCCATATATAAGATTGCCATGCTGGGAGCGAACATCGCACCCATGGCAGTGCCCTTTGTTTGCAAGTAAAATTGGTTATTGAAGATGAAGAAGTTCTTACACAGTGCCACAGTCCTAAGTTCAATGATGAAATGCCGGTGGGACTCGTGATTGTAGATTCGTTTGGGTTAGAAAGTCATAGATGCAGTCAAGAGCTGCGTGTTGTGGAATACATGTATACAGGGCTTTGATGTCCATTGTGACCAAGATTTGGATGTCGGGGTTGTATGCCAGATTTTGAAAGTTCTGTATCGTATGGGTGGTGTCCCGAAGGTAGGAGTCTGTGCTACCAATCATTGGTTTAAGACATTCATCAATGAATTTGCACAGGGGTTCCAGAAGGGATCCACACCCTGATACAACTGGACGGCATGGTGGATTTATCGCATCTTTATGCACTTTGGGTAAGGCATATAGGCATGGGGTGCGTCCTTCAGATGTCGTCAGGAAAATCGACTCTTTCTGTAATCCAACCTCTTTCTAGGGCAAATTGAACCATTTCTGAAATTTCTATTTGCATCTCTTTAGTCGGATCTTTCCGCAGAGATCAATAACTGTCCCCGCCCGTCACTGAGCAGGGCCATGACCATAGTCTTATACTGTTGACATAATGACAATGCCCGCGCCTTTGTCTGCCGGTTTTATAACAATCTCATTATTGGTGGCTAGTTGGGTGAGAGCCTCCTTCTATATTTTTGTGCAGTTTTGTCTAATTTGTGTTTGTTTGCTAATTTCTTGTAATCTTTAAGTACACACTTCTCAAATGTAATCAAATCGCTCAGTATTTGATTCTCTGTGGGACAAAAAGTCGATTTTGGATGTAAACCTGTGTCTAATTCTTGTTCTGGTGTTTCTCTCTCCTGGAGGAAAGTTCGAAGTCTTACTGTACCTAAGAAGCGTCTTATTTCCATTTCTGTTTTATACCAATCTGTGCCAGTAGAGGGTACAAAGGTCAAACCTTTGCTTAATACAGAAATTTGAGCTGGTGTCAAATCAATGTTGGCAAGGTTAAAAATGGGGAGATGTTCATCAGAGGTTACTTCCGAGATAATCTGCGGCGGCCTGGTCGTTGCCGATTGCCGTACAGTGGGGTCTGCCATGGAGGTGGCCCCCATCCTCCTCCTTGCCCACCTATGCCTAAAAAAGGGGGAAAGGTTGGAGGTGTTAGAGGTTGTCCAAATTGGTTAAACACGCTAGGTTGGTAGTTGTAACCTGAGCTACCACCTGATGAGCTGCTATTTGAGCCTGAAAATGAAACCCACTTCCTTCTGCCACCCTTTCTCGGATTGGGTTGTGTACCTGGTTTGTTAAGGGAATTTAGATAGTCGTCCGTGGTGTAGGGGTACACTAATTCCGTTTTAAATTCTTTAATGTCTTTCTGTAACTTGTTAGTCTTTCTGGTTAAAGTAGTGGTTTTGAAGATGTCGAACTTTTTTTCTACTTCTCGTAGTAGTTCCTCTGCATTTGCAATCACTGTGCTTGTTTTAAACTTTATTTCCTCGCTGTCTGAATTTTTTTTGGATTTCTAAACTGATTCTTTGGGCTGTGGAAATAGTGAGAACCATAAGGTCTCTGCTGCATTTAGTTGCTATATAGCTGAAGTTTCTGGTGTATTCCTTAAGCAGACTATTCATTTCCACTAGATTTAATTCCGTCATGAAAGAGAACCTGTATTGTAATAAAATCAGCAAATGTTTAATAACAATTGGTAGCTAACAACTATACTTTGATTGACACGTCCAATTTAAGTACAGTGTTTTGATAAGTAATACATACTTATCTGTAAATTAATATTTCTCAACACAATTTGAATATAAAGTGTATTCAATTTAGGCCCAGAAAATAACTGGTGGCCCTGAGCAACACTCTTTATCCTTCTCGGAACTCCGAGACGGTGCGCGGATCGCACACAGCAGTACACGGTCACAGTCAACACAGACCAGACCAGCAGTGTTCACCCTAGCGTGCCTGCAGTTGAAGGGAGACTTCTACACCCCTAAATTGATTACCCTCCAACACTGGTCCATGCTTTGCGAGCTCTCATGGCTAACCATGGATATATTCACCAGAACACACTTGCCTACAGCCATTCCAGTGGCCAAACTTGTTAAATCCTTCGGCAGTTCGGCACACAGCCATTCACGCCACTGATAACCACGTGGACTAGATTAGCTTGCACTGTGGCTAACCTATGCAAAGCACAGCCTCGGATACCATCTGAAGCATTGTGTATTAAGAACACCAGTTGTACTGTCACTGGGGAGCCTGAACAAACGCAATTCAGCCACTTCCTTCCCATTCTCCAACCACAGTCCGGATCCAAAAGTATAAGGGTGACACAATCCAGCGGCCCAGGAGAAGGCACCAAACCTGGAAGCCGAAACGTCCCTGAAGCAGGCCCCACCACCAGCCTGCCGGCAGCTAGAATCTAGGAAGCTTTTTCCCGACGTAGACCAAGGATTGATCATTACCAAACTAATGGGAAACACCCCCCTCTTTCTCTTTTCATAAAAACAATTCATAGTACAGGACATCAACCCAGTTGATGGTTCCCTTGGACTTTGAGCATCCCCCGTCCTTAGAACTCTTTTTCTCTAGAACTGCTACCAGATGGAAATTGTTCATGTCCAGAATTTTACATTGTTTGTTTGCTGCTTTGTTCTCTTTTACTATTTGCTTTCGAAAAATTGCTGTTACTTAGTTCCATCAATGTATTCCAACAGCCGTATTGCAATTACTTCCTTTTTTTCTGTTTGAACTCAATGGATGGTTCTTTCAATTGCAAAAGTAATGTCCTTCCTATGAAAATAATATATGTCACACAATTCTGAGACCAACATTCAGCCTTGATGTGGGTCCTCATGTATATGCATAATGTCTTTGTCTTTCATTTGCATAGCTAAAACGATATGTATTACTTTAATTGTTCTAATATTCTATTTTATAACAGGTAATTAAACTCATGTACCTTTTTGATACCTACGAGACTAGGACCGGAATTGTGATATATTCCAAACTAGCCTCAGCATCTTATTGCATGTGAGCACTAAAAGAACACTCTCATCTTGGGTCTTTGGTGATTTCTTTGAACACTGATCTAGCTACACCAGAATACTACAACATACAACATTAAAGATATGTTCTAATTCAAATCCGGCAGCTACGACACCCCCAAGTGGTACCCTGAGCAACACTTCAGCAAAAATATTCTAAAAAACAAAAATAAAATATATGTTCTGTTACCAATGTCTTATTAACACAAGAAGTGAACATATAGTAGTGTGAGAAACCCGAAGGTGTCTCCCTAGCTAGTCCCCGGGGATCTGTCATCCAGGTGGCCAGGACAAGGCCATCGCTACTGGATCCAGTTCCTGGGGGTGAACCAGTGAGGGAGGATCACCTGGATGGGGGGGTCCTTCGGGAGAGGAAGTGGGACACTGACTCGTGAGACACAGTATAGTATCCTATTCCGAAACACTGTCCCCCTTTTTTCGACATGGACACTTTCGCACATCACAGACAGCAGACTAACACCCGAGACTAACACCCGAGCCGTTGACCTAACATGTCCCAATACAAGGGTCAGGCATGCTCGGCAGTTGACCAGAACCAGGCACACCTGACAGCCCTTTCCCTTGCCCACAGGGATAAAAGGTGGATCACAAAAGCACATTACAAGCAAAGTATAACACACGACGAGACAGCTATCAAGACGCGGCAGTTCAAGAGGAGGAGAAAGGCAGCGAATACCGACAGGCTGACAAGGAGAGATGCGACCTTGCCCTTTTTGACCTAGAGTAGTGAAACCTCTGTAGAAGGAATCGTAAGACTGCAGACAATAGCTCAAGTGTGTTGCAGCAGATGTCGATGGCACACGAAGCGTGCCTACGCTGATAAGCAGGACCGGGGAGGCGTCTGCTACCGTGGTACTGGCCTTGACTCCAGATATGCTTAAAAGTCAAGCAGCTCATGACAGTCGGTGAGTTAAGGGGAGAACCGATAAAAAGCCGAACTGTGAACAAAAGTGCAATTTAACAACTTAAGAGAAGTTCAAAGAACTGGTAAGAATAAAGGGGAGACCAGCTTCAGAGAGATTCAGCACCACGTGGTGCTTACTCAAGAGACTGTGGTCAATCTCGTATATGTTGAAACTGCAAATACCAGAAGGCCCTGGGAAGGCCGCAAAGGAACAGCCAAAGTGGTCATACAGGGATCTTGTAAAATCCTCTGTACATTCGAAAGACTTTGAACGACAGTGAAGGGCATGATTGATAAAATTGGCAAGAGTGAACCCGGCAGAGGGACACCGACAGAAAGGGACGTGAAGAATTGTTTAAAAAGACATTAAGATTTGTGATTAAAAAAAAGCCATAGTGAACCCGAAAGCAAGTGGCTGATGATTGGAGTCTGAGCCTGAAAGATGGGGAACCAGGGGTGAGCCATTATCACCCTAACTACTGTGTAGAAGGACGTTTTTGCCTTGGTATTTTCCGACCCTCGAAGGCAAGCAACATTATGCAGAAAAGGCGACTTGGCCATCGAGGTTCTTGAAGGTTGAGAGCGGAACTGTCATCTCGTGCTGGAGAAGACCAAGAAGTATGCTTTGCTCAGAGGTTCCACCTTATCCAGTGCTTAAAACGTAGTGAAGGGAGACCCCGACTACTGCATCCTGACACACTATTTGGGAACACTTCTTTCTTTCTTATGAATCCTATATCACACTCTTTTTGTAATTAGCGTAAGGACTGGCAATAGGTTTTTCTTACTATAGGCCCCTTTATTTTGACACATCACCACTAGGACTACCTTATTTTCATTTGATGGTCGAAGCTTGCTCCCATCTTAGATGTAGGTTTAGATAAGGCGTTTATTTCACCCAATTTTGCAGTTTAATAAACACCCTTGAACTGTGATCACTTGTGTCTGTCTTTACTGTTGTCACCATGAGTTCCTTACAGCAGCGACAAGGCCAGTTTGTGTGCTGTTTTTCAACCCTAAAATGGCTCTTCCAGCCTCTGAAGATGCACTGAACGCTTGCTCTGCCTCCAGTGCCAAAGTAGGAACCCCTTGCACTGGCAAATATTAACTCTTTTTACTGCTCTAGATTAGATGAACTAGTGGGTAAAGTTAGCTGCCTTTATGGAATAGGTAAAGTTTCCTCTGCAGAATCTTCATCATTGTTTCTCTGAAGGGAATGTCTGTTCATTTCGGAAGAGGAGTGGTGATATTTGGTACGAGAGTGCGATCTTTTCTGATGCTTTTTCTTTTTCGTATCCGTTCTAGAGTCCTTCTCAAACAGCACGTTTGCTCAAGAGCCACTCATTTCATCTTGGTGTCGCACAAGCGATCATATTCATGCATCTGCTTTAAAGGGGTCCTGGGGCATTGGGACCTGTTAGGAAGTCTTGAGAAAGGAAGTGAACGACCCTAGGATTGCTCTCCTAGCCTCTGAAGATGCACTGAACGCTTGCTTGCTCTGCCTTCAGTGCCAAAGTAGGAAACACTTGCACTGGCAAATATTTCAAGTATAGGCTGCTTTATCTCTTTTTACTGCTCTAGTTTGGATGAACTAGTCGGTAAAGTAAACTGCTTTTGTGGAATAGGTAAAGTTTCCTCTGCAGAATCGTCATCATTGTTTCCCTGACGGGAATGTCTGTTCATTTCGGGAGGACAAACAAGAGGAGGGGTGATATTTGTTACGAGAGTGGGATCTTTTTTTCGTACCTGTTCTAGACTCCTTCTCAGAAGGAACAAGTTACTTACCTGTAACTGTTGTTCTCCAGCATGGGTCTGGCATGGATTCACATGCTCATGAATATTCCCCGTCGTCAGGCTGGGAATCCTCGGTAAAGAAAAAATCAGTATCAGTTTCGTTTCTGATCTGTCTTTCTTAGCAGTAACCAATCACTGATCTCTGCGTCATACTGACCACAGCCAATGACTGCCCTCTACCTAAGCCCTGCCTCTGGCAGCCATCTTCAGATTTGGTAGCACGCGAAGTGGCAGTATGACCAAGTGAAGAGCCGCAGAGGGGTAGGCGGGAGGGTTCGCATGTGAATCCATGCCAGACCCATGCTGGAGGACAACAGTTACAGGTAAGTAACTTGTTCCTTCTCCAGCATGGGGTCTGGCATGGATTCACATGCTCATGAATATAAGATTAAATAGCAGTACACACATGCACAACCACGGGGGGTGGTAAAAGGCTCAACATTAAGCAATACAAAAAACTCAACATTAAGCATCTCTTACCTCCTCACCAGGCTCACCTTAAGCGAACAGGTTGCGCAGCACTGCTTGGCCGACCCTGGACTCCTCCCTGGAATCCCGATCGACGCAGTAGAATCTCGTGAAGGTGTGCGTCGAACTCCACGTAGCAGCCCTGCAGATGTCCAGCAGGGGCACACCAGATAAGAGCGCCGTAGTAGCAGCGATCGCTCTGGTCGAATGGGCTCTCGGACGGCCTGGCAGCGGTCAGTTAGCCAACCGGTGACAGTGCATGATGCAGCCGGAGAGCCATCTGGAAATAGAAGACTTCGAGAGAGCCTTCCCTTGATTCACAGGTCCAAAGTTCACGAACAGCTGTGATGTCCTCCGGAAACTCTTCGTGCGGTCCACGTAGAACTTCAGCGCTCTAGCCACATCCAGCGAGTGCAAAGTCCTCTCGGCTGGCGACGAAGGAGACGGGAAGAAAACAGGTAACACCAAGGGCTCGTTAAGATGGAAGTCCGATGGCACCTTGGGCATAAAGGAGGGGTGCGTCCTAAGCACCACCCTCGAGGCATGGAAAGTCAAGTACGGTGCTTTGCAGGATAGGGCCTGGATCTCTCCCACTCGTCGTGCGGAGGTAATGGCCACCAGGAACGCAGTCTTCCACGACACAAACTTCATAGGTGCGGAGTGCATCGGCTCGAATGGGGGCCCCATGAGCCTGGTCAGCACCACGTTAAGTTCCCACGCCGGGGCCAGGGCCTTCACCGGCGGGAACGACCGGAACAGTCCTTTCATAAACTCTTTTACCAGTCGATGGGACCACAGGGACGTCCGTCCTGTGGTTCTGGTATATCTGGAGATCGTCGCCAGATGAATCTTAATGGAGGCATGGGCTAGCCCAGCCTTTGCTATCGATAGCAGGTACGGCAGCACTTGAGGGGCCGTAATCCGTAGGGGGTTGATCTTCTGTGCTCGGCACCAGATAGAGAACCTCTTCCACTTATGACCGTAGCATTTGAGAGTCGAGGACGCCCTGGCCTTTGCAAGAACCTCTCTGCAATCGGCCGGTATATCGTAGCCTCCAAGCCTGCAGGTTCAGCGACGCCGGGTAGTGGTGGAAGATGGCGCCGCCTTCTCTGGAGAGAAGGTCCGCGTCTGCCGACAGCTTGATGGGAGGGGACGTTGACAAGTCCAGAAGGTCCGGGAACCAGATCTGCCTCGGCCACGCCGGTGCGACGAGGATCATCCTGCACCGGGACCTCTTGAGCTGGCTGATGAGTCGAAGCAGCAACGGCAACAGAGGGAACGCATACAGGTATATGCCGTCCCAGGGGAACGAGAACGCATCGCCCATGCTTCTCGGCTGGGGAAACCTGCTGGCGAACCTCTTGCACTTAGAGTTCGTCGCTGTTGCAAACAGGTCGATTTGGGGTTTGCCCCATCGTCGGAAGAGTTGATCCACCTGATCCTGGCGCAGTTCCCACTCGTGACACGTGCGCAGCTCCCTGCTGAGCGAGTCGGCGATGGTGTTGCTTTCTCCTGCCAAGTGGATGGGAACCAGGAACATCCCCTGGGAGACCGCCCAGTGCCACAGATCCTGTGCCTCCTTGGATAGGGCTGGGGATCTGGTGCCTCCCTGCTTCCGTATGTAAAACATTGTCGTGGTGTTGTCCGTGAAGATCCGTACCACCTTGCCCTTGAGCGACGGGAGGAATGATTTGAGAGCCCAAAACACGGCTCGGAGTTCCAGGACGTTGATGTGCAGGAGCCTCTCCTCCGGGAGCCAGAGGCCTCTTGCGTGGAGATCTCCGGTGTGGGCGCCCCAACCTTCCAGGGAGGCGTCCGTCGTCACCGTCTCCTGGTACGCCGGCGTCTGAAAATCCTTGCCCGCCGTGAGGTGCGCTCGAACGCCCCACCACTGAATCGCCCGCCGGAACACCTCATTGAGGGGGACCCTGTCTTCGAAGGTGCCCGTCGCCTGTATCCAACAGGCGTCGAGAAATTCTTGAAGAGGGCGCATCGGTAGTCTGCAGAGGCGCACCAGGTAGATGCAAGAGGACATCATCCCCAGGAGGGACTTGATGGACCTCACCCTGGCCACGTCCGTGGCTAGCAGGCGTTGCACTTTGCCTAGAATGGTCTTCGTCCGTTCTTCCGACGGGGCCGCCAGGTGCCTCACTGTATCGAGCTTCGCTCCCAGAAACAGGGCCACCTGCGACAGCACCAGGTGGGACTTCGGGTAGTTTATGGCGAATCCCAGGTTTGTGAGTAGCTGGACGGTCCTCGCAGTGTGTTTGACGGCAAGTTCCCTCGTCCTTGAGCGGATGAGCCAGTCGTCCAGGTACGGGTAGACGTGAATCCCCTGTAGGCGCAGCCGCGCCGCCACTTGTGCTAGGCACTTGGTAAAGACCCTAGGGGCCTACTTCAATCCGAACGGCAGTGCTCTGAATTGGTAGTGGCGTCCCTGGACGACGAACCTGAGTAACATTCGGTGACTTTTGAGGATGGGAACGTGGAAGTATGCATCCTCCAGGTCCAACGACGAAAGAAAGTCGCCTTCCTCCAGCTGTCCCAGTACGTGCTGGAGGGTGACCATCCTGAACTTTTGTGATCTGATGTATTTGTTCAAACGACAAAGGTCCAGGATGGGGTGCCAGCCGCCCGTCTTCTTCCTGACGAGGAAGTACCTTGAGTACACCCCGGAGCCCCGGAGCCTCTTCGGGACAAGCTTGATGGCACCTTTCCTGAGCATCGCCCGTACTTCCAACAGCAGTTGCGGGACGTGATTTTCCTTCCTGGCCACAGGTGGAACGTGAGGGCACTTCTTCAGGAATTCGATAGTGTCCTCTTGCCAGGGTATCCAGCACCCAATGGTCGGTGGAGATGGACTTCCACACACCGACGAAATTCGCCAGCCGGCCTCCCACCGGGGTGCTTCGGTGGGGGCCCGAGACCACGGCCGGTTCAGTCCTGCTTGGAGGTGGTGGCCTTGCCGCCCTGGCCACCTTGCCGACGGCGGCGAGGCGCTCCCTGCTTGCCGCGACCCCTGTAGGCCTCCTGAGACGAGGAGCGTGCCGCCTGGCGGTAGGACGACGAGCCACCGCTGGATCCCTTGGAGGCACCCTGTCTGCCTCCGGAGCTCCGAAAGGGCCGTCGTTGCTGAAGGGCTCCTAGGGCGCAGGCCGTCTCCGTGTCCGTTTTTATGGCTTGGAGGGACTCGTCCACCGCCTTCCCGAACAAGTTGCTGCCGTCGAACAGCATGTCCAACACCCTGGTCTGGACGTCCTGACGGAAGTCGGTCGCCCGGGGCCAACCCCGTCGTCGTAGGCAAACACTGTTGCCCAGCTGGCGGAACCCGGTATCGGCAATTTCGGTTGGCACCGTTATGGCGTGGTCCGACGCCACCTCGCCCTCTTGCAGTATTTCCAGGGCCTCGGACCTCTTGTCGTCCGGCAGGAAGTCCAATATGGGGGGGCCGGCTTAAACCAGAGCTCCCCGTCGTAACGGGCCACGATCGCCAGGGCGTTGGCCGCTTTGATCGTCGTCGCCGCCGACGAAATGACCCGCCGCCCCATGGCGTCCAACTTCTTTCCCTCGCCGTCTGGCGGGGAATTCGACGTCGAGGCTCCTGACCCTGCCGCTTTCTTCTTCGCCGCCGCCGAGACGACCGATTCTGGCGTTGGCTGGGCCCTGAGGCACAGGGGAGCGGTTTTCTTCTCGTACCGGTCCCGTTTGGCTGTTGCCGTGGAGGGGTTTTTGAGAACTGACAGGCCCTCCTCCCAGATGTCATCGATTAGGGGCACTGCGATGACCGTCTTCCTCTTGGCCTCCCGGCCCTGATAGAGGAAACCTTCCTTTTTCTGCTCCTCCGGGCAGAGCTGGAACAATTCGGACGCCCTGGCGATCATGGAGTGGAATGAGCCAATCTCGTCGGGCGGCGAGGCCCGTGCGACGGGAGACCCGTTCCGTCATCGTCGCCCTCAGAACCCATCGTCGAGCCCAACGCACCGTCATCTCCCGACTCGTGGGAGGATGAGGAGGGAACTGTAGGCCTTACGGGGGCGAGCGGAGGAGAGGGTTGGGTCCTCCGTTGTTTGTTCTGAGGACTTCCCGACAGGCCAGGTTGCGGGTCCTCCGGCCTGGGCCGTGGGAATCTCATCCTTATCTCAGAGCATAAGGACTGGATGGCAGACAAAACGGCCGCCGAGCCATCCTGAGGCCTAGGATCCGGCTGCGCCGGAAGGGAAGGCCGCTCTTCCTCACCATCGTCGTCTTCCTCGGTTATCTCCTGAGGATCTTTCTGACGGGATCGAACCTTCTCGAATTGGACTTCGAGGTTCCTCACGGCCTCGGTCAGTTCCTCCTCCTAGGCTGACTCCGAGCTCGAGGAGGGCACCGTGCCCCCCCTCGCTTCTTCCATCATGGCGGCCACGACGATGGGCTGAAAAGAGGATTCCCTCCTTGGCGGCAGGGAAACTCTAGTCCCGGAGGCAGTCTCTGCTGGCGGTGTCTCTGCCGGCTTGGCAAGAGTCGCCGCGATAGCCTCGATAGAGGCCTTCGCCTGCTGGGTAGGGGCCTTCACCACCTTAGGTGCGTCCCGGGCCTTCTCCTTCGGGGGAGGGGCGACGCCTCGCTCCCCCTCTTCCGAGATCGGACGGGGCTTCTCCCGAAGCTTACCCGGGGTCTTGGACTTTCTCTTCCCCGAACCGGAGCGTTGGCTCGTGGTTGACGGTGCCGGGGAAGGTGCGCCCTGCCTGGCGACCGAAGAGCCTGACCTTTCGGCGCTCCCGGAGCCAGCGGACTCGCAGCGCTTGGCCTGGTGTTGGGCCCCCATCGACGGGGCGCCCGCACAGGACTTAGAAGCCCGCTCGGACCCTTTCTTCTTCTTCTCACCCGTCGAGCCCTTCTCCAACCAGCTTGCGAGACGGGATCGACGGTCCCTCATGGTCCGCTCCGACAAGTTCTTGCAGAACTGGCAGTCCTTCTCTACATGAGTCTTATCCCCATGAAGACAGTAGAGGCATCGCGAATGTTCGTCTTCCTTAAACACATCCAGGGCAGCTGCGAAACAGCTTGGGTCCGGGCGACAAACTCGCATCCTGGGCCATCTCGAAGTAGGCTGCGAATCTTCTGGAATCCTCCAAGAAGTTGATTCGATGAAATCTTCACCCTTGAGGGGCGTAGGAAAATCCCGCAACGGGTAGCCATTAACGGGAGTAGAAACGGTGGAACTTGAGGCTCGATTAACCGAAAAAATGTGAAAATTCACCTGAAAAAGCGCGAAACACGCAGTAAAAGCTCGAGAGCTAAGCACGAGGACTCCCAACACTTGAACGTGCGGTAAAAATCTGAAGATGGCTGCCAGAGGCGGGGCTTAGGTAGAGGGCAGTCATTGGCTGTGGTCAGTATGACGCAGAGATCAGTGATTGGTTACTACTAGGAAAGACAGATCAGAAACGAAACTGATACTGATTTTTTCTTTACCGAGGATTCCCAGCCTGACGACGGGGAATATTCATGAGCATGTGAATCCATGCCAGACCCCATGCTGGAGAACAGAACGTTTCCTCAAGAGCCACTAATTTCGTCTTGGTTTCACACAACAAATCATATTCATGCATCTACTTTAAAGGGATCCCGGGGCATTAGGACTTGGTAGGAAGTCTTGAGAAAGGAAGTGAACGGTTGTGCAGCATGCTCCCGAAAGGCGTTTCAGTGCATCCACTGACATGAGTTGCCATAATCTGCTTTATGTTTGTTCCACAATCAGTAGAAGCACACTCAGTGATGCTCTAACATAGCCATTTTGCTCCTACAGTCTTTGCAGAGCTTAAAGCCCAAGGCCCTTAGCGTGCCGAGCTTGACACAGAGAGATTCAATAGGATAGCAAAAAGGAAAAACAGCATGCAGCTCCACATACACTACCCATGACATCCTGTCTGGAGTCATAGAAGTCAAAACCACAAAATGGAGGCCTGTTCAGGAATCAGAATACTCAGTTTTCAACCACTTAGTTAAAGTGAATACATTCTATCCTATACATCGTAAAGCTAACGTACACAGTAATCATCTTTCATTGGCTTGTATCTGCTTAGAATCACATACTTTGCAAAGACTGTCATTGTCGCTGTGATAGAACAATGTACCTGACAGACATTGTGTTAAAACAAAACCCTGACCTATGGGCGAGAATGTTGAGGCTTTTATTTGAGGACATTTGGCAAAAGGGCAAACTTCCTTTATCTTGGTCTGAAACATTAATAATTCCCATCTATAAAAAGGGCCCCAGCGATTTCTTTTTAACGTATCGCCTAATTGCTTTCCTCGATGTATCTGGAAAAGTTTTTGTTGCGTTACTGTTGAGAGATTAAGCAGTTGGACGGAAAGGAAGACTATCTTGTCAAGGTGTCAGACAAGGTTTCACCAGGCGAGAACTCCTTCCCTTAATGGAATATGTTTACATTTTTTTTAAAATAAAAAAGGCGATGAGGAAAGGGGCTCCACCATAATGTGTGTCCAGCATATAAGGCAATCAAATTCCTTATAAATGAGAAGGGGAAACTGAAGCGCAATTAAGGTCCTAATAAGAACTAGACAATATAAAGGACTGCACCTGGCACAAACGTATGTCGGTATCCAGCAGTCATACCTATTAATTACATCGATAGAACAGGGAAGAGATTAAATTGAACATAGAATTTAGTGGAACAAGAAGGGCACTAGGAGTACCTGGATAACAAAGGATACGAGACTATGCCTTAGTGAAGAGAGAGAAACTTGAAATGGGTCGTAAAGGAAAAAGACAAATATCCGGGAAATAATGTCACGGATAGTGTATTGATCACACAATGTTTGGGTTGGCTGCATGGTATCTGAATACAAAGTGGTCCCTTTTCCCTTCCAGTAGCAGTAACACAAAATGGATGGTACACAAGGCCAACAGGTAGACATGGAATGGAAAGCTGTTTACAGAATGTGAAAGTACTGCACTGTTTACTGCTGTTAAGGAGTTAAGTCTCCAAAATATTGGTTACAATAAAACATGGACCAGACACTAATAACATTACTCATTCACTAAAACATATGTATACAGAACCATGAATATTGACACATGCTGTAAAGTGTTTATAGCAGCGATTAGTATAAGGTGCAAGTGCATAACTCGCAACAATTGCCTAAAGGGCAAGTGCATATAGCAGCAAATAACGTGGAAAATACAGCACACAGGGCCGCCAAGAAAACCACACTAAACTGATAATACATAAACTAGATGACAGCATGGATCCAATAAATGAGCAAGTCCATGTAGATTAAATGTGCATCCAAATGTACAAAACTGCAAAAAGGACTGGTTGTAGAAATATCAAGTAATGCCAGCAGCAAATAAAGTAAAGTGCAAATACCCATGTAGCAGCAAGAAACAAAGTGCTAGTGCAAAAAACAGTAACACCTGTTGATCAGGACAACAATATAAAACAACATAAAACCAACAGGTTTGTAAAATGCCCATACTGAGTAGCATCACAGAGCATATCTATGAACAGTACGCTCCGTACCAACACATTAAGAAGGCGTCACTAAAAAACTAAATTGCAAATTGCATATGGCACTAAAAATGCATGTCATCAAATCACGGCAAGGGCAAAGTGTCCTACAGCATAAGCTGTAAAAAATGAAGCAAAACAAAAATGAGTGACTCACCATCAAAATGCAAAAAGAGAACTGGAATTTACTCGATTAACTCGATTGTGAGTGTGTGTATATACATATAAATAAATGAGATTACGAGTTGGCACAGACCTAATACCCAAGAGGTTCATACAAGATGTTCTGTTTAGCAGTTATGAGACAATTATAGAAGGGTCTCAGTCTTGGGTTGTTTGTGATACCATAAGTAGATTTATAATCCCAGCACAAACAACATACACTTCATTGTCTAAAATAATATAATTGAGTTGGGCTATGAATGTAAAAAAGTTATCTGAAAATGTTATTCATCATAAGCACTTAAGCACACCTAGTTGACAGTCAAATGTCCTCCATAATGATGGGATGTCTGGGATGAGACTGGAACAATTTTGTGTAGCAAGAGCCATCACACAATGCACAGAGCTATCAGCCCAGGACTGCCCACTCATCTCTACCCTCTGACTTCGCTCCCCAGACCTTTTCCATCCACCGTACCTGCAGCACCTGACAGATATCTTACTTTAGCAGGGAGGATGAGGTTGTGCGGTGTATGGAGGAAGTAAAACTATGATCTAGGAGAACAGTAGTCACCAGAGTGGGCAACTTTTTAATAGTCCTTTGCCCTGTCCCCTTTCCACCATTCTCATGGGAAATTATAAAACAAGAAGAATGGGAGAATTATCCTAAGCATACTCGAGCTGAAATAGTTACTGAGAATGTGATTGTGAAACTCTGCACAGCAACGACACAGCAGAAGCAGAAGAGTAGACCGCAGTGGAAGGAGTGCAGAAAAAGACAGAGCAAGGGGAGAGGCAAGTGGGAAGGAGGCTGATGCAAAGGCTCAGGCAGGTGATTGTTGATGCTATGCGAAGAACACTAAGAGCAGTGAAACAAAGTGCTAGCAGAGTGTGCACGACTCAAGGGAGGCCTAAGGGGGAGGTAGAGAAGGCAGCGAGGAAGGAAGGGAAATACAATGAGGACTTGGAATTTGCAAGAACTCCAGAGCCCCATCAGCAGATTGGACTCCATCCAAGCGTTGGCAAGCAATCTCTTGAGAAGCTCCAGTCTTTCCCAGGCACCCATTTAACTTAACCTAGTAGTCCTACCAGCTCCACTTCCAAATACTCTTTTGTCAACTTTTGAAGCAATCTTAGACTGGGCCTTCCATCAGCTTCAACCCCTGCTACAGTTATGTTTCCATAAACCTCCCCATTTCCATTTCATACATAATTTCCATGGACACTGCCACTGATGGCATCAAGAATAAACTAACTCTCGTAAGCAGTTCAATGCTTTTTATTGAAGGAATTGAGAAGAGGCTGACATAAGGCTGTTACTCGATCTCTCTTTTTTTCCCACTGCAGTACCCTCTATTGCCCAGGTGTCCCTCAAGCCCAGGATGGTCATTAGCGATCACCGACCACTGCTGTCTAACAACTGACTGGATGGTCATGATGGCATAGGGGCAAACACCCTTTCTCTCCTTCTGGGAACAATCTAGGGTAATCCTAACCTAGGTGCTACAATACAATTTCTGCAAGAATAGGTTCCTTCCAGAAACTCAGGTCTCACTCTTTTCCTTTGTCGTTCTTGTACTCCTCACCCTGATGCTTTATCGTTCCTCTCCCTTCCTTCATCTCTCAGTCTCTCACACTTCCCCTATGTCCCTCAGATGTAGGTGGCTGGAAATACCTGGTTGTCAGAACCTGCATTTACAAGTGGAAGGTTGCAGGTCTTCTTTGGCTGAAGGCGGAAGGAACCAGAGCAACATGACCTGCTGCACCAAGCAGCCAAGGAGGTGGCCAGGATATCAATGTTGTTATTATGGTGCATGCTGGGCATGAAAATACCTTTTGGGCCCAATACCTTTATTTTCTTTACATAATCTAAACAACAGGAGCTCTCCTACGGCTCCCATTAGGGTGTACATAATTCTAAAAATGTGCTCTGGAGGATAGCTCAGCTTTTCTGGGTATGTTCTACCCACCCCAGAAAATTCCCACAGCATTTCTCGATGGCCAAAATCAGTTGCTGTAGGTCCGCAATCCAAATGCAAAGCCTGAGATTCTAAGGGATGTTCAACCAGCCAATCGGAGTCTAGGAGCCATTATAAAAAAGGTCTGAGGGCTTTTGGATTTTGTTTAGCTGTCAAGTTAGGAGGCGATAAACAGGCTCACAAATTGGGCCTTTTGGTGGTGTTTTGCAGTGGTTTTGCCACACAGTTTGGGAGTGTTTTGGAGAGGTTAGTTGCTAGTAGTAATTTTGCCGTTTCTTCATCCGTGTTTCAACCCCTTTTATCCGTTTTGTGTGTGTTTTTATGCTGCCTCTATTTGTCCCTGTTTCCCCTTAATCCCTTTTGATAAAAAATAAAAAGTTCCTTTCATACCTTTCCCCGTTACCTTTGTGACTCAAAAATAAAAAAGAACAAAAAAAATCCTAAGACATTTCCTTTCCAGTGTTTTTAGAGAAACCTTTGTATTAAACAGGATAAGTCTGCCTCTGCTGTGTTTCAAAAAACCCATTTCCATCATGTGTGAGACTTAACGAGAATCCATTTGTCTGTTTTTGTCACTTTGTTTTGTCATGTGCACATTGAAACCTTAGGCAATTTAGGCACATTTGTGTTTTGCATATTTGGACCTTACTTCTCAGATAGTAGCCTGTTGCTACTGCAGAGGTCCACTCTAGAGATCCAGAAGGTATCCTAGTACGCTTAATTGGCGCAATGTATTTGTAGAATTTCTTGTTTCTTGGCTGACTCAATGTTCATTCTATTTATGTTATGTTATCTGCACTTTTAAAGCGCACGGTCGCCTGAAGGAATCATATTTATGCTGAAACATTAGTTTCAAGAAGCAAGCAAAAAATACGATTTCATCTATGCATTTGGGAAATAAACGTAAGAGTATGCTGCTAGTAACTTTCATGTTGTATTAACTTTGTATGTATATCTCTTCCTCCCAGGTGTTTTGGTAATATTTGAATGGCACAAAACCTTAATTGTGGAATGTTATGAATACCTATAATGTTATAGTACCAAAGGTTATGACAGGCCACTGTTGATATGGAATAATTTAATCTGATGTCCGATTTGTATTAATTGATACAATCCTTTAGTCTACTAATAGTTTGGCCAATGCATTTTTGACTGCAGGGGAATTTCAGAGTGTACATGACACATTCATATAAGCAAGTAGAATAATACATGCATCAAAATGTTGTATCCATGTTTGGATATTAAACTGAGTCCCTTGGGTAATGTTACTTGGAGTGAGTTCAAGGAACTGGCCTTCTTGATTTATGAGGGGGTGAGCGGTTAGGGACTATGTTGGTCGGGCCGTTATCTGGTGTGATTCCAGGAGGGTGGAACAAGTGGGATCCTGCAGGCTCAACATACCCATCAAGACACCTTATCAGATCTCTTCCCCAAAGCCAATCAGCAGATTACGACCAGAATGTCAAAAGAGACCCCTGTGCAAATGTCTCATAAAACCAGCTGTGAGAATGTAGACTCTGATACCCGGAAAACGCCCAGAAAACATATTAAAACCGATTACCTATGGAGAAAACATTGCGGAAAATGAGCAAGGCAGGCCCTTTCAGGGCAGTACAACATGCGAAAAGCAGAGCGCAAAGTCCGTTTAACAAGGAAAAGGAAATCCCTACACTCACTGGGCACAACTGGCGAGAGACATCGCAGTAGACAAAGAGCTGCTATTTCCTAGGTGTGGAAAACCGTTAGCACCCAAATGCTGCAAGGTAGTGTTTCAAGATGGCAGAGACATTGCAAGCCGTATATGAAGGTACATGTTATGTTACGTTACTTTGCATTTATATAGCGCCTTATATACTATTGGTATGGTCTAAAGGCGCTGGTAGGTTGAACGCCCTTGGGAACCGAAGTTCAAGTCAGTAGAGAGAGAGTCACAGGTGCGTGTGTGCACTGGATATGTGTGCAGCTGGTGCGGCATTCATATAATAGCTGCTTCTTAGCAGTAGGTGAGGTGGTTGGGAGATCAGGAGTATGTGTTCGTTCTGGCAGGTATTTATCCAGACCGATTCTGGCTGTGTTAGGTCTGAGAATGCCTAGGCTGGAGGATGTGTAACCAGCAGTGTTTAGGTAGGGTGATGGGAGTATGAGGCAGATGATGGTATTAGAACAGCTATACCGAATGGTGTCATAGTATCTCTGTGTTCTGGTCGAGTGGTGGTGTAAAGAAGAGAGTAAGGGTGGTGATGTAATATGATGGGTTACATGTTCTTTCAAACGTTCCGTGCACTCCAAACTATTCCATGTAAGCCACGCAATTCTATGTTTTCCAATCCGTTCCATGCATTTCGGTCCGCTCCACACACTCCAGTCCGCTCCACGCCCTCCAGTCCGTTCCGCGCACTCGAATCCGTTCCATGTATTCAAATCTGTTCCATGTATTCCGAGCCATTCCGTGTATTCTAAGTTGTTTTAAGCGCTCCATCCACGTATTTCACCCGTACCATCCTTATACTTCCCGGTACCTTTCACATATTACACCAGTACCTTCCACATATTTCATCCGTTTGTTAGGCAGAATCCTGTGCAGTTCCCTTGGGGAACACTGCAAAAAGATTTAAACTGCAGGAGTAAGCAGTAAACCCAATTGGTAGCAGTCTGCACCACCCAGATTTACCTGGTAGCTGTGGCTGAGCAGTCAGACCTCTCTCAAGAAGAGTAGTGCAGTATGCAGAGTATACACAATAGGGCCAAAACACAGTAGAGCAAATAAACACTGACCAGAGATTTGTATAAAAAGTATATAATTATTTATTTAAAACACACTTTATGGCATATACTAGCACTCTCAATCAAAAGCAAATTAAAACACAGTCATGAAAAGTATACACACCTTCCTCAATAGTTATCAGACAAGTCAGGGTTAAAACACTACTATTTGTTAGACAGAGGTGAGCGCTTAACCAAGATGGCACTCTGATAATGCAGTTAAAGGGAGAGAAAAAGACAGAGCATAGAAATAAAACAGTTCCCTACACTTTTAAAGAGTTCAGAGCAAGGAGAGAAAGGCAGGTTATACTGTAGAGCCAAAGTTCATAGGCTAGGCCCACTTTAAATGGAGCAAAACGAAATGTGCCCAGGATCACACGGTTCAAAGTGCACTGAAAGTCTTTGCAGAGTGTACAAAAGAGGTTGGGGCGATTCAAAAGATATAGTTAGAAGGCCTGGAGCCAACCCAGTTTAGAAGCCAAGGATTTAAGGGTCACCTTTAGCAATTTGTAGAAAGGGAGGCCAGACAGGACACAGTATATTAAAGAGAAAGGAAGCTCCAGCGGGGGCAGTTGTTCCTGGCAGTGGTTGAAGTTCGCGGTTCCGACCAGGGGAAGAGAAGGTCTCGTCGAGGAGGAAACATGGAGTCGTTGCACTGCACAGGGATAAAACCAGCCGCGGAGTTCCCGATTAAAAGGTGCAGTCCTTTTATTCACGGTCAAAAGTGGTGAGCTTGGCTATCCAGCCGCTGGGGTGCTTGACACGGGCGACACGTGAAGTGACGTCTTTGGAAGTGAAAAAGGGCGAACTGCTTGGTCCTACCAGCTCAAAGAGAGAAGACTCTCCAGCAAAAGATCTATTGTCGTTGGAAAAGTGGCGAGTTTGTTGCAGCAGGGCTTCACCAGTGGTGTCGTCGGTTTCAGGTGGCTCAGCTTCTTCCTTCTTCGGATTCTTAGGTCCTGTGGCGACTTCTGAAGTTCCAGTCCCAAAGGCCCTGCTTTTATGCAGAAAACCCCCCATTAATCATCCTAGCTGTCAATCACACATGCTAAGTGGTGAGCTGGGCTCACCACTGGGCCAATCAGAGTAGAGTGTGACTTGGGTTGCTAAGGCAACACAGTCAAGGGTGCCAATTCCCCCTCCACCCTTCCTGTGGAACCCAGACAGAGTGACAACATTTGGAGAGCTTCTGTGGAGAAGCCCGCCAAAATAGTGGAACAAAGGGCTCTACCTTGGGTAGAGTTACAGAGACGGACACAAACGCCATTTTAGAATCGAGTTCTGGCGAAAAGACCCAACCGGTGGTTTAATATTAAATAAATAAACCGGCGGTATCTTTAACATTGCACCAAAAAGTGGTGCGTTTAAAATCAATGGGAAAATCCCATAGAGAATATTCCGGTGGAATATTTTGCGTGGTAACCACTGCCATCAGCCAGAAACTCAACGAGGGGGGACGAGACAGTGCCCCCTCGAAAACAGACGCAGGGGCAATCAAATTACCCCTTACCAGTACTTCCACAAAATGATGGTTTGTACTGGTTCTGGTCACAATTTTGGACTTGTAAAGTCGATGATGACTTTACATGCCCTGGGAGACAGTAGTCAGTCCCAGGGTATGGAGTCTATGTTTGGGGGTCACTGTGACACCCCTGTGGTACTGCACTGAGGGTGCTGTGTACCACACATACAGAAAAACAGATGATACCCTATGGAGTAAAAAGAAACCCCATAGCCCATAAGCACATAACAAGTCAAAGAGATACCTCAAATGATGTCCAAGAGTGGGAGTAAAAGAGTCTCACTCTTAGCAGGAGAAAAACAAAAAACAAAAATCCAGCAAACCTACTGGGGGACTCACTAGGTTTGGGAAATTAGCCTTCTAAGAGAATTCTCCCTAAAACTCGCCCCCCCCAGACTAAGGGACAGGCGGATTGAATCCACTCCTGGATGAATCTCATACCTTTAGTTGGTTACAAACATCCTAGAGAGACCATCGGCATTTTGGTGGTGACACCCTGACCTGTGCTCAATGGTGAAATCAAACCCTTGAAGGCAGATTGACCATCTCAATAGTTTTGGGTTTTCCCCTTTCATTTGCATTAACCATCTCAAGGGTTGGTGGTCAGTCTGAATAACAAAAGTAGAACCATAGAAGTATGGCCTAAACTTCTTCAAAGCCCACACAATAGCAAAACACTCTCTTTCAATGGTTGCCCACCTTGTTTCAGGATCCTTCAGTTTTCTACTGATGAAGCAAATGGGGTGTTCCCTACCTTTCTCATCCAGTTGGCTAAGGACTGCACCTATACCTGCATTAAAAGCATCAGTTTATACAATGAAAGTTTGGTGATAGTCAGGAACTCTGAGTACTGGAGCTTGACAAAGAGCTTTCTTCAGGTTTTCAAAGACCTGATTGCACTCCTCATTCCATTTGACCTTTTTAGGGAACTTAGGAGATGAGATCACATTCAGTGGAGAAGCTATGGTCCCATAGTTCTCTATGAAATTCCTGTAGTACCCAGTGAGGCCTAGGAAGGCTCTCACCTGGGTCCGATTAGTAAGTGTTGTCCAATTTTGCACAGCTTCAATCTTACTGGGCAAAGGCCTTATTTCACCACCTCCTACCTCATATCCAAGGTAGACCACTTTACTCTGCCCAATCTGGCACTTACTTGCCTTTATGGTCAGATTGGCCTTCTCCAGAGTCTGCAAAACCTGTCCTAAGTGGTCAACATTTCTTCCCAGGAGTGGCTGAACACTGCAATGTCATCCATATATGCCATGCAGATGTCCTCCATCCCAGTTAGAACCTGATTTACCATCCTTTGGAAGGTAGCAGGTGCATTCCTCAGTCCAAAAGGCATAACCTTAAATTGGTATAAGCCAACTGGGGTAGAAAATGCAGTTTTCTCCTTGGCATGGTCTGTCAGGGCTATTTGCCAATAGCCTGACATCAGATCACATGTGCTGAGGAACTTGGCTGCACCAAGTTTATCCGCCAACTCATCTGTCCTTGGCAAAAGATGGGCATCAGTCTTGGTGACTGCATTAAGAGCTCTATAGTCCACACAGAATCTCAGTTCGTTGGATCCTGCCTTTGGTACTAACACAACTGGGCTAGACCATGGACTAGTAGAGGGCTCTATTACCCCGAGGTCAAGCATCTTGCTGACCTCTCCCTTGATGTAGGTTCTTAAATTCTCTGATATTCTGTATCCTCTGCTTTTTACTGGCAGATAATCGCCAGTGAGTATGTCATGCTGTCCCCAAGGGGTCAAGCCTGGTGAAAGTGAGAACAGGGAGGCAAAGTGGTTTAACATAGATTTGCACTCCTCTTGTTGCTCAGGTGTCAGATTTGAAGAGAGATTAACTTCTTCAATCTTTTCATCCAAAGGTAAGCCTCTGAGGAGATCAGGGAGAGGTTCACTCTCTATTTCCTCTACTGCTGAAGCTAGAAGCAAAACTCCTACTTCAGGCCTAGAGACATAAGCCTTTAGTCTGTTGGTGTGGAAGACTCTGGGAGCCTCCTTGGGATTGCCCAAGTCCACCAGATAGTTGACCTCTCCAAGTTTATCCACAAACCTGAAGGGCCCCATCCATTTGTCTTGCAAGGCCCTCTGCCTTGTTGGAATCATAACAAGAACTAGCTGGTCTTGAGCGAACTCAACCATGTTAGCCTTTTGATCATGCCAATGTTTGACCAAAGCTTGACCAGCCTTCAAGTTATCACTAGCTTGAGCCATCATCTGTGACATTCTCCTCCGGAGTCCTATCACGTAGTCGGTCACTCTGACTGGCCTGGGGGAAGGAGCACTCTCCAACCCCTCCTTAATCAGGACCAATGGACCTCTGACTAGATGGCCATAGAGAAGTTCAAAGGGACTATAGCCTACTCCCTCCTGAGGGACTTCTCTATAAGCAAAGAGAAGGCATGGCAGTAGAAGGTCCCACTTTCTTCTAAGGGGTTCTTCTAAAGCACCTATCATGCTCTTCATTGTTCTATTGAACCTTTCAACCAACCCATTTGTCTGTGGGTTGTAGGCAGTAGAGAACTTGTAGGTAACTCCACAGTTTTTCCACATGGCTTTCATGTAGTGGGACATACAATTTGACCCCCTGTCGCAGAGATTACCTCCTTAGGAAACCCAACCCTGGTAAAAATACCAAGGAGGGCCTTAGCCACAGCCTGAGCTGTAACAGTCCTCATAGGAATTGCCTCAGGGTATCTAGTAGCATGGTCTACTACAACAAGGATAAACCTGTTGCCTGAGGAGGTTGGAGGATCAAGGGGACCAACAATGTCAATCTCTACCCTCTCAAATGGGACTCCCACCACTGGGAGAGGCCGTAAGGTGCCACATTCTTGGAACCACTCTTGCCAGAACTTTGGCAGGCGTGACAGCTCTTGCAGAACTTATTTACCTCAGCCCCCATATTTGGCCAATAAAAGTAGAGTGAGAGCCTTTCCTTGGTCTTCTTGAAATTCAAGTGACCAGCCAAAGGAATATCATGGGCTAGCTGCAAGAACTGAAGTCTGTTTTCTTGAGGGACTACAAGTCGTTTGCAGTCTCCAGGTGCAGACTCAGTCGGTTCACTGTAGAAGAGGCCATCTTCCCAGTGCAACCTATGCTTCCCAGGCTCTTGCCCATCAGCCTGAGAAGCTGCCTGGTGGCAGAGACCTTCCAGAGTTGGACATTCCCTTTGGGCCTTACGGAAAGCTGACCTGCTGGGCCCACCTTCTGCCAGTAAAGACTGCAGCTCAGGATGGTCAGCAGGGCCCAGATCTCCAATAAGTTCTTGGCCTCCTACTAGCTCTTCTTCAGAGTCTAGTTCAACCACACAGGGTTGTACCTCCCTCTCAGCCTCAGCTGGAGGTGGAGTTATGGGTGTAACTTTGGACAACCTAGGGGAAGTCCTTGTTGGAAGCACTGGAGTGTTTGCTGCTGGTTTCTTCTTAGACGTCTTGGATTGCCCCTTTGCTTCTGGTTGCTTAGAGATTGCAGTAAGTAGCTCCAGTGGAGTAGGAGTGATTTCTTTTTCCGTCATCTCCTTGGGAGAACCTCTCAAGGTTTTCTCCCTTGCAGGTCTGGTTAGTTCCTGTAACCTTTTACTAGGAAGTCTGGGGGTATGTGACAACTCCAAGAGCTTTCAGGTCATTTCCCAACAGAACTCTTCCCGGTACCTCACATTGTACACTGACAGGTATCTTCACAGTCATATCATTGCACTGGATGAGAGCTGGTAAATGGGGACACATCTGCACAGGCCCTCCAGCTAACTTGGTGAGGCATTTGGGTGCCCTAGCAACCTCCTCTGCCTTGAAAAAAGATTCATCCACCACAGTTAGGCTGGCCCCAGTGTCCCTAATGGCAGGAGTCTCCTGACCATTCAACTAGACACTGTCCTTATAACTCTTTAGTATTATCTGGGATAGAATTATAGACATCTAAATTCTGTTGTTCCCACAACCCCAGGGATATTAAAGAAACACTGGCTGAGACTCCAATGGGATCATCAGCCAGTAGTAGAAGGTTTCCACTTGTCATGGGTACTTCCTCCTCTGGAGCGAAGGCTAGGGAGACAGCTGGACCCCTGAAGGTTTACCCTTACATCTGGGATCTCCTTTCACATGGTCAGTAGAGCCACAAACATAGCATTTTCCAAATGCTTTCTGGAATGGAGGCTTGCTCTGACCTCCTTCTGGTCTGGGACCAGAAGGTAAACTAGCCTGATTTGGTTTCCCTTGTGGCTTACCTTTAGAGTTTTGTTTGGGGCCCTCTTTGGAATTGGAATTATTTGAATTCTCTTTGGAGTCCTTTTTTGGCTGTTTCCCCTCATCCTTTTTCTGAGTTACCCCAGAATCCTTTTGAGTAGCCCTGTTGGCAAGCCACAAGTCAGCAGCCTTAGCTAGCTTCTTGGAATCTAATTCATTTGAATCAGCCAAGTGCTGTCTGAGCTCAGGAGAGCAGGCATCATAAATTGACTCCAACATAACAAGATTTCTCATTCCCTCATAAGTGTTCACTCTGTAACCCTTAATCCATCCCTCTAAGTTTTTCAAACTTCCACTCACCCAAGTAGCCCAAGGGGTACCATCATGCTTTTCGAGGGTCCTAAACCTCTTAAGGTACTGGGAAGGGGTCTTCCCAAATCTAGCTATTAAAGCTAGCTTCACACATTCATAATCCATCCTATCCACCTCCCCCAACTCCATTACCACATCAGATGCAACGGGGGGGGTGGGGGGGGCTAGAGAACAACCAAGGAAACAACTGATTCCCTGTGATGTTCTGGAGCCCATGATTATACTCAAACATAGCCAACCAATCCAACACATCCAATTTAGGTTCATACATACCCACAATCTCTTTAGGCATCCGGGGTCTTTTTGGACTGGAACTCCTAGAGGATCCGGGGAGAGAAGTATTTTCAACAGACAATTTCTTCATCTCTAGCTCATGCTTAAGCTCCATTTATCTGAGCCTTAGTTCCTGGTGCTTTTGTTCAGATTGGGCACTAATTCTTTTGAACTCTAATTCAAGCCTCATTTTTTCTAGTTCAATGAGTTCAGGAATTAATGTGGGACCTGACACAGGTCCAGTAGACATAGCTTGAGGTGCTAGAGCAGGCAGAGGGGCAGTGGGGACAGTTACATTAGCCTCACTTTCCTCTTCTGAATCTACAACATTATCAATACTTTGATCCATATTACCTTCATCACTGTTGTCTACATTTGCTTGGGAGGTAGGTTCCTCTGAACCACTACCCAGACTTTGGTGTTCTAACAATCTTTCTATTAGTTCCATTTTCTTGCCTTTAACAGGAAGATCCTTATGTCTACAAAGAACTCTTAAACAATCAGCAGTTTTTGCAGAGAGTGACTCCTCCCTGTAACTTTCCATAGTTTGACTTGTTAAAAATGTACTTTTACAGTGCTAAGCTTTGTGGTTAGTTGCACTAAGGTATTTAGACACTCTAAAATGTATACTCAATACAAATCCCACCGCTGTACACCAGTGTTATGCAGAATCCTGTGCAGTTCCCTTGGGGAACACTGCAAAAAGATTAAGACTACAGGAGTAAGCAGTGAACCCAATTGGTAGCAGTCTGCACCACCCAGACTTACCTTGTAGCTGTGGCTGAGCAGTCAGACCTCTCTCAAGAAGAGTAGGGCAGTATGCAGAGTATACACAATAGGGCCAAAACACAGTAGAGCAAACAAACACTGACCAGAGCTTTGTATAAAAGGTATATAATTATTTATTTAAAACACACTGTATGGCATATACTGGCACTCTCAATCAAAAGCAAGTTAAAACACCGTCATGAAAAGTATACACACCTCCCTTAATAGTTATCAGACAAGTCAGGGTTAAAACACTGTTTGTTAGACACAGGTGAGCGCTTAACCAAGATGGCACTCTGATAATGCAGTTAAAGGGAGAGAAAAAGACAGAGCATAGAAATAAAACAATTCCCAACACTTAAGAGTTCAGAGCAAGGGGAGAAAGGCAGGTTATACTGTAGAGCCAAAGTTCATAGGCTAGGCCCACTTTAAATGGAGCAAAGCGAAATGTGCCCAGGATCACACGGTTTAAAGTGCACTGAAAGTCTTTGCAGAGTGTTCAAAAGAGGTTGGGGTGATTCAAAAGATATAGTTGGAAGGTCTGGAGCCAACCCAGTTTAGAAGCCAAGGATTTAAGGGTCGCCTTTAGCAATCTGTAGAAAGGGAGACCAGACAGGACACAGTACCTTAAAGAGAAAGGAAGCTCCAGCGGGGGCAGTTGTTCCTGGCAGTGGTTGAAGTTCGTGGTTCCGACCAGGGGAAGAGAAGATCTCGTCGAGGAGGAAACGTGGAGTCGTTGCACTGCACAGGGATGAAACCAGCCACGGAGTTCCCGATTAAAAGGTGCGGTACTTTTATTCGCGGTCAAAAGTGGTGAGCTTGGCTATCCGGCCGCAGAGGTGCTTGGCACGGGCGACTCGACCAAGTGACGTCTTTGGAAGCAAAAAAGGGCGAACTGGTTGGTCCTACAAGCTCAAAGGGAGAAGACTCTCCAGCAGAAGATCATCTCTTGTCGTTGGAAAAGTGGTGAGTTAGTTGCAGCAGGGCTTCACCAGTGGTGTCGTCGGTTGCAGGTGGCTCAGCTTCTTCCCTCTTCGGATTCTTAGGTCCTGTGGCGACTTCTGAAGTTCCAGCCCCAAAGGCCCTGCTTTTATGCAGAAAAAACCCCATCGATCAGCTAGCTGTCAATCACACATGCTAAGTGGTGAGCCGGGCGGCTCACCACTGTGCCAATCAGAGTAGAGTGCGACTTGGGTTGCTAAGGCAATGCAGTCCAGGGTGCCAATTCCCCCCTCCACCCTTCCTGTGGAACCCAGACAGAGTGGCACCATTTGGAGGGCTTCTGTGGAGAAGCCCGCCAAAATAGTGGAACAAAGGGCTCGACCTTGGCCAGAGTTACAAAGACGGACACAAACGCCATTTTAGAATCGAGTTCTGGCGAAAAGACCCAACCGGTGGTTTAATATTAAATAAATATCCCGGCTGTATCTTTAACATTGCACCAAAAAGTGGTGCGTTTAAAATCAATGGGAAAATCCCATAGAAAATATTCTGGTGGAATATTTCGTGTGGTAACCACTGCCACCAGCCAGAAACTCAATGAGGGGGGACGGGACAGTGCCCCCTCGAAAACAGACCCAGGGGCAATCAAATTACTCCTTACCAGTACTTCCACAATATGATGGTTTGTACTGATTCTGTTCACAATTTTGGACTAGTAAAGTCAATGGTGACTTTACATGCCCTGGGAGACAGTAGTCAGTCCCAGGGTATGGAGTCTATGTTTGGGGGTCACTGTGACACCCCTGTGGTACTGCACTGAGGGTTCTGTGTACCACACATACAGAAAAACAGATGATACCCTATGGAGTAAAAAGAAACCCCATAGCCCATAAGCACATAAGTCAAAGACATACCTCAAATCATGTCTAAGAGTGGGAGTAAGAGTCTCACTCTTAGCAGGAGAAAAAAACAAACCCCAAAAATCCAGCAAAGCTGCTGGGGGACTCACTAGGTTTGGGAAATTAGCCTTATAAGAGAATTCTCCCTAGCACCGTTCCATCCACATATTTCACCCGTTCCATCCACATACGTCACCAATTCCATCCACATACGTCACCCATTCCATCCACATACTTCACACGTTCCGTCCGCTCTATGCAATCAACGGCTCTACGCACTCATCCGCTCTACGCACTCATTCGCTCTAGGCACTCATTCGCTCTACATGCTCTGCGCACTCATCCGCTCTACGCACTCATCTGCTCAAGGCGCACTCACCCGCTCTATGCACCCCTCTGCTCTTACGCACTCGTCTGCACCATACACTCGTCCACTCTACTCATTAGTCTGTTCTACGCATTCATTCACTCTACACACTCACCCGTTCTTTCACACTCCTCCGCTCTACACTCACCCGCTCTACGCACTCACCCGCTCTAGGCGCACTCACCCGCTCTAGGCGCACTCACCCGCTCTAGGCGCACTCACCCGCTCTTATGCACTCGTCTGCACCATACACTCGTCCGCTCTACCCATTAGTCTGTTCTACACACTCTTCCGCTCTGGGCACTCTTCCGCTCTGGGCACTCTTCCGCTCTGGGCACCCATCACGGCCCCCCGCACTCATCCGCTCCCCGCACTCATCCGCTCTATGCACTCGTTCTTTGCACGCACTCATCTGCTATATGCACTCTTTGCTCTACAAAGTCGTACACTCATACGCACTCATCCGCTCTATGCACATTCATCAGCTCTATGCACTCCTGCATTCTACACACCCTCTACACTTACGTACTCATCTGCTCTACACACTCGTCTGCTCTACACTCATCAGCTCTGCACATTCATCTGTTCTACGCACTCCTCTGCACTTACACACTCATCCGCTCTACACACTCATCCGCTCAACGCATTCATCAGCTCAGCGCACTCATCCGTTCCACGCGTTTCATCCATTCTAACGATTTCATCCGCTCGATTCACTTCGTTCATTCATTATGCATTATCGATTCAGGCCATGTCACTTGTCATACGCACTGGATCCATTCTGTGTTCTCTATCTGTTTCAGGCACTACACCCGTCTCATGTACTTGAATCGTCTATTCTGTACTTTTCATTTATGCCATGTACTCATACAGTCAGTGTCATCTGTCTGTGTACTCTTCAGTCTCTTGTATTCATCTTTACATCCTCTTCTCTTTATTCATTTAGACCATTTTGTTCATTTTGTCCGTTGCACCCATTACATCCATTTAATTAACTTAAACCTCATTACTGTTTTTGTACGATTTATTCTTTTTTTCCACTTCACTGCTTTGATCTACATTACTCGTTCTATACGGTTTGTCCTTTTAGTTTAAATTAGTGGTTAGTAGTTGTCGATTTCTCGAATGGATCTTGATGTTTTATTGTTATTTGTCTTATTGTTATTCGAGATCTAGTAGTTTGTTCGGTTGGTGTCATTGAGATGCTGTTATTCAGTTTGGGTTAGTTTGCGTGCAGGGTTGGTTTTAGGGGAAGAGCCAAGTTTTCAGTAGTTTGCGGAAAGACCTTCAGTTAGGCGGATGTGGGGTGGGAGTGCCTTCCACAGCGTGGGGGCCAAGGCTGAGAATGATGATCCGCCTAACCTGACTGAGTTTGTTTTAGGTATGACTAGCAGGCCGGCAGACCTTGATCTTAGTGTACACGGCGGGTGAGAGGGTTTTAGTTTGTCTTGAAGATATTGAGGTCCGGTTTTATGCAATGCTCGATGAGAAATGCATAAGGTTTTGAAAGTCGCCCTTTGGGCTACTGGAAGCCAGTGCAGAGTTTTAAGGGCTGGGGAGATGTGATCTCTCGGGCCGAGCGCTAGTAGCAGTTTGGCTGCAGCGTTTTGTGCTCTTTGAAGTTTATTCAGTTGGTAAGCATGTACTCCGAGGCAGAGGGGGTTAGCGTAGTCCAATCTTGATTTAACAATTGATTGGACCGCAGAGAGTCTGTTGGGAAAAGAGAGATATTGAAAGATGCACCTCAGAGTTTTGAGGTGGTAATGGCGGGACTTTGAGACGTTGTTGACTTGGCGCAAGAGTGTTAGGTCAGAGTCAAGGGTGCATCCAAGGTCTTTTACTGATTTTGAGGGAGTCAGTGAGTTGCCCATGGCAGATGGCCAGGGTAGTGGGTGTGGAAGAAGTTTGGAGTTGCCACATACTATGATTTCAGTTTTGGAGGGGTTTAACAAGAGGTGACTTTGGGTCATCCAGAGCTCTATGTTGAGGAGACAGGAAGCGAAGTCAGGTCGGCAGTTGGGTTTTGAGTTGAGGAGTTTTAGAATTAGTTGTGTGTCATCAGCGTAGTTGTAACACAGGATGTTGTGTGAACGAATTATTGGTGGGAGGGTGATCAAGTAGAGATTGAACAGGAGGGCAGATAGGCATGCTCCTTGTGGAACGCCTGTGTCGACTGGTCAGGCTTGGGAGGAATAGGTGGAGAGTAGTGTTATTTGGTACCTATCTTTGAGGAATGAAGCTATCCATTTGAGAGCGGTTCCACAAATTCCTAGGGAGTGGGGGCGGTCAAGGAGGATAGAGTGATTGATTGTGTCACAAGCGGCAGATAGGTTAAGAAGGATTAATGCGGCGCATCCCGCGGAGTCTGCCGTGATTTTAAGGTCATCCCAGATTGAGGTTAGGGTGGTTTCAGTACCGTGTCGGGCTCTGAAACCTGATTGCGGGGAGTCTAGGAGATTGTTGGCTTCGACAAAGGCATTTAGTTGGAAGTAGACGGTTCAGTCAATGAGTTTGCCAAGGAACCTGGTGTTTGAGATGGGGTGGTAGTTTTTGGTCTTGTGAGGGTCGAGGGAAGGTTTTTAGTTTTTGGGCTTGTGAGGGTCGAGGGAAGGTTTTTTTTATTAGAGGTTTGACATGAACGGTTTTGAATGCGTTGGGAAAAATACTCGAGGAAAGGGAGTCATTTATGATGAATCTTGCATGTTCACCTGCGCAGGTAGAAGTGAAAATTTCTTTGAGGGTAGTGGCCGGGCAAGGGTCTAGTGGAGAGCCAGATGGTTTGCGGGCAGAGAGAGGTTTGAGAAATTGGTCGGGAGATATTGGACTAAAGGAGTCGAATGTTGGCTGCGTAGTGGTCGCAGGCGGTGGGTTGGCCGGTATGGGGGGAGGTTTGCCTGGTGGATGTAAGAGAGCCAGTTTGTTGGTTAGAGCATTTGTTCTTTCGAGAGCCGTGGCGTAAAAGTGGAGAGAGAGTGAGTCGCACAGTGATTGTGAGGGGGTCGGGACGGTGGTAGTGCATGCCGGTTTGGTGAATTCGGTGATGATTTTGTGAAGTTCTTTGCTGGGGTTTTTGCATTTTAGGATTCGGGAGTTGTAGTGGGCTTTTTTTGCTTTCCGATTTCGACCTTGTACTGATGAAGGTGTCGGGCCAGGGTGGCTCTGCTCTCTTGGGTTTTGTCTTTCTGCCATTTGCGTTCTAGGTATTTATATAGTTGTTTAGTGGTCTTCAAATCAGGTGTGAACCATCTAGGGAACAGGCCACGGCGGGCTGATGGTTTGCAAGAGGGTGTGAGCCGCATTAGTGAGGTATTGAGCCATGAGTCAAAGGCCTTGGGGGGTTAGTTGTTTATTGAGCAGGTAGGTGGAGGAGACTGGAGGAGTGCGTTGGCTAGGTCAGGAACGATTATTAGTTTTTTCCAGCATTTGCGTAGACTCGGATGTTCAGGTTCAAGTACGGGAGGCGGGTCAGGTGAACGAATGGCGAAAGAAACAATGAAGTGATCGGACCAGATGATAGGAGTGGGGGGGGTTAGATGTATCCGGTTGTGGGAGCTAAAAGATGGCATCAAGAGTGTGTCCTTTATAGTCAGTCGGGCCGTTTATGTGGGGTTGGAGGTTAATCGCGTCTAGGCTGTCAACCAAAGAGTGTGTCATAGGGTTGGTGGGGATGTCTAGCCATATGTTGAAATTTCCAAGAAGGGTGAGGTTGTGATGGTTTAGTTGAAGAGTGGCAATAGAGTTGCAGAGGTTGTTTGCGAATTGTCTATCGTAGGCACGGGTTCCGGAGATTATTAGGAAGCTGTGTGAGAACGACAGGGAGAGGGATAGTTTAACGAGGAGTGATTCGCAGGAAGGAATGGAAGGTTGACTGTTGATGATTGAGGCAAAAAAGTGAGATTTGAAGGCGAATGCTATTCCCCCTCCTATAGAGGGACGGTTCAGTGGGATGAGGGAGTAGTTGGGGGAGAGAGAAATCACCTGATTTACTACACAGAGATCTTATTAGAGACAGATTTGGAAACCAATTGATGGAAACACAGGTTTTAAGCAAATCCAAGGTCCTGAAGAAAATCCCCAGCAGGCCCAGGAAATTCAACAGACCAAAAAAAACACAAAGAATTGTTCAGGAATATAAATTAGCAATGTATTGCACAGGAAAGGGGGAAGATTGGCAGAAAACCGGTGCGTTTCAAAGAGATCCCTGGCTACATGGGGAAACCACTACCTCGCAGGAGGTAGTACAAGGTTTGGCAACATTGCAAAAGCTGCCCTTGAGCAGATACTCCAGGGGCCTGAGCCACAAGGGGGTAGGCTGATTGCAGGAACAGACCTAGGAACTGCTCCCCAAGACACACATTTAGGCCAGAAGGAAGTCTGAGGGCAAAACACTTCTTTTCAACTTACCAGAAAGATCTCTGGCAGAAGGTTAAGATGAACAAGTTACTTTCTTACCTGGTAACATTCTTTTGATGGGATGGTCCGACAACGTATTCCATATCTATGACAGGTAATGTCCACAGTTGTGCTGCTTTGGAAAATCTTCGGCGTCAGCATCCTGCGTCAATGACGTTGATGCGCCGTCCCCGAGGACCTCCTCCGACGGCCAACGTCACCCGATGTGATAAGTAGGACGCACGACGCCCGTAGCCTCAGTTGTAGTTTTTTCCCCCAGAACGTGTGCCACCAGTTTTCTGCCAGTCACACACACAAGGCCTTGCGGAACGCAAGCTGAAATCGCAAAAGAAATTTGGCAGCGGGGAAGGTAGGGAGGGAGCGATATGGAATACGTCGTCGGACCATCCCATCGAAAGAACGTTACCAGGTAAGAAAGTAACTTGTTCTTCGAGGGGATTGGGTCCTCCGACGTATTCCATATCTATGACAGACTCCCAAAGCAGTACCAAGCAAGGAGGTGGGAAAAGAATTTAGAACACAAATTTAGCATGCCCAATCAAATTGCGGAATAAAGGACTGCCTTGCCAAAGGCCAGATCCTGCCCTCGGATGGAATCGAGGGAGTGGTGACGTACAAAAGCATGTACTGAAGCCCAGGTGGCTGCATCACAGATGTGACGAATAGGAACACCCCTCTGCAGGGCAGTAGACACAGCCACTCCCCTGGTAGAATGGGCCCGCAAGCCAGCCGGAGGGTCCTTACCCGCCAAGCGGTAACACTCGGAGATAGCTAAAATAATCCAACGAGACAAAGTCTGTTTCGTCAAGCTTGTCCCAAACGCTTTCCAGCGTAACCAATGGAAAGTTGATCGTCCACTCTGACCCGGGACATGCGCGAAATATAAAAGCTCAACGCTCTCCTAGGATCAAACCAATGGAGCCTCTTCCTTACCAGGATGTGGAGGAGGATAGAACGCCGGAAGAGCAACCTTCTGGCTCAAATGAAATTCGGAAACCACCTTCTGAAGAAAGGAAGGACGAACTCTAAGGACAACCCTGTCCTTATGAAACACAGTGAAGGGTGGCTTAACTGAAAGAGCCTGTAACTCACTCACTCTGCAAGCAGAAGTAACCGCAACCAAAAATACAGTTTTCAGAGTGAACAGTCTCAAAGGGCAAGAATGCAAAGGCTCAATTGGAGCACCCATAAGAAACTTAAGAACAAGGTTCAAATCCCAACCGGGCACCAGAAAAGGTGACGGAGGAAACACATTAGTGAGCCCTTTCAAAAACTGAGAAATTAAAGGAATCTTAAAATAGGAACATTCTTCAGACGAGCGCTTAAATATGGACAGCGCCGCCAGGTAACCTTTAATGGTCCCCACTTGCAAGCCCCTGTGGGCCAAGCAAAGGAAAAAGGACAGAACCATGGGAATGTCACACTCAAAAGGATCCACATTCTTAACTCTGCACCAGTCGCAGAACTTTCTCCAACGGCAACGGTACAGAGACTTTGTTGCCGGCCGCCTGGCCGAGAGCAACACCTCCATCACGTCTTCAGGGAGGTGCCAATCCTTATACCTCAACCTTTCAGAAGCCAAGCGTGAAGGTTGAGGGATCTGATCTCTGGATGGAGAACCTGACCCCCCTCCCGTGAGAGCAAATCGTCTCGGTAGGGAAGACGACGTGGAGGGCAGATGGACAAGTCGAGAAGGTCCGGGTACCACGTCCTCCGGGCCCACGCCGGAGCAATGAGGATCATCCGGGAACTGAACCTCCGTAACCTCTGCAGTACTTGCGGGATGACGGGGACTGGAGTAAATGCGTAAAGCAGTGGGAATGACCACTCCACCACGAACGCGTCTCCTAAGGCTCCTTTTGGAGGAAATTCCCGCGAGCAGAACCTTTCGCACTTCCGGTTGACACTGGAGGCGAAGAGATCCACTTGAGGGATCTCCCAAAGGGCGAAGATCTCCAGAAGAATCTCCTCAGCCAGCTCCCAGTCGTGAGAGATAGTGCTCTGCCTGCTCACAGCGTCCGCCGTCTCATTGTCGTCTCCGGCCAGATGAACAGCCGAGATCGAAACTTCCTGCTGGACTCGCCTCCCTGCACAGAGGAAGTGAACCTGCCCCCCCTTTTTTGTTGAGCTAGTGCATGGCCACCGTGTTGTCCGTTAGAATCAGGACACTCTTTCCTCGCACAGTCGGCAGAAAAGCCTTCAGGGCAAGCCTGACGGCCCTCAGCTCCAACAGATTGATATGGAGTCTAGACTCCGACGGGGACTAACGACCGCTGTCAACTCGTTGGCATGAGCTCCCCAGTCCGTGAGGGATGCGTCCGTCACGATCGTCACCTACGGCCATGGCAGCCAAAATGGGGCCCCCTTCATCAGATTGCATTCGATGGCCCACCACAGAAGGTCCTAGGCGACCGAGGGCGGGACCTAAACAGGGTCCGACAGCCTGCCGGAGGACTGAGACCACTGGAGCTTGAGTGCCCACTGCAAAGATCTCATCTGCAGACGAGCCTCTGGCACCAGAAGAATGCAGGATGCCATGAGGCCGAGCAGTCTCAAGAACTCGGACGCTGGGAGATTCTGGGCAAGTTGAAACTTGTGCATCATCTGCTGAATGTGAAGAGCCCTCACCCGGGGAGGAAAACACTGCCCCAGGGATGTGTCGAGCACTGCTCCAATGTACTGGAGCTGCTGTGTTGGTGTCAAATGGGACTTCTTCAAATTGAGGGAGAAGCCCAGCTTGTGAAGGGAGTGGCAGGTGACAGACAGATGATCCAGGACTTGCGCGGGAGAGCTCCCCCTGATCAACCAATCGTCCAGGTAGGGGTAGACGTGAATCCCCCCTTTCCTGAGATGCGCTGCAACCACCACCATGAGCTTGGTGAAAACCCTCGGGGCGGAGGTCAATCCGAACGGCAGGACCCGAAACTGAAAGTGCGAGTTGCCAATCGCGAACCTCAGGTACTTCTTGTGCTTGGGATGGATCGGCACATGGAAGTAAGCGTCCTTGAGATCGAGAGACACCAATCAATCCTGAAGTTGAAGGGCCTGGAGGACTTGAGAGAGAGTAACCATCTTGAACTTGTCCTTCCTGAGGAGTATGTTCAAACCGCGCAAGTCCATGATGGGTCTCAATCCCCCGTCTTTCTTCGAAATAAAAAAATAAGGGGAATACCATCCCTTGTTCCTCTCCGCTACAGGCACCAGTTCTATGGCGCCTTTCTCCAGCAGGGCTTGAATTTCCTGCGCAAGGAGCAGATCTGGACTCTTCAAAGAGAGGTTCCCAGGTGGATAGTCGTGAGGCCTCTGCCGAAAGGGAAGACAGTAGCCGTGGGTCATGATCTCCAGAACCCACACATCTGAAGTAATGGCACGCCACTCTACAAGATGCTGCGCCAGCCTTCCCCCAACCGGCGAACCATGGGACCTGGCCTCATGACTGAGTGGTAGCGGCTGCGGCGTTGCCTGAGGGCAAAGAGGCAACTGCCCGAGCGGCCTTGGCACCTCGAGTACCCTGTTTTCCACCTCTAGCACTCTTACGGTGGCCTCTTTGACTGCTAGCTCCTCTTGCTTTACTGAAGGATGAGTAATAGCGAAAGGAACCTCCCCTCCATTGTTGTCCCCTAGGACGAAAAAGCGGAGGTTGTCGAACTGCAGCGCCCAACGACTTCGCTGCAGCTTTGGAGGTCTGCAACCTCTCAAGGCTCTTGTCAGTCTTGCTGCCAAAAAGATGTTCACCGTCAAAGGGCATGTTGAGGAGCCGGGACTGCACATCAGGAACAAACCCAGACTTCTGCAACCACGCAAACCTGCGTATTACGGTGCTCCCCGCCATGGACCGGCTGACACAATCTGCCATGTCCAAACCCGACTCAACGGCCTCACACATGGCATCCTTGCCATCCTGAACCATAGCAAGGAAACCATCCCGTTCGTCCCCTTCGGGAATATGTTCAGCCGCTAATGCAACACAGTTCCACAGTGTGTGTGTGAAACGAGACAAGGCACATATGGAGCTGGCCGCCTGAAGCGCCATACCCCCTCAAGAAAACACTTTCTTCGCCCAGCCGTCAAAACGTTTGTCGTCCCTATCTGGAGGGATGGTAGGATACGACGCCTGCTTTGCCGGGGCCGTAGCCGCCTGCACCACCAAACTCTCCGGAGTGGGGTGCCTGGGCAAGTAGCAGGGGTCGCTACTGGCTGGACGGTATTTTTGCGACAAAGACTTGCCCACTGCCAGGAGACTCTCCGGAGCAGTCCAAGCCGCTGCCACCCTTCTCTGCAGAGCCATATGAAACGACAGTACCGGGTCAGTGGGGGGACCAAGATCAAGGATGTCCGTGAGATCATCCTGAACGAATTCCCCTGGGGGAGCCGACCATCCCAAGTACTCGGTGACCTGAGACATAAGGCGCCGGTATGAAGAATCGGCATGAGTGCCAGGCTCAGGCCTACAAAACTCCACCTCCGGAGAGGAGTCCAGTCCACTGGCATCATGCAGTGACTGCCTCAGGTCATCAAACTGGCTATGGCCCGAGAGAAGCTCATCTGGTACCGTAACCGGAACCAAGCCTTCATCAGAGCCTTCATCACCCTCTGAAATGTACTCCAGGCGGTGAGAGGAAGACACCTGGGGACCAAAGCTATGCCTGACCTTAGCCAGAGCCTTTCTAGGGGCTAACCCCGTGCTACAGGGCCCCTCCGACACCACCGCCTCGAAAGGCATCGAGGGCGCCGAACGAGTCGGCATCGAAAGTAAAGGCGTCGACGTTGAGCGATCGGCGTCAGCTGCAGCGCCGCCAGCATTGACGGCGTCGACACAGGCCTCTGAAGCCGGAGCACTGAGTGTGTCTCTTGACGACCTAGGTGCCGACAGCGTCGACGACCCCCTCGGAGGCGGAGCCTCGAGAGAAATCGTCGACAACCTCGGCGCCACAGGCGTCGACGTCTTCTTCGAAGACGGCACAGGATCACGTGGTCTCAAGCGCGTCGAGGACCGGGACCTGGAACGGGCATGGCGAGAACGGCTACCCTTGTCCGAGCGGGAACTTTCCCGCGAGCCGTGCTGACCACCCGAGCCCGAAGGCGTACGAGCGGTGTCTCTTGACCGGTGCTGACCGACCCCACTCGGAGGCGCAGACGGACCGGTGCCCTGAGATTCAAGAATCGCTAACATCTGCTTCCCGAAGGAAGCCCATTCCTCCGGTGTCGCTTGCTTGGTGGGATAAGCGACCCGCCGACGGGCGGAGTCTTCGGAAGAGGATGGGGAAGGCGACCGATGCCGGCGCTTCCTGGAATGCCTCGAAGAGGCGGAGAAGTAGCGAGACCGACTCCTGGAAGGAGACCCACTGGACTTCTACGATGACGCGGAGAGTCGCCTCTCGAGTCATCCGTCGAAAGCCCCGTAGATCTCGACTTCCGGGGCTTAGACACCCGACCTACCGACAGCTTCTTCTTGCGTTCCCGCAAGGCCTTGGCCGTGAGCGACTGGCAGTCGGCACAGTCGTCCGTATCGTGGGCCTCCCTGAGGCACCAGAGGCAGGCGTCGTGCGAGTCCGTGACCAACATCTTGGACCCACAGTCCCCGCATTTCTTGAAGCCCGGACGCGGGGTTGAAGACGAAGTAGACATTGCCACAAACAGGTCTTCACAAAAACCGAATAGGTTCAACGAACCGAGAAGAATACAGCAAACTCCAAAGAGTCGAGGCGTACCGAGATTCACGAAGCAAACACGTTTGCGGAAAAAACGGAACTGAGGCTACGGGCGTCGTGCGTCCTACATATCACATCGGGTGACGTCGGCCGTCGGAGGAGGTCCTCGGGGACAGCGCATCGACGTCATCGACGCAGGACACAGATGCCGAAGATTTTCCGAAGCAGCACAGCTGTGGACATTACCTGTCATAGATATGGAATACGTCGGAGGACCCAATCCCCGCGAAAATATCTGTCTGCATGCTAAGAAACCCAAGGTCTGGGAGAGACCTGAATTAATTACTGAGAAATCAAAGGTCTGATAGAGACCTGAACTGAGTGCTGATAATCCCATGGTCAGGAGGCGAATTAAATAGAATGCTCGGAAACCCAACGCCTGGCAGAGACCTGAATTTCGAGAAACTCAAAGTCTGGGAGAAACCCAAAGTCTGCAAAAGACCTAAAGTAAGTTTAAAGAAGCCCAATGTGACCGATGAGAGGAGATTATAAGGTTGAGGATAAGCTTGAGAAGAGAAACCTAAAACAGCCTGAAACCTGGGAGAGGTGTGAAGAGGCAGTGTGAAAGCAGGAAGACAGTGGAAGACTACAGACTGTGAGTAAGCCTTGGAAGAACTTTCCCTGGATTATCTTCATGTTTTGTTGTGTTAGACTATAGGTCGACTTTTCAGAGTAGGAGTTGTGAACTCTTTTTATACCACCCTCTGGAACATTGGAGTTCAAGCTTAAGGTAGCCATTTTGTAAAATATGAATTTGTAGACTGGGATGTCCCTCAGTGGATAAGGACTTTTTAAGCTCTGGTTAAGAACTTTAATATTTGGACAGCCATCCTTGGATGTGTGGAACACCTGAACAAAGCCCCACTTTGTGTTGTCCCCTATCTGGCACTTTTTGCTTTAGGAACTTCCTTATTATAGTTATTCCCCCATCTTCTGTAGGTATTTGGTCCAATTCCATCATTGACCAACTACTGAATAAAGGTATCTTTTCCAAAATACATTTCATCAAAAACTTTATTTCGGCCATCGTCCATAAAAGTACAAAAGGAAAACAATAAAATAAACATTCAATGCACAAATCAAGCAGCGTAAATTCCAAATTGTGAACCGCAGAAAGTACTAAACTATGCAATTGTATTACACATGAACAAAGCTCTAAGTGTCCTGATTAAAATGCGACAAAAAATGCTCTAAACACGTCCATTAATCCATCTATTCTTCCCTAATGGAACCAAATTGGCTTCAGAGAGTACAGGATGCTGGGATCCAACTCTAATTTCAAGCATGCAATTATGTGAGGGTTAAGATCTTAGCTCAATTCCCAAAAGGCCACAGAGCACGCTCGACTCATTGAATTCCAGTCGAATATAATCAAAAACATTTTCTCCCTGCAAGTGCAACCTGGCGTAACTTGAAATGTCTTCACGGAAAACAGACAAACAGCCACGCACAGAGCAAAACAATGGATACATTTATTTATGAAACCTTCCCTGGTTCCTATCTGATTCCTGGTCAATGTAGGCACCTTATGCAGGAGTAGGATGTGCCACTATGACCGATAATCCCCTGGCCAGTACTTGTGCCAAACCCTACGGGGGCCATATGCCCATATGTGAATCTGGGAGCTCCAAAAGGGGTACTGTTGGCAGCAATACCATGCCTAAGTCTACCAACCCCACGGATTAGGTTAGCGGCCAGAGTATTAGCCTTTGATATATGGTCCACCCGCTCGGTCGAGATTACCATGGGTAGTTCAAATGAGCGCTGAATTGAGTGCTACAACGAGCTTGTATTATGGAGGAAAGAGACTGAGGGACTAAGGGCTTTATACCCTTTAGGAGGCAGGGATCTGGAGCTACGAGCAGTAATCCCTTTGTTACCAGGATGAAGACACAATGAAGTCGATGAAGTCTCGAGCCAGCTATGTTAGTGCTGGCATCCGAGGTTTTAATAGCCACTACCTCCCTAGATTGAGTAACACCCATGTCACTACAGTGCAGGATGACTCCACAATCTTAATGCTCCTGCCATGGATATCAAGAAATAACATAACTAGCTTCTTCAGGGCTTCCAACTCAACCAAAACAATATGACATTTGCACCCATTTCCCCCATTTGCACCCACGCTGGTAATATCAGGAGAGTGTGCAATAACTGGGTTGGGCTGGGCGTGGGGGGGTTGAGCAAGCTGGAGAGACCAATGCAGGACGTGAGACCAAACTTTCCCAGCACAGATTGTCCTTTCTTGTTGGAAACCGGGTGATTGGATTGCCACGAGTACTGTCAGTGCCATCACTACCAGCATTTTTCATTTTGGGAGTAAATCTATTAGAAGTTGAAACTGCACACTCTGGTTGTTCGTCCTGCATTACGATGGACACCTCACCTGCGCAATTTTCCAAAGAGTCATTACTAGCGAACAGTTCACCACGCCGCACACCACCCTGCAGAGCGTCATCCGACGGGGACTGCCCAGTGCTGGCCTCAGGGTCCTCTACTACCCCTTTACCCGTGGATGAGGCATGACCAATGGCAGGTATATTGTAGCACTTCCCCTCTTGTCGATTAACAAGTTTAACAACTTCAAAGTTAGACAGCTGGCTCTGGTTCACTTTCACAGGGTTGTTGATCATATTGGTCATATTTGTATCTGTTTTGGTAACATTGAGATTAGATACGCCTTGAGGTTCAATCAAGCCACTGGATGTTTGAGGCGTGGATAGATCCGCAAGGGTAATGCGCAGGTCTGCAGTAAGGCTACAGGTATTAACACTAGTTAACACTAATCCTCTCCCCTTTGTTATATCATCCTTCACTGCTTACCCTTTATAACTGTTTAAATTCGGTTACCTCATAAGCAACACATATATGCACTGGGCAACTACTTATCTACACCTTCTAAAAAGACATGGCCCATCAACTGGGAGGACCCTAGTCTACTATGTCCACAACAACTAGGACAGCTCAAGCATATCTCGAGCCCCTCACACCCCCAGAATTAATTTACAGTAATCTCCACCTATTGATCATTCCTTCTCATGCTCTGCACTATGTTTTACTTGGGCATAGCTCTCCTTATATTACACACGTTTTCTGGTTACGCAGACTAACGAACTGCTGTCCATGGGCAAGACTTAATGTACATTAACTCAGACAAGATTTATGCACTTTGAGTCTACAACTGTGGTGAGCTGGTGCAGTATAAAAATCCTTATATAATAAACTGGCAGGATGCCACCATAGTCCTGCATTACAATGATTGCGCCTTCATTCGCCACTTTCATTATGCTTTTGGTACAATAGAATAGTGTCAGGATCTGTTTTACTTGCTAAGTAATGTTCTTACTTTTGTTAAAGTTTAATTTGGTAATTTCATTAACTACTACAGTTTCTTCAGAAAATATCCATCATTTTATTTGCAACTTGACACATAAACTTGCTCGGACCTCCCAAATTTTCTGTATTTAGGTTGTGGTGTACCACTTGGATCTATAGTGGCAGAAAGTATGTGAAGGGTGCAGATGTATGAGTCGGACACAGTGGTGGCATATCTTTGGGCAAAGACTTTTATTAACACAAAATAGTTTGGCAAATGCTCATTTATCCCTAAACACTAGTAGGGGTTTCCCTGCCTCAAAGCAAACTAATGAAAATGCCCAGAAGTCCATAAGCAAAAGTCTGTCACTGTTGTGTCAAAAACCGACTTCTGTCCTTAACACTTATATTCTTAGATAACTGTGCAAGAGTATTCTTTCCTAAATGAAACAATGTTCTTAGTGTTCTCAAACAGATTAGCTGGTAGTAAGGTGATAACAAGAAATGTTCAGAACCACAGAGTTCCACAATTGGGGTAGTGCTCCTTTCCCCTAGACCTATTCTTCTTTCCAAGTTCCAAAATCACATATAAGGCCACAAAGCTCCAAGATCACACATAATGTAGTCTCTTACATTTCCAGTCTTTATATCCTATTGACTCTGTATTGTTCTCTGACTTGTATAGAACACTTTTTACTATTCATAAGGTCTTTTGTCACCCTGATTTTCCAATCATCTTTGTGAGTGCGGGTCCCAGACTCGCAAAAATGGTTTGGCGATCTCTTTTGCCAAATGGAGTAATTCGCAATACATTTCTCTTTCACAGGGTCCCGGACCCTCTTGTGTGTAGACCTTGGTTTCTGATATGGGTGCGGTTCCCAGACTCACACTGCAGTGCTAATCCGCCTTGGTTCACTCTCCTGCCAAGTGAGCAACTGGTTTTGATTCTCTTTTGGGTGCGGCTCACAGACTTTCACAGTGGCATTACTCCCCCTTGGTTTGCTCTCCTGCCAAGTGAGCAACTGGTTTTGGTTCTCTTTTGGGTGCAGGCAGTGGCGTTACTTCCTCTTGGTTTACTCTACTGCCAAGTGAGCAACTGGTTTTGTTTTGGGTCGAAGACGCTCTCTTTTGGGTGGGAGTCCCAGGATCGCACATTGGTGTTGCTCCCACTTGGTTTACTCTCCTGCCAAGCGAGTAACAGTTTTTGGGTCCCAGACCATTTTTTAAGCTTTCCCAGACCTCTAACAACTTCTGGTAAACCCGTGTATCTGTTCTCTTCTTCTTGAACAGTACAGGAGTTTCCCCAGTCTCTGTGTTGCTCGGTGAGGCTCCGACAGCTTATCGGATTGAGGCGGGCTCTGCAGCAATTAGGGCTGCGTCTCTCCTCTCGCAGCTGCAAGTCCTGCACTGCAAGTGGGTCACCAGAGCTTGGGTAGGCTCGAGGTAAGTACCGGCACCAGCGCACTCAGTCCTTCAGCTTGGACCTTCGTCGGCCTTTCCTCTACCTCACTCCGTGGCTTCCTGTTCAGCTTCCCTCTGGCCGCTTGATGCAGGCAACCCGCTGTGCCTTCTCAGAGAGCGGTTCTCTCTTGAGACTCGTTCTCGGGAGGCTCATCCCGCTTAGGCTTCTCTCTCAGCTGTTTGACAGCTGAGTCTCTTAAAATCCGAGCCAACCAGCTGCCTCCATTCTGGCAGTTGACATCTTCGTTTCTTTGAAGTGATCTTCCTCGTCCCAGTACTCGATGTTCCCTCTGAAGTGGGATGCTTAAAGTCTTTGGATATTTCAGGTTTGTCAAGGGTATTTAGATGGTAAACCTTACAACAGTGTATATTAGTTCTACCTACAAGGGGTGGGGCGACTTGGTATTGGAGAAGAGGCTGAGGTTATCAAGGAAGATGAATACTGCGTTCCCTGAAAGAAATCATCCCTAATTCCATAAGGGCCGTGCCTCCCCATGTGATCCTCCCCCTGTGCACCACCCCAAGGGGGATTAATGTACTGTGGATGCACCGCCCTGGCCCCATGGGAAAGGTCACCTGTAGGGAAGAAGGGAAGAGAGCCTCAGATTCGTCACAGTACTTGAATTTTAAATCTCAATTAAAGACCGAAATTCAGTAATTAAACCTTACAAATGATGATGCTTCCTGTAATAATTTGGTCTAGGTCAATTCTCTTTGCGAAAGATTAATGACTAGGTTTCTTTGGCCTGGCATCTTGTGCGCATTAACCCTTTTTCTTTTTTTGTCACTTACGACTTCTATAACAAAAATACATAATGGGGTTTTGTTGTCAGAACATCAAGCCACTACATGTGGTTTGGTCAGCATTGTTACAAATCAGGATAGTTATTTAGAAATGTTGTGGGTTATTTGTAAATAAAGTTGAAATTCACTCTATGCTCATTTTTAAATCACAGTCCACATTAGGAAGGGCTTGTGCCCTAATCATTTTCGATTAACATAACCTTTGGATGCAGAATATTACTATAACGATGACAACATGCGACACTCCATGCAGTTACGATCAACAATTGCATGCAAAAGATTTGTTTTGTTGAAAATAAGGATTAGATTACTTACCTGTAACTCCGGTTCTAGCTTTGGTATTTTTGATAGATTCACATGCTGTGAATATTCCCGGTCGTCAGGCTGCGAATCCTCAGTAACAGAGAAGTTTAAGTGTAAACTGAAAACTTTCAGTCACTTTTGTGCTCTATCACAGTAATTTTGGGTCTTACTGCTCACAACCAATAGGAAGACCTAACTTAGCTCCTCCCCTGTCGGCCATCTTATGATTATGGCAAGCGTATTTGAGTGGCAGTAAGAGCCAAAGATGAGTCATGCCGGGTTGGTGGGAGGGTCGCATGTGAATCTATGAAAGATACCAATGATGGAAAACCGGAGTTACAGGTAACTAACTTATTCCTTCTCCAGCATTGGATCGTTCATAGATTCACATGCTGTAAATACATTACAAATCAGAATTATAACAATACACACAGGCGGAGGCAATTTCTCTGTATAATTTACCACTGGCGACCTACTAACCCCACGCAAAAAGGTTCAGCAGAACCGATCGGCCGACTCTCTAGACTCTTCAGCGGAATCTCTGTCGACAAAGCAGAACCTGGTGAATGTATGCATCGATCTCCAGGTTGCTGCACGGCAGATGCTAGTCAGCAGGTTTCCAGAGAGAAAAGCAGTACTTGCAGCCACTGCTCTGGTGGAGGGCACCTGGGGCCTGTCGGGCACCAGCCTGCCGCCCTGTTGATGGCAGAAAGAGATGCAGGCTGCAATGCAACTTGAAATGGAGGACTTGTAGAGAGCCTTCCAAGGCCCCGAAGGTCCAAATGAAACAAACAGCTGATCCGTTGTACATGCCACATAGTACTTGAGGGGGCACACAACATCCAGCGTGTGAAGGGTTCGTCCGCTGGAGACGTCAGTGTGCCAAGAAATACTAGCAAATCCACCTAATGATTAAGATGGAAAGAGGATGGCACCTTTGGCATAAAGGTTGGGTTGGTATGCAGAAAAGCCTCGTCCTTGTGAAACGTCAATAAGGGCGACTTGGATGAAAACACCTGTATCTCACCTACTCGCTTGGCCGATGTGGTGGCCACCAAGAACGCTGTTTTCCAGGAAAGGTGTTTCATGAATGCTTGGTTGGTAGGCTGTAAGGGTGGCCTCATGAGCATTGCAAACAGCACATTTAGCTCCCATGCCGGAGCAGGGCAACAGACCAGTGGAAAAGATTGCAACTGCCCACGCAGGAACTCCTTTACCAGCCGATGGGTCCACAGGGATGGCACCCCTTTCGAGCGGTTGTACCTGGAGATCACCACCAGGTGCACCGTAATGAAAGAATGTGCAAGCCAGACTGGGCTAGTGTCAACAGATAAGGCAACAGCAATTGGTGCAGGCGAATGGAAGGGCCTTGAATTGATCGTGCACTTCGGCCACCACGAAACTGAGGTAGTGCCGGTGTGAGCGGAGAATAGGAATGTGAAAATAGGCATCATCGAGGGACGCCATGACATCTCTGTGTTGCAGTTGGGACAACACCTGTTGCAGTATGATCATGCAGAACATATGTGCCTTGAGGAACATGTTGAGCACCCTTAGATCTATGGGCCTGCACCCCCCTGACTTGTTGTGCAGTGATTTTTTCCTTACCAGGAAGTAGCGGGAGTAGACACCTGTGCCCACTTCATCCTTTGGAACCTTCTCCATGACGCCCTTTAGTTGCAGAGCTTGCACTTACTGCAACAAGAGGTGTTGTAACTTCTCTTGTTTGTGTGTGGGAGGAATGTCCGGTGCATAGTCTACGAACTCCAGCGAGTGGCCCTGCTGGAGGAGGGATAGCACCCATTCATTTGTTGTGATGTTTCCCCATTCTTCGACAAACCTCGACAGTGAAGCGGAAGACCTGGCCATGGGCTGGTCATGTCTGTTGGCCACTGAAGCCATCAATACATGGAAATCCTAGGGCTCCGTCAAAAGGCAGAACTATGTACTGAAACTGATTATCACCCACAGAGAATGTTAATAAGTGCCTACGAGGGGCACAGATGGGTACATGAATGTATGTATCCTATAGACCCACCACTTAGAGCCAGTCCCCTTGTAGTAATGAAGGCCACATCTGTGCTAGAGTGATGATATTAAACTTCCCCCCAGGAAGGAAAAGGTTGAAGCACCAGAGGATCAGCAGAGCATACAAGCCTGCCTGGTTATTTTTTAGCAATACAAACAACCTCTAGAAGCAGCCTTGGGGTATCACTGAAGAGCAGACCTCCACAACTAAACTGACAATGCAGGGTTTCTAAACTTCATCCACTAACTCCCAGTTGAATAATGGGGACATTGGGTAATAGGGCTTGAGGGAGGGGTTAAATGGTCATTCTTGCCCATTCCATTGACCAGACTCGTGGGTTGAGAGGGACATTGAAGCCTACATATTTTCAGAAATGATGCCCCCTGTGTCAGTGAGCCAGGAGCATGCCTTCTTTGGATAGGAAGAGGAGAACCCTTGAGAGTCTTGCTTCAGCTACTTCCCCTTCTGCCCACTAAGTAAGTCAATCAATCAGTCGAGTTTATTCGGAAATCCCGTTTCCACCAAAGTCACACCAAAAACAATGCAAAATCGCCACACAACATCAAATATAATACAATGTAAAAACTATAATAAAACTACAAAAGCATCCATCATTAAAACTCATTCATATTCAACCATTTCCTGATCAGACAAATAAAACAAAAACTATCAGTGTCACCATTATGGAAGTTAATCACAAAGTCACAAAGCAGGACATGATCCTCCAGAAATTCCCTTTGGTTCATCCCCTCTTTAACAATTTGGTTCTAATACTCATGGCCGATTTAATAAACCTTGATAATGACCATGCAATCAAAGTTGTATTGGCTTTTAGCAAACAGACCCGAGCTGGTCCACATTGTCTAAAATTCAGAGGTTTCAGAAGAGGATCAAGACGTGCTGGTGGGGTGACTTGAAGGGTGGGCAGAAAAAGAAAAGATGTAACAAGCCTGCTATGTCATCCTTACAAATAGTACGGACGGAATTAACTGGGTTAATTCCCTGTCCACTTCGCAGTGATCCCATTCAAAAAGATGGCATTAAACCTGCCTCTGGTAATAAGAACGCCATTGTTTCTAAACTTCGGCCATGATGGATAGTCGAGCAGCTGTTCCTCCGAGAAAATTATATACCTCCTATTGGCTTGTTTCTCCCAGTTGTGAGAAACCAAAGGGTGCTTACCGTCCTCAGGGACTTGGCATCTAGGTGGCCAGGCATGGCCATTGCTTTTCGATCCAGTTCCTGAGGGAGGACTAGTGCGGGTGGATCACCTGGGTGAGGGGTCTTCAGGAATTGGGGGTTAGGCAGGCGATGCTGAGATGCGGAATTCCCCCCTTTTTTGTTAATCTACCCCATCCAATTTTTTAGGATTCTCTGAGGTGCCAACTCCCCCACCCCCTTTTTACACAAACACTGGGCCGAGGAAGAAGGTGACCGAGAGTAACAAGGCTAACTCTCATACATCGTACTGAACATGTGAATGAACTTTGAAGTAAAATGACAGTTGTGGAATCAGGGAGACTGAGTAACGGAGTGCAGCAAAAGGAAGGAGCCCACTCGAAAGTCTCTGTGAAAGGTGCATTGTTTGTAACGATAAAGCGAATCAAGTGCAAAAGCAAAGTAAGCAGAATTACCTCCTAGAGAAGGGGAGAGTGGAAGTTGAATCTTGAACTATAAGTCAAAGTGGTCCTGTGGAGAGCTGTAAAGAAAGCCACGCTCATTCGAAAGTCTTCTACACCCGAAAGTGGTCTGAACCTTGCTGAGGGAGACCCGAAGTGTAATAAGCTTGGGGAAGGGAGCCCTTTTGCAAGTTTTGTTGAACTTTGTGCTGAAAAGGTCTGAGCCCGATAGAAGGGGACCTACGTTAACCTTGTGTTTGAAGAGGTCTGAGCTCGACAGAGGGGGACCTATGTGAACTTTGTGTTGAAACATTATTTGGAGGTCTGAACAAGAGACTTTAACGTGGAAGGCCATGCAGGCCTGGATCCACGTTTTGGAACGGTTTATTGTACTAAGAAACCGAGCCAGAGAGTGTCATCCTGCCTACAAAGACTGCCTTACTCTGCGGGGTCTAACGTGGGGAGGAGAGCTGATAGCTATCTTTATTAATTTGAACACAGATTTTTCATTGGCATACATTTCTCCTTTATACACTGTTTGTACAAGAGATAGGGAAGGTATTAGGTTTTGTTAGCATAGACCCTTTTTGATTTGACGGAGTCTACTAGGACTGTTTTGTTTATCGTTTGATGGTCTAGACTACTCCCATATTAGTTATATAGCAGAGTAAGAGTTTTCCAACTCTAAAAACTATAATAAAGGTTTTTCAAATTGTACCCATTGTGTCAGTGTCATACTTGTGATACCATGCCTTCCCTACACAGTTCACATATAAGTAGGGCAGAGATAGAGCTGTCTGCCACATGTTTTGTTAGAGCAGAACCGTTTGAAAACAGGAATAGCTGTTCACCTTTTGCAGCGATTGTTTGATAAAAGCCATCCACAGAATCTTCAGAACGTTTTTTCTCTACCCGCCATATGCATCAGAATTTCCTTAGTCAGCACAACCTTACCATTGGTCCAAACCCTTATCCATAATCTAACTATTTAAAGACAGCACGGTTAGGTACTGAGTGCGGTAGGCCCAAAACATATTTCAAAAAGAAGTTCTCCAACACAAAAAGTGTGGTGACCCATATAGGGCTACGGTTTTAGGAGGCCTTATATACCCTTAAAATAATTGGGATGGGCAGAACCTTAAAGAGAATCATGAACCTCCCTATACCTCTATGCCTCCTAAGGCTTGTAACATTTTGGAGGCTTGTTTTGCCACGTGTGCATCCCCATTTAAGGCAGAAGAAAATGAAATACACAAATAATCAAAAGACTCTGTTTAAGGGGGGCGTTTGTCGTTGCTGAGAGATAGCCTTAGTTGTCCTACTCCTAGGAAAACAAATAAATAGAACAGATTTTGCTGCATTGATCTGCAAGTTGAGACGAGATTCATGAACCTGGTGTAGGCATAAAGTCGTTTTTGTAATGAACAAGGAGTTCTTCCCAATAACACTGTATCATTGGCATAAACTGCTATTTGATGTGCTTCAAAGTGTGGGACTTCAGCATTGCCGGACAATGTCGAATCAGTGAGGCAGTTTGTATATAATGAGAAGAGTAATGGGAACAAGACACACGCCTGATGTACCCAGTGTCTACTGAGAACCAGGGGAGACAAGTCTATTATTCCACGATTGTGCGCATTTCGAATTGCCACTATGGAGGCTTGAAAGAATATTGATGAGATCTTTGGGGCAATTCATGGTATGGAGATATTGTTATAACTTCGCCGGTTAACTTTATCAAACGCAGTGCTCGGATCCATGAACGCCATGTATATGGGCTCCTTGTGCATATAAAGGGAGATAGCTATGATTAGGTAAAGGTTGAGAGCCAGCTCATTAGTTCCCAATCCCTCCCGGAATCCCACCTGGTTGTCAAAGAGAATGTGCTCTTCGTTCGCCCAATCCTAGAGTCTGGACAAGACAACCCTCCCAAAAATCTTTAACTGGGAGTCCGGGAGAGATATGGGTCCATTGGTTGTTTGCAGTTCCCTACTCCCCTTTCTATATATGGACATAATGATGGATAGCCTCCAAGATGTCAGAAACGAATGCAATTCCAACATGCTACTCAAAATAGTTAGGACCAGGACCAAAAAGGAATCAAAGGATCAGAAAATGTCAGAAGGGATACCATCCTGGCCTGGCCTCTTCCCCCATTCCTGCTTCCGAAGGGCATTAAGACTTAAGCTTAGGCAAATCACACACCACTCATCATTGAGTCTGAGTCACCACCTAGATCCACGTTAGAGTCACATGGATTGGGCACAGTAATGGGCTTTGCATATAACTTGGTAAAGTGTTTTATCCACACGTCCTGAGTGTTTGCATTGACTGTGTTATTAAAGCTCCTATGTTTTAGGCCGTGATTTACCATCTCCCAGAGTGTCCTGGAATTAGAGCTTGAGGCCGCCAGTATTAGATCTTCCCAGTCATGTTCCTCCAATTCCAATTTCCTAGCTTGTCGAGCTTTCATTTGGGCTGCTCTAGCTTGCATAATGCATTGCTGATCTTGATTTACTGACCTTAAATCAGTCATCAACTGTGCTTTGGACAATTTACAGTCCTCGTTGAACCACGCTGTCCATCTCCTACGCAGGTGAGCAAGTGTTTCGGTGAGGAAGCTTGAAGAACTACTCAGCATTAAGTGCTGGTAAAGGTTCAGACTCATGTCTGCAGGAGTTTCTAAGGCTAAGATAGAAGACAATAGAATACTATTGCCTCCAATGATTTCCCTTTGGGTTACTTCTCGCCAGTTAGCTCCCAGCTCCTTTTTCTCTGCTTCCCTCATTATGTTCTTCCACCTATGATTGTAAAGCTATCCGTTGCTTTTTGAAGCTAGGTCCGCACTCAGTAAACACCCTAATAATAATAATACTTCACTAATTCATTCATTTTTTCACTATTTATTTATTTGCACGTACCAAGCTGTTAATCATGAGGGGTACAGGTTTTCCATTAGGGCTGCCATCTCCAGAGTTAAGGACAATGCATGATGATCTGAGAATTGATTCCTCAAGATTTTAAAATCCTTAATGTTTTACCAGTTTTTTAATGAAATACAAAAGGTAATCTAGTGTTGTTTTTCTCTTATGTCATTCCCATAAAACCCATTAATGGATCATTGTCCCCATTCATGTAGCCAGTAATGAAATGGGAGGCCCTTTGCGCATGTACGGGGGGGTGGGGGTCTAACATAGGTGGTGGAGGGATGTTAAACATCACGTCCTCAGTATCATCCAGGATATTATCGACACTCTGATACCAATATTGAGGTTAAAATCACCTCCAAGTATATAATATGGGGGTTTGGCAACAGGTGCTCAATTTTAAGTCCTAAGTCAGAAAGGGCAGTTTTCCCTGCATCATTGCCAACCTGATTGTAAAGGTTGCCAATGTTAAGCAGAGGGCCCCTTTTCCCTAGACTTACTAAATAAAATTGAATATTCAGTGAGGTATGCTGTAAAGAGATCGAATTGGCCTCCCAAGAGACTTTCACTGAGGGCGACCTCTCACATTTTTTTGCTGCGCTGATCTGGAATGTAGGATAACCATCCAGCGCCACCTTGTTCATGGCCTAAGTTTCCTACAAGGACATCATGTAATTTTCACAATTCCTCGAGATTCCACACCTTGTCTCGTTGTACTGCCGGCTTCCAGGACAGAATGGATAAAGATTCAATCGTACCTCAATGGATCCTTGCGATATTTTTGCATCCTTGAGTAGGAACTGGATTATTACAAAATGTGTCAGAGGATAGTCAATTTCGTCTAGAGATGCTAATGCTTGGAATCTTATTTTCCGTCATAAACCAACCTGTGGTTAAATGTCCTTGAGGTAGGTGCTTTCAGAGTGCGGGTTGAGGTTGGAGCTATGCCTAGATTCCTTTGGGGGTTATTATCCCCATTCATTGTCTGTGTAAGAGCATCAGTCTAGAGTAAGGCAATTTAAGTTTGTGTGTCTGCTTGTGCAAAAAAGGATCTGATGGGCAGGGTAAATCTTTACTTTAAAAATTACTCAGTGGGAATATCCCGATTTTCCCTTGAGAGGAATGGGTGGATACATCTGAATTTACACTATTAAAGAGCCCAAAAAAGTTAAGATGACGCAGTCTCCGCTCATGATATAGGATATGATATGCCATTTATAACGCACCTGTACACAAGCATTTCTAGGTGCGACAAGACAAGGAGGGGGAAACAGGGCGTTCCAAAACAACACTCCTACTAGGCCTTGTGACATTCAGATCACGCAAGTGCGGGGGGGTGGGGGGAGAAGTGCAGGTAACTCAATAAGTGCAGCCAGAGGGTGGCTCATAAGCACATGTGTTTTGTTGCCTACCCAGAAAATCTGTGTGGCCATCAAATTGGGCAGAGATTTATCTAGGGACCAGTCATTTAGGTAGTTAGCCAGTGGGAAGCTTTGTTGATTAAAGAAACTGTTATCTCAATGGCATTTGGCTTTAGCAAGTCGAACCCCACCATGACCCTAATCAAGGGGGCTGCTGCTGGGGGAAACTGCAATGCCTGGGCGGGCCGCCAGTCTTTTGTAATTGGTATCCTTCACCCTTATCCTCTTTTCTAATCTTATCCTGGGCAGGTGGTGTTCTATCACGTGCCACCACCTGACAACAGATTATTTTTGGTAGGTATGTGTTCTTGCTATCTGTTCTTGTGCACCAGCAAATGTGATAATCCACCAAACAAACATGGCTTACCTGTTCAATGCTGGTCCAAGCTTAGAAAAACCTTTGCTTGGACACTGTCAACACCACCAGAGATGCTGTCATGAGGGTACAATGGGTTTTCTTTGGGAATTCTTCACCTGTCAACCCTGCTAGAGGACACGCCAAGTACCTTTGTCCAGTACATCTTGCTGAAGCTATTTCACCATTAACCAAATCTGCGTCCTCACTTGCCTGATTAAACATGCCTCTGGACCAGTGATTTTCATGCCGAACCCCTCTCGAGTGCCTCAATCCCCAGATTCTTTATAAGAAGGGTTGGAAGCAGCACAGGTGTAACTTAAAAGGTTGATGACCAAGGATGGAACTTTCAGCCTCAAACTCGATCACAACATTGCCTTTGGTTTTCCACTTAACATTGTAAATGGCCACCACTATCCCTCCATTTTTCACTGTCTGACCCAAGCACTTTCTATCCCATCTCCACTCTTGTTTCGTCTCAATTATTGCTTGTCCTACTGTCATGTTTCAACTCTCTTGTTCTCTCAATTGCCTCTGCTTACATTGGTTCTTCACTTTTTTCATGCCCCTTATGTTGAACCTCTTCTCCTCCCCTTCTTTCTGTCTTGCTTTGTCTCCGACATCTTTCTTGTTACCTTTTTCGGTCTCTTTCATTTTCATTCAGTCCCTTTGATACTTTGTGTTCTCATTTCTAGCTCTCTTCTCAGTTCTGTCTTTCCTCCCCATTCTTACACTCCTACATGCCCTGTCCCTTTTCCCTCTCTTCCACAACTTTCGGGTCGCTCTTATGGCCCTTCTTTTGAGTCTCTCTTTTCCACTCCAGCTCGGTCTTTAAATCCCAGTCTCTCTCCTTGTGCTCTGCCACTTACCTCTGTTCTCTTTGATTGATCTCTCCATCTCCTGGTCTGCCTCTTCTTCTCGTTCATTCACACAATCCCTACTCCCCCTCTCTCTGAATGCTGCTCTTCCATATCTTTTGTGTTCTCATTTTTTCCCCTTACTCTTGCTTAGTTTATTTTTCTCCCTCTCAAAAGTCCTCAGTTTTCCTCTCCTGTTTGGGGTCTTCTGTATCGCTCTCCTGCTGTCCCTGCTCTCTCAACCCCTCCTATTCAGTCTCTTCTCACGCCTTAACTTTCATACCCTTATCGCTCCCTCTTGTCCTCACCTCTTTCTCACTACCTGTCTGTTACTCCACTTTCATTCTCTTCTGTCTCTTGGCACTGTTCTCCTCGAGTTGTCTTTTGTCTTTCCCAATCTATCATCTCCCCCACTCCTTAACGCCTGTTCTGTCTTTCTTTCTCTCTGCTTTTCTTTTAAATATCACTTCACTCCCTCTACCGTTCGTTCAACTCACACGCTTTCTCTTCCCCTCCCTCAAATTTCATCTGTGTTCGCTCTTCCAATCCTGTTCAGTCTCTTCTATTCTCTCTTTTGTTTTTCCCTCCCTCAAACATGTGCCTTTTCACTTATACATTCACATACTCCCCTTGTCTGTTCCTGCTCTCGCTGTACATTTTGAATGTCTTTTCGGGATGCAGGGACAGGGTGAGGGTCACAGTGACTACCCAACTCTCTACCAGAGGAGTTCAACTTCTGTGCTGTTACCACTGACAAGGACGTGAAAACAGCCTGACATCCAGGCTGTTTCCTAAACAGTAAACATACCTCAAGCCCAAAGGTCCTGTTCACACTGAGCTTGCACAGGGCGGCTGTAGGAAGCTTAAAATTGTTGCAATTCAGGATGAGCGGCTGGAAATGCCACATCAGGTTGTGGGCCTTGCATGCCCCTTGCCCCAGAGATGGCACCAGTCTCCTTCTGGGGGTTGTGAGAAACCTGGCGGTACTCCCATGCCTATTCCCCGTAGATCCTCTACTCAGATGTCCAGGGAAGGATCATCGCTTTTGGATCCTGAAACCGGGGGTAGACAAGCGAGGGAGGATCATCGAGTTGAGGGTCTTCGGGGATAGGGGATGGATTGCCGACAGGCAAGACATGGTATCCCCCTTTCCTGAAACCAACATCCCTTAAACCCCCTCTGCCTTTGTGGGCTATTGTGACCCTAGCCCAGTGGTCTTCAAACATTTTTGGCCTGGACCCCTCCGCCTCCCCTGGGCAGGCTAGGCCCTCCCCCAAAAATGCCAAATGGACAGTATGTATTGCACGCTGTCACTGCACCCTACACCCATTATAGTCCCTGGGCTCCCCCACCTGCTCCCATCACAGCCGCTGGGCTCCCTCATCCCACTCTACCCAGTCCCTGGGCTCTCCCCACCCCATCACACACCCTGGGCTCTCCCCACCCTGCTCCCACCACAATCCCATGGTTCCCGCCCCACTGCTCCCACCACAGTCCCTGGGCTCCCCCATCCCGTTTGCAACACAGTCCAAGGGCCAGTGGCAGCTGGTGAATTCTTTTAGTGGAGGGGCATAACTATTTCCCCCAGAAATGCCATAGCGACCGAGCGTAGTGAGGGAGCCCAAACCAGTCAAGGGGGGGTTCCGGGGGGTTCCCCCTGTGAATTTGTTTTAAAATAATGGGTTAAAATGTTTCATTGTAGAGCATACTTTAAAAAGAAAATGGGTAAATAGCCAAAGAGTTTGCAATTGTTGCTGTGGGGCCCAGGGGGCAGGCATGGCAATTTTTACTGGACATCTATAATAGAAATCCTGTAAAAAAATAACATCCCTGTCCCCTGGGCTCCACAGCGCCTCAGAAGGAGAGCTGATTTTGGCACGTGGGTAGGGGGATTGTGCAACAAAGGCATTTCGGCATTTTTAAAATGCCTTTGTTGTACAACCCTCCTTCCCCCCTCGATCCACCACTTGCCAAAATCAGCTCAATTGACCAAAACAAACTAACACACACACACACACATTCATACAGCAATCACTCTATCATTCACACGAGCATCCATCACCATACACTGACTGATAACACAAGCACACATGCATCCATACACATGTTTAAGAAAATGAACATAACCGTACCTTCTGCATTGGCCTGCGTGTGGGTGCTGAAATGCTCGCACATACAAACATGCAGTGCCCCCGTCCAGCATTTCCAATGAGCTATACAATGCTGGTGATGCAAAACGCCCCAGCACTTGCATGGCTCAGAGAGCATGTGCGTCTAGGGAACTAAACTGACTGTCAAAGGGAAATAGTGTTTCCCTTTGACAGTTCAGCCAGCCCAGGAGCACTTCCTCAGCTATAAAAAGCATCTGAGGGAGTGCTCATTGTTTTACTGGGCTGGTTCCTTAGCTCCTCCATAATGGGTGAGGTGGCCACTGGTTGGTTGGGTGCCCCTTAGCCATTATGGATGAGCCGGCAGGCTCGGACTGGCCTATAGGGCAACAGGGCAATGCTGTACCGAAAATGCAAAATGCTAGTGTGGGCCAGTCAAAATGGGCCACCTTTTTGACCAATGTGGGGTGGGCCAGTTTGATGAGTTACTTCACTAAGCAGTTAGTAATTTTGACCATTGCTGCTGAATAACAATTCTTTAAATATCACAATTTACTTACATTTTAACACAAAGCACCCCCTTGGGTACTATTCAAACAGTCTGTGACTAAAGGAATGAATATTCATTTACAACTGCGGGCCGCTTTTTCATTGGTGCCTGAGGCAGTTTCATACTTCAGCCCGACCATGTGAGCCGCCCCTACCCATTTCTTCCAAACAGGCATGCGGCCGTGGCACCCTGCGGGGGTGCACCCCACAGTTTGAATACCGCTGCCCTAGCCCCATGCAAAAACCTACGCTTCCCCCAACAGGCCATTAAAAGGAATAAGAAAAAACACACTGCCCCCTTTAAGAACCAACTGAGAGCTAAAGGACAGGCATGTCCAGATAATTGGGCAATGGACAGGCAGGCTCTACACTAACCACAGACCTGCAGCCTGTTAATCTGCTGCAGGTGTACGAAAGGTGGTGCATTCAGCAGTGCAAGGAGCAGCAGTTGGAGGCACAGCAACAGAGAGGCTGCGTGGCTGAGTTCAGCAGGGGTTCCATGACTTGCAAGGAACTGGCGTTCTGGGGGCGAGCAACAAGGAGGCGGAGAGAAAACCAGCTGGAGGAGACTGACGAGCCGGCACGCTACCTTGTGGCAGAGCAGAGTCGAGGGAGTCGTGTCTCCTTGGAGCCAGTGTGGTTAATACGAGAAGGCTGTGGACAGGGCTGACCACCCCGTATGTAAGCCGGAAGTGCTCGTTCTCCTACCGTGGCCAAGATTGTGTGGGGGCAGGTGGTGAGACCCTGAACTCAGCTGCAGTATTTTGGAAGCAGATAGCATGAAAGCGCGAGCGAAAGCACTGATGGTAAGTCTGAAGTACAGGGAGACTTGTAATGTGATACGAGGGACTAAATACTATGTAGCAAGTGTAAACGGAATGAAAGGAAATCAATTTTTGCAGTGGTCCACAATTGTGAGACAATCGGATAATCCGGACTGGGAAAGAAGAAACACAGAGTATCTGAATGAAGGCGCGGGAAAGGAAACCCCATTGTCAAGACCTTCAGAGTAAAAGTACTGTTTGCGGCAAGACAAACAAATAGAACCTTGTGTGATACATGTCACAGAGTGGTCACGTAAGGAAGATTACGTTGTCCAAAGTCTCGGTAAACTGAAAGAGGGAAATTGACACCCCGAGGGGAGCTGTGTGAGGTACGAAGTGCGAGCAAAGTGGCGTTGGCAATCGAGAGAAACAGTGAGAGCCGGCAGAAGGCTGTACACGAGAAAGGAACCCTTTTAAAAAGGGCCAGAGCAAGTAAAGCCCAGCTAAGGCTAGTAAACTAAGTGAAGGGACAAAGAAGGGGCAGAGCTAGAAGCCCCGGGCCCCAGGTTACGTGACCTGTAATGGGTGAAAAGTGTGGTCTGACAACTTTACCCAGTCCAGGGGGAGCCTGAAAGTGGAACACAGCACTGGCAAAGGGAACCCCAGAAGTGTTTGTGAATAACGTCAACAGCTATACCTAAGAGTTGAGACTTGCGGAAGGGAACCCCGAGTCTAAAAGGTACTATGGACATTAAGGAAAAAGACAAAGTGCTGCTTTCTGAGCTCAGGCAACAGAAGCCTAAGAAACTAGCTGGACATTTGTTGTTTGGGCATCTCAGGAAACCAAACAGGAAGATTGAGAAGCTGAGCATAACAAGAACTGTGTGCTGTTAAGGTACTGTGACATTTACTTGAAGTGAATCCTGAAAACCTTGTGGATCTTTACTCCCCGAGTGTCTGGAACTTGGGGAAGGGAGCTGTGTGAAAAGCTCCTAAAAGACACGCTCATACGATTTTGGAACACGCATTTAGTTTGAACATTGCTGCACACTGTTAGTATCAGAAGTAAGGGCAAATATAGGTTGTGACACAGACAGCATTTTACCTTGGACTTTGAGACACAGACTGGCTTTAGATACATCAGTTGAGGATGGAAGAGTTAGAGCAAGTTAGGCGTTACTCCCATCCTGCAGTTTTAAATATGGGTTTTCCAATTGGCTCTCTTGTGTCTAAGTGTTGATACTATGTCTGTCTCACAGGGTGAGCAATCCACAGTTTAAAGACCATTGCGCTGCATGCTGTGTTGTACCGCTTCCAATAAATCTATAGCACTTACTTGACATCATCCTGGCATCACTGGGGCCCAAGAGGAAATGTGCATGCTTGTTTTGTGGCAAGAACAGTATCAAGTAGCCAATCTCTTCCCAAAGTTTTTGGTTTCACCAAGCAAAAATACTGTTAGCATTATCCTGATGTAGATGAAATGAAGAGTTTTGATATGCCCGTTTCCACATATTGTCCAATTACTGTTCATCCTTGCCGAAGGGCCATCAAGAAGTTGATGAGCCTTTGCTCTATACTGCATCCACCACCACTCCAAAGGACTGGCATGCAGTGAGAGTCAAAGAATATCATTTCTGATTGCAAAGGCCTGTAGTTTACATGCAGCTTTTTGTAAATTGGCGCTGTGAAGTAAGGCACATGCCATATTTTCAGAGCATTTTGTACGACATCTTGCAACAGGGATCCCTGCATGATTCCCACTTTTGGATAAAGAGGGACAACACACCCTTACCCAACACTAAGGGCATCCCGGATCTGTAAGCCCAAATATCCCAAAACTAATAGGAGGATGTAGTTCTGAACACCCAAACAGACACAAAACAGATCATCCTTGGGTTTGTCTGGATCGACAGACTGATCGGGTTCTGTTAAGTTGGAGTCTCCTTAATCACTTTTGTCTGCTGAAGTCAGATCCAGGGCTGTAAACTGTGTCTGTACCAGAAGCGCATGTTGTCAGATGGGTGAGGAGAAGAGGGGAATTCTCATCAGGTCAATGTGAAACCACTGGAACAGGGCAAGCAGGGGCAGAGACTGAGGCCAAATACCCATGAGCAGTGACCAGTGAGATAGCCTCTCTAATGTGGTCCTTAAAACAACCCTTCATAGAAGGTGAGCACATCAACTTCAATTTGTTAAACGTTGTCCTCATTGGACAGACGTGAAGGACATAGACTTGTCTCATACTGACCCAATGCAAACAACAGAGCGATAATAACTTGCCGAAGGGGTGCACTACAAGGCTTGTCACGGGTCAGGTATTTGCACTGGTGATGCTGGGGTCCAATCCACCCTGGATGTAAAGGGTGGGATGCATCTGCTGCCTGCGAGAATAGGTGTTACATTCTGCGGAATTCTTGCAGTCCTGGTGAACACTCCTGTGATTCCAGGGATGGTCTGTTTCGTATAGAGGCCATTGCTCCCTCTGGGACCTGCATTCTCTACCTCATCATGCAGATCATCTGGACATACAAGATCCTACACTTTGTCACAGGTTAGTTACCAATTTATCACCCAATGTGCTCAGATCCTTATAAATATGCAGGCGTGAGGGGATCCTCAAGAAGATTCCTGTTGACAGGCCTTATTAGTTCCTTGGAATGAGCCTCACTGTGGCCGCCTGCTCCGTAGTCCTTAGGGGGCATTGTCACCACCCTAGAGTTACCACAGAAAGAGACCCTAAAGTGCACTCAGTACCTTGTGTACCAGTGTTAGCCCACACATGAAAAATAGGGAAGCAATATGGTGGTCAGCCATTGAACATCCATTCCAGTTACTCCTGCCACTGTAGATTTGTGGTAACATCACCAAGGTGCAAATCAGAGGAGAAAAGCTGAGATGAATTTTACTTTTTAGAAGGGACAACCGTTTTCAAACTCGCCATCATGGGTCCTCTGAAAAGGCCATGCGCCAAGTGAGCTGTGCAAAGCTAAACCTACAAGGAAGGGTGTCATACACTGTACAAAAGGTCCCTACGGTCATCCAGGCCTAGGTACTTCAGGTAGACCATGCGAAAGGTCCAAACTCGCGAAACTGAACACAGAAGATTGTAACATGAAAATCTCTTTGATTTAAGGCATAGGACAGAGGCGGAAGAACAAACCATGTCAAGACTTGTCACTCGGTTGCCAGAAAAGGACAGAAACAATTGAGGTCACAAACTAACCTTGGGCAACCCCATATAGAAATGTGCTTCCTACGTGTACCCAGAAAGGGGAAAATAGTCAGTGTAAGAGTCTGTAGGACAGTAACTGGGAGGGACACCTCACAGGAACACCCACCTAGCAGTTTATGAAGAGAGAACAGGATATTCGCCAAATGGTCTGGGGCTTAGTTTGCGGGTCCATGGATGAGTGGGTTGGTGGGGAGTACCAGATCAAAGCACATCAGCTCACGAACAGGACCCAAGAGGAAATCCTGGAGCAGACCAGATAGTGACAGGGGGTTGTTGTCAGCGTGGGCACAGGACCCAGTGCATACACTTGGTTTTGCAAGCTCTCTAACACAAGGGCCAGTTCCCTGCAGACCTGATAGTGAGATTGCTGTCACGAAAAACCACTATAATCTATCTCCCTGCCTGACTGTCATGTTGGAACAGCTCAAGGGACAGGCTACTAACAGACTAAGTAACTCCCCACATATAGAGAGAACGGGGGGGGGTATAAAAACATAGGGGGAGGTGGGTCTACTGGCCCAAGGCCAATAACAAAGCAGGTGTAAAAAGACGGAGAAGGCCCAAGAACTAGAACCCTTATTGACCCATTTACCCACAGTATAAAAGGAGGCAGAAACCTCCTGTCTTTATGGGGAGGGGAGTCGGTGTTAGTGAGTAAGAGTAGTGAGATTGTGAGTGGAGGAGGAAGCGTGAAGGAGATGTAGTAGTTAGACCAGGAGGATCACTTCAAAGCAGAGCAAGTTAAATGCAGGTGGCTGCATCCAGGGAGCCACAGTGTTGTAGAGGCCAGCATTAGAATCCAGGCTGGAGTAAGAGGCCTGCTGAAAAACTGTGACCAGAGACTGGCAGGAGCCAGAAGATAGCAGAAGAGAAGGTGAAGAGTGTTACAGGCAAAACGTGATTATACATGTTTTTGTTTAGAAACTTTTACATTATATTTTGATATGTGTTGCTTTGCTTAGTCCCTTTACTTGCAGTTGCCCTCTTGTATGTTTGGTTTGTTACCATTGCTTCGCTCCAGTATTGCCGTTGTGGCTTATCAACTGTTTTTTTTGTTTTGGCTGTGATGATTTTTCCAGTGTGTTTGTGTGGTTTACTAATTTATGTATTTATTGTTGGTTATCCCCTTTGTAACATTGCATTGTTGTTGTGGTTCCTTTGGTGTGCCCCCCTGTCATTTATTTAGACCCTTCTTTTGTATATTTTCTTGTCTGCCAGGTCACTCTGCCTTTCTAGAATGTTCCATCACAGGAGTACCATCTCGGGCTGGCATTCAGATCACACTCTACTTCTCTCAGTCTTTAAAGCCCAACAAGAATACAAAAGGTCATTATTGATGTGCCATGTGTATAGAGGGTTGATGTATATTCATTTCAAATTTGGAGTAACATGCACACAGCCTAGGCATACTGCTAGGCAGTTTCAAGTCATTTTAGGCAGTATAGTAATATTGCGATTGTAGTAAGGCGTCAGGATGAAACATTTTGTGAAAAGCTACACAACTAATTTCTTAACTGCGATGAACTCTAAAACAGAAGCGATTATATGCTAGCATACACATCGTTTATGGTATCCACTCATTCCATCTCAGCCATTTAATTGAAAGCCATTTCAGTGCAACTCATTTCAAAGCAAGTTGAATGCACAGCCAGCCATCTCACTGAAAACTACAAATTGAGTTAAATGTAAAACTACCTAAAATGTTCCAACAAAAAAGGCAGCTTAAAATGAAAACATTTTATGTAAATATTACTAAAAGAATAAAGGGAATAGAGCCAAAAAAGAGGAATACAAGAAGAAATTAAACCATTATGAAGATCGAAGCAAGGGAGGGATTACTAAGGGCAAAAAAGAGGGTAACTAAATATCTCATCCTATTGTGCAATAAAGAACAGGTCAATACAAAATAAAAATACCCAACAAACACACATTTTTGCAGATGCCTTGATGTGAAATTGCCTATGTTAGGCAGAAACCTGTGCAGTTCCCTCTGGGACCACTGCAAAAGATTTAGGACTACAGGTGTTTGGCAGGTAACCCACTTGGTAGCAGTCTGTACCACACAGAGTCACTTGGTAGCTGTGGCTGAGCAGTCAGACTTCCCTCAAGAAGAGTTAGGCAGTATAAAGACTATTCACAATAGGTCAAGAGAACACAATAGAATAAGTAAACACTGACCAGGGCTTGGTGTAAAAGAGATATAATTATTTATTTAAAACCGCATCTAGAAAAACACACAGGCACTAATAGTAAGCAATTCAAAAACACGGTCACTAACAGATATACACTCCCTTAAAAGAATATTAGACAAGTCTTAAGTAAAGCCCCACATATTTTCAGACAGCGGTGAGCACTTAACGTAGATGGCACTCTAATAATTCGTTTTAAAAAGGGAGAGAAAAGCAGAGAATAAATTGAAACAGATCCCAACACTTTTTCACAAACACAACAAGAGAGGAAGGCAAAGTAACACCATGAATTCAGAGTCAGTAGGCCGGATCCGCTTTAAGAGGATCAAAACGAAATGTGTCCAAGGTCACACGGTTGCAGTGCACAAAAGTCTTGTAACGGTTCAAAAAGGAGTTGGATCAAAGAAAGGGACCAGTTAGAGGGTCAAGGCGGCCAGCCCAGTCCAGAAGGTTAAGGGGTTATCATTACCTTGTAGCAATCTTTACAAAGGGAGGCCTGGCGGACACGGTACCTTAAAGTGGTGAGAACACTCCAGCGGGGGCAGTTGTTCCTGGCAGCGGATGCAAGTCGGTGCTTCGTCCGGGGGAAGAGAGGATCTCGTCGGGGAGGAAGACAGGAGTCAGTTGCACTGCCAGGGAAGAAACCAGCCGCGTAGTTTCTCAGGTACAAGGCGCGGTCTGTTGATTCGCGGTTCAGTGGTAAGTGGCTATCCGGCTGCCGGGGTGCTTGGCACGGGCAGTTCGACCATAAACCGGTTTGAGGTGCGAAGAAAAGAAGAAGGTAAAATGGTTGTGCCCACCAGTCAGGGGAAGAAGCCTCTCCAGCTGGGAGATCTTCTCTGTCGTCGGGAAGTGGCGAGTCGGTTCCGCAGGGCTCCACCGGTGGTGTTGTCGTGGTAGGACGGCTCAGCTTCTCCCTCGTCGGATTCTCAGGTCCTGTGGCGACTTCTCAAGTTCCAGTCCCAAAAGCCCTGCTTTTATGCAGCATACCTCCATTCACTCAGCCTAGCTGTCAATCAAACATGCTAAGTGTTGAGCCGGCCGGCTCACCACTTGGGCCAATCACACAAGAGTGCGACTTGAGTTACCAAGGTAACTCAGCCCAGGGTGCCTAAACCCCCTCCGACACCCCCTCTGGTACCCAGACAGAGTGGCACCACTTTTGGAGGCTTCTGTGGAGAAGCCCGCCAAAAAGTGGAACAAAGGGCTCGACTTGGGTTGGAGTCACAGAAGGGAACACAAACACCATTTTAGAATCGAGTCCTGGCAAAAAATACCAACCGGCGAATTAATATTAAATAAATAAACCGGCGGTATGTTCGAGGCTATGAGAATTAAATAATTAAAGTTGGTAGCCTCGAACAATGGGAAAATCCCATAGGGAAATATTTGCGGTCGAATATAAAAAGTAGTATCCACTGCCACCAGCCAAAACTCGATCAGGGGGGACGGAGACGTGCCCACTCGACTAACAGACCCCGGGGCAATCGAATTGCCCCGACCAGTACGTCCACAATATGATGGTTTGTACTGGTTTCTGTTAATAATTTGGGAATAGTAAAGCCAATGGTGACTTTACATGCCCTGGGAGACAGTAGTCAGTCCCAGGGTATGGCGGTCTATGGTGGGGTGTCACTATGACACCCCTGTGTTACTGCATGGATGGTGCTGTGTAACACACATAGTAAAAACATATGAGACCCTATGGAGTAAAGGACTCCATAGCCCATAAAACACATTAACAGTCAAAGGAACACCATAAATCATGTCCAAGAGTGGGCGAAAAAGAGTCTCACTCTTGGCAGGAGAAAAAAACAAACTCCAGAAATCCAGCAAAGCTGCTGGGGGACTCACTAGGTTAGGAAATTCGGCCTAAAGAGAGAATTCTCCCTAACAGCCTATAAAAACGTAATTCACATGGCTGCACTGTGTTAGGCTTGCGATTAGAGATATTTCATTAAAATGTCATTGATCCAAATAATCCATTGATCCAAATAATAAGCTCAGGAAAGAAAGGAAAACATTTTATGCGAATTTATTAAAAGAAATCTTTGAATATCTTAACATTTGAAAAATAGGTGGTTATCATGGAGTTGTCAGACCTTAAGAAATACATTATTTTCTGCATATTAACGAGTATATTTAACATTTGAGAAGATAATTCAACATGTTTTTAAATTGTTCAATAAATAACACTCTTTCAGACAAACAGCTCATGGCACAAGTTCATGAGCTCATTACGCGCATATGCTATAACAATTTATTGGTGAAATCTCGGTTTATGGCTTTTATGGCTTTGACGAACAACCACAACCTTTGCGACCCAAAGCCTTGAAGAGCGAGCTCTGCGACCCGACTTCAACCATGCCATTGTGCTAGTAGAAAATGATCAAATGCTGACATTGTATTAAATGTGAATCGCTGGGACACATGAAGACTGCACATAAATAGCACTCAAGACCCAAAGCAGAGTGCAGGTTTCCGATTATCAGATGAAATATAGAGCTGCCAGTTTGTTTACAAGGCAAAGAAAGATTTAGTGAGGGGCCGGCCAACATGGCAGAAAACATTAAACACCTACCCTGGGCTCGTTATAGAATCTTTGATGCTATCTTTATAATACACAGAAGACAAATGTTAAGGCTGCAAAACTGTAATAGAACTGTAATATAGCATAATAACGTAAGGTATTGTATACACAATCCCAGACCTCATATGAGGTTTATGGTATTCATTTGAAAACTTCTTGTAACCACAAACACTGTGTGCCCTGCTCCTCGCAACACACATACACTTTAGAAACTCCACTGAGCTTAAGGCAGCAGTGAACAGCCCAGTTCCCTGGGGCACTCCTTGAACACTCCTTTCACTACTACATTGACTACATCAATACCATTATTCTTTCTCAGTGCATTACTCAAATCATGGTAAAACTCAACAGTTGCCATATCGTGGGGCTGCTTCCACTGACATCCAGTTTACTGCAAATCTCAACTTCTACCCAAGGTGGGGCTCGACCTCCTTAATGCAGTAATGGCAGTGTCACACACAAAGGACATTTGCTCATCCCTCCAAAAGCTCAATCCAGTCCTACCTCGTCAACTCGAATCGAATTACCAAAGGGTCGAATCAAAAGGACCAAAAACCAAAAGGGTCGAATTTTTTTTTTTTAAATCTTGTTTAAAAGAAAATGTGCCCCCCCCCAAAAACCCCCTTTTGTTGTGGTAAAAAAGACTCTTTTTCAAAAACGGAACCCCCCCTCCAAAAAATAATAAAAAATAAAAAAAAATGTGAACCTTTTGTTTTAGGTCAAATTGACTCGACCCTATGGCATTCGATCCTTTTGGATTCGAACCTTTAACCGGACACCGACCCAACCATTGCAAAACCTATTGCGGGAATCCCCTTCCTCTTCAGTCTGTTAGACGACAGAACAAAACACTCCATCGCCATGTACTGCATTTTGCTGCTCATTTACATCCCCCTGCAGCAACAAATACTGAACTATGCTTCTGGAGCATCACCACTATTGGGCACCCTTAGTGCTCTGGCGATGTGTACTGTAAATAACTACGCATTATTCATATATATGGTGCAGCAGGGCAAGGTCCCTTCTTCTACTATTGGTACCATCTATTATTCCTCTGGAAAAAAGGCATTCTTGTTAGACTGTGTTTATACCTTTCCCAAATTCGGATATCTTTATAACACACCCTACATTGGTGGCACCCTCCACTGCTTATATGTTTAGTTTCTAGATTTCCTCCTCATGCATGGCTTAGAAAACTCCCTATGTTGGTAGCCTGCTCCCTCGGAACTACCTCTCATTGGTAGCTGCTCCCTGTCTGAATGGACGCACTTTAAAGTGACGTCTCGGCCTATGGGAGCATTACAGATCACAAATAAATGCATATTTGAGTTACAACATAAATGAGTGCGACACATAATTTTCTACCACAGACTATTTTCAGATTCTCTTCATGTGTCTCTTTAAGTGGTCCTGTTATGCAAGCCCCAACACCCCCTTACTGTGTACCATTCTTTTTTTTAAATAGCATACCTGTTTTCACAGAAATTGGATTCTCCAGCAGGAAAACGGTTTGTTTCCAGTGTGTTTTGGTACTCTGGGGACCCGTAGAGAACACGACCTGCAATGACAGAGTTCAGAAGTCACAGATGAAGTACACGGTTTTTAATAACACGCTACATTAACCTCTAACACAGAAACGCTCAATTGAAATGCTTTCAAAAGCAAAATATGCTTACGCCCAAACATCTTGGGGCGGAAAAAAAAAAGCATTACATCCTTCGTAATTACATCTGAATATGAAGCACTAAAGATTTTGACTCACCTTGTTATTGCAGTGCTTCTCGAAAAATACGTCAAAGTAACCAGCTAATGCCTAGGTATGCAAATAAAAAAAAGAAGCATAATATGTTATTAATATTCCAAAATCCAATCTTCTGTGCTCTTCTTAAATACATATAGATGATGCTAGTTCAATAAACTAATGTTCGAAAATGTGAACCTAGTTCCCATTTTCAAAGCAAAATGAAAAGCACATGGTTTAAAGTTCCCCTTATGCCTCTTAACGTATCAGCGCATGCAGCGTTTCTATACGTTTCATTCCTCTAACAGATCATACTTTCCAGCTCAATAGTGGTCAGCTTCTCTCTAACCATGGATATTCCCAGCCCACATTATGATTGGGAATACAGAGCAGCAAGCAGGAACAAACAACAGGATTTGGGCACACTTTCCGGGTCTAAAATCCTTAAAACATTCATCCCAGCAAGTTCTATTCTACTGCGCTCCATTTAATGCGCCGTCACTTCATGATACCACCTATATAATAATAAAACAATTTCTAAATGTGTTAATAAGGAATCACACATGAAGCTCTACATCAAATCTGGATAGATTCAGTAACAGGCAATTTGAGACTGAATGACAGATCCCTTTTGTTTCAGAAAGACCATTTTCCTATGAAAACACCATTTATGGATGATCAGGCTGCATGCACCATGTACAGTGAAGAGTCAAATGAACAAGTTACCCATCCAGCATGAAAATGATTCTCGAATTTAAACATGAGAACTCTTTAAAATGGTTATCATATTACAATACTACAGGCTGAAGTCGGCATGTAGTAAGAAATGGCCCTCTTTACCAGAAGCTCCACCTACCCACCAATTCCTAACTGAGATCATGACATCAGAGGGCTCCGTGGGAGGCATCTCTACACCATATAAGGCAGCCCAATGCCATACCCCTCAAAAAACACGATGAAAGCTAGATTGGAGACAGACCTGGGGGTTCCCATAGAAGAAGCCCAATGGCCAAAATATTCCCAATACACTAAATCAGTTTCTATATGCGCCAACTTTAGATTGATCCAGTTTAGGATATTCAACCAACTGCACATAGCCCCGAGTAAAATAGCCAAATTCGATCCCTCACTCAAGCCAATTTGCCCCAAATGCCAGGCCCAAGCAGCGAGCTCATTTCAAATGTATGCAAAACAAAGGGGGGTCTGGGAATCTCTCTACCAGCACGAACACAGCCCAATGACCTGTTCTTGGGTGAATAACCCCTGGGAGAGACTCTACCAAGTCTGTAGATCACTGTCCCTTTCACAGAGAAGACATTTCCCTGTATATCAGTCTTTGTCCTGCCCAGGGGCAGTCCAGCACCGAAATACTAGGCAATTCTCCTCTGAACAAGAGTACCAACAGCAACCCCATACACGTGTTTCAGGCTTGTTGGGCATAATCAGTGAGGTGAAGCTGTGCCACTCTAAGAACAGTGAGCAAGGGGTCCATGTCTGAATCACCCTGGTAACTTAGGGTGAGACCCTAAGTTAATGTATGCAAAACAAAGGAGGGTCTGGGAATCTCTCTACCAGCACGAACACAGGCCAATTACCTGTTCTTGGGTGAATAACCCCTGGAAGAGACTCTACCAAGTCTTTAGCTCACTGTCCCTTTCACAGAGAAGACATTTCCCTGCATATCAATCTTTGTCCTGCCCAGTGGCAGTCCAGCACCGAAATACTGTGCAATTCTCCTCTGAACAAGAGTTTTGTTTGTTTGTTTGTTTATTTGGTAATGCGCACCAAACCCTCAGGTAGACGGGCGCAGCAGTAAAAGAATTCTAGAGACTTGGTTACAGTGCCTATTGTGGGCAATTACATACATGTAGATAAGGTACAGTACAGTAATAAATGCAATGGAATACAGTATATAGTACAGGGGGTATACCTGAGTTAGGTACAACTCCGGGCCACTTATTTACAATAGGTTTATACAGCATATACAATATTTATGTGCAAGTGCAGATCATATACTACAGTGTAAGGTATCAGAACTCGCTGACCCAGGTGCCAGTAAAAGGCCGGGCTAGGCCAGTGCGTCCAGTGGGGCTAGTGAGGTGACTAGGGTTAAGGGTCGTTGGTGCGGAGCCAGTTAATAGCGCTGTGTCTAAAGCTGGTGTAAGGTAGAGGCCGTCTGAGGTCAATTGGGAGTGTATTCCAATATTGCGCAGCTTTGACTGGGAAGCTGGTTCCACCAGCCGTGGAACGCTTAAATCGGGGGGTTTCAAGCATGAATGAATTGGTGGACCTAGTAGGTCGGATTGTGGATTTCCTCAGGATTTTTTCCGCTAGGTATGGGGGAACTAAGTTGTTTAGCCATTTGGAGGTTATGGAGATAGTTTTGAGGAAGATTCTGTCTTATTTTTAGGCAATGTTTTTTTTTTCCTAACTATAGAGATGTGGTCTCTGGATGGGACATTCAGGGCTGTTCTTAGGGCATTATTTTGCAGTCATTGTAATTTGTCCGTGATATATTTGTTAGTTCCAGAGTACAAGGCGTTGCAATAGTCTAGTCTAGACAAAATTAATGCATTGGCCAGGGTAGTACAACTAATACCAGAGAGGAAAGGTATGGCAGCGCGGATTAGCTTGCAAGTGTACGCTGTTGAGGAGGCGATGGAGCTAACTTGTTTTTTGAGGGTAAGGGCGGAGTCTAAGTAGAAACCTAAGGTTTTTACTACAGGCAGAACTATGATGGTGTTCTTATCAATATTGAAGGAAGTGTATTTTGGGGGTAGTTTTTTTAGGTTAGAGGCGGATCCGAGGAGCAGTATCTCAGTTTTATCATCGTTCAGGCAGAGGCCATGGGTCGCCATCCATGCCTGAATGAGGATGTATATCTTGTTCACCAAGGCCAGGTCGGTTTCATAGTTGCCCGTAAGGGGTATGAGGATCTGGGTATCATCTGCATAATTTGTGTAGGTGATGCCCAGCTTGTCCAACATATCAAACAGTGGCTTGGTGAAGATATTATACATGGTGGGTGAGACACAGGAGCCCTGTGGGACTCTGCATGTTATTTGAATCGGATCAGCACAAGTTGATGGTGAGAAGACGGTCATAGTCCGGTTAGCTAGAAAGGATTGGACCCATGCTATAGCATCCCCTGTGAAGTTGGTAGTGATCTTGAGGTGGCTGCATAAGACTGCATGATCCACCAGATCAAAGGCGGCCGACAGGTCCAGTAGGAGAAGCAGGGCCATTTTTCCACTATCCTTCAGCTCCTCAATTTTTGTCTTGAGGTCAAGCAAGGCTGGTTTGGTGCCATGGAGGGGGCGGAAGCCTGATTGTCGGGTGCCTAGCAAGTGGTTAGCTTCCAGGTAGTCCTGAATTTGTAAGTATGCCACTCTGTCAATAATTTTGAGAAGGAAATGCACTGTCGTGATAGGTCTGTAGTTAGTCGAGGATTTGTTTTTTAAGTAAGGGGAGGACCCAGGATTCTTTAGGGTTAGTTGGTACTGTGTTGGATTTAAAGGAGGAGTTTATAAGTTTCGAGATGAAAGGGGCAAGATCCCTGGCTGCGTCCTTTATTATTTGCGCTGGGCAACTGTCTCCCTTGCAGTTAGGTGGTTTCAGTGAGAGAATCACTTTTTCGGTGTCTACAACCGATTTGGTTCTGAAACTGAAAGGAGGCATAGTGTTTGATTCGAGGGTGGGTGGTGGTTTATGATCAGGGAGAGGAAGGGAGTCCTTTTATTGTGTTATTTTGTGTTGGAGGGTAGTGAATTTGTTGGATAGGGAAGTTTGTATGTTAGTACGCCATGTCTTATCCTTGGGAGTAGTGTCTATAGGTTGTAAGGGGGATTCCATTTCACAGAGGATGGAGAAGAGTTCCTTAGTATTTGACTTAGCTTTCGTGTTTCTGTCGTTAAAGAGTTTTATTTTTGGATTAGTTATTTCTTTCTTATAGAGCTTGGATAGCTGGGTTAGGATAGCTTTATTATTTTCAGTAGGAGAGTTGCGGCAGATGGCATGAAGCTTTCTTATTTGTTTTCTTAGGTCCTTAAGCTAAGGTGTGAACCAGGCATTCAGGTGGACATCCTGCTTGCCTTTGCGCTGTTTGATTGGAGCAATGGTGTCTAATGCGGAGGTCGTAGCTTTGTTAAAAGGTGTCCACTAGAGTGTCAGGGTCTGTGTTATTGTCAAAGCTATTGATGATTGGGAGGAGGAGCGGGATTAGTTTTTCTGAAGTAATGTCTTTCTTACTTCTAGTAGAGAGGGGTGCTGTCATGTTGATGATTTTGGGGCTCAAGAGGTCAAGTGTGGCAGTGAAGTTTATTAAGTAGTGGCCCCACCAGGCTTGTGGGACAATGTCAGTGATAGCAATATTGCAGTTGAGGTCAAATACCCAGTCGAGGGTTCTGCCTTTAATATGAGTCGGGCGAGGACTTTTTGGGTGACCCCATGGTCATTGAGTAGGGCTACGATAGTGTCAGCATGTTTGTTATAGGGGTCATTAAGGCCAATATTGAAATCATCCAGCAACAATGTTTGGGAGTGGTTTTGAGAGTTGTTCATTATAAGGTGGGTGAGGTCATCTTCGAAGGTCCCCAATGGTCCCGGAGACCTGTAAATCAAATGGATGGTCAACGTGCGGATGTGAGATAACAGCAGTTTTGCTGTGAGTAATTCACAGGAGGAGCATGAGGGAGAGGTGACAAGCCTAATTTGCAAGTAAGTTTTATGAATAATGGCTAGGCCACCTCCTTTAATATTCGGTCTATCTACCCTAAGGATCTGGTAGCTGTCCGGTATGGCTATCATCAGGGTGGGTCATGCAGCCTTGTGGAGCCAGGTCTCTGTTATGGCCAGTAGGTCCAGGTTATCATTGTTTAATAGGTCTGCAATGTCCATGGCATGGGCAACCATAGATCAAGCATTAATGAGAGATCCTGTTAACATTAGGGAGCACTTGGGGTTAGGATTCTGAGCAGGGTTGGTTAAGTGATTATTTTGTGCTTCTTTAAGTGAGAGCGAGCTGTCACTAGGTTTGGGGCACTCGCTTGGCCGAGTGGTAGGGGGTGGGTACTGGTCCAGTAGTGTTATTTGTTTGATTTCTTTTCGGTTCATAGATACATGGTAGTCTTGACCTGAGTCTCATGTTTCTGTCTAAAGGTGGGCTGGTGTTGTAGGTGGCGGAGGCCATGATGATAGTGAGGCTGGCTGCGATAATGAGGGACAGGGTGTTAGTTGTCTTACTCATGTTGGGTGGGGCAGTTAGGTGGTAGGCACTAAGCTAGCGTAATAGTGAAAACAGTTGTGATAGAGTACACTTATTTGACAAGGTGCTAGAATCACAGCCTTAGATGAGGACGCATGTGGCTAATTGAAAGCACATTCGCACTAGCTTTAGCAAATTGAGTTCACCTAGATTCGAAAATCACAACAACGATTGAAAAAGCATGTAACTGATTGAAGCACATTCGCATTAGCTTTAGCAAATTGAGTTCACCTAGATTCGAAAATCACAATGATTGAAAAAGCATGTAACTGATTGAAGCAAATTTGTGTACCAACAGCAACCCCATACACGTGTTTCAGCATTGTTGGTCATCATCCGTGAGGTGAAGCTGTCCCTCTCTAAGAACAGTGAGCAGTGAACATCATTTCAAATGTATTGGGACTGCCCCCCCCGATCAAACAGTTCTGGAGAGTGGTAGCCGAAACTGTGAGCGATATCATCGGTCTCCATATCCCGGCTACCTCACTGAAATACTTACTTGGGGATATAGGGAAGGTCGCAATCAAAACAGGACGTCTCTTTGCGGTGGCAGGGGTGGTTGCCAAAAGGAACACTCTTCGGGCCTGGAAGGCCAGGGCTCCACCCCACCAGACAGGCATGGTAGAAAGACTTAATATATGGTCAGGAGACCAAGAAGGCATATGTCAAGAGTTTCATGGCCACCTGTAGACCAAAAGACATATGGGCCACCCTGAGGAGATACCCAAGAACGACCCCAGATTCATCAGATAATGACTCATTCTATTCGGAGGAAGGCCAAGACATAGCACCTTCGGTTTGAACTCTTGTGTTAGCGCTGTGACTATAGGCATATTCTACCAAGATGAACATTATGGAGCAGGCTTCTGAATAATGTTATGTTTCTGTCACCCAATGTTTGAAAAAAGATGTCCTTTACTTATGTTCTGCACTTGTCATTCTCAAATAAAGATTTTAAAATGGTTATCATATGTCAAAAGGTACCATCACACCGCGGCGATCAAACATCATGGTGCATGGCACAGATACCGTTCTCCATCCACTAAGAGAAATCTGGGCACGTTTTGAATAAAGTTTAGGGTAGTAAAGACAAGTTCACAATGGAGTACTACATATAACGAGGAACACTGTAATTCCTAAGCAAGTAATTTGTTAATTTCTCCCATGATGCGTATTCCTAATTCAGAAGGAGAAAATAGACAAACTTTTCTCTGGTCAAAGAGGTAAACATGCAAAGCCAAGGCAAATATAGCACTTGCTGCAGAGACTTCTTGTACAAGGCTTCTTTGTCAAATGCTAATGGGCCCACGGTAATTCAACGGGCCCAAAACCTGTTAATTTTCACCAGTCCAGAATAAAATCCCTTACGTGTGTCCTTTGAGGTGGCTAAATCGATATTCTCAAAATTATGCATCATTCGGCGCTGATACATATCCAACACCCCTCTAACGGCATCAAGAACGTAAGCCAAATGTACCCATGTTGTGTCCAGTACAGGAGCAGCTTAATATCTTAACCTACCAAAATTATGTTACGTTTGCATCCTCAACGTTGTTCGAGGTGACAGATGCCATTTACTACACTTTTTAATGACAATGCTCTCAAAATGTTGCTATGGTCTGTTTAGGTGCACTGGCTCCTCGCATAACTGCCTTAGTGGACAGGAAGAAAATAAGTCTAAAAGCAATGGATAATAACAAATATTACAAACATCACCCAGTGATCCACTGTTATCCTTGGCAACACAGTCTAGTGCCGAAGCTGCCTCTAAAGTAACTAATGATGCATATCAATAGCAGATAACACTTCCCTGGCTTCTCCGCTCAGGGTGAGAGGTTACCTTCAAACTAGCTGTTTTCACACGACTCGGGAGCCTAGCATACTGAATTGCCACACTTTTAAAAATATCTTCAAATTTAGTATTTGAAAATTGCAGAAATATCCATTACAGTGTGAGATTGGAACCTACCTATAAAGAATCAATACATAGACAAGATTGGTGTATCCTCTGCATCTGAGGCTCGCCGCCTTTGAGTCCCATTTTACTTTGTGCTGGGGGATGTGTTGAGGCCCAATGCCCACCTTACTTCTTTGCTAAAACAAATCCATTATTATAGCCAAACAGTCGAATTATATATAATACAACGTTTAGTGCACTGCCTTTATTTTCTACTCTTTACAGTGCTCATTCTTCTGAAAGGAAATGTATCATTACTTATGAAATCAGGAATCTTTGCTATCTTATTTAGATGTTAACACTAACTTCAGCCGGTAGGACCAGCAGGTAACGACCCATCAGTCTGAGAAAATATGTTCAAGCAAAGTATGGGCCTTTAATAAAGACTGTGGTACTTCTACCAGCAGGTGCATGTTCTCTATGATGAAAACCAAACACAACATGGAGGCCACAGGAATAGGAAAGGGAAATCTAAAGGAGGAGACCCAGTCAGCATGGCCCATGGGGAACAATGAGGATTTCCACAGATGGACTGATGAGGAGAGATCAGAGGGCCAATGAACAGAGATGGTGAGTCGGCAGGTCCAATTACTTTGTGAATAAGGTGACCTCCCCATTATTTGTTTGTGTTACTTTTTGAGAATTTGGAGCACAGCATGCGCTTATTTATTTTATTGTGCATTTGTTAGGCGCTTATACAACAAGTAAATTGTGTTTCAAAGCGCCCACATGGCAACAGAACAGGGAGGGAACATGGGACTGAAACAATACATACACTTGAGGATAAAAACTATTCTACTAGGCTTTTTTGAGTATTCAGAACGTGCAAGTGCAGAGAGAGAGAGAGCCTCAAAACGCCCTAACTAGTTATTAGTCACTAACCAACGATAAACAAAATGAATAAAGCAAATGGTGACTGGATGTCTGATGCGATCATGTCGCACTTACTTTTCCATGTGCCTAGATCACAGAAAGCATCAACAAATGAATTCATGAATAGACCTGTATGACGTAGATGCAAGCTCGGAATTGCCGGAATGTCTTCTGGTCATAATTAAGGAAACACCACTCCTGACGAAGAAGAGATCACTCATCTACAGTGTCCCCCTCGCAACCCCCCCCCGAGTTTTACATATCGAGTTACGTCACATTGACAGCACCCATGGTTGCAAATGACACAAGACTTATAAATTCAAGACCCCGTTGATAGGCTGCGTAACTCGGTACATGCCCTGCATATTAAGATGCGATTCGGGCAAGACCTGCATTTCTAATGCCATCAATTGTTTCATTTGCAGATGATCCACTGACGCAAACAAATAACTATCAAGAAGTATCCATGTCTGTACTTGTGGGAAATGCCTCCAACCTTCACAAAAATAGGGTTGTCTGCAATATTGCCTTTAATAGCTCTCAACCAACAAACACACAGAGAATTCATTAGGTTTCTGCAGCATTCCTTTCACTACAGCTTGTAAAACCACTGACTCGCTGAAACCGGCGAGGTGGAAATAATTGCTTTTAATCCAGAAATTGTGATCGCCCAATAAACCCTTTGCTGCCAGTACAACAGAGAAATATCCAGCAAGCCCAAGCTGCGGTGAATGACTGGTGCTGCCAGCTTAATAGTTAACTTGATAGAAAAAGGAATCTATTTTCCTCCATTACAAATCTAATACAATTTCCAATAATCCTGCCATTCAAACCAGAGCATGCAGATAACCCCAAATGCACAAATCAAAGAAATAAAGCAGGTTCAGGTGCACGTATAATAAAATCAAACGCATACTTGCAGGAATTCAGAGCAGATAAATGCTGGCATATTAGTAATCTAGTTTCTTCCCTTAAAAGAGGCATTTACAAACGTATTTACAATAGGTAATTGACGAAGGACTATGGGGGGAAGCTCATTGTTGAGCATTGCTGTTATCAATGGAAGAGGTATTAAGAGAGCAGCTTACTCCTACATAAACCGACAACCACCCTACTCTACAATAGCATCACACACCTGCCTACCTGCCTCTAGACAACAAGCATTGTACAAATCAAGCACCCAATACACCCCCAACACCATCCTCGCCACCTCAACATACCCCTACACTAACTGGCACACAAGCAATAGGATCTGGCGTTCTGAACCCCAACAAAACTCTACATTTGCATTTGTATTTATTTGGTATTTATATAGCGCCTTAAGCCAAAGCGCTTAATAATGCAAAAATATAAAAACGGTACAATAGTAAATAATGATACTTGACAATAGGGGCATGAAACTCAGCCGTGCTGGAACAGATGTAATTTCAGCAATTTGCAAAATAAAGAATATGTGGTGATAGATTGTAGAGAAAGAGGGAGATGATTCCAATGGAAGGGAGCAAGGTGTGCAAGTGTACAGAATCGTGATTGGGCACAAGGAGAGGTTGGAACTACCAAGCGAAACTGAGAACTAGAGCGAAGAGAGCGGGAACAGTGTAGACGAGACCGGTGCACATAGGTAATCAGGAGTAAGACCATAAAGTGATTTGAATACCAGACAGAGAAAATTTAATTTAAGCTGTGCGTGGAAAGGAAGCCAACCCAGTGTGAGAAGAGCAGAGTATAATAACACATAAGAGGTTAAGCAAAAGAGTGTCCAAATAGCAGCATTGATTTTAGAGGGGTAAGTCGAGAGTTAGGAAGACTAAAGAGAGGATATAACTAGTTTAGTTGCGTCAAAAGTTAGGAAAGAGCGAACTTTTGAAATATTAAATAAATGATAGCGGCAAGCTCCAGAAGAAATGGATTTATGAAGTTTAATTGATAGAGCGGAGTCAAAATAGAGTCCCAGATTGCGAGCAGTAGATACAAAGAAAAATTGAGAGGGAGGAAAAGAAATAAATGGAGGAGGAATAGGAGAAGGAATAGCAGACGAGAGGGAAAAAAGCAGTTCTGTTTTGTAGTATTGAGTGTGAGGTAGTGGGAGAACATCCATGTTTTGATGGCCATTAAACATGAAGACAGCTGGGTATGAATATCAGATGAGAAAAAGGAAAAAGATAGAAAGAGCTGGGTGTCCTCAGAATAGAAATGGTGAGATCATAAGAAATAACTTTAGCCAGAGGGGAATTGTAGAGAGAAAAAAGAAAAGGCCCTAAGAGGGTGGGAGTCAGAGGTTGTCCCACCCCAAGAAACTGAAAATGGCTGTTGGGACAGGTGAGGTTTAAACCAGGACTGAACAGAGACAGATTAACCGAAAGAAGACAGAGAAGTTAGCAGACGTGAATGGCCAACAGCGTCAAAAGCATCAGAAAGATCTAGTAGAATAAGAATAGAAGACTGTTTAGACTAGCGGTTCGTTAAGGACTGAAAGAAAAGCAGATGACGTTGGTAAGGGGGACAGCGAGGAATCAATAGCAAGGCAGAGGGAGGCCACTTTGGAGGAGAAAAAAGAAGCAATATCAGAGGCAGATAGAGAAGAATTAAGCAAAGTATCCAAAGTTGGAGAAGAGAGAAGATGTGAAAGTTTGAAAAAGGTGTCGTGGATGAGCTGATTGGGCATGAAGGATATCCGAAAAATAAGACTGGTTAGCAGCTAGAAGACAAGATATGATATGAAGAATAGGAATTAAAGTCGTCCTCTTGTTTGTAGTGAAACCATTGCCTTTCAAGTAAGTGTAGAGAACGCTGCATTGACTGAAGGTGGGTAGAAAGCCATGGTTGAGAAGGTCTGCAAGACGGGTTAAAAGGAGAGGCAGGATAGAGCGTGTCGAAAAAAAGTACAACATACCATAAACACATCACGTACACAAATATAAAACACAGCTTGCCTCACACAGATGATTTAACAGCAACCTCGGTTCTTCTCCCACTAAAGCACTCATTTTCACTGCAGAAGAAAAAAGTGCCAATAGGCCACTGACACGGCAAAAGCCAAGTTATTACAAGTCCCTTTTGAATACTCTGTATAGCCTGTTCTCTTAAGCCAAGTCTGCAGTGTTATGTAGATTCATATTTTTATCACATACACCATGAAGATAGATGCAGGCTCACCTCTCTTGTTTGAGAGATTTCTGCCTTTTCTTGCAACAGATGTTTTTAGTAAACTCACTTAAATCTCTCTACCGTCTACTGTGGGCTTATCTCTTCACTGCACTGAAAATACGCAGATGTGACCACAATTTACAATATGGATAATACAGAAGTCATGGCACAGGAGAACAGAGTAAACTTCTCAGGGGGCAAGAAAGTAAGAAAAATAACGTATACGAGAATAAGAGGCGACATTGCTTTAATGAGTCACAGAAAAGAACGTACATTACAGAAAACAATTGCATATGCTAGGAAAGATATGAAGCAAAACCTACTTCTATATTTACTTACTCAGGCGAACACGGCTAGACCCTGCCCCCAAGAAATTGGTTAACTATCCCCTTCAAGCACGGGCTACCCCATTAGATGTTCACTAAGCAATTAAAAAACGATCATTTTCCCTAGCATTATAGCTTCAGGGCTTTGTTTGCAACAATGCGGCAAAGCATCTTGAAGCCATGCCAGAATGTGACAGGTCTGGAACATTAGAGCGGGTCAGCGTTTCTTCCTTGTTGCAGCACACCCAGCTGCTAGTTGCAAGTGACATCCAATTACGTTAACGCTCTGTAATGCGAAATCCTTGTCCTTTATTTTTCGATTGTTCCACAGAGTGACTGTACACGATCTTATGTCAGTCACGGTATGCGCGAGAGACAGACCTATCTCTATAAGCGTCTGCCTGAGGATTTTCTATTTAGGGATCAGACATGAGACTTCGAAATGGAAAGACTGGTGCCCCGATTTACTGGCACAACCGTGTAGGTACCTTTTTTCAAACTCTGATCTGGGCACAGCTGGCCAGTATTTACAGGCAGCATGAGTCTGGGAAGCACAGTCACTTGCACTGAAAAGAAAACGTTCACACAGAAACACACGATGTCCCGGTGGTCAGCGAGTACATGCTTTCTCAAAATACAGACTTCTCTGCAGAGGATGGGCGGATTCAATTTCCCTTGGTTGAGTGTAGGTGGCATTATGTTTCTGTTCATGTGTGACACTAGCCATACGTTAGGATTAGATTCAGACAAGATGGGTGGAGATAACGTATAAACCCAAGCCATTAGAATCAATGCAACCACTTAGAGCCTAGTGCTGACGGCCTTGGGCTGGTTTGCAGAAGAGAAAGCAGAGATCTTATCCAACAAGAACAGTTGGAAAAGAAACACTATCTAGCCGACTAACAAAAACACTGCCAATGAACACCCTCTACAAAGTTCCTCTGTCTAGTGTCCCGGGAAGCATGGGCATCCTTTTAATGTAGCGTTTGATAACACTATTGATTGATAGGTATGCGCCTATACACAAGTAATTCAAGGTGCAACCAGGCAGGGAGGGGAACACGGGAGAACAAGGCAAGCGATCTTACTAGGCCTAGTATCATTTCGATCATACAAGGGCGCAGACAAGAAGTGCATAGGGATGGGGTGGAATAATGCCCTGGATTAAGCGCAAGGAAGGAAGGGCCTCCAATGGGAACATGCCCTGGGCGGTGGGGAGTGGAGCAGGTAAGGTGTCCTATTTGACTCAAAGGAGCACCAGACACCCAATCAACGTAACTGAGCAGGGGGAAGGGAAGGATAGCAGAGGGAAAGCAGAGAAAAAGGAGGTGCAGCCACCGGGGCCAGTGAAGGAATTTCAGAGCCGCAGAGATGCAGTCGCTGAGCTTGAGGCCAAGGATAAGAATTTCAGTCCTGTTTTGATGAGTTGCAGAGGGCGGAGTGTAGAGTTAGGTAGATTGAGAAAGGGAATGTTGCAATAGTAAAGTCTAGAGAGAACCAGGGCTCTGGAGAAACTGAGCTTCTGGGGGAAGGTGAGAAAAGGTAGAATACCTCTGAGGAGGTGCAGTTGGAAATGGGACTTTTTGGAGATGTCTGTGATGTGTGGAGAGACGGAGAGAGTGGAGTTGAAGAAGACCCCGAGGTTTCTTGTCTCACAAGAGGGTGAGGGCACAGGGCCAAGGGAGGCCGGCCAGAGTGAAAGGGGAAAAGCAGGAGCAGGGGTCCCCATCTCTATTGAGATTATTTTCAACATACCAGGCTTGTCACGGTCTAACCTCCAAGTCAGATATAGCTAAAATAACCACCTGGTTCTGTGGCAGGTTTTGCAGCAGCGCAAGGCTCTAGTCTAGGGACTGTTGGATCTCTGCCCTTATCATAAGAGAAACCTGTACACCTGACCAAGTAACAAGTTTACTATTGGAGAGAGAAAATGTCACTGGCCTACCCCAGAGCATCTAGGAAGCAAATCTTACAACCCATGTGTAAATGATTAACATTAGATGACATCAGTAAATGACTTGCACAATTTTATCATTAAACAAGCATTTTGTACTCGCAATATAAACACAAAGAATGCTCTCACACATATTTAACATTTATATATTTACTAGCTGTTCCCAGCGTATGCTATGCCATTCTAGCATTTCTTGAAGGTCAATATTAGTCGGTAATTCATAGGGTCACTTCTTAAATATCAGAATTACCACTGATCGCTTCCGGGAAGGGGGCGTAGGTCCCTGTGACTTATTAATGGTCATTGAAAAGGCTAAACATATCAGATGCAATGAGATGTATGCGCAGTATAAGAAGAGTATTTAAGTTCCATCGATCACACGGGCCTCTATGTGTCTTTGTAGATACTTAATTGTCAACCTTGTTCCATTGCAGAGTCCCAGTGATGGCATAAGATTGCGTAGTATCATAATTACAGCATTCATTTGAAATGTGAGCCAGTATAACTGTTCATTGACACTGGAACAGTCGTGCCCTGTGTGAAGAGAAGTGGGGGGTGGAAAGATGCAACTTCCAAATGCTTGCAATAGTGGAAGCTGTCCGTGTAGAACCATGATCATTCTGTATGTTGAAATGGTAGCTGTTGTTGAAGTGGGTGCACTTTGCCAATGGGACAACAGAGGGTAACCTAACACTGAGAAATTGCATGAGCTGAGTACAGAAGCATACCTAAATATTTTATATAGATAGATAAATTCTCTTGTTGAGATAATATTTGAACATTAAAAATAGTGTTAAAAAACAGTGCAGCGATGCAAGAAACTAGGACTAGAGACCCCCACTCCCTAGATATGATGCTGGGAACTGGAGTTCGAACATCAGGCACCCTGCCACACTATATACATACAATATGGGAACCACAAAGCATTGCTTTTTGTAGAGATATCTTTGTGGAACGTATCCTACACATTTTTGAGGAATTGAAATATATGTATAACACTCCCGCAGGACAATTCATAATTTACATAACCTTAAACATAGCTACTAGACAGCACTGGAACACGTTACCCGAGGAAACCCCAACAGACTCTGTTTTAAACACATTATATGAAAAGGGCAACGTCAACGTCCAAGCAAAGCATGCAGATTTTAAGATCTGAGAGCCATGGGAGGATGATTTGGGTCACATATTTAAAGAGACACAGTGGTATACTAAACTGTTACATCTTACAATGATACCATGGAACCAGTGGTTTAAAGTAATCCAATATAATCTCCTATATATTGCATACTTAACAACTTAAAGGTTAACTCAATTATTCCCTAATACATCACACAATTAACCCAAATGCCTATTACAAAATGCAGATTTGATGCATATATTCTGGAAATGCCCACAAATTGCATTGTACTGTGAAATGATGCAATGAACACAGACAAGCGCAGGAGTGGAGGGAGACCCTGATGAACCGAGGCCCTGCTGGCTGGGCCTAAACTCAAGAGCAATGAATAAAAAGGGTTTTGTGAAACTTGTGAAATTGGCAAACATATTGGCTATCACGATAGCTACACCATAGTAGTCGAAAAGCGTTTAAGCATTGAGATGTGGGTGTCTGACTTACAACAATGGGCCAGAGCAGAACTTTCAAATTTATGAGCATTTAGCCAGTTTATTTTGCTGAATGACAATTTGGATAAATTTGTTTTGGCCGATTTTGCCACTTTTTTTTACCACAAATATCAGGGGTGGGGGAGAGCCTGTGCACCCAACCTTGCAAACTGCAACCCTTTTCTATATACCTTACCCCAACTTATCATCTACATATTTATGGTAAATAAAGCAGCAAAAATATAGAAAACAAATTTGGTGAAATGGACATTCGGCAACAGTGGGTAATATTGAACTATCCATACTTCAACAGAATCATTATAAACATGCTCATACTAGTCAGGAGACTGTGTAATGACATTAACAAGAGCTACGGACGATAGGCCACCCTGAATGACGTCTATCATTTTTTAACAGACTAAGAGTGATATGCTTTGAACAAAAAAAAAACGATACATGTACAAGTAGCACCATTACGTGATAACATTTATATGCAGGCATGACTTTCAGCCTCATTACAGGTAAAGTAATGAGGCTGCAGTAAAAAATGGCAGTAAAAAATGGCAGTGATGCAGTAAAAAATGGCAGTGATGAAGCGGTAGAACAAGTTACTTATCTTACCTGGTAACGTTCTTTCAATGGATGTTCCTCCGACGTATTCCAAATCTTTGACAGTAATGACAAAATGGCAGTGATGCAGTTAAAAATGGCAGTGATGAAGCGGTAGAACAAGTTACTTATCTTACCTGGTAACGTTCTTTCAATGGGATGTTCCTCCGACGTATTCCAAATCTTTGACAGTAATGATCACAGGTGAGCTGCTTAGGAAAACGTTTTCGGCGTAGGCGTCCTCAGTCGATGACGTCGATACGCTGTCCCTCGAGGGCCTCCGTCAATGGTCGACGTCACCAGATGTTATATCTAGGACGCACGTAGCCTCAGTTGTAGTTTTTTCCCCAGAACATGTGTCACCAATCTCCTGCCAGTATGACTACAGAAAGCCTTGCGGAAACGTAAGCTGCAATCGCACAAGAAATTCTGTAGAGGGGCAGGCAGGGAGGGTACAATGTGGAATACGTCAGGGGAACATCCCATCGAAAGAACGTTACCAGGTAAGATAAGTAACTTGTTCTTCGAAGGGATTGTGTCCTCCGTCGTATTCCACATCTTTGAAAGACTCCCAAAGCAGTACCAACGTATGGAGGTGGGAAAAGAATTTACAATTGCATCGATTTAGAATGCCCAATCAAATTGCAGAATAGAGGACTGCCTTACCAAAGGCCAAATCCTGCCCATGGATGGAGTCCAAGGAATAATGTTTCACAAAAGTATGGACAGAGGCCCACGTCGCTGCTTCGCAAATATTTCGAATCGGAACACCTCTCTGTAGGGCAGTGGAGGCAGCCATACCCCTAGTAGAATCAACCCGTAAGCCTACTGGAGGGTCCTTTCCCGCCAAACGGTAACTCTCAGAGATCGTCAAAATGATCCATCAGGATAAGGACTGTTTAGAAACAGCGGACCTAAACGCCTTCCAGCATAACCAATAAAGAGCTGATCGTCCACTCTGACCCGGGACATCCGTGAGAGACAGAAACTCAAAGCTCTCCTAGGATCCAACCTATGGAGCCTCTCCTCTTCCTTACCAGGATGTGGAGGAGGATAGAACGCCGGAAGAATTACCTTCTGGCTCAGATGGAAGTCCGCCACAACCTTCGGAAGAAAAGAAGGCCGAACCCTAAGGAAATCCATGTCCTTATGGTACACATTGAAGGGTGGTTTGACGGAAAGTGCCTGCAACTCACTCACTCTGCGTGCGGAAGTAACCGCAACTAAAAATATAGTTTTTTTTGTTGAGGTAGTGCATGGCCACTGTATTGTCTGTCATAATCAGGACATTCTTCCCCCGCACAGACGGCAGAAAAGCCTTCAGGGCTAGCCTGACAGCCCGCAGCACTAACAGATTGATGCGGAGTCTGGATTCCGATAGAGACCAACGGCTGCTGGCCGTCAACTCGTTGGCATGAGCTCCCCAATCCGCGAGGGATGCCCCCGTCACAATCGTCACCGCCGGCCAAAATGAAGCACCCTTCATCAGATTGCCTTCGACGGCCCACCACAGAAGATCCTGTGCGACCGAGGGCGGAATCTGAACGGGATCCGACATCCTGCCGGAGAACTCTGACCACTGCATCTAGAGAGATCTCATCCACAGCCTGGCCTCTGGCACCAGAAAAATGCAGGATGACATGAGGCCGAGCAACCTCAAGAACTCGAACGCCGGGAGACTCTGGGCACGTTGAAACTTGTCCACCATCTGCAGAATGTGATGAGCCCTAACCTGGGGAGGCGAACACAGCCCCTGGGATGTGACGAGCACTGCTCCAATGTACTGGAGCTGCTGGGTAGGTGTCAAATGGGACTTCTTTAAATTGAGGGAGAATCCCAGCGTGTGAAGGGAGTGGCTTGCACGGGAGAACGCGCCCTGATCAACCAATTGTCCAGGTAGGGGTAGATGTGAATCCCCCCTTTCCTGAGATACGCTGCCACCACCACCATCAGCTTGGTGAAGACCCTCGGGCGCAGGTCAATCCGAACGGCAGGACCCGAAACTGAAAATGCGAGTCGCCAACCATGAACCTCAGGTACTTCCTGTGCTTTGGATGAATCGGCACATGAAAGCAAGCATCCTTGAGGTCTAGAGACACCAACCAATCTTGCAGTTGAAGGGCCTGGAGAAAGAGTTACCATCTTGAACTTGTCCTTCCTGAGGAGTTTGTTCAGCCCCCGCAAGTCCATGATGGGTCTCAAAACCCTGTCTTTTTTCAGGATCAAAAAATAAGGGGAATACCATCCCTTCTTCCTCTCCGCAACAGGCACCAGTTCTATGGCGCCTTTCTCCAGCAGGGATAGGATTTCCTGTGCAAGGAGCGGATCCGGACGCTTCAAAGAGAGCTTCCCCGGTGGATTGTTGTGAGGCCTAATAAACATTCTAATAAAGTGCTTCTTGCTCCAACAAGTCTCTCACTTGGACTTGACCAACAGTTCAAAATCTTCAACCAGTCTGTATCTCTCCACTTGTGGTAGAGAGTTCCACACAACCTCTTAGAAAATAAGGTTTACGTTACTTACCTGTAACTATTGTTCTCCAGCATGGATCTGGCATGGATTCACATGCTCAAGAGTATTCCCAGTTGTCAGGCTTGGAATCCTCAGTAAAAGAAAAAACGGTTTCGCTTTAATTTTAAAACTGTTTTTCTCCTTTAAATCAATCACTGTGTTCTTTGTCATACTGCCCCCATCCAATGACAGGCCTCTTCCTAAGCCCCACCTCTGGCAGCCATCTTCAGATTTGGTAAGCAGGTAAAGTGGCAGTATGACCAAGAAGAGCCGCGGAGGGGCCAGACGGAGAGTTTGCATGTGAATCCATACCAGACCCATGATGGAGAACAATAGTTACAGGTAAGTAACTTAAACCTTCTCCAGCATGGGGTCTGCCATGGATTCACATGCTCATGAATAACTAATAGACAGCAGTACAACATTACACAACCACGGGAGGTGGCAAGGCTCAACAGGAGCTATTAACTCTTACCTCTGGAACAACTCGCATCAAGCAAGGCCTTCCCATGGTTCACAGTACCAAAGTTCACAAACAATGGAGAAGTCTTCCCAAAACTCTTTGTGCGCGTCATGTAGAACTTCAAGGCACGATCAACGTCCAGCAAGTGCAAGACCCTCTCTCTGCCGGCGACGGTTTCAGGAAGAAAACTGGCAACACCAAAGGCTTGTTGAGGTGGAATTCCGACAGAACCTTAGGCATAAGGAATGGTGCGTACGCAGTACGACCCTTGTTTCGTGGAAATTCTGGTACATTTGCTTGCAGGACAGGGCCTGGATCTCACCTACACAAGGTGATGGCCACAGGGAAAGCCGTCTTCCACAAGAGATACTTGTGTGGGGCCTGATGCATGGGCTCAAAGGGGGCCCCCACGAGCATTGTCAGAACCACGGGTTCCGGAGCCTCCATCGGTGGGCAGGGTCACAAAAGGCCCTTGAGAAACTCCTTGACAGGTCTGTGGGACCACAGCGAGGATCTCCCAAGGACCTGGTGTAGCGGGAGATGGCAGCCAGATGTACCTTGATGGATGCATGAGCCAGTCCATCTTTTGCCAAGGACAGCAATTATGGAAGGAGCTGAGGAGACGTGACCCTCAGAGGGGTAATGTACTGCGACCAGCACCACGTAGCAAAACACATGCACTTATGGCCGTAGCACTTCAAAGTTGAACATGGCCTGGCCTTGGTGAGGACCTCCCTGGCGTCAGCTGCAAACTCATAACCTCCAAACTCTAAGGCGGCAGGAGCCAAGCGTTCAGATTCAGCGATCCTGGGTCGTGATGACGGATTGCGCCCCCCTTGCTGGTGAGCAGATCCGGAACCACGGGCAACTTGACTGGAGGCAACGACGATGGCTGAGAAGGTCCGGATACCAAATCTGCCTCGAACATGCCGTGGCGATGAGTATCATCTTGCATTGACACTGTGAGTGTGTTGATGACTCGTAGCACAAGAGGGAACAGAGAGAATGCGTACAGAAACAGCCCTTCCCACGGGAAGGCGAACACGTGCTCCTCAGCTGGTGGAATCTGCTGGTAAACCTCTGGCATTTGGAGGTCGCTGTCGTGGCAAACAGATCGATCTGGGGTCTGCCACATTCGACGAACAGGTGGTCCACCTGATCAGATCATGACGAATCTCCCACTCGTGGCAGGAGCGCAGATCCCTGATGAGGAAGTCTGCAATGGTGTTCTTGACTCACGCCAGGTGGAGAGGGACGAGGAACATCCCCTGTCTGACAGCCCTGTGCCAAAAGTCCTGAGCTTCGTTGGAGAGCGCCGGGTATCGAGTGCCCCCCCTGCTTCCAGATGTAGAACATGGTGGTGGTGTTGCCATGAAGATACTCACCACCTTGCCTTTCAGAGACGGTAGAAACAAATTGAGGGTCCAGAACACTGCCCTTAGCTCCAGGATGTTGATATGCAAATCCTTCTCCTCCGGCAGCCACAGGCCTCTAGCGTGCAGATGACTGGTGTGCCCTCCCCAATCTTCCAGGGAGGCATCATGGTGACCGTCTCCTGGTAAAGGGGGGAGGGGTTTGGAAATCCTGTGCCTTGCGCAATGTTATAGCGGACACCCCACCACTCCATTGCCCATCGGAACTCCTCATTGAGAGGGATCTCGTCCGTGAAACTTGTATGGGTCGTACTGAAACTTGCAGAGACGGACAAGGTAGATGCAGGACATCATCTTGCCCAGTAACGACTTGATGGCCCGCCCCGTGGCCATCTTCACTGACAACAGTTGTTGCACCTTTCCTTGAATGGCTGCTAGCCTCTCCTGCGAGGGCGATGCCAGGCAAGACACTGTGTTGAGTCTGGCACGGAGGAACAGCATATTCTGCAATGGCGTTAAGCAGGACTTCAGATAGTTGACAGAGAATCCCAGATCTGTCAATAGTCGGTTGCCTTTGTGTGTTCGTCGGCCAGCTCCCGCGAGTGGGCGCCTATCAGCCAATTGTCCAGGTAAAGGTTTATGTGTATGCCCTGCAGACATAGATGCACCTCCACTGGTGCCAGGCATTTTGCAAAAACTCTTGTGGCTGACTTCAAGCTGAATAGTAGGGCCTTGAACTGGAACTGCTGGGCAAGCACCACGAAATGTAGACATTTCCGATGTTTCTTGTGAATGGGGACGTGGAAATAGTCCTCCAGGCCCAACGACGTCAAGAAATCCCCTTTTTCCAGGTGGCCGGGTGTGTGCTGCAATGTGACATTCCTGAATTCTTGGAACTTTAAGTACTTGTTCAGACATTTAGGTGCAGGATGGGTCTCCAGCCCCCTGTCTGACTAGAAAGTATCTGGAATAGACTCTGGAGCCCCTGAGCCGTTAGGGGACTAGTGCTATCGTCTCTTTTCGTAGCATGTCTCACACCTCTTCCAAAAGTTGAGTGATGTGCTGCTTCTGACGGGGAACCGGCGAAATACGAGGACACCCGAGTTGGAACTCCAAGGTGTGCCCCTGGACGAGAGCGTCCAGCACCCATCTGTCAGTGGTGATCTTCCTCCACTCGCTGACAAACCTTGTCAGCCGGCCTCCCACTTGTTGGCCGGTTCAGGCTTGCTTGGGCAACGGCAACGCTGTACTCTGCCACTGTAGGCCTGGGAGCGTCTTTTGTAGGCTTCTTGCGTTGAGGACTGGTAAGGCTGTCTGTAAAACGTGGAGAAACCTTTTGATGACCTGATCGATTTTCCCCTGGAGGAGCGAAAAGAAGAGCGGTGGTGCTGGAGTGTGCCATGGGAATGGGCCACCTCCGTATCTCTCTTGATGGCCTGAGCAAGTGCAAGACCCTCTCCGCCGGCGACGGTTTCAGGAAGAAAACTGGCAACACCAAAGGCTTGTTGAGGTGGAATTCCGACAGAACCTTAGGCATAAGGAATGGTGCGTACGCAGTACGACCCTTGTTTCGTGGAAATTCAGGTACATTTGCTTGCAGGACAGGGCCTGGATCTCACCTACACAAGGTGATGGCCACAGGGAAAGGTATTTTCCCCACCAAAGGACGTGTCAAATACCTTTGCTTGGACCTCCTGACGGAAGTTAGTGTGCATCATCCATCCCTGCCGACGAAGGCAGACACTGTTCCCCCTCTGCCAGAACCCTGTGTCAGCATCGTCTACTGCCACCGTGATGGCATGGTCCAATGCCACTTCCCCCTCCTGAAAAAAGGTGAGGGATTCCATCTTTTTATCGTCAGGGAGGAACTCCAGTATTGTTCCTAGCTTGTACCACAATTCCCTGTCGTACCTGGCTAGGATCGCTAGGGCGGTGGCCGCCTTGATTGTGGACGTCGCTGTGTAAATCACTTTCTTCTACATGGCATCGATCCTTTTTCCCCTCGCTGTCCGGAGGGACAGACAACGATGAGGATGGGTTAGCCGACCGTTTCCTTGTGGCCGCCAACACCACCGAGTATGGAGATGGTTGCGGCCTCAGGCACTTCGGTGCGGAGTCCGGCATCCTATACTTCTTCTCCAACCTATCCCGCTTAGCTGGTGCCGTGCAAGGGTTTTTCATTGGGGCCAGGCCCTCCTCCCAAATATCGTCCAAATAAGGCACAGCCATGACAGTCTTCCTTTTGGCCTCTCGCCTTTGATATAAGAAGCCCTCCTTTTTGGTTTCCTCAGGCACCAGCTGAAATAGCTCGTAGGCCCCGACGATCATAGAGTGGAACGATCAACCTCATCCAGTGGGGAAACCCTGTGAGGGGCATCCGAATGTGGTGATTCATTGTGCGCTGGGACCAATCTTTGTCTTCATCCGTGCTCGTGGTCGTATCCGTCCCCGTCTCTGGGTCCGCCCGGGGGGACGGGGGCAGGGCCTGACGCAGTGGAGGAGGTTGATATGGGGGCATCAGGTGGCGCTTACTCTTTTTAGATGGCAGCGCATGTTCTGGTTATTGGGAAGAGGGAAGTCGTCTTTCTGGAGGCCTCCGTATGAAGGGAAGACAGTCACCCCTTAAACAAGCTGCAATACCTAGGCAACAGACGTTACCCTCCCACCACTGTGGCACGAGCCCGCCAATCCTCCCACCAACTGGGCAAACGTGAGGGGAGAAATTAAATTGGCTTTGATTCACTGCTGTTGTTTTCTGCTGGACCCGAGAAGCTCCCCTGCCCATTCCGGAGCACAGGAAAAGCTCTGCCTTTCTCCCAAAAGGCACAAACCTGATGAAAGTCTCTTCCCATAGTGGAGAAGCTAAAGGTAGACTTTGTCAGTTGCTGGACACCCAGGCCCAGCAACTTCCCAGCTAATGAGTCCTTGAAATTTTCCAAGGACTTAAAGGCCTTAGGATCGAACAGATGCTCCCCATCAAAGGCAACGTCGAGCAACTTGGGTTAAACATTTGGGGAAATCCCTGAATTGTTCTGCCCAGACAATCCGCAGCATTCAAGATTTCACAGGCTACCTCCTTGCCGTCTTCCACCATCAACCCCCAAGGGCCGTGCATATGCTTGGCAAAGGTGCACAAAGCATTAACTGCCTTGAGAGCCATTCTATTAGAAGAAAATATTTTTGCTAATGCGTCTTATTTCTTCGACTCCCCGTCAGTGAGTTAAGTTGGAGGTCGATGTGGATAGCTTACTGTTCACTGTGGCTGCCTGAACCACTAAACCCTCAGGCACACCTTGAGTTGACAAATATATAGGGTCAACCCTTGCAGCTTTATACTTTTTTGTGAACTAGGAGTGGAACAGTGAGGAGTGGAAGGTGTCTTTGCCAAATGGAGACAATAGGGTCTGAAATGGCTACATTGACCGGCATTGCTCATTCAATGGGTGGGCCTCTGTCAAGAATATTAGTCAGTTCATAGGCGGACCATGGTTTAGCAGGGGCACACAAGTGCAAGGCATCCACCACTCTCTCCACTCTCTTCCGATACTGGCCATTTGCATGGCCAGAGGGGATGGGCCTGCTGCATGTCCAATTCGGGGGAAGTTTCCAAGCCACATGGGTCACGTAGGACATCACCCAAGTTAACGAGGTTGTCATGATTGGCAAATAAGTCGCTGCCGCCTGACCATCCCGGCGCCGGCTGAAAGTTGAGATCCTGGTCCTACTCTCCAATAATGGGTGTCATTGTGTCGAAAAAAACGCTGTTCTCGACACAGTGACATAGGACCCCTCGAACATCGGCGGCAAGCTATACCTGGACATCGATGGTATCAGGTCAGTGGCGTAGATTGCGGCTTCGATATAACGGTTGAGTTGGCATCAGTCAGTGTCGGGCCTGAAGGCGCCAAACTCGACCTCCTTGGAGCTGGTAGCACTGGGCGCAACTGGGGCCTCTCTGGCTGTCTGCTTCAAGGGTTTGCCCGTACCCACAGTAGCTTGTTCCATCATTTGGAGCATTTGCTCCTCAAACGCTTCCCATTCGCCTTTGGATGTGCTGGAGCCGGATTGGAACCTACCTTGCTCCTCGGATATGTACGAGTTATGTCTGTGTCGCTTCTTGTGAGAGGACGACGACTACGACAAATGGTTCCTGGAGTATGAACTCTTTTTAGCTTTCTTGAAACGCCTGTTTTCTTTCTATGGCGTGGGGCATTGTCTCTTGCTCAGATGACTAGTGGTCGATCGAGCTGGTGATTTCGATGGTGGACTTCTCAAATTCAGTTTTGCCATCCGCTCCCAAATCGATTTCGGGTTCATCTACTGGGACGACCCGCAGCCTTCGGTGACATGATCTGTGCTGAGGCACCACACGCAGACACCATGCGGGTCGGTCAGAGACATTTTGGAGTTGCAGTCATTGCACCTCTTAAATCCTGACGGATTGAGAGTCGACATTTTCGAAAAGTAGAATTCAGCAATTTAGAAAAGACATCTCAAGTGCAGTCTTGCACATTTCAACTTTGTCTTTTGCATGTGTTGTCCTAACGACCACAGCCTGGAATGCAGCCACTTTAATGTTAAAATGGGGGTCAATGAATGATAGCAGTGTTTTCTTTCATGTGTTTTGTATGCAAGTCATTGCCAGCAGTTGTCTCACCAGCTGTACATTGTCTGATTCACCCATGTTATCATATTCTGTTGCACTTCTGCACTGGTTCACTTTGAGCAGGTAGATCAATGAACATACCCACCCAGTGACAAACAGCTTAGGCTCACACAGTGTGTGGCTCACTGAAAGGGCTGTAGCAAACAGTAGACATTTCCCACTGATTCGGGGTCAAGAAGGCCCCATCAAATGACTAAAGCTATAGTCACTCGCAGCATTGTTTTTCTCTGCCAGCTTGTCAAGCATGTGCAATGTTAAATTAAATGGATTGCATTCTCCCACAGATTCCACATCAGATAGATATCCCTTCCAGCGCCAGCTGCTCAGAAAACATTTTGACAGGGGGCGTAGTGCACCTCAACTTGGCAGTCGATCCATCTTGACTTGATGCTGTGGTTGCCGACAAAGGACGCAGCCTTGGTCATCGTTCATATACTACTCCTACGTCACGTCCCCTTTCCTCCATACTGTATGGGCATCCCTTGCTAGGGTCGGGAAACAGAATCATCTTCCCCTTTAAATTTAGATGCACGTGGGGGCGCGGCCCTGGGAGCATGCACTCCCCTGACTCAGCCCACCGGCGCCACTCCTCAGTCCCCTTTGAAGCGTAGACAATATTAACATTGCCTAATGACACCAGTTCTATTAGGGGGGAGGACGGTGGGATGTGTGGAGGAAAGGGCACTATGGACTAGGAGTACGTTAGTCACTACGGTAAGTAACTTATAATTACTATTATGTCCTGTCCCCTTTTCTCCATTCTGTATGGGTGATAACTCATGGTGGAGAGTTGCCCCTCTTAAGAAAACATGTTCCTCAACACTGCCTGGCCAAATGCCGCTTCTGACCTGGCGCTAGCATCCAAGCACTAGTGCTTGCAGAAGGCAGAGGGCATAGGCCACGTAGCCGCTTTGCTGATAACCTGCCACAGAACATGTCTTTGGAAAGCTACCACCGTGGCCTTAGCTCTGATGGCGTGGGCATGCATGTTTGCTGGCAATGGCTTGTGTTGCCCCTCATATGCCTCTTAGATGGCCATAACCATCCACCTTGCTAGTTAAGCCTTGGAGGCCTGACAGCCTGGTTTTGATCCCCCAAAGGTGACGAAGAGGGCGTCTGATTTACAGAAGCTCTTGGTTCTGTCCAGGTAAAATTGTAGAACACGTTTGACATCCAGACAGTGCAATACCCTCTGAGCCTCGTCCTTAGGGATCCACAAATAATGTTGGTAATACCTTCTCCTCATTCAGGTGAAAAGAGGAGACAACCTTAGGTAGAAATGCAGGTTGTGTTCTGAGCACCACCTTGTCCATGTGAAATGTAGTATATGGCTCTGAAGCCCCGTGCCGAGGTAAGGCCCACTAGCAGGGCCGTCTTGTTGGTAACAAGCCTGATGTCTGCGGACACCATGAATTCAGTTTATGCGCCAGGACCACATTAAGGACCCACACTGGGTTTGGTTTCTTGACAGGTGGACACAGTCTAGTGAGACCTGTCAAGTGCCTCTTAACCACCGGATTCGAGGATGAAAAGACCTCCTAGCCCGAGTTCTTGTAGGCCCCAATAGCTGCCAGATACGTGTGGCATGTGTTTACCTGCCCTCCCTGAATGGGCGAGGTGCGGTGAGAAGGATAGAACGTCATCCAACGAGCAAGTCAATGGATCAACCTCCTTTGATTCTGCCCAGTGACAGAACCTGGTCCACTTGCTTTTATACTGGCTCCTGGAAGCGTCTCTCCTAACCTCTTGTATGATAGCCAGGTTAGCCTCTGACAGGTGCAGATGCTCCATGGTAACCTGTTCAGGAACCACGCTGAAAGGTCTATCTTCTGAACCAACGTGCCCCCTTGCTGGGATAGTAGGTGTGCTTGTCCCACCGGGAGGTGTACCAGGGGCTGATCCGACAGACTGAGAAGTTCCGAGAACCAGGATATTGCGGCAAACCATTGTGCTATCAGGATGAGCCGAAGGCCCTGCGACTCCCTGACCCTGCAGATGACCCTGTGCATAAGGGGAGGGGGGGGAAAAAACGTAAGCATGCATGTTGTTCCACGGGAACTGCATCGCCTAAAGAACCCCTGTCTTGCACCAGCCAGGAGGTGAACTGGGGGCATCTCTTTTTGGTACTGGTGGCAAAGAGGTCTGCCTGCAGAGGCCCCACCTGGTGAAGATCCCTTGAAGGACCTCCTCGTTCAACTGCCATTCGTAGTTGTCCAAGCAGTCTGCTGAGCCTGTCCGCCTCTAGGTTGGACTACCCCGGAAGGTGGATTGCATGTTTTTCACCAGAGCCCACTCGCAAATGTCGATCGACAGTCTGCAGAGGGGAGGAGACCTGGTGCCACCCTGCTTGTTGATGTAATACATGCAGGTGGAGCTGTCTGGACGAGAATAGACTTGCCAGTGATCATGGGGAGGAAGGCCTTGAGGGCAAGCCAAATGGCCATCATCTCGAGCCAGTTGATGTGCGCCAGCTGCTCCGGACGTGACTGTACTCCATGGATACTGTGGCTGTCTAGGGTAGCCCCCCCTCCCCCTCCCTATAAGGACGAGTCTGTAGTAATGGTGAACTGAGGTGCCGGCTGCCGGAAGGGCCTGCCTATCCTCAGGTTGATGTCTGTACCCCACCAGACTAGATCCTGGTGGAGATGTTGTGGTATGCGGACCTGCTGAGCCTGAGATCCCTTCTACTGAATCCAGAAGGCTGAGAAGTGCAGCTACAGTCTCCTCATTTTGAGCCTTGCATGTGGCACTGCGAGGAGACAATACGGCCTAGACTCCCAACAGGTGTTGGCACCACCACACCGAGGTCATTGCTCGGCTGAGAAAATGTCCAGTGGCCATCTTGATCGCTGTGATCATGTCCGCTGAGGGGACGATCCTCTCGGACCTCGTGTCCCATATAAGGCCCATGAAGGTCAGACTCTGTGTGGGCAATAACTGTGACTTTTTGAGATTGATAGAAAATCACAGGTCGTATAGTGTACCTATGAGGACGGATGTCGTGTACTGGACCACCTCCGGAGATCTCGCTCTGACTAGCCAGTCATCTAGATATGGACACGTTATGGCCCAGGAAGGACCGATATGGTTCCCAGATTGGGACGTGTAGGTAGGCATCCTTCAGATTCAGGAAGCACACCCAGTCTCCCACACTCAATGTCTATGCTATGAAGACGGGGGTAACCATCTTGGAGGGGAGGGGAGGGGAAGGGAAGGGTTCAAGGAGGAAAGGTCCAACACAACTCTCAGGCCAGCCTGGTTCTTTTTGTGTATGGCAAAAATTTGTGAATAGAAGCCCAGGCCTGCTGCGAGGCTGGGACTTCCTCCACTGCCCTGCAAGCGAGAAGATTTCCGCCAGCAGAGTTACTGTATCAATCTACTGGAGCGGAGGTTAGGAAGGAGGAGGAGGAGGAGGAGGAAGAATCGGGACCCGGAAGCCCATTGATACCAGAGAGGATCCATGGGTCTGTGAACTTTGCCCGCCAGCAGTATACGTAAAGGGCAAGCCTGCCCCCACCGGAAACTCGTGGATCCGAATGAGCCCGTCACAACTTTGCCCCCTCTGAGGCTGGGGCTGAAATGGGGAACTGGAAAAAACACTGGTTAGCCGCCTTGTGCTGTTTGCGCCTGTGCTGACTAGGGGATCTGTCCGGATGTCTGGACCGCCTCTCCTGCAAGTCCCTAACGTCTCTGAAGGACAGACTTTTGTCCGAGCGCTGGTGCGTTTGGCTGTAGGTCTTGGGTGTGGACTTAGTAAGAATAGATAAAGATTCCACTGTCTGGGAGCTATCCTTTTTCTTATCAAGTTCCCCATCCGTTGTTGAATGGAACAGGCCCTCCCCCCCATCGAAAGGCAGGTCTAGTATGCGCTCCTGCACATCAGAGTTTGAATTTTGTCACCTTGCGCCATGCCATCCTTCTCGTGTCCATGGAATACAAATGGCTCGACCTGATGCGTCAATGTGGGCCACCGTGGACTCCATTATATTTTGTGCCATGATTTTGGCTTCCCCCAACCCAGCCTTGAAGCGAGCCTTGCTATAGGTGGGGAGCCCAGGAAGGAAATCTGCAATTTCCTGCCACAGCTTCTGGTTGACAGCCACCAACATGGTGTCAGCATTGGCCTGGCACAGGTGGAGAGTGGCGTTAGAGTAAATGTTCTTCCCTAACGCCTTTAAGAGCTTTTCCTCCTTGCCCAGGAGTGCAGAGGCCGAAACCGTCAAAGAGGATTGTGGCTAAGAGTATAGTGATGATGCCATTATCACAGGAGTGTGGTTGGGGTATGTCGACAATGGAAGTGTGTCCCCTTCCGTTTTTCTGTACTTAGCGTCGAGACGCCTGTTGGTAGGCTGGGTAGAGTGTGGCTTGAGCCAACCTTTTTTGGCTAATGCTTTGACATCCTTTTGAAGTGGAATTCCAGTTCTAGGAGGAGGACGTAGCGTAAGAAATTCAGGCAGTGCCCCCGCCTCCGGTTGTTCCACCTGTGGCTGCGGGATTCCTAGGTACTGAGCAAGGCCCGCCAGTCGCTCATGAAAGATTTGGCTGACGATGGGGTGTCTGGGTCTTCCTCCTCGTCTGTGTTCACTGTTGTGTCCTGCTGATCCGGGGACGCCGGAGGTGTGCTGGGCGCAGGCAGCTGTAGCGTGCCGATTATCAGTGCCAGAGGCTGCTGAGGGGGAAGAGCCAGAGCTGCTGTGATTGGTACAGCCATGGGAGCCATGATCTGAGCTGGACCCGGGGGCGCTAATGCCGTGGGTGCCTGCGGCTGTACAGGAGGGAGCCTGTCCCTGATTACGTCCCTGAGGATGGTACCCATCTGTGGTCATCTCATGAGGGCGAGGAACTTCTCAAAGAACCGGTCTTCACAAGCCAGAGGTGTGGCTGATGGGATAGGCATAGGGGTACAGCCATGAGGCTGCTGTGTCCTGGGCATGCCCTGCCTCGCTAAATTGGACGATGTGCATCTGTCCTGCGAAGTGGAGGGATAGGATGTGGACCAGGTGATAGGCATTGTCAAATCCCCCCTCTACTTCATCACTGAAGGCAAATGGCACCGGGTGAGCTGTCATTTTGTCTGGCCCAGCATCCATTTTGTCTCGCTCTGCGCCACATGCCTTAGTCGTGATACTTGCTGAGCTAGGACCAGCCTCCACCAGTACGCTGAGGGGTGGTGGTTGCAACCTTCCCTGCACCTCAGGTCGAGGCATGGTAGGCGGAGTGCCCTCGGCCATGGTGCAAGTAGTGCTGTGTGCAAGCGCCCCTCAGACATGGGTCTGGTATTAGGGCATAGCCCCTCGTGTTGGGACACGGTAATAGAGCTTTTCAGCCCCTCAGCTGTAGCAACGGTATGATCTTGCGACCCCTCGGCCCAGTAACTGGAGCAGCCTTAGTGTTCTTGCTGGTTTTAGGACCCAAGAGGTCCCTCCCGCTTGGGTGCCTCCCAGGTAAGGAGTCCCCTTTGCGGAGTGCGGAGGAGAGCACAGCACCCACCTTGGGCTAGTATTTCCTTTCACAAATGCTTTAAGGTCCTCTGGAGGTGATCTTCTGAAGAGCTCACGCCACCTGGCTAGTCGATTCTTGAGCGCGCACGGAGACAAGGGGTTGCACGCGGTACAGCCGTCCCAGCCATGGTGAACCATCTGACATGCTACCAAGTGAACCCTTATGGTTCTTTTAATTAAGTTAACACATCGTACAATGGATGGGATGGAGAATAACGCTCACACCAAATAAGAAGACCCACTCAGGAAGTTGGCAAAGTGTCTGTTTTATTCTCAATGATCTACAACAGGGAGTACAACAACATCAATGGATGTCGCACAGCATGGTCCCAATGCACTTTTATAGTAAAAACACATCATACGTGACGTCATACTACGTGGCAAACTACACAAACCTATGCAGGATTGCAATTGGACTAAGGGGACCATCCAAGTATTGCAACACAAAAGATTTGGAGATTTGCCAACTGTATTCAAGTTTAAGTGAAAGTAACCAAACACTAGTCTGTTTTCCAAAGCCAGGTAAACAGCCTGTTCTTTGGAATAAAACCACTGTGGTTGAGGGCACAATTATTTCTCGCAGAGAAAGAGACTAATGTGGGTTTTAACGCCCACAGTGGCAAGGCTGTGTAGGAGGACAGGAAAGGATAGAGTTGACTTCTGGATGTCCCTTCCTAGAAACCTCTTATGTCCCTGTGTAGCGCTGCTGGGCCGCCTACAAAAACAGGGGAAAGAATAAGAAGAGACACTAACTTCTAGACGTTATGCACCATTAAGCCTTGCATCAATGTGTCCTGTAACCACTCTCTTCCCCTATATGTTTGCATGGGAAGAAACAAATACCAAATCTAAAAACAGTGCTTTCGTGATGGGGAGAACATCCATCCACTGGGTTGTATCCAACTTTATTTGCCCAGGGATTGTTTGTCAAACACCATCCACTGTAGTTAAAAAAGGAATAACACAAAGTCAGGTTGAAAAACCTCTGAATTTGTGTTTAGACCAACATCAAAAGACAAAAATTACAACACTCTCCACTTGCCTTCTTCTAGATCTTATTTACTGTAGTAAGTGGAGGATGGTGAAGAAATTGCTCATGTATAGATGGTAAATTGGGTAAATATGGTATCTATCATTTGTAGCAATTACTGTCTACTGGTTTCAGCGACTCATGTTTATTATGGTCGCTTTCTTCAGGACAGTCTTTTTCTATGTATTAACACCACAGGGGTAAGGGAGCTAAGTTCTATGCCCCCGTGTGTAGTTTCTGGTCGGGGAAATGGGTAGTCAATACTTTACCACCTCCTCGGTGCGGCAGGGCTGAAACAGACCGGTGACCTGTGTAAAAACAAACATTCTAGGCACAAAGGATGGTAAATATAAGCATTTGTTATATATTTGCAAAAAGATACCAACAATCTGCTTGTACAAATGTGCACTTATTATAAACACTTGCAAAAATGGGTTAACTGCAACAGTGATGCATCTATTTAGGCAACAGCAACAATACATCTGTATGTATAAATCTATGGTCATTTTTCTATGTTCATATGACAGACCTTTCATATTGTGTTCACTGAGCATGAGCTTAGATCACAGTAATTGTTACAGACAATATTGTATATTTTTCGCATGGCTGTTAATCCCAATTTACAGGTTGTCAATCTTCCTGCCGTTCATGCTGTGGGTTAGAATCATTTCATGTACAATTGTTCACTTACAGAGATCTGCAGCAGGTCATGCTGCTATTTACCAATACACATTCCCTATTGCTTATAAGTGTATGTTCAAAATTTCTGTTTAAAGTGGAGGTCTGTACCTGTTGAGTTTTAAGAAGTGGGACTGAGGATTAGAAGTGTGGTCTCTATGTGTAGTAGTCAACATTATTGCTCATAATACAGAGTAGGCAATTTCATCTGGAGATCTCTAAATTAGACCATTCATTCTGGTGCTAAGGGTGATAGTAGCATGTTGCTGTTCTTACATTAAAAATCTCGAGTCCCTATGATATATACTTGTGTGTTCCAAAGATACATAGATGGCAGGTTCACAGGAATGCCCCTAAGTGGAACTCCTCATTCATTCCATATGGACTCATGCTGTCAAGCTTATCTATCCGTTGATCGAGTCTTTTTTGCATGGCCTCCTCCCCGGGTGATCTTTGGACCACTTCTAGTACCAAGTACCTCAGTTGTGCTACTGTGTGCCTTTTTTCTGTAAAGTGTTGGGACACGGGTGAGCGTATGTTGTAAGATGGGGATGGGGAGCAGGTGCAAGTGGATCTAGGTCACCTGGCCTAAGCCCCGCCCACCTGGTGCCTTTCTGCTTGCCGCTCTTTTTTACCACTTAGCAAGCCCGCCCACCTGTTGCCTTCCTGCTCTTTTTCACCACTTAGCAAGCCACGCCCACCTGGTGCCTTCCTGCTTGCCGCTCTGTTTCCCTACTTAAGGAGCCCTCCAGCTTTTTTTCCTTTGCAGATGGGGAGCAGGTGAAAGTGGATCTAGGTCACCTGGCCTAAGCCCCGCCCAACTGGTGCCTTCCTGCTTGCTGCTCTTTTTCACCACTTTGCAAGCCCCGCCCACCTGGTGCCTTCCTACTTCCTGCTCTTTTTCACCACTTAGCAAGCCCCGTCCACCTGGTGCCTTCCTGCTCTTTTTCACCACTTAGCAAGCCATGCCCACCTGGTGCCTTCCTGCTTGCCGCTCTGTTTCCCTACTTAAGGAGCCCTACAGCTTCTTTTCCTTTGCAGATGGGGAGCAGGTGCAAGTCGATCTAGGTCACCTGGCCTAAGCCCCGCCCACCTGGTGCCTTCCTGCTTGCCGCTCTTTTTCACCACTTAGCAAGCCCCACCCACCTGTTGCCTTCCTGCTTGCCGCTCTGTTGCCCTACTTAAGGAGCCCTCCAGCTTCTTTTCCTTTGCAGATGGGGAGCAGGTGAAAGTGGATCTAGGTCACCTGGCCTAAGCCCCGCCCACCTGGTACCTTCCGGCCTGCTGCTCTTTTTCACCACTTAGCAAGCCCCGCCCACATGGTGCCTTCCTTCACCATCACTGTCTTGTGGCCAATGTTGGATTTGACTTTTATGGACTTCATTCATTCACAGTGCGTCACTCTTTCTCAACTCTCATGCTGGACTTCCTTTGCATCTTGTACTCATGGTGGCCCTGAATCATGCTGTTCCCATCTTCATCTTGTATCCTGGCTTGCAACATTATGTGTTACTACTGACTTCTGCAATTGTATTCACTCTCCACTCTTGCTTCTCCACTCTTTTTGACTGCTTACTCTCTTTTCTATCCTCATTTCCCTACTCCCTTTTCCCATCTCCTCCCCTTACTTTCTTCTATGCACTTACTCTATCAGAATTGTCCCTGGACCTTATATGATAGCAACCTCGTCTGTTTCATCCACCCTCCTATTACTGTTTTTTTCCTCCCCACCAGCCCTCCAGCACTATCTGAAATGTCGTCAGGCCTAGTATGATAGTCGCTTGTTTTGTTCCTCCCCTCCCTTTCTGCACCCCTCTCCCTCACCTTTTGTTTTTCTCCGTCTCTACCAGAAATGTTGTCAGGACTAGTACGGTAGTCGCCTGTCTGTTTCCATTTCCTTCCCACTCTCCCCCTCCCTTCCTTATCTATGTCTTAGCTCTTGCACTATCTGAAATGTCGTCAGGCCGAGTACGATAGTTAATTTCACATCCTTACTGTTCATGGCCTGTAAGAATGTGGTTGTATTTTCCCTTGTTCCCTCCCTTGCCTTGAAGCGCTTTGAAACACATTGTGTATAGGCGCTATATAAATAAACGATCATATCATATCATATCAAGTCATGATATTGCTTTTGTGCTCGTTGCACCGTTCCTTGATTTTCCGGGCAGTTTTTCCCACATAGTAGATTCCGCAAGGGCCACCGAGTACATAAATCACTGACCTGGTGTCACAGGTGGCAAAGTGTCTTAATCTGATTTTTGCGCCCGTCCGTGGGTGACGGACCTAGTTCCCTTTGTTGAAGTTATTACAATTACTACAGTGAAGGCATGCATATGTGCCCAGTTTCTTGGGCTGAAGAGTAGTTTGTTTGTGATCAGTGATATGCTCTACCTTAACCAGTTGGTCCCTAAGATTTCTTTCCCTCTTGTATGCTATTAATGGAGGTTCCGGGAAAAGTTTCTGTAGCTGAGGATCTAATTTTATTATTCTCCAATTTTTCTTTATGAGCATATGATCTGGTGGCTTTGGCTTGTGTATTTCAAGGTGTACAAAAAGGGGATCTCTTTGTTCTTGGTTTTCTTTTTGAGAAGGTCTTCACAAGTGTTTCCTTTGGATCTTTCTCTCGCTGCTTTTATAACCACCTCAGGGTATCCTCTTTCGGTATATTTCAAGACCATTTTTTCCATCTCAATTGTCAACATTGCTTCCTGGGAGATTATCTATTGGCTCAAAGGAATTGGCTGTAAGGGAGATTGTCTTTTAGGTGTCTTGGGTGTTGTCTTGAGTAGTGTAAACTGTTACTGACATCAGTGGGTTTGTGGAACAGATTCGTGATGATCTCCCAATCTAGTATTTCCAATTCAACATCCAGGTAATGTGTTTTTGGGGTGCCAACCTCCATGGTGAACTTGATTTGTTAGTTTACTGAGTTTATATATGTCAGAAAAATGTCAAGTTCTTCTCTGTTGCCTCTCCATATGGCAAAAACATCATCAATGTATCGCATCAAAGTTAGTAACTTCGTACTCCATTCCTGATGATTATGTGTTGGGTTTCTAAGTGATGCATGAATAAGTTGGCATATGCCGGGGCCATAGCGGAGCCCATTGAAGTGCCTGATGCCTGTAAGTAAAACTGATGTCCAAAATCGAAAAAAGTTGTTAAATATCTTGGTTAGTTCAAGTACAAAGAGTTTGGAGGCTTTGCAACGATCTTCCCTGAGTAGTATCCATTCTAGAGCTTCCAGTCCTCCCTCAGGCGGGATGGAGGTGTATAAGCTCTGGACATCGAAAGGGACCAGAAGGTCACCGTCCTGGAGATGATTCAAGTTTTGTATTAAAAAGTGTGTTGTGTCTCACAGGTATGTGTTACTTTGTTGTACAATGGGTTGAAGGACTTGGTCCACATAGATTGCTAGAGGATCAACAATACTGTACTTGCTCCGGCAATCCCCCGACACAAAATGTGGTAAAATAGTGCCACTGTTTTTCCCCACGGCCCAAGCATTTCAAGAGTCCAGCGTTTCTAAATGTAAGCAAGCAGATCTTCGTCTTCCTTCACCTTTTGTGTCATAATCGCACCCATGTCTGATACATCGGTATACTGTACTCTGAGAGCTCTCCAGACATCTGCCCTACAATTATTAAATAGAGCTCCATCGTGCGCTGTATTTTCTGCCGTGATACTTGAATAGACTGCTCTCGCCCAAATGTCTTTCCCCAAGAATGGCTGATAAGAGACCCTTAATACCTCAGATTCCTAAGGTATTTCCTCCTGTCATTTTTTCTAACTCATAAATCAATTTTCCTGCACTGCCGTTAAACTATGGAGTTTGCACCTTAAATTATCCATCTGTAGCCATGGAATAAACTGTGGTCTTGCTCCCGCTTTACCAATAAGGGAAACTGAGTAAATCTCGATTCGCAAATCAGCTCCCATCATTTGCCTATCCATAGTGGTGACAATGGTTCCTGATCACCGTCTTCCTGGCAATGACCTTAACCTGTTTACATATGGCGGTGACTCTCTCTTCTCGCTATACGATTATCCTTTAGGGTTCTCTGGATATGCTACAGGATCTGGCGTCCGTCTGCCTGCAGCCCTCCCTCAGGCGCACATGCACCTCTTCCCTCTTCCCCACAGAAGGATTCTCTCTCCTCGTCTTACATTTCTAGTCCCCAACTAGTGTGACTCTCATCCCCTTCACCCTTGTCTAAAATCAGTCTACTTAAAGACAAGGCTCTATGCTCAAGACTGAATGGGTTATTCTCTTTGCTTTGTCATTGGAATATCAGGGTTTAATCTCCCTTCCGTCGGCTTCCCGATTTGCTATCTTCTCTTAAGTCCTGATAGGCTTTATCAATCCTATCTCTGATGTTCCCTATATCAAAGTCCTCTTCTAGGGTGCTCTAGATAGCTGTGATGTTGCTCCCTGCAACGGGAGGAACTCTTCTATATTGTTCCATTGTATTACTGGACTTGGTTCCATTAATTCCTTTTGAATGCAATCAATATCGCGTTCCCTTTGTGTCCTTTTTCGTTCTAATTCTTCATCTACTTCTCTTTGCCTTTATGCTTCCCATCTAACGATTGCCCCTTCCTGTCATATCTCATCTCTCCTTATCGCTGCTCTTCTTTCTTTCTTTCTTCTTCTATGTATTCTTCCATCTCTTAATTTACTTGCTTCCTCCTCTTCTCTCTTCCTTTCTTGCTTATCCTGTTCTTCTATTGCTCTGAGTCTGTTGTCATACTTCCTTTTCTCCTCTGCCGTTTCTTCTTTCTTTTGTTGCTCCTTCTGATACATCTGTTCTCACAGCTGTCTGCTCTTCCTTTTATGCTCGTCTTCTTTCAATCTCCTCTCTCGTTCCCTGTCTTGTCTATCCTGTTTGTCTTGATCTTCCCTTTGCCTAACTTCCTCAATGCACTTCCCATCTAGCTTGAGTAATATCTGTCCTCCCATCCATTCGTTCTGTACGAAAGTTACTTTGTCAGCTTTAACCTTCTCTCCTTTCCATCTCTTGATCTCTCGTTCTATGTCTGTCGATACATTCGATCGCTCACATTTCTCTTCCTTGTTTTGAAAGACCTTAAAGATTTCTTCTTTTCTCTTAGTCTCTTCTGGACTATTGTCACTACTATAAGCAGGTGGTTCATATATCGGATTACTATACCCTGTCGCCGCTTTCTATTCCTTAAACAGATACAATCCTATGTTTTCATACTGTTGCCTTTTACCTCACACGAGGCAAGGGGAGCAGAAGCTCAACACCTTCTTCTTTACACTGGTTAAGCATCCACTCGTGAGGTGGCGGATCCTCTTTTTTTTCTTTGTACATTTTCCAAAGCTCTAAAATGGCTAACCTTTTCTCCAATTTCTTTCCTGTGTACGCAGCGTGCAAGTATGTGGTCATGTGTTGCAATACTGCTTGTTGTGGCTATGGCATGAACATCTCATCTGCCGTGCCTTTCACCCACTCTGCACTGTACTGTTTGAGCTTGGGCCTGTGTTTTGGCAATGTCTTACATAAATGCATCAGAGTAGTAATGTCTCCCATTGTGAAAAGTCTCAATTGACTGTCAATACTTACCAGTGTTTTACAAAAATTATTTTATGAAAACAACAAATATGAGCGTGCTCCAACAATCACAGCTCAAAACCTCTATTTTTCAATAATCTCAGTCTACCTCTTAGTCGGTACCAACAGTTTCTCTAGATAGACATTATGTCTCCTTGACCTTTTATCAATTCACCTCGCTCTTCGGCACCTTAATTTCACAAAAATACAGACAGACTAGTCGACTCTTCACATTAATCCTCAGTGATCACTCTTTATCTCTGCCCCATATAATACCCTGATCACAGGTTGTAAATTGTTATCTTATATGGACCTGTCCAATACGTAGATTATTTTACTTCGACTGAAGTGTACAATAATTTCTTCTGACTCCCCCCCCTTGGGTTAGGACTTCCGGGCTTTCTCCCTCTCTTATTCACACAACCAAAAAGTCACTTGTTACTTTTCCCGTTACTTTTTTAACTACCTGTTACTTTTCCCCATTACTTTTAAACTACCCGTTACTTTCTAAACAACCACAATCCCATTCCCTCAGTTTGCCATTTCCCTTATTCTACTCACCATACGCTCATTCAGCTCGAGGCCTTCGGTATTGACTCCCCCCTCCAATCGACCACTTTCGCCTTCCGTCCGCAAAGCGCCTGTGGAAACCAGGAGGGATTTCATCAAAGAGGGACCCTTCCCACCGTCTCTATTTTCTTGCAAGAATTCTATATCAGCCGCTTTCCATAAGAAACCTTGCGATCTTCCAGCTAGATGGTGGAGCGTGCCCAATCGTCCGAAATACTGGAGTCTTACTGGTCAATGGGTCTTGCTACCAAACCATCCGACATGCTACCAAGTGAAGCCTTATGGTCCTTTTAATTAACGAGCATGTTCTTATCAACGTTCAGGCTTGCATGCCCACTTCTATTTCCATCTTGGACTCATGTCACAGGAGACAGTGAATCGGCCCATTGTATAGCATTTAATTTTCCTGAAAAAGAAACTTGGCACTCATGGTGTTCTCTCTTTGCAACTTAACAAGGGATGCCTCGGCGTCTCACGTTCACTGTTCTTGAAGGATGCATAACCAGGCTTGGCTGGCTTAGCCTTTGACACCAGGCCAAGCAGTCTTCCTTTGATCCATCTTCGAGCCTCAGCTTATTTCTTTGCTGCAACACACACACAGCTAACAATCCTCCTTTCTCCACGGGTTGAGCTTACTAAAATTGGGACATCGAATGCCCAGATTTTATATATATATATATATATGGGCGTGGGGGGTCGGATGTTGGAAAGGGACCCTTGCAGGCTGGATACCTGCTGAATCCCGCCGTCGTCGAAATGCGCCGGGGAGGAGCATGGCGCCAGAGCAGTACCTGACAATTTGACTAGAAAAAAAGAAGAGCACGTGGAATTAAAAGGCAGGAGGCCTAACCCAGGAGCGCTGGTGAAAGCGGTCCGTTCCGGTCGATGCGGAAAAGAGGACTGGGAAGTGGCACTGGTGGGCGGAGTCAGGGGAGCGCAAGCTCCCGGGGCCGCCCTGCACACATCTAAATTTAAAGTGGAAGATGATTTTTCTGATGAAAAAGTTTCCGTCTCCCTTCCCTAGCGAGGGACGCCCATACAGTACGGAGGAAAGGGGATGGGACCTAAGAGTACTGAGAGTATCCTCGCCACTTTCCCTGGAAATGCCTCCACCCAGGCAGCCAGGGAAATGCCAAAGCTACTGGATCTTGACCCTGGGGTGGATATGCGAGGGAGGACTACCTGGGGGAGGTTACTTGGGGAAAGGAGGTGAAGTACTCTTAGGTGAGACGCAGTATCCCCCTTTTATCTTTCATAATGAAAATTCCATTTCCCATCGTAGGCTACTGTCATTCCCTTCCCCATTTTTTCAGTGAGGCTCCTACTAACACCCACCAGTTAAGTTCTGGCACGAGGAAGAGGCAAACAAGATCAATGCATCCTTTTCCCATTGAATGTCAGAATCACCTACACCAGTTAGGTACTAGGACGAGGAGGAGGCAAGCAAGAGCAATGCAGAACTCTAAACTGGTAGTGAGCAGTCTAGTCTTTTTTGGACTCATCAACCTGACGGGTGGTTTAAAATTGACATGAACAGAGAAGTTGGTGTCAGCTGGGGATGCAGGTCCACGGATTTACGGAGGAGTGTAGACCCTTACTGGAAGGCAGTGTGGCAGAAGAAGCACTCAAGGCCACCAGACAGATGCAGAGCATATGCAGCGGGAAGCAGAGCTGACGGAAGCTGGAAGCCCGTGGTAAACTGCAGAGAGGAAGCAGTCGTGAACAGGTGGAGCTTTAGAGCGAGACCCGAGCTGCGAGAGACACATCAGTGACAAACGCGAAGCCGCGGAGAGCCGCTGCAAAAGAAAAGTGTGGCGCTGCACGAGAGAGGGATTGTGGCGGTCAGAAGCCTCGCTTCATCACTGTGCACAACCACCAGTGAGTCAGCCTAGAAAAGGGGGACACCGGGAACAGCAGATGGGCTCTCATACCTTTGAGGACATTTGTTTTTGAATACCGATATGAATGAAAGCCAGTACTTTTGAATACCGATTTGAACAAAAGCAATTACTCTTGGAATACCCACTTAAAGGGAAGATATTAAAGAGCACTTGTGAAACCATTTAAAGACCCCATAATCAAAGAGGACTTTTAGGAAAACAATGTTCTAAATCTATGAACGAACACTGGCAAATCCATATGAATGCATGAAAGCAGTAACAGAAGAAAGGTGGCAAAGCAGTGGTACAGTTTATACAAGGAACTGATGAGAAGTGAACCGTAATGTGCATCGGTTGTGTGACATGTAATGGGTGGACCGTGTGGTCCAACAACTGCCCCTAGATCGATGACACATACCTACTGAAAAGCCGCTCAAATAACGGCAGACACCTGTGGTTGAATATAAAGGAAGTTTTGTGTTTCAAGTCAAGGAACATTTGCTTTGTGAATCCTGTGAAATGTACCTTTGTGAAGCTGATGAAAAGTAACCAAATCAGAGGAGCTGAAACTAATCCCCAAGAACTGTGTTTTGATAAAGTTGAGAGACTTGAAAGCTTGGGGAAGGGAATCCCTTGGCATTGTGAACTGTCTTGAAGTGTGGGAAAGAGAAACCCATTGCAAGCCCAGAGCTGGGAGAAGTTGTGAACAGTTATTGAACATTTATTATTTAGATATTTAAACCTGTACACAATTTTCCAAGTATTAATTGAGGACCAGGTTAGGTTTGGGCACAGACAGAACTTTTAATTTGGCCATCCGGACACAGACTTTCCTTTGTTTTTGTTAGGTAAGGAACATTCCCATTAGAATAGGGTAAGCTTTTTCCCAACTTTATTTTCATTTAATAAAAGGTTATAGTCAAATCTATGCATCTCTTGTCTGTGTCTACTTTATGATGCCTTCACAGAAGGCACAGACTCATACCTGTCAGAAGACATGAACCTGAATAGAGAAGAGCTGCTTGATGAACCACTGTGAAGTCTGAGCTGAGCACCCTTTCACGTACTGGAACTTGTTGAAAAACATTAGCAAATCTCGCATGGCATACTAAACTCTTGACACAGACTAGACTCTTGAGCATCCTGACATATCAGTGTTTTTTGTATTAGGAATGAGAACTGTCCCAATTTATATTCTCTCTTACTAGACAAGCAAATAGTGCTATACCTGCGTAAAAGAGGACAGATGCACCGAAGTCTAAGCATGTGTCACGATTCCATTCCTATCGAAGAGAATTCCATTCTGAATCCCGAAGTAGGATGCCTGCTTTCAGCTTTCTGCCCTCAATTGAATACTTATTCTTTAACAACAAAAAACATTATGCCAAACTAAACTGAACAAAGATAAAAATGCCTTCTTTAGATTCGTTTTCAAATGTTTATCCTTGGTGATTATTTAAAGGGGTTAAAGAAGAAAACTAAAACAAAATAAAGAGCCCCACCAGAAACAAAACAAAAATGATTTACAAACCTCAACTGTTCTACACCATCAGTGAAAAACTATCAAATGTGCTTTGAGTGGTGATTCTTAAAATGATACTGCACACCTGCACACTGGCCATTTACGCCTCATACACAAATTATCCCTGGCTGAAGAGTTGCCTGCAAACTAGCCACAACATTCCGATTTGCCGGGCAATGTTGTCCATGGCACTGCTCTCAGGGACTTGAGCCGCCTCCCTCATTCCCTGCAATGGCACCTGTGATAGCCCTGGCCCTTTTGTCGTTAAGTACCAATCTGTCACTGCAAGCCTGTGCTTTCAACATCATTACAATGCACCCGTGCCTTCCGAGAGGTCCCTGCTGCAATCTCATTGTCATCACTGCTTAGACCTTGGAGTGATTGGAACTTTTCATACACATCCCGGTGCCAGCACCACAGGTGGTTCAAGAGGTCCATAATACCCAGTGAATGGGTAGCAGAGGTCACCCTCCCAACAGTCTTTGTCCCCAGATTCAGCCTCTGCTGTTGATACCCTAGTAGGCCCCTTAAAGTAATCCAAAGTCCAAGAAGAAGTTGACTAAGGTGGAGTTGTCTTCCTGCCCTCCCTGTATTCTCAGCAGAATTCCTGCGACTTCCTCGATACCTCACTGGGCTTTGTGCCTCCTCCTAAACTCTGCACTGGCCTCTCCTCATCCAGACACCTGTAGAACTGGCTGTGTCACTGGCTCACGCTCCTATCCTGCAATTGTGACTACATTGTTCCCACCATCGCCCGCAGTAGCATCTTCATCACCACCACCAATCCCACCAACAACCTCTGCAGCAGGATCATCTGCTGGAGGAGGAAAAATGTCTGTGGGCCTCATCCCGATAATGCTGATCACCTGTGCCTCCCCTTGTTTAGAATCTAAATAGGAGAGTAAGAGAAGCACCACCACTGAATCTACATCGCTTTACTCCCCCTGCAAAGAACACAACACATCTAAGTCCTCTACCAGCATCCTGGCCATTTTTCCCATACAAAAAAGAGGTTCTCCTTAATTAAATAAAAATAAAAGTCCTTTTCAGTAAAAAAATAAAAACTTAAAGGTTTCTCAACTAAAATATCAAAGATTTTCCCATATAAAAAAGCTGGATTCCCCCGAAAGTTTGCTTCAAAAGTAAGGAAAAAAACATTTCCCCAATTTAACTTCTTAATTTAGGTTCCTTCTCAAGGTTGCAAGCCCCTGCCAACAGATTTAGACACGGTGGTGTGTGGGCGACAGAGAGGCGGACACAGTTGTTGATGCAGAACACAAACTGAGGTTTATTAAAGAATCCAGATTAACCTTGTCCAAAACACAAAAATGTGGCAAAGAATTCGTCAAGGCAGTCTTTCATTGAAGGCCATAGGGCAAAGCTTCCTCTGCAGTCTTTTTAGGCTCCTTTTTTTCCTATTCTTCTGTTTAATAAGCCCAGCCGTATTCCACTCTCTCGGGATCACTGTCTTTTCCCTAGAAGATAGAAAATCAAAGTGACACATTGTAGCATTACTCTCGGCTTTAATCTGCACAGCGGACTCAGTCAACCAATCATGAAAAACTGGTTTCTTTGGACCAATCTGGTGACCATCTTGACAGGATCCGCCCCCTTTCCTCGAGAACTGGGTTGCTTGCCGCCATGTTGCCTCTCCGATTTCGGACTCTGGTGCCGTGCGTTTTTGAGTAGCGTTCCCTGGGTATATTCATTCTGATTCCGCAGTGAGAAAATTCATAACCTTTCTGGGGATGTGAGAGAGCGTTTTTTTATGGGAGGTTAATAACCTGCCATGCTCTGATGACTTCCCTTCCAAGTTCTCGTCCCCGACATCCGCTGCGCTTCCAACTGATTGTGCTTTCTGGCATATATCTCTCGGTAGCACCTCACGGTCTGCTTTCTACCTCGCCGTTTGGTGCTAGGTTCGCCTGCCCTTGAGCTGCACAGCTAGGTGTCGCGATCATCCACCATGGCCTCCTATGTCTTGGAATCTTTTTAATCAGTGAAGTCACCGGCACCCGATGCAGTCTACTCCTGGGCCTCCTGCAGCACCACAAACACAACCGGCGGCAACCCCCAGCAGTAGCTGCCGGCGTCCCACATTGGGTAGGCCAGTGGACTGTCCCCATCCCATCCTGGGCCTAGAATCATGTTGCAGGTGGTAGCGCCAGGCCCCAGTGCCCACCTCACCCTCTACCCCAATGGTCAGGCAGGGGATTTATCACAGTATTGTCCTGTACTTCTGAGTTGTTGATTCCTACACAAAGAATTTGCTTGTCCTCCTCCGACAACTCAGTCTTATCATTTGCATGTATCTTAAAGGTACTATGTATTATTTAATTCCTGGGCAACCCCAGATTGTCTTCATATTTCACACACTGCTTTTTATACGACTTACAATTAAAAGTGCCAACATCTTGACCACTTGTGACACACAAAAATGTCGATGTGATAGACACTAGAGTTTGCATTCCTGTTCGCAACGTTTGAAATATTGCCTTGGAGCAAGTCATGTTACCAATGAAATTCACAACATCTTTATGTATGTGGCGAGATATTCATGTTTGGGAACTCAATAGAGGGAGTTGGCATTAGGTGAATAGAGGGTATGAGGATTTTTTGTTTCTTCTTTCCCCTTCCCCATGTCTTATCACCCTGATACTGCATATTGTGCTTAGACTGAAAAAGTTCATCTTCGTTATTCATGCATAAAGGACGACAAAGTATTCAATTTTCCAATTTTGGGGATATTATAATATAGTTCTCAGTTGTGAAATATCTCATCAATTTTCCATATCTGTGCAAATTATAATTGTTTTACAAGTCTCCGTTGTGAAAGTAAGATATCCTCAACACGTGTCTCACCACTTAACATGTGGCTCTTCAGGAGGTGAATGGTATTTTGAAGAGAAAAAAAGTTAATTTAATTTAAAATACCATTCACCTCCTGAAAAGAGGTGGAACATCTCACCCATTTTCAGGAGGATCAAGAAGACCTATACTGCACACTTTTGTTGTCTTTTTGGAACTTCACTTAATTTTTATTGGTGTTCATATTGATTAAAAGAATAGCACTAAACAGAGTTCAATATTCAGCCAGTAGAGCAGACAGTTACCAAGATATGGTAGACTTTTTATAAGGAGCCGTTTTCCCCTTTTCGGTGCTATTGTATCATTGCCTCACTCAACCTTCCGAATGGCCATTATTCTGTCTATGCCTGACACTGCCTTGACAATAGGATGAACATCGATTCAATGGGCAATGGGGAAGAATGCAACCTAGAGCGAAATCCTTACAGTATATGTGGTGATTTGGCAGATCTCCCCATCCCAATATGTGAGGAGGGTGAGCCACACAGGACTTATTCCAAGGCCATTTGATGACCCACAGAATATGTGCGTTGTACTGATGGTGATTCCCAAACTAACATGCTAGGGTGGGGCAGAGAGCAACACGATTATAAACTGCAAGGTTGAGCAGAGATGCTGCTGCAGTCCACTACCCGAGCCAGTGAGGAAGCAATACGATACAGAACACTGCAGAACTGAGACCTGCTATGGAGGAGATGCAAGCTGGCGGTAGCATCACACAGCACTTAGAAAGTCATAGCACTACCCGGTGACTCTGGTAAAGCTGAGAAGTTACTTATTCCAAGTTTAAGGGTCAATCAAGGGGAACCAAGAGAAAAGCCCAATCCCAATACCTGAAACACCACAGAAGCCCAAGCCAATAAGAACAGCAGGCACAAATGCACTAGTCAGGTATTATAAAAGAGAATGGGTAAGCCAACAGAGGCAGCAAGCTCCTCGCACCTCCCTGCCAAGACAGACAGAATGCCACTTGGTAAAAGATGTACAATTTGATTGAGTACCTATTCACTTCCCGGATCTTGATACAAGGATGTGATGCTTGCCAGAGGGCCACAAGGGACCAGACCTGCCACTAAATTGTGAGAAACCAGAGGTCTAGGAAAGACCTGAAACTGAATATTTAGAAACCTATGTCTATGGGAGACCTGAAACTCAAACAGTGCCTGGAAACCATGCAAATGATAGCAGTGTGCAGTACAAATCCTAATGTAACATAACTGGGAAACCAGGTGTCTACTTGAAACTTGAAACTGAATGCAGAGAAAACCCAAAATGTAGAGGGTAGACCTGAATACATTGAATTGAGAGGACAAGTGGCCTGGTAGAGACCCACCTTAAACCCTAAGCATTATAAGGGCTAGAAGAGACCCCCCTGGTTTTGTGACGCACCAGACAATGGAGAGACTGAATGGTGCAGCGATAAAAGCACTGGAATGCCCAATAGAAACTGTAAGACAAGAAGGCTGAAAACCCAGAGACCCAGGAGAGGTCTTAAAGTGCATTGTGAAAGCAGGACAACCAAAGAAAGATCACAACTCTGAGCTACACCTGGAAGAGACTTCCCAGGAGAACTTTGCTTTATGTTATGTTTGGACTATGCTGGACTATTAAGATTAGGATGTGTGAAATCTTTCGTGGACAAGTTTTGGAATATTTTATGTTTTAGCTTAGGGTTAGCCAGAAAGCTAAATAGTTGTTGCAACTAGGCTTTGGATCTTTCCATTGGCCACATCTTTAGACCATGCTTTGTAGAATAGATTGTCAGTGTACTGTTTTTGCTGCTCTCACACCTGTGTGATTTGTATGAGCTGTACCTGTCACTACCGGTCTTTCCCAGCCTGCGCCTGCAACCAGTGCTACTTTTTCATTGAACCAGGCACAAGCTGCCTGAACATCACTGTCGGTAGCACTGCCTGCTACTTTAAGAGAACAAGCCCCCAACTCGGCTCTGCCTATTCCAGGAAGGAGCACTCTATCAGCTGACACAGTCCACCCTTGCGGCACTAAACCTGCGCCAGTGAAGGGCCCGTGTACTGTTTTTGCTGCTCTCACACCTGCATGATTTGTGTGAACTGTACCCGTCACATTCTGCCTGAATTGCGGACACCCACTGGCGCAACTCCAAAACAAAGAACCTGCTCCAGCGCAGCCAGGACCACAGGGACTGCAGGCCTGGTGCCTTTGACCCATATTTCCTTCAACATTTGAACTGCTGAACCGCAATCTACAAGCGACTACCAGACACCAAGAAGTCAAATCTCCAGTGGATACATGCCACAACCCCCCTACTACGGCATTTATCGAAGCAACGACAACACGGATAACGGGAACTGCGGGCCTTGTGCCTTTGATCCAACTATCCCCTCCGGATCCACACCCGTCGCGACACTCACACTCCTGAAACCCCTCTGCACCGAAAGAGGAATTCCCCCTCTTCTTGTCTACAATAATCCAACACACCAAGACATGGTTGCCACAAATTGACCGCTCATAAGACACCGAGCATGCCTTCAATCCACCGCAGAAGTAGGGAAAAGCCTGAATACCAAGAGTGACAGCACCATCCTCAACTATTCTCATGACTGCACAATCGAGAGCACAATAAAGGTCTCCATCAACAAACGGAACATCCCTTCACAATCTGACCACAACCCCTCCACCCAAGACAAACCTCGCCAAAAGCATCAAGATCTCGATTGCAACGCAACAGAACTAGAAATGTGAAACCAGGAACTTCAACCCCTCAATCCACATAACACTGATGTAACAACAAACAAGCTTAGAATATTGCCTAACACAAGACAAACGCCTGAGACTGAAGCTACGCCTTGTTGCTACACTACACCAGTGATTGCATGCACGAAGACCTCCCTTTCTAACAACAAGCTTACCAGCGAGAAAATCAAAATAGAGAGACATACAGAACCCAATTCAAGCAACAAACTTAAAATACCTACTCACCATCAGTATGACCAAAAAGCCAACGACACAAACATCCAAGTCTCAACGGTAACTCAGCAAAAGACAAAAGCGATACTTGCAAAAAAACTATAGCAAGAAACCTACACCCGAGCCTCTGAAAAATCAGAAAATCATACTAATATTGGAAGCTATGGAGAAAAAAAAAGACTGGCAAGGCTTTCCCTTGACATTGATGAAGTAGAGTCAATAATATCTAACCAGGAAAAACGACACTCAATCTTCAGAAGTTTTACCCCTGCTAGGCTCAATCTACACCACCCTAATGGAGCCTCCACACCCAAGCAAGAAGAATCCAACACCAAACCTGACGGAAAAAACACAGCCAAGTCAACTAATCTATTCGAAAAGGACCCACGTCAAATAAAGCATTAAGATGTACCAGCAACACAGGAACTTCCAAACACACCCAAACACCCAGAAGAATCAAAATGCAAATGCAATCTTATCTGCGAACAACCAGAAATTCCAGTTCCGACTACAATGGCTGAGCTCCAGAACACTCTATTCTCAGCTTCCCTTTTATTAAACTATATGGAACATTAAAAGACACCACACAGGATCAGGCAACACTTATCGCCTTATCACACATGGAGCAGATCCACACGAGTCATTTATTGCCAAACTTCAATTACGTCTTGACCAGGAATAAGAAACATCAGCCCAATGGCAGGCCAGACTCTCTGACTTAGCAAGAGCAGACTGTGCGGAGAAGGAACAACTTACTGCAATCTTGATCAAACTGTTATCTGCTAAACAACTGGAAAAAACGATCAACCGCACATCACCTAACCGCTCTAAGGAGAAAATCCATCACACACCTCTCCCTGACAAAACCAGTCTTCCCTAAAACAATAAACGAGAACCAGCTAGAGCAACACGACAAGGAAAGAGATGAAACAACCAACCCGATGAAAAACAACCAACCATGCCCAGACCAACCTACAACAAAGAGATCAGAAAACACCCCGACCACCCTGGTCCCTCCACTCACTCAAAACAATAAAACTGGATCCTGTGCAAATTTTGACATTTCAAAGAAGATAACAGAAAAAACAAAAAAAATAAAAAGAACAGCTGACAAAAAAAAGAAATAAAGGATTGTGTGCCTTTCCGAGAAACCTAACTTTTCCACCCAAGCCTACTCATTTACAACACCAGAAAGAGAATGAGAAAGCGAATAACCAATCCGGATTCAAAACTCACTAAAGCCAACTAAGCACAGAAATCAAAACCCACTGAAGAACAAGCAACCGAAGACAAACATATAATGGAAACCTTGATGAACCTCACGACACATGAGGACGACCACCTGCCAAATATCAACAATACCCTATCATCTAAAGAAAGCTCATCATTATACCTACTTGATGAATATAATGAAGTCAAAACCATTTCAAGTACCAGCGATATTCTATCATGCAAGGAAATCTTGGACTCCGAAGGAAACTGGAGCTCTGACGATCCCTCCCTAAGCAACTCTACCCCAAAAACACCAGCCAAAAATAGAAGACTGACAAATGCTGCCCCCGAACCACAAACAACTTTCGCTCCCTATTTTTCTTGATCCCCGCCGTCAGTATAAATACCCCACTGCTGAACTAAAATGAACACAAGGTCCCGACAATGGCCTCATCATGAACCGAGCAAACCTACTTCGCCTGTTTCACGCCATTCCCACTCTAGGAAATATGAGATCAGATGACATAAAACTGATCAAATTTCCTAACAATAGTAAAATCGATGCAATTGAGATCTGCCTGTATGAACAACACACATTAGACAAACAACTTGACTCGAAAGAATACTTTTACCAGCTAGGATTCAGTTGCACGATGCCCAAAACAAACATTTCTTCATGCCGCAAGACAGAAGAAAAAAGACCTACAAATTTTGAAGAAGCACTTAAACACGAAAGGACCTCTTCTAAACAAGATGCTAGATGCAAAGAACATGCTGAAAATTCAAGGAGTCCCAAACGCAAGAGAGCTATCTTTCGCCCGTACACACCGACTAATGAAGCAATCACAACAAGGGACCGTAAACCATCAAAACAAACTCAACTATAACTATCCCCGAGAAAACTCTCACAGAAGATCAACTTATGCTCCTGGAACACCAGAGGATTCTCTCATGTATACAAACCAGGAAATTAAGACCTAAACAACTACATCATCATCTGTTTACAAGAAACCTGGTTAACACAGAAACCCTTCTGCAATGGTCACTTGAGCTCCTTCAATCCGGCCCTTCTCGGACAAAAAGGGAGACCACAAGCTGGCCTCTTAACTATGTGGAAAATAGAAGCCAATATACATTTGGTAGAAACCTTAAACCCAAACCACTGGATAAAATAATTGTACTAGAATTCAAAGACCTTACAGAATCCAGAAAACCTAATTCTATTGATATTCAACAAATTGCCATAGTCAATATATACTGGAACTCAAAATCGATAAGACACATTTATTGATGACCTTCTGACTAACATAGACAACACTAGAATAAAACATCCCAAAACAAATCTAATCCTTTGTGGCGACATGAATATACACCTCTTCAACGCACAAGAAGAAAGAACCCCTCTCTCCAAAATGAATCATAAACCAAGAACTTGGACCAAAGAGATGGACAACCGAAACCTGACCCTACTCAATGGAAAAACCATAGGAGATCAACCTCCCCCATCACACATGGTTTAGAGGAAGCTCAACAGTTTACATCCACTACATTTATGCCTCATCTACGATCGCAGAGGCCACAAGAACATTAAACATCATTCCTATGAAACACAGCAACCACTACAAAAAAGCTTTGACCTGGTCCTAAATCCATCTACTCCTACGTGAAGAAAAACATGACAAAAATCGAAATCAGCCAGGGAACGAACCGACTGCGGATCCTGAATAATCAAGTAGCCGCAATAAAAGAAAATCTCTAGCTCTCTTTAAAGCCAACAAAAAATAAAATTGACTATGAGTGGCTCCTGATACCCTACCGAACCACCAGGATAGCCCCCACCAAGACAACTATGAACATAACCACGCTTACAGCAAACTGATCGCAACAAAAAAAAGAACCTTGCTCAAACAGATTCGAAACATTCACAAAACAAAACCCACACACGCTTTGCAAAGAACCCACGAGTTGAAACAAAATCATCGGAATTGGATGAAATCAATGAAAGCAATCATACTACAGAACGACGCCGAAAACGCACTAAAAATACAGAAACAGAGACTTATGGAAAATACTGAATAACAACAACTCGACACAAGCACGCCTCCACTTGGAGGTTTCAGAGAAAGCTTGGACACTACATTTCACCAACCTCTACAAAGACCTAATCAAGACACCAGATGCCAGCTTCACGACTGCCGAATGGTTTAACCGCTGGGAACGGGACGAGATTCTTTACCTCATCAAAACACCTCGAGAGCTTGCAGTCCCGATGGCATCAGAATTTACACCATCAAACAAGATCCTGAGGCGTGGACCGACCTGCGTCTTGAACTGTTCAACCTGATATCTAAATAACAATACATTCCCTGTACCTGGCAAACTGCCACACTCTTCCCTATATGCAAACAAGGAGAAAAAGACCTACCTTCAAATTACAGACCACTTGCCATACTTGACCCTTTAGGTAAAATATTTGCCTCAACTCTACTTAAACAGTTGAATGCTTAGGCAACCCAAAACAACATCTTTGACCCATGACAGACCGGATTTGTCAAACACGCCGGGACGAACATAAACTTGACGATCCTGAACATCTTAAAACAAGAAGCACACTCAACTGAAACTCACATCCACGCTGCCTTTATTGACCTTCAGATGGCCTTTGACAATATCAACCGAAATAAACTATAGAACAAGCTATACACCTGGAAATGCCCCCTGAAATACTGCACCGTATCAAGGCCCTCTATAGCAACACCTCAATAAAGGTCCATCTTACATCTGCTGGTATAGTATCTGACTCAATATCAACAGACAGAGGACTTAAAAAAGCCTGCCCACTAGCCCCAACACTTTTCAACATCTTCATTTTTGACATCATGACTAACCAAGCAAATGTGGATGCATTTCCCTCCAAAATCAATGATACCAAGATGCCGTACATTCTCTACGCCGACGACTTGGTATTACTGGACAAAACTTGTATAGGCTTGCAAAGAAGACTTAACGCACTAGAGAAATATGTCAAAGATAACGACATGAAGATCAACACCTCAAAAACCCATCATGTCGTTAACTGCAAAGAAAAATTCTAAAGCAACCACCTGTTGCCTGACGCTCGACAAAAAACACCTAGAAACAGTCAAAACAACTAAATATCTTGGTATCCACCTAACCAGTCAAAAACAGAAATACACTGGATGGAGCATCTGAAAAACAAATGCCTCGCTCTTGCACGACAAGGCACCATGATCCACAAAAAATACGGTCACTTCTCCTTAACTCCAACTCTCACATTTTACAAGCAAAAAGTGACCCCAATACTCACCTACGGAAGTGAGTGCCTCCTTAACCTCCCACGTCAAATATGAGAAATTATGGAGGGGACCTACTGGAGGAAAGTACTGGCACTACTGAAATCCTTCCCTGCAACCAAAATATGCTTTGAACTAGGACTACAGTCACTTGACTCCTCCAACATCTGGAAACATATCTCACTCTATAGAAAGATCGATGACATCCCCTCGATTAAATTCCTAAAGAGCACTCCATCTACTGTCCATAACCCAAACATCACAAGATGGAAAGAATTCTTTCAACAAATCTTAAAACACCACGAAATAGACAACAATATGCTGACAAATCGTCCCCTGAAAGCAAAGAAAAGACTCCAGGAATTTGATTGGATCCAGACATGCGAGCACAAGAATAAATATAAACTCTCATTACCTACACGCTATGAAACAAGAGCGCTCAACGAACTTCCAAACTACCATACAAAATTTCCTTGCAAACGCATACGAGACATCTTCCTACGCTTCCGACTGAACATTTTGCCAACTAGAGAATATCTCGCATACTCCCTGAAAATCCCCTTGGAGGAAAAGCACTGCAGATTCTGCAAAAATAACACTGCACCTGAAACACTCTTCCACCTTTTCATGGAATGTGCCTCTCTGTCTGAGACACAAAAAATATTTGCACAGATGTCCCGAAAGAACACGTCAATCTTGACTAGTCTGAGAGATGGGAACAGATCATAAGCAGACATTCTTATCCACTTATCTTCAGAACAATGCAATTCTGGGAGAAAATAATGAAACATGATTCCAACATCTTAAACCAGAATCTATCAGTCCTCACACACCAGACCGAGTCACACCTACCTAGTGACACTACCAACCAACTACACCAACAGCTATTACCCCGACATGTATCTCCCATACCCGAATACTGCTAAAAGTTTGTTGACAAAATATGTAGCAAAAAAAAAAAGCAGATTGTCTCTGGAGAGACTAGGAATCTTTAGAACTAAATCACAAAGTAATTTTTCTGGGAAACATTCACCAGAGGATTCCTTTGCGTTGTTCCACCCCTGACACTAGAACTTCCTTGTTATGTGTAGATCTTTCTCTAGTTCCTAAAGACATTTGTTCCAAACCCTACCCTGACTTAACACAGAATAAATGTACGTGTCTGAAACACACCTATACTGTGTCATTTCAATCATTGCTATAACTTCTCCCACTGCTGAAAAAGGGTCAACATGAGAAATGTGTGGCACATAACAAAATAAGTAAAGGGAACATTTATTTGCATGCCAGTATTTTTTTAAATAATGTCTTTATAGGATGGAGCACACCTTTAAAAGGCAATCATGTGGAAGTGGGTGATCACCATTTCTCTGCCGCACCTCTACCTCAAATCTCTGTACTTCTTTGCATGCTAGCACACCTCTCAATGTCTTAAATGCTGCTGCTCGCATAGATGCTCAAATAATCCCATTTGTGCAATCTTGCATCATTCAAATTGATGGATCAGTGGTCTACTTTCTCCCAGAGTCTGATCAGTCTTTAGATAATACAGTTCCCTTCTAAGTCTGTAAATGCAATAGACAGAAGGGCTTGCTAAGAACTCTGAAGTGATGCTAATAAAACTGGGTCGTGGCGATAGCCTGGAAACTAAGAGAAGTTACCATCATAGTGGTTTCCCGGTATTAGCATATTTGTTTGTTTTTATTTCACCGAATGTTACATTTGACCAAATTTGGCAAATAACATTCGATCAGATAAATACAAACAATTAGGCTAATACATAACAAACATGTGGAGCGGGGGTTGCAGGGATTCCCCCCCCCCCGCTTCCCTATGTTTGGTATGTAGTAGCCTTGGGGGATTGCGAGGGTGTCCCCTGCTTCCTCAATATTGGAGGCGGGGGACGGAAAAAAGAAATGAAGAAAAAGGGACCTTGCAGCGTCGGATCTGACACTGGTTAAAGGGACAGATCTGACGCTGCAGGGCAGAAGTGGACCAGGCGGTGTGCATAGAGGTAAGTGGGGAAGGTGGGTTGGTGTGAGCTTGTTTGTTCATCTGAGAATTGATCGCATGCAGGCTGTTTTTTTCTGAACGGTTTGCTGGGATTAATTCTCAGATGATCAAACACCCCAAACCGGTTTCCCGGAGTCCAGGGCTATAGTACAGTTTGTATTCTCTTATTTCAGGCTTCCAGAATTGGATCTGTGGAGGTGGAAAGGGGGAGAACAAGGGAGGGTGTTGAAGGAGCAGACAACCTAGAGGGAGGGATCTCCGGTAGACCAGACGTTTGGGAAATACTGGCTTCTGTTTGGATAGGTGGGGTCTGTTTGGGTAGGTGGGATTTTGCAGGTGGTGGATCAGGCACGAGCTGTTAGTGAGGGGAAAATGGTGAGCCAGTAGTAAGTCATTTGGCGTAGGTCTAAGGTACACAAGCAACATACAAATGGCTGATTATGGACTGGAGATGTGCTCAAATGGACTCTTGAATAATGGAAGTTGTTTAAGATGTGAATACATGATTACAGAAGTTAAAAGCTTGAGCCTGCCATGGCTCATGATGGGACTCGCAACCAAGTCAAGAATTAGCTTTGTGCAGATGATAGAGGGTCGAGTGGAAGGGGAGAAGAAAGGGTCATGAGACAGTAGTAACTTAAAGGCTCTAACTAGAAAAGTGCATGTGTCTAGGGCTGGACACAATACAATCATTATAAATGATTAACACGTAAATGAGTCCTGCTAGTTCCCTTTCATATTCCACCCCTGCTACCAACACACAAGAAGTCCTTAAAGACAAATCTTGGTGCATCAAAGTACAAGCAGCGGTGATCAATAAAATTGAACTCTTACAAAAAAAGATCAGGGTTCACCTTCACAACCTCCCCAAAGATTACATTCCCGCGCTACATACGCGCAACACAGTCACCTCAGAAAAAGTGATCTTCTACTTCAGAGATGTAACCGAGACAGAGGTTCTAAACATCATTAGGAAAACCAAACCATCCAACTGTAAAGCTGATGTATGCCCAGCCAGTCTAGTCAAAGACTGTAGAATCCTTAAGACCATTCCTAACTTCCTTCATTAATGCTTCCTTTAAAACTAACACCATCCCTGACTGTCTGAAAGAAGTGTGGGTTTGCCCACTTCTAAAAAAAAAAAAAAAAAAAAAAAAAAAAAAAAAAAACACAATTTTTTTAAAAAAACCTAGCCTAGACCATGAATCACCCGATAAATACAGACCGTTCACCACGGTCCCATTCCTACTCAAAATACTGGACAAAGTTGTCTACACACAAATTCAGGAGTTCTTGGAAGTTGGAAGAAAATAATATCTTGGGCAAGAGGCAAGCTGGGTTCCGCCCAGGCCACGGGAATGAATCAGCCCTATTGGACCTCAAGATCCAACTTAGTGACATAACGGATAAAGGCATGCCGGTACTTCTACTCCTACTAGACCTGTCGGCGTCCTTTGATCTTGTGGATCCCGATAGCCTGTGTAAGCACCTCTTAAACTCTGCTCACTTCTCATCTGAAGCCACAGCATGGATCGCCTATTTCTTTAAAGGGAGACATATGAGGGTATTCTCCGATCAAGCATACGCAGCACCCACAACACTACATTGTGGAGTCCCACAAGGATCATGCACTGCTCTCACTCTATACAATATATTCACCTTACCTCTCTTCAATGACTTGGGTGATCGCAGCATAGAATAAACAAATTATGCTGACGACACCAAAGTCCTACTCCCCCTCTCCGGCAACTATGACCAGGATTCAGCTGCATTAGACAACATCTACGCAGCCATTCAGGCATGGATGGCAGCGAATGGCTTATGTCTCAAGGGAGATAAAACAGAGATCCTCCTGGTTGGGTCCAAAGACACGCTCAACAACAAACTCAACCTGCAATACAAGGCTTTCTAAATTGATGAGATATCTATTACTGTATCACCAGCAGTCAAAACTCTAGGGATTTTTATTGACTCCTCGCTGTCCATGACACGCCATGTCAATGCCATCTCATCCTCTACAGCTCTCAACACTAAAATCATCAACGCAGTCAAACCTTTCCTGTCTACCACCAACCGTCTAGCAATAGCAAGAGCCACAGTGGGGGCTAAACTGGACTATTGCAATGCCCTTCTCCCATGCATGTCCGCAAAAAAACTATATAGGCTACAAGTTACCCAAAACAATGCCCCAAGAGCGGCTCTCTGCATCCTAAAAGGGAACATCTCTCACAGGCCAGGAGAGATGTACACTGGCTACAAGTTAAAGAGTGTATTCTGTTCAAAACCATGGCCATCACACACAAGTGTCACTCCCACACCAACCCAGTCCTACCTTTCAGAGAGGATTTTTCCCATCACATCGTCCAGACCCATTTGCTCACACCACACGAACATGGTGCATGTTCCAACTTACAAAAGAACCTAAGCTGGTGGCTCTACCTTCCAACACCTAGCGCCTAAACACTGGAATGCCTTGCCCACAATACTCAGAAACGAAGCATCGACACTGTCTTCCGCAAAGTCCTAAAAACTAAACTGTTTAACTAAACTGTAACTGGGTAATTGGTCAACAGATTTTCACACTGTTCCACTGTAACCAAGGAACACACTGCTAATATGTTAACATATTTCCTGAAATTATGTCTGTTTTCATGTATGTATACTACTGTCGTCACTGTCACTTCTCTGTACAGCTTTTGTAACTAAGTAAGCTGCACTGCAACATCGCCATGATGCCAAAGGGCCATTTGTGCGCTTTACAAATGTAAATAAATAACTGCAGACTGGGTGTGTGTTCTAAAGAAGGACCTTCTTCCCATTTCAGCATGACATGCAATGCTCTGAGGGTTTGATATTAATCAACGCTCAAGAGCAGCCATGGAAGCATCGGCCGGAAAGAGAATGATTACAACCAATTCTCGTCCAAACACGGTTCTGGTTGAAATGTGCTTCCTGCTGAAAAGAGGGCAGTTCCAGAGATGAAAGATCTCACCGAAAACCCTGCGAATGAACGCTGTGAAAAGCAAGGAGACAATCAGACTGGTGCACAGAGAAAAGAGGACAATTAAAAACGATCTTCGCCGCCATCAGCTACTGGGAGCAATTCATCATCCCTCTCTGCGCTGGTATCATGATCCAGCAGTGTGTGGCTATGGCAGATATAATTAGGCGTCTGGCCAGAGAAAGTAGGCGGGTAATGCGCTTTTGATGGAGTTTATTCAAGCATGGAGCTGTGATGCTCCTCGCTCTTTGCAGCAAGGCTAGGCTCTCCCTCGTAGCATAAGCACAGCATTATTTATTTTTTATTAACCTTCAACTTCCAAAGTACAACGGTGGCACGGTCAAAGCATCACTCGGGCAATACGGTGTCATGTCAATGGTTGTGGTCAACTGGATTTTCATCTTGGGCTATAAATACAGCTGAGGGGATCATTTAACGAGCCATCGATAATCAGGTCACATTTTATAAAGCACTGGAGTAAGAAAGCAACGAGAGCGGCAGGGGAGACACGTTCACAGCAGTATTGGTGGGGCCAAGAGAAATGCGCACTTCTCAAAATAATACTAAAACGGAATGCTTGTGGAAAAAGCATACGTATGTTTTCAATCTGTTTAATTTTAAGTTAAGACAATTCAAAAGCTATACATTAATTAAGGGCATGTTGTAGAATGCCAAGTAACACAATTATATGTATAATATTTGGCTAAGATTACAAGGGTTTACTGCAAAACCCTCCACCTAACAACTCTTTATAATTCATCTCCTGCTTAATTTCCGTCCATTGAGCCACCCAGCTGCACCACCTCAAATGACAGAAAAGTGCCATGGAGAGCGACTCGATGCTGTCGAGCCACCAAATGAGACCAAGGTAGTGTGTGTGTGGACCACAAACCTCTTCCAAAGATTCTCTCTGCACTTTGCCCCATGGAGATTGGTTAGCACCACTTTCTCTACCTTATGAGTGACATTTAAGCAACCGACTGTGTCAATTTATCTGTAGCCTGCACCAGCTGTGCGATTACCTTACAGCAGTGGGGCTTTAATGAGTTCTCTGTGTATAAGTAAAGTACACATTTTTATAGAACCTTGCTTGGTCACTCCTTTTCATTTTGTACTTGCCATACTATTGTTGTTTGGGGGTTTCTGCTGCTTCTCTCCTCTCGGAAGAGTATAGCCTGCCCTTAGCCCAAGCTATCAATATACAGAGAAATGAGGTACTGTATACAACTGACATTCGATCTGTTTATCTTCATGATTGAAACACCACTCAGCCAAATAGTTGTACAAGTTTGGCAAAGGTGTTTTTCAAATGCTTTTTTCACATTACACCAGTGCAGCCATATATATATGGGGCCACCGAGAACAAAGGAATTACATCTTGTCAACCTGCAATGTTTTGGGTGTACACATCAATTTGTGTTCAGAATTGCACAATTCGGGATTCCAAGATGGCTGCCGGACTGGGAGCACCTAATCATCGCACTCTCACCTCCCGGCGACCAAACAAAGCAACAAAACTGCAAATAAGATATACCAAGGTGGGGAAACAGAGCAGGCTGCGGCGGTTAACAGGAGCTGAAGCCGGGTGACGGCCGGTATCAGTGGTTTGATACTGCAACAAGCAAAGAGAAACGCACATCAAGCCTAGCGAAGACGGCGTGGAATACTGTGGCTTGGGCCCACCGAACGTGCAGCGTGTGGGCATGGAAGTTGAGCCCAGAGCGTGAGGAGAACCACCAGGCAAGGACGACATGCAGTGACAGGCTGGCAAGGTAGCCGAAGCAGCAATCGCAACCGTTGGCTCAGCACCAAGAGGACTGGCGGGTCGGGTTCCCGTGAAGGCTCCACAAAGGTGGAGAGAGGGCCTGCAACAGGGGAGCAGGGCAGGGCTGTCACAAGATGTGGTGAAGCCCCCTTTTGATGTTACGCACTGGAACAGCGGCAGCACATTCGCAAACAGGGACTTGAGAAATCTTCCTTTGAGTTTGTGAGGAGGAACCCAAATATGGTTTATTACTACAACTGCAAATCAACTACAGCAAAGTTAGATTTCTCTACTGAAGAAAGGTTTATGCCAGACTAACTTTGGTATCATAGGATCGACAGAGCACAGTGAGGGTGCCCAAACCAAACAAGGGTTATTTGAGGCGTTTTCACACTCCCAAGAAAATGTTTGAAACATTGGGTTACAATTATGCATTTTACAGCACTTTCTTTGTATAATTGGGTATGAATCCATACAGTTTGCAATTAGTTTTGTATGGAAGCACATGCAAAAACCCAATAGTTGCAAGTCACCAACCATGCACAGGACAGGTTTCCAATACATTTCATGCCGCCGTTGCACACAACATATGCTAGTATAAAGATATATTCATGCTGGTTGTTCCCATGTGGTCAATGCAGGCTGCACCAATATATGCCAAATATTACCATGTACATACTCCCAGCAATTAAACATGCCATGCCACAGAAAGTATGCCCAGGCTGACTGTGCACCATAAGTGTTATTACTGGCCCAATTGGCCTAAATTCAGTGTGGGCCAATTTAGCCAAGTAGTATGTTTGCTTTAACCTTGATTCATAGTCCTGTGCAACATGGGTAAAGCAAAACAAGCATTGGCAATCCTAACACTTTTCGCTTTCATGTAGGCATGGTAAAGGCATTGCTGTATTATTAATTGGCCGTTGATGGTAGCAGGTGCAAACTGGGTTGAATACCTGAGCATCTAATAGCAGTGACTGGCAAATGCCTCATCCTTATCCTTATGCACAAGCCAAAACTGTTGGCTTTGCCAATGTTTGTTATTAACAGGACTTTAGTGAAAGACACGTAGGGTGCCACACCATTGAGCGCATCGGGCTTTAGCCCCCTCCCGAAATGTTGGGTTTTGTCGATTCAACATCGCTGCATGGGCAAAGCATGCCCCTGGCTAGGTAGGGCTGAAGCCCTCCCACTTTGAGACAGAAGGCCTCTTTCGATGTGCCGCCAGCCCGTAGCTCTCGTTATGGAGCGACAGCAGCATCAAATATGCAGAGTACAAAAACCTATCCATGCAATATCAACAGACTAACTTTGATAAAGCCAAAGTCTTAACTTCTGGTCTCAGCTTTGAGATGGCCCACCTCTCCAGAGATTAGCATAGCATTGTGAAAGTAAAGAACCTCTGAATTGGGGTGAAAGATACGACTAGTGGCCAAAGGGAAGGTGAACTAGCTATTCAGCTTCCTAGATGGGCTCAGGTTATTGGGAGGAAGTGGGAGCAGGGCTGGCTGACGATGTGTCAGGGCTGGTGGGGGCCCATTTTCTTTGCAATGTTTGCGGGGCACCCCAGGCCTTACACATTGGAAAAATAGGCCAAGGCACCTGTGGAGTGCTTAAATCAATAATGAAGTCAAAATAATACATCAATAATGAAGTCAAAATAATACAGTGAGGTGGTTAAAAGCTGCAGATTATCAGTAGTTGTCTGTGTCATAAGACTGCCAACATGGGGGCAGGTGCTTGGGGGCCCATTTGAACTGCAAAAGCTGAAAGACCCAGGCGCCATCCCTCAGTGGGAGACTGACAGAGCAATGGGTTTATTGGCCCCACATTAGCCCCACTCACTATCCGCTTTCAAAACTGTCATCCAGCCTCTGCCGGGCTGACCAACAGAGCCGTGGCCAGACGGAACAAGACAGACATTGAACGGGCCATGTGCTTCACTGTTAACAAAGGCCCTGAAATTACAAACATAAAACATTTCACTGTTCGCACCTGCATTCATAAACATACATTTTTAGGTAATTGAAATTGAGATGTGGGGTTAGCACTTGCATGCCAGGGTAGTGATTAGAAGGGAAGTGGTGACATGAGACATCTCATTCCAGATGAATGAGCCACGCCGCTAGTCTACTGTGCCTGTCCCTCGCCGTCTTCTTGGAGAACCTGAGGCATATCTCGCACTCCACCTCCTTATGGTCTGGGTGCAAGCAGAAGAGGCACTGCAGGTGCTTGTCTTCAACAAACGCATTCCGTAGCACACACTTGGTGCAGGGCTTGAAGAGGGACCTTCCCTCTTTCTTCTCCTCCGTCATGGTCGGAGGGCGCGAAGTAGGCCCAATGGCCTTCTGGAATCTTCGACTATCTGAGGGGCAATGAAATTTACCGACAACGGATCCCCGCTGTCGACTGATGGAGAAGAAAACACACAGGCTCTTTCGGAAACAAAAATATAACCTTTTTTCTGTTGAAAACATGAAAAAACTTAGAAGTAGCTTGCAGAGCAATCTCGAGGACTCCCACCACTGAAGCGTGTGGTAAAAATCTGAAGATGGCTGCCAGAGGAGGGGCTTAGGGAGAGGTCTGTCACTGGATGGGGGCAGTATGACCCAGAGGGCAGTAATTGGTTTAAAGGGAAATACAGTTTGTAAGAGAAAGCAAAACAGTTTTTTCTTTTAGAGAGGATTCCCAGTCCGATGACGGAGAATATTCATGAGCATGTGAATCCATGGCAGACCCCATGATGGAGAATAAGGCAGATCGTCTCCTAGCAAGGTAGGTGAGGGAAAAGGACGATCCTCAAAATCAAAACAGGACAAGGAGGGGAAAGCAGTTATTTGCGTGATATAATAAATGTTTTTACAGAATTTTATCCTGCCCTATATTCGTCAGATTCTACTGATGAAGAGGCTCAGGGCTCGTATCTGTCTCAATTGGCCCTACAGAAGATTACGACGAGGGAGAGGGAGGAGCTGGAAATGGATAGTTCACCCATGGAAGTGAGGGCAGCAATTTTATCCTTGCCAGTTAACAAGGCTCCAGGGCCGGATGGTTTCCCTGCAATTATTTATAAGACGTTCAAAAGAAGTGTTGATTCCGGTGTTGGTACCTCTCTTCAACTCCTTTCAGAAGTTTAGCCCAACTATGGAGGACGCAAAAATGGTGCTGCTTCCTAAACCAAACAAAGACAGTACGCAGTGCGGGTCATATGATCCCACTGCCCTTATTAATAGATGCTAAATTATACACAAAAATATTGGTGACCAGACTTGAAAAGCTACTTCCTAATCTGATTGACCCTGATCAGTTGGGATTCATCAAACATAAGCAAACACTTGACAAGACCCAAGGAATACATTATGTGATGGACAAAGTCAACAAAACCAAGACACCTGCAGTGATTCTCGCCTTGGACGCCGAAAAGGCATTTGACCATGTGGAATGGTCCTTTTTCATCTGCACAATGGATGTCATGGGTTTCGGGGTCCACAATCTGACATATGGTTCGTGCAAACTATCAGACACCTACCCCGGTGATTGGCAATTAACAGCCATCTTTCCAAAGGGATAACTGTCTCCCGCGGCACTAAGCAAGGCTGTCCGCTATCCCCGGTCCTATATGCAATCCATTTGGAGCTGCTGCTAACATGTTTACGATAGGCGCTACTTCGGAGGCAGAGAACAGAAAGTGATGGCCTTTACGGACGATATGCTTCCCCTGATCACTAACCAGACACAACGTTACCAGCGATTCTTAGGGAATTTGGATTCATTGCAGGCCTGAAAATGAATGCCCATGAGTCAAGCCCCTGCATTTGGGCGGACAAGAGTATTCGATATCTCAGGGTACACCTCACCAAGTCTCTTGCCCCCTATACCTTGCCAATTATTCCCCTCTACTAGGGAAGGTGAGGCAACTGCTGACTAGATTGGGGGCCACTGTCAATATCGTAGCTGGGGAAGATTAATGTCATTAAGATGGCAATCCTCCCCAAGATTTTGTATTATTTTCAAGCTCTCCCGATACCAGTCTCGCTGCCATTTTTCAAGACTCTTCAAAAACAGATGGGGTCATTCATTTGGAATTATAAAAAACTGAGGGTAGCTATGAAAATACTATTGGTGCCCACACATAGGGGATGTTTGGGGGTAGCCAACTTCCATCTCTACTACCTAGCAGCCCAGGTTTTGAGTAGTTCGAGAGAGGTTTATGGGAAATCAGAGTAAGATATTGCAGTGGATGGACAGAGCAGTGGTGGGAAAGCCCCTGGAGGAAATCCTTTGGTGTAAAAGATCAGAAAGCCCCAGGAAATTGAAGTTACTCAGCCTAGTGACTAGAGTACTCATAGTACATAGTCCTCTTTCCAGCATCCTTGTGGGCGTCCCCCAACATGGGGACGGTACCGGAACTTTTAGCTGCAAAAAATGGAGCTTCCCCTTTAAATTTAGTACAGTGCGCAGGGGCATAGCTTCAGGCGTGGGAACAACCCGCCAAAGCCCCGCCCTCCGGTGCCTCATCTCAGTCTCTGTTGAACACATCGGACACTTAGATACCTGGCTACTCTTAGTATGTTTTAGACTTTGGCATACTAGTGGGGAAGGTGGCTGGGACGTATGGAGGAAAGGGAACTTGGGCAAGAGGTTTGGGTCAGTACGCAAGATGACCTTGTTGTTGTGAAACATGGTGAAGGGGTTGTACGAAGACAACATCTGAAGCTCACTAACCCTGCGGTGAGAGCCACCAACAGTACTGTTAAGTGTCACCAAGTGGATGTCCACAGAGACCATCGGCTCGAAAGGTTTGCGTTGCAAATCTGCAAGAACCACATTGAGGTCCCAGACGGATGCGGCCTATGCACAACTGCAGGAGATCTCATAACCAGGGTATTGAAGGCCAGTGGGGGGGTACCAAGATGAGGCTGCAGCCCACGCAGGCCCCAAACCTGCAGAGGGTCAGTTGGAGCATAGGGGTGGGCGGGAAGGCATTACCCCTGCAGCTGTGCCAAACTTTCTGGAAAGCATCTCCCAGTGACCCCCAACCCCACCCTGTCCAAGTGGCAAACTGGGGGCACTTGGCATTCAGGGTAGAGGCAAACAGATCCAGGTCAGCGAACCCCCAATGTTGAAGCAGTGGCAACAAGGAGTTGTGCAACTCCCACTTGTATGTGTTGAACGCCAAGCGAATCAACTGATCTGCTTCTGCATTGCTATTCCCCGGCAGGTGGACTGCCAAAATCCAAATCCCTCCATCAGGGCCATTCTCAGATGACACCACCTCCATGCAGAGGAGGATGGGGGGGCGGGGGAATGGGTGCCACTCGTTCAGGTAAAACATTGTAGTAAAATTGTCTGTCCTGACTAGAACTGACTTGTCCCCGATGAGGGGCAAAAATGCCTTGAGGGCCAGGCCCACTGCCCTGAGCTCGAGGAGATTGATATGTAGGAGAGCTTCCATCCTGGACCATGCTCCATGAATCGCATAGCCCTCTAGAGTATCCCCCCAGCCCGAAAGAGAGGAGTCTGTCATCACCACCAGAGTAGGCTCCGGTCAGGTGAAGGGGGCTCCCAATTAAACATTGTCATCCATCAGCAAAGATTGGGCAAAAAGAGCGGCGGTAAAGGGATCCTGTCCGACTGAGACCCCGCCTCCTGATCCCAATTGGCTGCCAGGTGGAGCTGGAGTCGCCTCAAATTGAGACGGGCGTGCCGTATAGTGAGCACGCAGGAGGCCATCAGGCCCCAAATGTGCTGGAACCACCATGCAGAGGTGGTCAAGTTGGCCTGAAAGTACCCACCACTTTGCGGAGGGACAGAAGCCTCTTGGGCATAGGAAACACCCACTGAGCGGATGTGTTCCAACGCACCCATAGGAAGACCAGTTCCTGAGATTGGGCACAACAGTGACTTCCGCCGGTTGAGGGAAAACGCCAACTGATGAAGGGTATTTGTCAGTCTCTGGCAGGAGTGCACCACCCCATCGGGTGACCCGGCCCTCACCAGCCAGTTGTCCAAGTAAGGATATAGATGATGGCCCTCCACGCGGAGAAGGCTCGCCACTGCATTCATCAGCTTTGTGAAGACATGAGGGTCTGAGTTCAGGCCGAAAGGCAACACCTTGTACTGAAAGTGGTACGACATAATCGTGAACCGCAGAAGCTTCTGATGCAGTTGGTATATGGGTACATGCAGGTACGCATCATTAAGGTCCAGGGAATACATCCAGTCCCTTGCACACAGAGACTCAACTATGTACACTGGAGTAATCATCTTGAAGCGTTCCAGCAGTAAAGACAGATTTAGAAATGACAAGTCCAAGACTACCCTCAGCAAAGCCTGGTTGTTCGTGGGTACCGCAAAAGTCCTGGAATGGTAACCGAAGTCCTGTCTACAAGAGGAACTGGTTCTATAGCTTGCATCTCCAAAAGCAAAAGGAACTCCCATAAAAGAGCCAGGGACCTGATGTGACGAAGAGGAGGAGAGGATGGAGGATGTATAGGTACAGGAAGACAAAAGCCCATGGTGATTACAGAGAGGATCCGCAGTTTGCTGAAGAGATGCTTCCAGGTGTCCTGGAACAGAGCCAAATGGTCCCCACAGGCGAGCTGTGTTCCCTGACCTGGACGTCACTGCTTCTTGGCATCAGAGGCTGGGGCAAAGGAAGGGGAGGAGAAAAACCCATGACGTCTTCTGCTGCTTCCTCTTGTTGTCGCAGGACAACTTGTCAGGCCTCCATGTACTGGGGGTTTTGGAACCCCTTGAAGCCAGAGAAAGCGCAGTGCTTCTACTGAGACCTACCCTGGGATTGAGGGAAGGATTTCTGACCTGGTTTTGTCAGGATGGCCAAGAATTTAGCAGTTTGAATCTAGGTTTTCTTCTTCGTCTATTCGTCATTGGTGGATGAATGAAAAAGGTCCATGCCCTCAAAGGGCAGACCAAGGATTCACTCCTGCGCGTGTGCTGAAAACTTTGTGGCATGCGTCCATGCCGTCCTTCTCATCTCGACAGCAAGGGACAGGCTAGCTGTGTCGATGTGGGAGACCAAAGACTCCATGCGGTGCTGCGCAAAGCCCGGGCATCTGCCTAACCGGCCTTGAAAGATGCATGCTTGATCCAAAGGGTGGTTGTGCAGAGATTCCGTGAGCTACAGCCAGAGCTTCTGGTTAGCCGCACCAAGAGTGTGTCTGCGTTGGCTTACAGCAGATGCAGTCCTGAGATGGAATAACAGTGCTTACCCAAGGACTTTGTCCTTCTTGGAGAGGCAACTGGAGGCGGCTCCCGTGGAGGAAGACGAAGACAACGGTTTACAATACGAGGCCACAGCCACCACAGAGGAATGGGGCTGCAGACAGGAGGCAAGGAGGATTTGCTCCCCGTCCGTCAGCCTAAACCTGCTGTCCAACTTCTTGTTCATCTGGGTGTTGGCCATGGGCTTCTCCCAGACCTGCCACGCAACCTGCAGCCCATCCTTCTGGAGAGGCATGCCAGACCGGATCATGGTGCGTTTGCCCAAGACCTCTGCTAGCAGTGCCGACTCCTGAGGGGCTTCCTTTGGTAGAGGGACCCCCCCCCCGAAGAACTCCGCCAGGCCCTGAAAGAGGTCATGAAAGGCCTTAACGGATGCCGAGGGTTCATCGTCCTGGGCTCTGTCATCATCGTCGCCATCGCCCCCGCCCCCTTTTTTACAGACCAAGGGGAATCCAGGCCCTGGGACACCCACAAAGGTCCGGAGCCGCAGACAGGTCCAACAGCAGTTGAGGGGTTGGTAGTATAGGAGGAGGTGGGGGGAGTCAGAACAACCGGGGGAGGAACCGGCACCGGGAGCACAGGAAGAACTGGAGGAGTAACCAGAGGAGGGGGCCGGGGCAGTGCCACCTGTGGGATGACCTCCTTCGCAATGAACTCCAAGAGCCCCTTCATCAGAGGGGAGCGCATGAGGAGGAGGAAGCGTTTGAAGAAGCAGTCCTCACAAGCCGCCGGATCCCTGGGGGCACGGGCCCTCCTAGGGCGCTGGGCCTCCGCTCCTGGTCAAAGCGCTGAGGTGCATGGTGCGTGTAGCCAAGTCTGTGATGGGTAGATGTAGCACTGAGCAGACCAGAAACCTGCACCATAGGATCCGATGCCGCTTCCATAGGGAAGGGGGCTGTGATCATCCTGCAAAGCCCATTCGATGGGTGAAAGCACTGCCAGACCATGAGCCGGATCCAAGATCGCCGCCTGCACGCCAGGCTCCGCCACGTGCCGCTATGCTATTTTGAAGCCTTACGCCACACCCTGTAAGTCAAGCGAGGCCTCAGACATGAGAGGATACAGCTTGGGTTTCGCACCGAAGCAGAATCGTCAACCTCAGAGATGCCTCTGGTAGGCGCTGAGCCCTCAGCCGGATGGCCGGTAGTCACAACACCCTTATTCACAAACTCTGAGCGAGCTCCGGTAGGCTTGGACCCCTCAGCACCTGTGCTGGTAGCTCTGCTGGATCTAGCCGAGGACAGACTCTTGGAGGTGGCACTTGATGATCCCTTACCCCCCGGGGTAGAAGAAGAGGACAAGCCCGAATTTCTTTCTGAGGACAGCCTGGTAGGGCCCCTGAGCCCCACAGCGTGGGAGCCGGTAGCCTAGAAAGCCTCAGGTCTGTCTGTGGACCACCCGGAAAAGCCCCCTGGCCCTTCGGCTTGGGAGCCGGTAGCCTTATAAGCCTCAAGCCTGCAAGAGCCTGACTCTGAGGAACCCCGATCCGTGGGAACCCCGGGGAGGAAGTTACAGTGCTGTGGAGCCATGCTGAACAGAAGACCTAACTTGTCTTGACGAGAGGTCCTCGAGACAAAGTCCTTAAGGTGGGGAGGAGGAGAAGTATGGAAGATCTCCCTCCACCGTGACAAATGATTCTTCAATGCCCTGTGACCGAGAGCACTGCAGGCCGAACATGAATCCCAGCACTGGTCGGGCCCCAAGCACTGAATACATAGCGTATGGGGTTCGAAACGGTCGCAAGAGGCACGTCTTGTGAAGCCTCCTACTGTCGACATGCGCCGGGGGAGGCGAGGCACCGAAGGGAAGTGAAATAAGAATTGATAAAACCGGGGAAAAAGCGGAAAGCTAAAAAAAATCTCAGCGCTGGCTGCCAGGTCCGTCACCGCCCGGGCAGAAAAGGGCATTGAGGTGAGGCTTTGGAGGGCGGGGCCTTGGCAGGGTGTTATCACGCCAGAGGACAAACCCTTGTGAAGGCCACACCCTTGCGTGTTATACTAAATTTAAAGGGGAAGCTATATTATTTCACTGCCAAAGGTTATGGTAACGTCCTCTTGTTGGGGGACGCCCACAAGGATGGAGGAAAGGAGATGGGACGTATGAGTACATGTACTTAAGCAAGATCACAGCATTAGTAGGAGACGTATGGGATTCCCTTGTCCATCAAGTAGGACTGACGACCTTCCCTTCCCAACTGACGCCTCTATTTCAAAACTCCCAATTTCAGCCAAGATGGGAACAGGGGTCCTTTGCATGGTGGTAGGCGGTGGGGTGTCGTAAATTGAGAGACATGTTAGAGGGCCTGTCAATTAGAACTTTTATACAATGTAAGCAACAGTTTGAGCAGGAGGACAGGGGGAGATTTTGTTACTCACAGCGGAGACATTTTCTAATAAATCCGATGAGCAAGGTAGCAGCGACTAGGTAGCTCACTTCTTTTGAAAATATATGACGACGAATTCAGGGGATAACCATATCACAGCAGCACTCTATATAATAGTCTCTGACTGCCTGTTACAGCTAGAATGGCCATGCATAAAATAGTAGGAGGCCACCTTGGGACACTCAATAGAGAGGGATCAGTGGATTTGGTTATGGGGGAGTATACCCAAACTCACAAGGGCGATTCAGATCTGGGAGATGTGGATCAAAGTAATGGTCCACTGGCACCTTACCCCCGTGAAAGTACTAAGATGCTACCCAGCAGTATCTTACGAGTGTTGGAGGGGGTGTGGAGAGATTGGGACTTGGGAACACATTTGATGGAAATGTGATGGTATATAGCCTTTCTGGGATAGAGTTAACACGGCTATGAAGGGGAACTTTGGGTCTCGGATCAACAGGGATTTTGAGGAGGTCATGATGGGGATGGGAAATGTCCTTGAGATACTACTGTTGAAACCACAGAAAAAAACATTCATGATTCTTAGCATAGCAGCCCTGCTACTGGTGGCACAAAAATGGAAATGCAGAGTTGCCCCGAGAGAACATGAATGGATTGCCAAGATCTGGAACTTTGTAGCGCTGGAATGGGTGACCTACGTGATTCAGGGAGATGACCTAAAATTTAAGCTGGACTGGGACTTGGTTCTGTTGTTCCTGCATAATGACTTTCAGGAAGCATTCGTCCACAGAGACTACGGGCTTTAGGCCTGATCAGAAGTTATCAGTCTTCCAATTTGTAGGGAACCATTACAATGTCCACTTGTTTATTGTGGTTTTGGGGGTGGGAGGAAAAGTGGTGTTGGAGGGTATAGAGTTTTATACTTGTTTAAAATGCCAATAAAATACATCTTATAAAATAAATTGCACAAGTCCCTGTGCTTTGGGATACTCTTCTAATTTGTAATCATGATGTCTAGCTGTAAATGACAGGTTTAGTTCAAGTGCAAAGTTATTAATTGCCAGGGTCTCTAGAAATTGAACATTTAGCATTTGTCTAATGTGAGGTCTAGCCTTTTTTTCAGCCTTTCACCCTCTTTTACCTTGAGTTAGGAACTCTGATGTCAGTATGTGCTCAATCTTGTCTCCCTTTTAAAAGTGTATAAATCAGAATAGGGGACGATCGAGTCAGTTTTGAATGTCAACTTGACTGTCTAAGAAAGAACTAGCGATCCAAGTACAAACAACATTTTATTGCTCCCACTGAGGTGTACAAGGTACCTCATTGGAAGTGCAGCAATGTGAGTCGGTCGTCCTGCTGCCTCTTGTATGTCTTTAATATAATATGGATGCACTGTGCCTATGCATGCATTGTATACTTAGGGAGCTCCTATACCCAGAGGTAATGTAGTGACCCGCAATGAAGTCCTGGAGCCGCCATCGCAGAATGTGCGACAGGCAATGAGAGGAAGAACATGGACGAAAAATATGTGCAAACATGGACTCAAAGATGCGCAAGGTGAGACTCTGTCGCAGGAGCACAGCCAGAAACATATGCTTACCCCACAAAAAATAAATAAACCAAATGACACTAAAATCTCACTGCAAACTAATCAATGCAAGATCAATGTTCAAACACGCCACCGAAATATACGACCTCCTAAGCGACGGCGGCATCGACATCCTTTTCGTAACTGGAACATGGCTAGATGACAACTACAAGATCACCCTCAATAACTGCCTGCCCGATACCTTGAAGTGCATCCTATTAAACAGGAAAACCAAACAAGCTGGTGGACTAGCAATCATTCACAAGGAACACCTTGAAATTAAAGTGGAAAACCTATTAAACATCAACAAATGTGATTCCCTAACCATACGTCTATCAACAAATCCCAGAACAAACCTGAAATTCATACTGATATATAGAACACCAACGTACGATGCAGCCTTCATAGAAAACTTCATAGAAGCAATCACTGACCTAGCTATCGAGCGTAACCAACTGATTATCCTCGGAGACTTCAACATCTGGTTCAATGAAGAAACCACAACCTCACAAAAATATCTTATCAGCCAACTAACAAAAATGGAACTACATCAACTGGTCAAAGGAGCAACCCACACGGCAGGGCATAGACTAGACGCAATCTTCGCCAACCGGAAACTGAATACCACAGCACCATCGATTCAAATCCTCTGGAGCAACCACCTCATCATCCCCTTTGTAATCACACTACCCCTCCCAATAACCAAGAAAGAAGAAAAACAACCAATCATCATGAAAAGAAACTGGAGAAAACTCCAACTTAACGGAACATCTGGAGATCCCCAAACCACATAGAACAACCATCGGCAAAGCTGACCTAGACCCTAAAATACATATTCTTCACAACTGGATCACTTCAACAATCGACGAGATTGCAAAAGAAAAACCTTTCATTCCATCCCGCAAAAGAGCAACGGCAAAATGGTTCACCCCACTACTATGCGCCATGAAAAGGAAAAAAACGAAAACTAGAATAAGAATGGAGGATCAATAAAGACTGCGGAAAAAAATTCAAACGTCAAAATACCCGTTCATACAAAAAGGAAATGCAAAAGGGAAATACGACAACAGAATCCTCAAAGCACAAAACACCCAAAAAGAACTGTTTAATATCATAAACAAAATAAAAACCCACCCGGCTGCAACAACACTCCAATACCATCGGAGAAACTATGCAATGACCTCGCAGATCACTTCAAAAATAAAATCACGACCATCCAACCGACCATACAACCACTACACTGAAGACACTGACCGATGCATGGAACACCAGAACAAACTCCGAAACTTCCCGCACATATCGGTGGAGACTTTCACCAAACTCGTAAATCAAAGCAACAAATCGGGCTCCCCACGGATCTCTGCCTCCCCTGACATCTACAAATCAATCCTTGCACAAGCAACACCAATGGACTACTACAGGAACATCCTCAACCTATCAATCTCAATATGAAGAGTGCCTCAATCCTTCAAAACAGCATACATCAAACCACTCTTCAAGGATACAACAGGAAACGTAGAGGACCTCTCCAACTACAGACCCATCTGCAACATCTCCTACCAAGCTAAACTCCTGGAAACACAAATATATAGAACAACCCAAGAATTCATAGAAGACCACCTATTAAACCAGGCACAAGTAGGCTCCAGACAGATGAGGAACAGAAACAGAACTTATTTCAATCTGGGATGATCTAAAGGCGAACGCAGACTCAAACAACAGCACCGCTCTGATATTTTTAGACCTCTCTGCGACATTCGACACAGTTAACCACGACATCCTCATCATGAGACTGGAAGAATTCGGAATCACAGACAACGCCCTACTTTGGATCAGATCCTTCCTAACAAACAGAACAGAAACAATATGGATGAAATCTTACATCATGCAGAGTCCCACAAGGATCATCCTTCTCGCCACTACTATTGAAGATTTACCTGTCACAGCTAATTAAAATCATCGAAAGACATGGCCTCACCTGTTACAACTGCGCTGATGACAGACAAATAATCTACAAAATACAAAACTCACAAGAAGACAATTCAACACTAGAGAACTGATTTTGTGAAATATACAACTGGATGAACTCAAACTACCTTAAACTCAACCCACAACCCAGGCAAAACAGAAATAATGATCATCACCAAAAACGAAGAAGATAACCTCTACATCCACTGGCCAATTGAACTTGCTGAAACCCCAGCCCCATTATTGACTGTAAAAAAAAAATTGGGAGTCCTGATGGACAGCAAACTCGCTCTAGAACCACAAGTAAACACCCCAATCAAGAAAGGCTCCTTTCTCCTTAGATTGGTTAAAAGGATCCTACCATTCCTCTCATTTACCAACAAAAAAACTGCCGTCATCGCCCTCATCATGTCCAGATTAGACTATGCCACAGCCTATATCTAGGCATGCCTGAATGACTCTTAAATAAACTCAACGCATAAAAAATGTGACAGCCAGACTGCTCATTAAACTACCTCGAAGAGAACACATCACACCAGCGCTGAAAACGCTACACTGGCTACCCATCAAACAGCAGATCAAGGTGAAATCAATGTGCATAACCTACAGAGCAATCCACGACCAAGGTGCAGAGTTCTCAGAAGAAAACTAAATGTAAATCACACTACAAAGTCACTCGGATCCAGCAGCGACATCCGCTTGGAACCCAAATTGTACAACAAGAGAAAACTCAGAGGATCCTCTTATTCTCACCTCGCCCCAAAAACCTGGAACGAACTACCAAAGAACATACAGAACACAAGAGATCACCTACAATTCAGGAAACTTCTCAAATCGTGGCTCTTCACCTCATAACCAGAAAGAATGCCCATAAGGACATACACAGAGAAACTAGGCCGAGAGAAGGACCTACCATGATTCCCTAAATCATCAACCCTTATAAAATAAGGATATACTGATCTTTAACATATCCACTTATCAATTAATAGACAAACCATATCGATTCATATCCAGAATACCCTCAGATTAATCGGAAGGCAAAGCAAGGTATGACCCAACGGTAGCACTTGGCCACCTTGTAGACAAGGGGAGCAATTGTCCACCAACAGTAAATAGATAGGATGGAGCGGGAATGATAATAAAACTCCACTACCAAGCAGGGATCATACTTGCCCCCTCGGTGTACTAGACTGAATATTTTAGCTGGAGGCCAGCCTCACCACTGCCCCTGAAACTAGACTCATGAAAGGGAAAAGAAAATATACCACTAATAGACTACCTATAGTAAATAGATATAATGGAGCTGGTGAATTATAACATACCACCACTACCAAGCTTGGAAATACTCGCCGAACCTGGGGAAAGCCCTCTTATCTGCAGGAAACTCGCCACAGTATCACCCAGAAACTAGACAATCAATAAACCAAGATAAAGAATATACCTACCCAGTAGGACAACCTGATACATAATACTAAACTGCAAGGATTATGAGACGTACAACCCACTAAGCAAACCTCAAATTTCTGCATACTTAACACAAAAACCTACACAACCACCGCTCTCGCAGCAAACCACACAAACTTCACCACACCGCAACACACACAATCAACACATAGATCGTAACAGCACGCGATGACTCGCTTCGATCCTATATGCACTCCCAAGTTCAGCGCACGGTGAAAACCGAACTGAAGTTGCCAACAGTACACCACCTCTCACTTTCCTACGCCCTCTTCACCCACTAACCTGCCCCCCCACCTTTTCTTTTTACAGATCCGCCTGAGCACCTGGAGACCAACTACGTTGGCGACGGTGCGCTATATAAATACCTTTTAACAATAACAAGATCCCTTATGCTCCCACGCTCATGATTTGATTTCTTTCCTTCCTTGAAGCCAAATGATTTTGCTGTTTGAAATAAACCTTCAACTCTCTCTTCCAAAATACCTTCCTCCTACAGCTCTTTGCTCAGCTACCTCCAACTCTCTGAGGGTCAGACACTTCTCCAGGCAGAGAGTGGGGGTAGATCTCTCTCTCCTCTGCAGGTGCCTCACTGCCCCTCTCAGACTTGACCCGGGCCACCTGAAGTTCCGGAAGCAGCTCAAGACACATTTTTTCTCTTCTGCTTTCTCTCTCTTGCTTCCTTGCTAACTTAACTGACTGCTGCGATGACTGGTTAGTTGGTTCCCTCAGATTCTGACTGGGTACCAGGCTGCTCCACAACCAGTCTTCACTTGCACTGCCTTCTAGCCTACCGCGCACTTAGGGGCTGTAACTGTTATCCCTACAGCCCTGTCTCCTTGCACTTACCTAGAGCCTTGCTGCCCTGATCACACTTTCTCCTTTCCCTTGCACTTCCCCCTCTCCTTCCGCTTGCACTTCTATGGTCGCACTTGCACGATCCGAATGACACAAGGCCTAGAAGGATCGTTGGTCTTGTCCTCCGTCCCATGTCTTGTGGCACCTAGAAACACTTGTGTACAGGCATGTTATAACTGTCATATCATATCATGCATCTCCTGACTCCGGGGGTCTTTACACATATAGTCCCACATTACATTTGGGGCAACTGGGTGAAAAGAATCCAGAGCACACATCAATGAAGTGGCACAATATAAGACTCATCTGCACCATCTTTCCTGCCTAGTCCAGAAAGCCCAGAAGCACCTTTGACTCAATGGCTACAGCTGTTTTAAACATGTTTAAGAGCAATCAGCGGGACAAGATTCACTGCCCAAAGAAAGCCATGCTACTCAACAGAGTGGGAGTTAAGGGTCAACAAAGGTGTGTACAAGTCTGAGGCCAGGCTCTCTTCCCTGACAAAGCTGATTACGACACTGTATACCTGGAGGCAGTAAGAAGACTGGTGTGTAGATTTGTTAACAAAAAATGTTCACTGTTCACTTTGTGTATGTATTGCTTTCATGGATAGTTTAACAGAATAAAGTTATTTTTGATTGACAATGTGGTGCTGAACAAAATCGAGCTCTACACACATGGTCAAGGTCCCAATTAGCAGGTGGATAACTATGTGAGCAAAGTATGCTAAGGTTCACAATTATGTGACTTTAAAGGCTACATTGACTATTATCAGGGATTTGTTACTTGTTCCTATCAACAATCACAAAGTACAAGAAAAATGTATTCAGTAGAAGGATGTCACATTGGATAGAGCAAAACAGATAGCCAGATCTGTTGAAGAGACACCAAACAGATGGAGAGATAGACACACAAGCTAAGGAAGTACAAACCATAGTTCAAAATGGCCTATAGAAATGATACACACAGAATCATGTGCTCATTTTCATCACTGGATGGACGAGACAACGAAAATAATGTGTCACTGATGTGGCAGTAAAAATCATTTGGCCAACCATCAGACATGTCCAGCTAAGTCTTAAGTGTGTGAAGCATGCTTACATTTAGGGTATTTCACCAAGGAATGCTATCAAAGACACTAAGAATCCTATGGAACGCTGGACAACAAAAACAACTACGTAGAAACCAAAGCAGAAGAACACCACACCATCTTAGCTGTATGTAGTGTTTGCATATCCAAATGGAGTTATCCGGACTCGATGGCCAGAAGAGAAGTCAACCTGATGGCCGACTTAGCCTCAGATCTCAGAGTCATACCCTCGACACACATAAGAAAATGGTAGGAAAAATCCCACTCAGAGTAAAAAGGGCAATGTTTATGCTCATGGTAAATGGGTGACACAAGTGAAACTGACAGGCCACGAGAAATGCAAACTCGTATTCAAAGGCAGAGCAGCGTCGACAGAAGTTTAATTAGCCCCACATGGGCTGGAGGTATTAAGATGACATGTGTGAGGGACCTGAGGGCATCCTCACTTCTTTTCCCCATGCATCCGCCTCTCAGGTGGCCAGGGAAAGGCCATTGCTTTTGGATCCTGACCCTGGGGGTGGATATGCAAGGGAGGATCACCTTGGTGGAGGGAACTAGGGGAGTGGGGAGAGAACGTCCTTAGGTGAGACGTGGTATTCCTCCCCATTCCCTTTTCAAAATGAGCCTTCCATCTCTCAAGCCTTTCTAGGGTACTGTCAGCCCTTTCCCTTTTCTTCCCGTCAAATTGAAACCCTACCTCAACACTGGGACGAGGAAGAGACCAACTTGGAAGACACATCCTCATTTGGGTGAGATGAACAAGTTACTTTCTTACCTGGTAACGTTCTTTCGATGGGATGGTCCGACGACGTATTCCATATCTATGACATGTAATCACCACAGCTGTGCTGCTTCGGAAACTTTTTTCGGCGTCTGCGTCCTGCGTCGATGACGTCGATGCGCCGTCGTCGAGGACCTCCTCCGACGTCCGACGTCATCCGATGTGATAAGTAGGACGCACGACGCCCGTAGCCTCAGTTGTAGTTTTTTCCCCCAGAACGTGTGACATTAGTCAACTGCCAGTCAGACACAAAGCCTTGCGGAACGTAAGCTGCAATCGCAAAAGAAATTCTGCAGCGGGGAAGGCAGGGAGGGAGCGATATGGAATACGTCGTCGGACCATCCCATCGAAAGAACGTTACCAGGTAAGAAAGTAACTTGTTCTTCGAGGGGATTGGGTCCTCCGACGTATTCCATATCTATGACAGACTCCCAAAGCAGTACCAGAGCAAGGAGGAGGGAAAGAATTTAGAATCAAAATTTAGAATAGCCAATCAAATAGCAGAGCAAAGGACCGCCTTGCCAAAGGCCAGATCCTGTCCTCGGATGGAATCGAGGGAATAGTGACGTACAAATGTATGTACTGAAGCCCAGGTGGCTGCATCACAGATGTTGCGAATAGGAACACCCCTCTGCAGGGCAGTAGATGCCGCCACACCCCTGGTAGAATGGGCCCGCAAGCCAGCCGGTGGGTCCTTATCCGCCAAGCGGTAACACTCCGAGATGGCCAAAATAATCCAGCGAGACAAAGTCTGTTTCGTCACAGCTTGCCCCAAACGCTTTCCAGCGTAACCAATTAAGAGTTGATCGTCCACTCTGACCCTGGACATGCGTGAAACATAAAAGCTTAAAGCTCTCCTAGGATCAAGCCTATGGAGCCTCTCCTCTTCCTTACCAGGATGCGGAGGAGGATAGAATGCCGGAAGAACAACCTTCTGGGCCAAATGAAATTCCGTCACTACCTTCGGAAGAAAAGAAGGACGAACTCTAAGGACAACCCTGTCCTTGTGAAATACAGTGAAGGGTGGCTTAACTGAAAGTGCCTGTAACTCACTCACTCTGCGAGCGGAAGTAACCGCAACTAAAAACACAGTTTTCAGAGTTAACAGCCTCAAAGGGCAAGAATGTAAAGGCTCAAACGGAGCACCCATAAGAAACTTAAGAACAAGGTTTAAATCCCAACCGGGCACCAGGAAAGGTGACGGAGGGAACACATTAGTGAGCCCTTTCAGTAACTGTGAAATTAAAGGGATTTTAAAGTAAGAACACTCTTCAGACGAGCGCTTAAAGATGGACAGCGCCGCCAGGTAACCTTTAATGGTACCCACTTGCAAGCCCCTGTGGGCCAAAGAAAGTAAAAAGGACAGAACCATGGGGATGTCACATGCAAAAGGATCCACATTCTGAACTCTGCACCAGTCGCAGAACTTACGCCAACGGCAACGGTACAGAGACTTTGTTGCTGGCCTTCGGGCTGAAAGCAACACCTCCATCACGTCTTCAGGGAGGTCCCAATCCTTATACCTCAACCTTTCAGAAGCCAAGCGTGAAGGTTGAGGGATCTGACCTCTGAATGGAGAACCTGACCCCCCTCCCGTGAGAGCAGATCGTCTCGGTAGGGAAGACGACGTGGAGGGCAGATGGACAAGTCGAGAAGGTCAGGGTACCACGTCCTCCGAGCCCACGCCGGAGCAATGAGGATCATCCAGGAACCGAACTTCCGTAACCTCCGCAGCAGTTGCGGGATGACGGGGACTGGAGGAAACGCGTACAGCAGCGGGAATGACCACTCCACCACAAACGCGTCTCCTAAGGCTCCTTTTGGAGGAAATTCCCGCGAGCAAAACCTTTCGCACTTCCGGTTGACACTGGAGTCGAAGAGATCCACTTGAGGGAAGATCTCCAGGAGAATCTCCAGGAGAATCTCCTGAGCCAACTCCCACTCGTGAGAGATCGCGCTCTGCCTGCTCAGAGTGTCCGCCGTCACGTTTTCGTCTCCGGCCAGATGAACTGCCGAGATCAAAACTTCCTGCTGGATGGCCCAGAACTCGAGCTGCATCGCCTCCCTGCACAGAGGAAGTGACCCTGCCCCCACTTATTGTTGAGGTAGTGCATGGCCACTGTGTTGTCCGTCAGGATCAGGACACTCTTTCCTCGCACAGTCGGCAGAAAAGCCTTCAGGGCTAGCCTGACGGCCCTCAGCTCCAACAGATTGATATGGAGTCTGGACTCCGACGGAGACCAACGACCGCTGACTGTCAGCCCGTTGGCATGAGCTCCCCATCCCGTGAGGGATGCATCCGTCACGATCGTCACCTCCGGCCAGGGAAGCCAAAATGGAGCCCCCTTCATCAAGTTGCCTTCGACGGCCCACCACAGAAGGTCCTGGGGGCGACCGAGGGCAGCACCTGAACCGGGTCCGACATCCTGCCGGAGGACTGCGACCATTGCGTCTTGAGTGCCCACTGAAAAGATCTCATCTGCAGGCGAGCCTCTGGCACCAGAAGAATGCAGGATGCCATGAGGCGAGCAACCTCAAGAACTCGAACGCCGGGAGCGTCTGGGCATGCTGAAACTTGTGCATCATCTGCTGAATGTGAAGAGCCCTCACCTGGGGAGGAAAACACTGCCCCAGGGAAGTGTCGAGCACTGCTCCGATGTACTGGAGCCGCTGTGTTGGCGTCAAATGGGACTTCTTTAAATTGAGGGAGAAGCCCAGCCTGTGAAGGGAGTGGCAGGTGACGGACAGATGATCCAGGACTTGCTCGGGAGAGCTCCCCTTGATCAACCAATCGTCCAGGTAGGGGTAGACGTGAATCCCCCCTTGCCTGAGATGCGCTGCCACCACCACCATGAGCTTGGTGAAAACCCTCGGGGCGGAGGTCAATCCGAACAGCAGGACCCGAAACTGAAAGTGCGAGTCGCCAACCGCGAACCTCAGGTACTTCTTGTGCTTGGGATGCATCAGCACATGGAAGTAAGCATCCTTGAGGTCGAGTGACACCAACCAGTCCTGAAGCTGAAGGGCCTGGAGGACTTGAGAGAGAGTAACCATCTTGAACTTGTCCTTCCTGAGGAGTTTGTTCAAACCGCGCAAGTCCATGATGGGTCTCAATCCCCCGTCTTTCTTCGAAATCAAAAAATAAGGGGAATACCATCCCTTGTTCCTCTCCACTACAGGCACCAGTTCTATGGCGCCTTTCTCCAGCAGGGCTTGAATTTCCTGCGCAAGGAGCGGATCCGGACTCTGCAAAGAGAGGTTCCCCGGTGGATTGTTGTGAGGCCTGTGCCGAAAGGGAAGACAGTAGCCGTGGGTTATGATCTCCAGAACCCACACATCTGAAGTAATGGCTTGCCACTCTACAAGATGCTGCGCCAGCCTTCCCCCAACCGGCGAACCATGGGACATGGCCTCATGACTGAGTGGGAGCGGCTGCGGCGTTACCTGAGGGCAAAGAGGCAACTGCCCGAGCGGCCTTGGCACCACGGGTACCCTGTCGTCCACCTCTGGTACCCCTGCGTTGGCCTCTTTGACTGCCAGCTCCTCTCGCTTTACTGAAGGACGAGTAATAGCGAAAGGAACCACCCCTCCACTGCTGTCCCCTAGGACGAAAAGGCGGAGGTTGGCGAACTGCAGCGCCCAATGACTTCGCTGCAGCTTTTGAGGTCTGCAACCTCTCAAGGCTCTCGTCAGCCATGCTGCCAAAAAGGTGTTCACCGTCAAAGGGCATGTTGAGGAGCTGGGACTGCACATCAGGAGCAAACCCCGACTTCCGCAACCACGCAAACCTGCGTATCACCGTGCTCGCCGCCATGGACCTACTGACGCATTCACCTAAGTCCAAGCCCGACTGAACGGACTCACACATGGCATCCTTACCATCCTGGACCATAGCAAGGAAACCATCCCGTTCGTCCCCTTCGGGAATATGTTCAGCCGCTAACGCAACACAGTTCCACAGAGTGTGTGTGAAACGAGACAAGGCACAAATGGAGTTGGCTGCCTGAAGCACCATACCACCAGAAGAAAACACTTTCTTCGCCCAGCCATCAAAACGTTTGTCGTCCCTATCAGGAGGGATGGTAGGGTACGACGCCTGCTTTGCCGGGGTAGTGGCCGCCTGCACCACCAAACTCTCCGGAGTGGGGTGCCTGGTCAAGTAGCAGGGGTCGCTACTGGCTGGACGGTATTTTCGCGACAAGGATCTGCCCACCGCCGGGAGACTCTCCGGAGCAGTCCAAGCCGCCGCCACCCTTCTCTGTAAAGCCATATGGAACGGCAGTATCGGGTCAGTTGGGGGACCAACATCAAGGATGTCCGTCAGATCATCCTGCACAAACTCCCCTGGGGGAGCAGACCATCCCAAGTACTCATAAACCCTAGCCATAAGGCGCCGGTACGAGGAATCGGCATGAGAGCCAGGCTCAGGCCTACAAAACTCCACCTCCGGAGAGGTGTCCAGTCCACTGGCATCATGCAGTGACTGCCACAAATCATCAAACTGACTATGGCCCGAGACAATGTCATCTGGAACCTGACTAGGAACCAGGCCATCAGAATCCTCATCCGCCTCTGAAATATATTCCAGGTGGCGAAAAGAAGGCACCCGAGAGTGCTTGCTCTTAACCAGAGCCTTCCCAGGGGGTTCCCCGTGCCACCTGAGCGTCGACGGCTTCAACGACTTCCTCGGAGCCTCGAGAAAGACTGTCGACGCCCTCGACACCTCAGACGTCGACGTCTTCCTCGAAGACCTCACAGGTGCACACGGTCTCGAACGCGTCGAGGACCGGGACCTGGAACGGGTACGTCGAGAACGAGTCTCCTTGTCCGAACGGGACCTCTCCCGTGACTCGTGCCGACCACTCTTGCGAGCGGTGTCTCTCGACCTCTCACGACCGACCCCACTCGGGGGCGCGGACGGCTTAGTACCCTGCGACTCAAAAATCGCCAGCATTTTCTACCCGAAGGAAGCCCATTCCTCCGGCGTCGCACGGCTGGTGGGGTAAGCGACGTGCCGGGCAGAGTCCTCCGAAGAGGACCTGGAAGACGACCGGTGTCGGCGCTTCCGAGAATGCCTCGAAGAGGCTGAGGAGTGGCGAGACCGACTCCTAGAAGGAGACCCACGAGACTTCCTACGATGACGCAGAGAGTCACCCGTCGAATCATCCGTCGAAAGCCCCGCAGACTTCGATTTACGGGGCTTGGACACCCGACCTACCAACAACAACTTCTTACGTTCGCGTAAGGCTTTGGACGTGAGCGACTGGCAGTCGATACAGTCATCCGTGTCGTGGGCCTCCCCGAGGCACCAGAGGCAGGCGTCGTGCGAGTCCGTCACCGACATCTTGGACCCACACTCCCCGCACTTCTTGAAACCCGGACGCGAGTTCGAAAACGAAGTAGAAGACATCTTCACAAGAAGGATTTTCACAAAACGAACAAGGTTCGAAGAACCGAGAAGAACAGAACTCCAAAGAGTCGAGGCGTTAACCGAGATTCACGAAGCAACACGTTCGCGGAAAAAACGGAACTGAGGCTACGGGCGTCGTGCGTCCTACTTATCACATCGGATGACGTCGGAGGAGGTCCTCGACGACGGCGCATCGACGTCATCGACGCAGGACGCAGACGCCGAAAAAAGTTTCCGAAGCAGCACAGCTGTGGTGATTACATGTCATAGATTTGGAATACATCGGAGGACCAAATCCCCTCGAAAAACACTTATCAGCCTTATAATGTTAATGCAGACCCATATCAGTCAAGTACCACGACGAGGAAGAGACAACACAGAGTTATGCAAACTTTCTTTAATTCAACCTTCCCCAACTACCACTTTGGTACTGTAAGGAAGGCATGGTATCAAACAGTAAGATATACACAAGTGATCACAGTTCAAGGGTGCTTATTGAACTTCAATTGGGTTTGAAAAACACCTTTCTAACAGAAATCTAAAGATGAGAGCAAGCTATGACCATCAAATAATAACGCAGTCCTAGTAGAGAATAAAAGGGCATATACTAATAAACCTATTGCCAAAACTTACTTCTAAATACAAATAGTGTGGGAAACAATGTTATGCAAATGAAGTGTTCAAGAAATGATATGTCAGGATATTCAAGCCGTTGACTTCCTTTCCCCATGTTTTCAGCATGGGACAAGGAGGCACACTTAAGCTTAGCACACTCTCTGGCTTCTTTAGCAGGAGGATGCAGTTCAAAACCTCAACATAAAGGCCTTCTGTGCCAAAGACTCTTTGCCATTCAAAGTCTCTTATTTCAGAGGGCCCGATGCAACACGACAAACATTAAAGTTCCTTTTTTCTTAGGATTTCACATCTACAACTTCTCAGGTTATTTTCTATTCACCCCGGCCCCCCCTCCGCCGGAATCAGACCCACTTTAACACAAAACATTCAATTGTTCTCGGACCAAATGTATCTACTTTTCCAAACTATCTTTACTTCATCAAAATCAAAGACTTTCGACTGTGCGCAGGAGTTTGCTCGACCCGTCGCAGGACCACTTCAATTCACAATTACTCGTTCTCTTCTTGGTATAACCTTTTTCTCACTTTGACTTTTGAACTTCTAAACGGGATACCTTACAGAGACCTTCGATTGAGCACCCACGTGGTGCCGGATGTCCCGGATGACTCTGTCAAAGGTATTGTATCTTGTTTTTAAAGTTCAATCACTCAACAGCAGTTCCACTTTACTTGCGTCTCTTATCACACACGTTTTGACAATGTTCGTTCCAGCTCTCGTAATACAATGCTGCTGCTTGCAACCTTGGCTTCAACATAGACCAGTCTTGCATCAGTCTTCCCAACTCACCATCTGTGTTGATTTCACTGATGCTGCTTTGTTCTTGGGGCCAAGGATGGTACGACGGCGGCTGTCGTCTCTCCCCGCCTTGATTAATGATGCAGGAGGGCCACGAGTATCTCTGACCCACAATGCAGAATTCTTGAGCCTAGTTTCTTGGTTTTATGCTTTCTATTCTTGAGGTTGCTGGAAATTAATGGTTCCTTGTCGAAAAGGTCAAGGGAATTTCCCTCCTTGCAATCCCCTTCTGTTTTGCTATCTTTGCTCCCTCGTTCAGCTGCCGCCTCGAAACCGCCGTTTCCTCGTGTGCTTTGCTTCGCTCAGAGTGTGCGCTTGTGCTCTGCATTTTATCCATGTGGGGAAGCTTAACAAAGTCAGGTGTGAGTAATGGTCAGTAATTGCCTGACTTTGTCTGACCAATGCATTGGGACAAGTCAGGTATACAACTCAGGTGTTAGTCTGTTTTCTCCCATAGCGAGCTGTCCGTGTTAAAGTGTTTGTATTGTGTAGGGGGGGTAGAGTTCCTAAGTATCCTACCTGGTAGGATGGGGTAAAGATGTTACGGGGAAGGGGATACCGCGTCTCAGCATCCGGCGTCCAACTCCCAATCTCCGAAGACATCTCACCCAGGTGATCCTCCCACACTGGTCCACCCCCAGGAACTGGATCCAAAAGTGATGGCCATGGATGACAGATCTCTGGGGACTTGTGGGTGAGACACCTTCTGGTTTCTCACAGTACTGAGATGAAGAAGAGGGTTATGGAGGATTTCAGATGGAGATGCCAGGCATGTCCTGTTAATGAATTTTACTATGGTCAAGCAATTGGACTGAATGACCCACACCTGTGGTCATTTAATAATCCCAATGGATATAAAAATGTGGGCTGCACAGCACGAAAGGAGAGAGACAGCAGGCTGGAGTTTGGAGCCGGCTGGAGCAAAGCAGGCTGGAGGGACAGGAGTGGGAGACAAAGGTGTTGGAATCCGTGTCGAGCAAGGGAAGGGACACCGGTGCCAAGGTCGGCTGAGAGAGGTTCTGAAGGACCTGCAAACCCTCTGGGTTGGGCGCAAGCAGCAGGGGCTGTGGGGCACCGAAGCACTGCACTAGTAGCTGGTCTCAAGAAGAGCGAGCACTGCTCTCTATGACCTCCGCAAGGGAAGAGCAGACATATTGGAGACTGAAAGCAGAACAAGGAATGGAAAGAAGCCATCAGGAGCTGCTGTGTGAAGCATGGGAGTGGGTGCTCCAAAAACTAAACAATTGCTTTTTGAATATCGAACTAACTGAAAGTTGTTAAAAGCACTTTTGAATGCCAAATCAGATGCTTTTTGAATACTGAACACATTGAAAGACGTTATCAACACTTTTGAATGCAGCATATAGCAAAAGCAAGCTATGAGTACTTGTGAATGGAATGAAAGCAAGGTGGTGCAAGTAGCAGATACCTGTGGGATGTTTTAACCCCCCCCCCTTTGCTCTGCTCTGCGGCATTACTGTGTTATGATGGTGCCAGAAACATCAAAATGGCTGCAAAACCCTTGTGCGCGCCAAAACCTCTGAAAATCGCGCTTTGCAAAGCACAAAAAGTTGGCTGCCCAATCTGCTATGCATGTTGTCAGTGGTGGAACAGAGATCTCATTCCTGGAAAATGTCACTGGGTTCCACAACATGTGAAAATGGAGTACAGAAGGAAAAAGCAGGGTTCTGCTAAATGAAACCCCAAAATCGTGCTTTCAATCCCCTTTTCTTTGTTGCTGAAACTGCAGAATGCCAGAACAAAACACCCTCAAACATCCAAAATTCTTGCTGGGTGCTACAATTCACTTAGTTTAAGAAATCATTGTGAACTTGCAAGGTCCTGGAAAGCTGAAAGCATAAAGGGATTTCCACAGCAAAAGTGCCCTGTCTGTGGATGCCAAAAATCCCTGTGCAGCAGAGGACTGCAGGGAGGACAGCTGCCAGGAGCCTGCCTGATTAAACTTTAAACATGTATAAACTGAAATCAAATGTTTGCAATCTAGGAGGCCTGTTACTGATGGTAACCTATGTTGTAATTGTTTTATTCCCACGGTTAAAATCTTGAATAAGTATTCTAGCTGCTATTTGAAACCACAAGTTTGTTTGAAGCTAAGGGAAAATTCAACAGAATTAACAATTAAATTTAAGCTTGACTAAAGCTAACCAAACTGGAATAACAGGTTTCCTCACAGAGGCCTCTCCCTCCAGCAGGAAATCACACCAAAGTGATAATTATAGGGTTTGGAAGAACCTGGTCTACAGAGGCAAAAGGGAACAATGAACAGCTGCTGGTTAGGAAATGCGAGGTGTGTGGACATCGTAAATGGCCTCTGCCAAATGCAAACAGGGAGGAGATTACTCCGGGACTGCAGGGAGATAGAAAGAGGCGGATCCAACAACCATCTGTGGCTGAACATTACAAAGAACACTTTTTTTTAAAAGACTTATAACTTGTCAGTTAAAATTGTCAAAAATATAAAAGTAACAGATTTGTGAATCTAAATTTTGTCTGCGCGCTTCAAGAGGCAGAAAAATTGTGTGACAAGTTCTGGAAAGAAACGGCAGAAAATGTGGTTTTACACAAAAGTATTTATGCTAGAAGTATGAAACTTTATACACTTATGCCCATGTTACATGCACACACTTGTATACATTTTTTTTATAAATTGGACATTGGGTTCCTGATGAGAAGGGCAAAATTCTGTGGAAAGCCGAGACAAGATCCCACAGCTACGGGGTTTGGAGGAATAGCTGCTATATAAAATATGTAATCTGTATATGTGATTCTTATAGAGGTTGCACATGTTTAAATATGTATGGTGCCAAAAGTAGATTTTGTGTTTAAGGGGCTCGGGGTGGATTCTCAGCCTCATAAAATCACACCCTAAAGATGACTCTGTTTCTCTCCTCCCATCAAGGCAGAGGGGAGACTCTGACCCAATCACCTGCCAAAGAGGCGAGCTTAGGATAAACCAGCCCACACACCCCTTTATCATAACATAAATAGAGACAGCTCACCACTCCAAAGGACAGACAGATTTGCTCACTATCCTGATACTGGCGGAGCACCCTGCTACTGAACTCTCCATCTTCCTTGCTCCAGACTTCAGAAACTTAGCAAAGCAGAAACCCATTGCATAGCTGGACAATTTTCAGCTAGGCCTCAAATTCCAGAACCACAACCCCACAAACCTAAGGGGAAGCATCAAAATACAGCCGGGCTGCGCTGTACTGCTTGCCTGCTGAAAATAATTATCATCACAATCAAGAAGGGCAGATCAACCCAGTCCTGTGCCGTGCTGTGGCCAGAGTGCTTTGAAGATCCAGTCCAGTCCTGATCCATGCTGTGATCAGAGCACCTTGCGGATTGCAGATCCAATCCGAAGTTCCCAGCTGTCTGTCTTAGAACCAGATCCAATTCCCTGACCAGAATCTTGACGGACCAGAATCCAGACGGTTCCGTTTAAAAACATATCTAGAGAGCATCTATAGAAAGAACTATGTCACTATCGCCTATGTACCTTGCTTAGTTAATCCCTATCTAAACCCATCCTTATCTTGTATTCAGAACCGTATTGCTAGGAGTATTTTTGAATTGTCTGAACTCTCTATCCCAACCCTTCTATCTTCCTCTGTGCTAGTATTGCTAAAACTATCTTTGCGCTGATCATTTCCTCATCTGAAGAAGGCGAATTTCCTTAGCAGGCAGCCACCCTGATCAAGTGACTGTGTTCCTGTGTGGTATTCGTTTTGTTCATAGTCATCCTCTAGTGTAAGAAATCCTTTTTGTCATTTTAAAAGTGCATTCCTGTTTTCCATTCTTGCGCCAATCTCGAAAAAATGACCTCCACTAAAATGTCCAGAACTTCCTCAGTGTTTGTGCTAGAAACAAAATTTCTGCTTGTAGCTAACATCCACAGCTTTAAATCGCATCTACAACCGCATCCCAATTCCAGATGGTTCACGCGTTATCGCGATTATCGCACAGTGAAAGAATTTCGCAAAACGAAATTTTGACATGTGTAAAACAGCTTTTAATTGCTTCCGACTTGAAGTTTAAGATTTAAAATTGTTTCTTCGTATTAAATCACTGCTAATGTTTGTGTGCAACTATCCAAAGCGGCTCCCATAAGAGTTTATAGCAATTTCAGCAATTTTGACCATATTTAGTGTTTTACCCAATCCATTCTCCAGATAACTTTAAAAGCCGTTCTAACAGCTTGACAGTCAATTCCATTTTTCTCTTGTGTTTGCTGGGGGGAAAGTGGGATTGATATCCTGTGTGATTCTGCCATTCCTGAATACCTGCTCTCTCCTCCTATCTATTTACACTGCATATTGGGGGTTGAGGGGCGTGCAGGGGGAACCTTTAACCACATTGCTATTTGATCTGAACACACACACAAAAGTATTATTTCTGTGCTGAATTATTTTGTTCACTATTACTCCTTGTGTATTAAGGAGATTATTCATTGTTACATCACCCCATTGGGGATCATTGTGTATCCATTAAAACATAGTGTGATTAAATTGTAAATAGCTAAATAAATATTTTAACTTTGCAAACCAGCCTGATTCCTGGTTCAGTGTGACCGGGGGGGTTCCATGAGAGGGGCGTGATATGAGTGGTATATCGTTCAGAATAAAGAACTTTTAGACAAAAATAAATAAGGATTTCAGTTGTGCATTACACACTAGGCATTGACTTGGGTGTGTGCCCAATTGAAATCACTTACATCTTGGGGGCTCGTCACAAGATCCTGAATTAGACATACAACTTGTGACAGTCTAACACAGCGTGCTAACTGACGGGGTACATACACCTTGTTGGGCTACCACACTGTGCTACACTGTAAAAACACCCTTCAAGAGAAATACTCAAAGGAGTTGGGCCTGTTTTGCAAAAGTAAAATAACCCTGAGATAAGTCAGAAGGAAATTAATATTTCCAGAATGGCGACCCCAGTGGGGATCAATATGGCAAAAGAACACCTACTGCACAAATTGTTTGTCAGGGGTGAATGGGTAGAGCAGGATGAGAATGTTTGCCTGCAGGAAATCAAACAACAAATCACTGCCATAGAATCAGATATATGGTAGGACCAGGGTCCATTACACCAGGCCCTTAGTGAATTGTATATGGCCCCAAAAATTAAAAGAAGGGCAATGTAAAATTGCCAAAATAGCGGCTTACCTATGCCTCCACGTTGGAGTAATACAGGAAAAATATGCCGAAAACCTAGATCTGGCCAAGAGGCAAGTACAATCACTAGAGAAAAACAAACTGATTTGGACTCTGCAGAGCAAAGGCTACAAAAGAGCCAAGAATCTGAGAAGGAAACCAAACAGTACCTGACAAAAGTAAAGGAAGACCTGGATCTCCTGCAGCAAGAGAAGGTAGAGCAGGATACCAAATTACTGACACTGCAAAAAGAGTGCCAAGAAAGGTTGGATTCTCTACTACAGAGCCAACAAAAGCTGGAGCAGCAATTAAGTTATAATAGAGTCTGCTCAGGGCAGATAGCTGCCTTAGAAAATCAGATTGATGAAATAAAGGAGGAAATAATAAATTAATAGTGAAGGATCTCCACACTCAAACATATTTCGATGAGCAGTGCCAGAAATGATGTGCCATTAGAAAACAAAGGGACGACCTGGCTGCACAGAGGGGTACTCTAATTCAGGAAAGGGACGCCTTAGGCCAGGAAGTCAGCCATTTAAAAACCAAAGTGGAAGAAAATCACCTGGCCCTTCGGGGACTGGGTGAACTCAAAATGCACTATGAAAAGCTGTTAGAGCATACCAGGAGGGTGGAAGATGCTCTGGGAAAGAATAATCAGGCTAATAAGGATCCGACTCAGGAGGTGAGTCTCCTGCAGCAAAAATTGGCCAAATACTCCCAAATCAGACAGGAAGCACAGAGAGACAATGAGGCTCCCTGTGAGAAAAATGACAGGCTCCATAGACAGATAGCCATGCAGGAACAACTAATAGAGACCAGTAAGGCCTTAATAGAAGAACAAAAGGGTCAGATTCTTGCAAGCCATCAGGGAGTAGGGGCTGAGAGAGATGAGGTCAGATGGGAGAGGGAGACTCCTGAGCATAACCTCTGGAACTCGGTTCTCGCCAGAGACTTTAATCCCTTCAATTCCATGGACTCTGCCACCACCATGTCCACCGGCTCGCATGAACCAAGGACCATGGGGATGGTAGATTTCAACCCAATGGGAAATATGGGGCTAATAGGTCAGCACCTCCCAGAAATGGATGGGCAGGCATCTATGTACAGGTTCCCAAATACTAGGGCCATCTTCTCTGATCAGGGAGACTCTGGTGAGGGGAGAATCAGAGAAATGGATCCTCAGAGATATAATTTACCAAGAGATCAGACAGTGAAATTTGGTGGGGAATTCAATGAGACTAGGCCCACTAAGAGCATACTAAATACCTCTTCCCAGCTAGGCCAGAGGGGGATTTGGGGGGGCACTCAACCATTCCGGGGAGCAAGGAAGAGTCAGAAGACTCTTCTGAGCGCCACAGGTCCCTAGAGACTAGGCCCCCACATTCTGCCAGCCATTCCCAAGCTCGCAGAATCCAGGAGAGTCTAGAAGACCAGACAGCCACCTCTGGTAGCAGTGCCTCTGAGTCAGAGGATGAGTGGACCAGGGTGGCAAGAACTAAAAAGGTTAACAAAGTTAAGAGGGCTTTACTCAAGGATCCCCTGAAACAAATAAAAGCTATTAGGAGCGTCAGCACGCCCTACCACAAAAATGCCAAATATTCGGTTTGGGAGCACCTTGAATTATTTGAGCAGATGGAGACTTTCCATCTGAAGGACAGCCAAAGCTGTATTCAGTATGTAAAGTGGACGTTTTCTCCCGAGTACTCCAGCTTCTTTGCGGGGCTGGAGGATCAGAACCATTCCAGATGGTCCATCCTGAAACATTTTTCCATTCACAGGAACCCTCAAGAGGCTCACAAGGCAGCCTACAACTTACAATGTAGGGAAGACAAGGCCCCACAAGAATTTGTTCAGGAATTGAAATGCGCCTTTGCGCAGACCACTAGAAGGGTGCGCACTGACAGTAAGGAATTTGTGAACACCTTCTTTCATGCTCTTCCTAAGTACATTATGACCCAGCTAGTGAGGGACTTTCACAAGAAAAGATCACCAGACTGGGGTGCCTTCCTTCGAGCGCCCCTCCAAACACATTTGTAGAAAAAAGCACAAAAATGCTTTCTGCAAATCCGCTGTTGCCTTCTTACTCCGGATAAAAGCATGAGCCACGACTCTGATACAGTGACATGCTTGTGTCACACGTCTGTGAAAGAGAAATGCAGTGCTCACCAATTGGCCCCAGGGTAGCATGCTTCCTGTTGAGTACTGCTTTTTTGTTGTGGAACTATCTAAATATCCAAATGCTGTGTCTTCCTGCTCTGAAGTCATTGTAGAGGATTATAGAAGTCATACACAATTGCTTTGACGTCACAGTAGAGGGTACAGCCTTTTTATCTGGGTATTGTTTCCATGTTAGATTGAAGTGGTCTAGGGGAGAGGTAACTTGGGACCTCATTATAGGTTTGGCTGTATTTCATGTTGAAATATAGCCCAATTATAGTTGACCCTTTTTGCCATTCACAATAATAGAAAATCCATCTGATTACGAGTGGCGGATTGGCAGTGTTGATCCCCATTCCTGAAGGTCATAGGACTGCATTGAGGTTTGCCCACTGGCAGTAATTGTGACCTTTCTCACCGTGTTGTGGTATTTGAGAACATACCCAGCAGTTCGTTTTGTTCAAGATTGCATGAGTGGCAGGTCTTGGAAAGAGGGTATTAATTCCAGGTCATGGAGGTGTAGACAGGGTAGGGCATGAGAGGGCAAGGCCCACCCAAAATCTGGAAAAAAGCCCACTCAGCAGCACTATGTGGGCATTTACAGATGGTAATGGCACTGCGGTGGGCCTAACTACATTAGCTTCAGACCCCACTTGTTAGACAATCCTGGCTACGCCTCTGTACACCTCCTGAATGCCTCCCGCCATGCAAGTGCATGGGACAGCGCAGGGGTATGAGAAGGACGCAGGATAGGAATGTACACAATAATTATTGAGTGTACTGCACCTCAGGGTTCCAAGTGACATCACAGATATTTAGAGCCCTTGATGGCATTCATCTCGGTTTTTGATAGTCACTAATCTACAATTCTTAGTTAAACAAGAAGTAGTCAAAACTACAATTAAAACAAAACAACACAGCTATTAAAGGTGCCACCATAGAAAAGCACAGTATTTACCACGGACCAATCGGAGTCATCCGTAGCTCACTCTGGACAATATTAAAATCAGTGCATTTCCGTTTTCCGGATTTCATGAAAAGGTCTCGAACAATGGATTGTAAAAGTTTCCTCTTGAATTTATTGTAGATTTTTAAAATAATTCATATGGACGCCCATAAACATAGATGCATAAACACCTGGAACAGAACATTCCAAGTGCCCCTTTAACAAGGCGAGAAGAAAGGATCTATGCGTTCCAATGCACCACCTTAAAAATCAGCAGTACAAATAATGGCCTGTAAGTGTTCATTTACTGCAAGGTTAGGCCGTTGCATATGATGGATGAAGTGTCAGTGGCTAACCAAACCTCTGCACTCAATCACAGAAGCCGTGGAAATTGTACTCATAAAACGTCAATAATCCCCCATGATAAAGCGCAAAGTACCTCACCAGGTTCTGCATTATTTTCTTTTTACCTCTGTTAATCGGATCAAAAAAATATGTATTTTGAGCTCGACAAACGACGACGTACAAGTCTCCAAAGGACTACGCAAGTCCCTTGAAACGTTCACATTTCCAATGCTTGCCTGCGGGTCTGCATGAAAGACTAGCAAGGCATGAGGCGATGAGGTGGTTTCTTTTTTCTTGCTGTGGAGTAAGTGAGGCAAGCCGCACGCACACATGCCGAGGGTGGCAAATCAACCCATATCGATCCAGTGAATACATTGACTTTCTGGAAAAGATAGGAAAAAGGCATTTATTGCCCATGGCACAATTTCAGGTGAAATCAGAGAAGGGCCCTTTTTCCCTTAGCATTTTCATTTATGACCTGGGAGGAAACACTGGACAGCTGTATGTGCAGGAATAATGTGCAAATACTGTGCACACTGAACACATGATGTATCCTCATCCTCCTTTATAGGAAAGCAAAGTATTTGGTGATTCCAGGGGTAAAAGAGTTCTTACAAGGAAAGCTGGCCGCCAGCAGGGCGACAACTCTTTGCACGGCAAACAATAATAATGCCACTACCAGTATTTTACAAGAAGTGTGCCTCACTAATACATTCAACAGACCTAATAAAATGCAGATTTAAACTAGCACATCAGCTGGGGTGGACTGGGAACCAAAAGAGGCCCTAGAAATCATTTTCAAAGTGGTCCTTTATTAGATTTTTTCAGCAAGCCCAACCCTTTTCTTATGGGAAAATTTGGAAATACCACACAAAAGAGAACCAGGGTGTAGAAGCCCACCGGGAACTCTGGAGATTTCCCAGCATGCTTCTACCAACTGCCAGTCCATCCCTGCACATCAGCTAACAAAAAGCGGTTTGCAGGCACATACCAATATGGGCAGAAAGGATGTGGCAAACCTAGCCATGCAACTGAATATACAAAACTGGAGGCAGACTGAATGCTAGAAGATGGGAGGAAAACTTGTGTGATGGAGCATTAAACCTGCTTTTTGTCGATGTTTATGTTCCAAGATATAGAAGGTCCATGAGGTTGCTTCCACAAACCAAGTGCATCTTGTAAATCCCATGTTTGCCATCCTGGTTTATATCAACTGACCTTCCGTTATCATGTGACAAAAGCCAGAAAATCAGAGCATGATGGTAAAAGAGACAGAGCTAAAACACCCAGAGCAAAAACAGAATTCGAAAGAAAATGGAGGGAAGGTCCCTATCAATTAGGGTTCAAAAGGAGAGGTATAAGCAGACATGATTGTGAGAAGACAGCGCAGAGTCATCTTGAGATGAAGGAGGAAGCATTAAGCTGCAGTACTGAAAGAATGATGGAGGCAGCTGCCATAAGCATAGGTTGATCCTTGTCTCTGGGAGACAAGGCATCAAATATGCTGTGCGCATAGCAATTTGCTATGCAATTCTGTAAATTTTCTAGTTGCATTGACACTTGTGAAGCTAAGCTAGCTATTTAGGTTACTCTGTTCAATGAAAGCACAGAAGTACAGCTCATCCTGCATTCCTCTATTGCCCTCAGGGCTCTCTCCACACTCTGTTCACTGCAAGTTCAAATGGCGTAATGGAGAGAGTGCAGTAGTAATCATCTCATCCACTCTTAAGTGCCAAAGGCCAGTATCTGTTAACTTTATATTTTTGAAGACAGTCATGCAATTCCATTCCTAAAGAATGTTTCTTTTCATAATGCATAATTACAGTATTGCTGCTGGGAAACACTGCACTGTCCCCATGCTTAACTGAAAAGTTTAGGCTAGTTACCTAAATGTCATGGTGTCAACTATATTTAATTTTGTTGGGGAAGATGCATCATATTGATGAGTGAACATTTTTCAAAATGTATATGCTCACACAGGCAAATGCCTTTGATGGCAAACCTAGTTCTGTGACCTTCTGGTCATCTGTGCAACTGGTTTTCAAGCCATGAGCTGATCCATACTGTTTTGCTTCAAAAGTGCATGGATACATTTCACAGCCCCAGCACACTGAATGAAGATACCTTGGACGCTGAAGGGCAATTATTCACACAGACACTCAGCTAAATTGCAAAAAATGTGTCATTATGGCCTTGTATTCACAAGAAACATACATGAATGAAAATAATAAATGAATGAATAATTACTACACATATAAAGAATGTATAAAGTCTACAAATACTTCACCATTGAAGCAACAGCAAAACAAATCCTCATCTTGCCAGAATATGCACTGAACAGCTCCAAAACAGGGAGGCAAAGAGATCTTGGCATCAACTGGCCTGAATGCAGTGAGTCCACCCTTCCAGCAAAGCTTTCTGCATGTCTGCTCAGGTGCCCCTCCTTTTAAACCATCTGCAAACGCGTGATGGCATTTTCCAGAACACTCTAGCTTTCGAAGTCTCTACCTGTTGACAGTTCTCATGGGTTCCCGGCCGGAGTGACTCATGGTAACCTCAAGAGGCAAAACTCTTCCCTTTCTCATGAATGCGCAAAAACAGCTACATAACTTTTCTTCTGCTTTGAAAGATTCTGTCGCAACATTATCAGGTACCAGCTGGCACCTTCTTCAAAACAGTCCTTGAAGCAATGCAGACTAACATGAGCAATGAACCTCGTTGAAAACATGTTTGCCAGTGGAATAATACGCACAATGTTACCAATTTACAACAAGTGCAGATTTCACTGAGGCCTGGAGAAAATGTCCATTATGAATATGGGAGCACGCAAGATGCACTGCACACAGGCACCATGTTTTAGTTAGAAGCATTACATTCCACCCATTGGACATTTGACTTCTATAACTCAGTGGCACTAATGTCGGCTTCTGAAACCAACAAAACATAATAACTAAGTTAGGCATACATCGAATGCAACAACAACAAAAAACCATCTTGCTTGTTCCCATTTCCTATCCATTACCTTCCCCCAACCCTCTACCTGGTTTCCCTATTTCCCCTTAGCTACCCAATCCGTAGACCCCAACCCTCTTTCCCCGTGGCTATCGCGGTGGCCTGTGTTCTACACAATCCAGGCGCCAAGACCGCCAAGGGGAGGCAGGAGTTTGTGCTGCTTCTGCGCTGGAAGAGTTGGCTGTGACAAACAGCCCCATAAACTGCTGCGCTTGTTTCTTGTTCACAAACGTGTTCTACTCACATATCTTTTACCAGGCTTTTGGCACCATATCTTGATGCCAATTAGGCAGCTGAATTCCCAAAAATTCCACGGTCTCAGCTGGCCCTTGGATTTTGTTTGGGTTTATCTCCCACCCTTCCTTCTTCAACCCATCAATGATTACCGCTAACTGATTTTGTGCGCTTGTTCATCTTTGTCCTGAATCAAAATGTCATCAAAGTAATGCCAAAATCTGTATTTCAGGTTTGCATAGTATTTTGTCCAAATGTTCTGTCACCAGCCGGTGACAGATGGTTGGGTTGTGCAAGTTCCCCATAGGCAACCTTGTGAAGGTGTACCGACTGACACCCATTCCAAGAAAATGACAACTGGTCCTGCCACTCCTCAGCAATTGGCACAGAGAAAAAGGCATTGGCCAAGTCTAAGAGAGCATACCAGGTTCCCGCAAACCTTTGTACATTCTCAATCAAGGTGATAGCATCTGGGATTGCAGGAACTAAAGGAGGAGTCAATTTGTTCAATTCTCTATAATCCACTGTCATTCTCCAGCTCCCATCCTCCTTTTTCACAGGGCAGACCAGATTATTCCAAGCAGTAGTAACAGGGCATAATACCCCTGCTTCTACATATTCCTTAATGGTGTCTCAATTTCCTTATGTCCCCCAGGAATGCTGTATTGCTTCATGGATACACGCTTTGTGGCCAAAGGCACGTGCACTGGAGGGATTTTCAATTTGCCTACAATAGCTGGTGTACAAGTTAATGCATTCAGTTCAATTTGATGTTTTATCTCCTAGTCCTAAAGTCAACCCCTCCAGAATGTCAAAACCAATTATATTCTCGGGTATCGGGACAATTAACACTTGCTATTTCTCCTTTGACAAATTGCCTGTCTTCTTCTCCACACGTATCAGCACTACGGGTGTTTCTTTCCTCCCAGACAGGCAATGGTAAAGTGTCGACCTTTAAATCTTGAAGGATTTCGATGAATCAATGAGGCCTCCACCCTAGGATCTATCAAAGCTCTGACCTCTTGTGCGTTTCTAGGCTTCCAAAATATCTTAACATTAACATGAGGTAGTCTGTCAACTTTTATACGAGCAGACGCTGCCGGGGCTTGGCCATAATCCTAGTCAAATTTGGAATGAGTGTATCCAGACTCAGACTCCAAGATTGCACTCACCACTTTTCTCAAAAGAGCATATGTTGGCTGACACTGGGAAGGGATTCTATAGACCCTTCTTCGTGTTCCTCCTCAGGTGAAGCCGAAGGTGAAGTGTCTCTTTTTGGCTTGGTCACCATGTGCCTCTTAACTTGTTTATAGCGCTCCTTCCCAGCAAGCCCTCTCTCTCTGTGTATAGCTCATACATCTCCCTGGTTTCAATATCATCAATATCCTCCTGTGGTACACCATCTCTCAACAATGCCAAAAATATGTCTCTACTATTTCCTCTCCTGCCCTCCGTTCTTCTCTCACTGCGGCCCTCCCTCTAGCTCAATCTATCCTCACCTTTGTACCATTCAGCCAGGTCTGACAGTTGCCGAATTGCATCAACCACCTCATCAATTGGTTTTCCAGTCATACCTACTAACAAGGTCATAATGACACTCTTATATGTGGGTGGAGCAGTTCTGATCACCATATGTCTGGTTCACACTGACAATGGCACTACCCCCATATGTACCGGTTCATCTACATGAATTGCTTCCTTCATAGCATGCTCTCTGATTTTCTGAATTGCCTCTTAACGTGCACCACTTTTCCTTGCTGGGCCAATCCGTGGTTAAAGGATATTTGCGGTTGCAGGCATGGGCTGCTATGAGCAACAGAGACACCTGCAAAGCGTGGACATTTGCACCTGGAGGAGGCCCTGCCCGCAATACCTCTTGTAATCTGGTGTTGTTGGACAGAGGCAGGAAGCGTGTGGAGTCTACCAACAGGCCCCCGGCATCCACATCAAACAATCGCACCATCCATGTAAGTAAGACCTTGCATGTTCTCTGCCTCAAGTGAGCAATACGCTCCCCAACCTCTTGTTGTGTGTCATCTTCCAGCGTAGTCAAATCCACAACTTTCCCACCTAGGTTATGGGGATGTGGGCCAGCCCTCCACCCCTTTACTGGTTTGACAGTTACTGTCTTTTTGTCAGGTTTCAATCTAGATTCTGAATCCACCTCTGGGCTACACTCTGGTCAGTGGAATTCCAAATATCAGCATCCCACTGATCGAGGTGCCAATTATAGATGCCACCTTCCGCTTATTTATGTTACCTCGCCTTTTTCTGTATTTATATCGAACAACCCCGATAACTGCCGCTCAGCTACTGCCTGGTATTTATCTGCTTTGTCGTGCAAAAGTTTAATTTGTAATTGCTGCATTAATGAAATGTGCTTTTCAGCAGCTAATTCTTTCTCTAGAAGCAAAATATTTTCAGTCAGTTCAACATTTTGCTGGTGCATTTTTCTATATGCATGTAATAGGATCCACCCAGCCTCGCTAGAGCAGCAAATTCCTTTCCCTTCTCCACTGAAACCTGATGTAAACAAGACACAACCTCCGCAGGTCCTGCTTCACCTAGAGTTTCATCCCATTGCTCACTCAGTCCTGCACTGCATGCCCATTCTTGTTCTCATTTGTCAAATGGGCTCTTTTCCCACCCTGTGATCATAACACCAAGGCATTCTCTGGCAGCAGAGAACGCAGTATCTTTTTTCTTGAACAAAGTATTCATATCTTCTTCTTCTTTATATATAAAGCTGAATGTATGCATGTGTGTATGTTTGTCCGGCTATACAAATCCACACTGTTGAACCCACGTCTACCAAATTTGGCAAGGATTCCTAATTTGTCTGGGGCAAAATTGTAGTATATGTTTGGAGAATTTACTCCGTAGACACCCTTATTTACTGATGCTCACCCAATTCACTACAGTAGGTAGTAGAAGGAGGCACAATTTGGAAAAGTGTCTGAAGCAAAATGTTCGATATATTGGTTATTCCTTTAAACAGTTTATGAAAGCATTTTTAAAGGGAATTAAAAAAAGATGTTTTATTTATCACGCCATTTAAAATATGGGAAATGGCAAGGTTACAGTTCACTTAAGTTCATTCAACTGAACAGAGCACAGTCAATCAATCTTTCTTGGACACTTTCCCAAATGTGCTGAAGCCATAAAGTGACTGAAACATGCCGCAAAAAAAAAGATCATCACTGGGAAAAGCTCCATCTGATGCTAAGCGAAAATCAATATCAAGACCTTCTGAAACACAACAACAAAAAGCACCATGACTTTCCAACCAGAGGACAAAGCCAATTTTCTCCAGGGCAAATGAGACACCAGAGCAAACTGAAGCAACACTTGCTGACAAGAGCAACATTCTACAGGGCACAGGAGACACCACTAGATGAGAACATGGGCAATGTGGGGTACCCCTGCTAGTCTATACATAAAGGTGTGTGAGTGTGTCCGGTTGTACATATCCACACCATTGAACCCACTGCTACGCTACCATATTTTGCATGGATTCCTCATTTGTCTAGGTGAAGATTGTAATCGCCGTTTGGATGCAAAAAATGAATTCACTCTGTAGACACCCTCATTTACTGACGCTCATCCGGTTTCACTATAGTAGGTACTAGAAGGAGGCACAATTTGGCTAAAGTGTCTGAAGCACAATGTTCGATGTGTTGGTTATTCTTCTGAAATGTATTACTACTGTATACAGTTCGAAAGTGTTTATTAAAGCATTTTTAAAGGGAATACTTTTTTTTTTATCAAGCCACTCCAAATATGGGAACTGGCAAGGTTACAGTTTACTCGAGTTCATTCACAAGAAGAGAGCACAATCAATCAATCTTTCTTGGACACTTTCTCAAATGTTCTGAATCCATTGAGTGACTGAAACATGGCGTACAAAAAATGAACATCACTTGGAAAAGCTCCATCTGATGCGCAAAAATCAATAACTAGAGTTTCTGAAACACAACAACAAAACAGCAGGACGACTTGCCAACCAGAGGACAAGAGCAACCTTCTCCAGGGCAAATGAGATGCCAGACCAAACTGAAGCAAGACTTGCTGACAAGAAGTCTATTTCTATGTTTATCGGCGACCACCAGATATCTTTCGGGAAGCAAGGCGAGTATTGTTGACTAGGTCTTTCAGCCACTCTTCGATTTCGTTTACGTCTAATGCCACCCAAGCAGACTTTTCTCTTGTGGTATCCTGAGTAAAAAGCAAATTTGCTTTTCAAATGTGACTGACAGACCAGCAAATACGATTACCCTTGTGATTTGTGCTAACTAGCACAACCTTGTGGTTTATTTGCGAGATTAGGTCCCTAGCAGTCTGAGAACTAATAATGCATGGTCGCTGAAAACATTAGGTACAACGTTTAATTCCATAACGTTCGAGACATAAATTATTCCCAAAAAAGTAGTCTAGTGTAGCCCTCTTGTTACCCATCCCCCATGTGTATTGCCCTGGCTGTTCCCGTTTGTTCTACCATTGAGTAATCTAAGGCCCCAATCTCTCAGGAAATGCACCCACTGCCCACCTTTAGCATCCCCCCTTTTCTGCTGCACCACACATTTCTCAAATACATACCGATAAGGAGGGCTCATTTCCTAGTCACTACAGCGGGCATTTAAATCTCTGCCAAATAGAATTATCTGACTTTGAGGCGGCCCCACCCATTCCAATATATATTCAAGTAAATCATGTGTGGGGTCCAAACTGAATGCCAGAAGGAACATACATATTGATAGCTAGTATATTATTTTTCCCTCTGGTGTCATTGAACCTCATCTCTACTAGTACATTAATACTATCAGCGGTCGAGGCAATTTGCAAGGACAATATTTGGGCTAATTCCTATTGTTAGACCTCCATATGGTCTACCATGGGGGCCTTGGCTAGCCATGACTTGGTGAATGGGGTAACCTTCAAGATGGAATTCAGAGGTAAGCCAAGTCTCCTGACACATATAAAGAATGTAAAAAGTCTAAATCTAATCCACAGTTGCAGCAACAGCAAAACAAATACTCATCTTGCCAGAATATGCAGGGAAAAGCTCAAAAACAGGCAAAGAGAACTTGGCATCAACAGGCCTAAAAGCAGTGCGTCCACCCTTCCATCGAAGCTCTCTGCCCGACTGCTCTGTTGCCTCTCATTTGAAACCATCTGCAAATGTGTGATGGCATTTTCCAGAACTGTCTGGCTTTCGAAGTCTCTACCTGTTGACAGTTCTCATGGGCCCCCAGCCAGAGTGACTCATGGTAACCTCAAGAGGCAAACCTCTTCCCTTTCTCATGAAAGATGCAAAAACAGCTACATAACTTTTCTTCAGCTATGAAAGATTCCCTCGCAACGTTATCAGATACCATCTGACACCTTCTTCAAAACAGTCCTTGAAGCAAATAACCAATTACATTGCAGACTAACATAAGCAACGAGCCTCGTTGAAAATATGCATGCCAGTCGAATAATATGCACAACATTACAAGTTCACACCAAGTGCAGATTTCACTGAGGCCTGGAGAAAATGTCCATTACTGCTCTGGGAGCACCCAAAATGCACTGCACACAGGCGCCACATTTTAGTTAAAAGCACTACAAATACTTCTTGAAATTCTATCTTATCACTGTTGCTTTATACCAGCTACCCTGAAGACGACATGGCCGCAAACTACAATAGTCCACCTAGTTTGCCCACTTCTCTGTCTGCTATGCCATCCACGCTGCTGAGTCTCTTACTTTCTTTTCTCTTGCATAATGCATACACAATATGTAGATGTTTATGCAAAGTAGTGATCAATAGTTTTATCCAGTCTGTACATCTACAGATCTACTGAAATACTGTACACTGTAGTTTGCCTCCAGAGCTCGCTTTGCTCGCCATAGCAGTAATGACCACCCAATAATTTATTTCCCGTTGAGAGTTGCACCAATGAAGGCATTATGCGATTAAGGCATTAACAAATATGGTGAACACCATCATAATGTGAATGAAGAACAGGAATGAAGAAGTTTCCAATAATATAATTATGAAGACAATCTTTTAAAGTTCATAAAATATTATTTGCATGCAGTTAAATAAAATAAAGTGGCCATCATACCCTTAAACGTAACAACATTAATAACAAGACATGGTAACAATTATATGTTGTTTATTATTTAAAGACATATTATAATTATTATAATATAATTTACTATACTAATCATCTGGTGATACGGGACCCCGGCTAGTTCCTCTGCTCCACCCTGTCCCATGTCTGCTTTTGAACCGTTTAAGCACCCCTTTTGTACTGCTTCCCAGCCAAGTTTGTGTAATGGAAAATCTCATACATTCTACCAAAAACAGAATAATTAAAATGAATGGGCGTATTACTCTTTAATCAGTATTAATGTTTTCAAAATAAGTAAATATTTCACTGGGCATGAACAAATGTATAAAATAAGGATTTTTAAAGAATGCATTACAACTAAAAACATAAAAAGTTTTAATTTGATGAGGAAAGCCTTAAAGAACTTTTCTCAACAAAGGAAATAATAATTTGGACTTGTCATCGCTTTATAATTAATCATACAATATTAAATGAAAATGTCCTCATAATGAATTCTTCATACAAGGTTTATCTTGAAAGCATTTGTTTAAAATGCTATTCTTCATTACCACGTGGAGCCGCCACAAGTATGCAACATAATTTGCAAGATTAGTGGTGCTGTTAGCAAAGAGCCAGATGGCAATTGCAGGGAAGAAAAAATAATTACCTCTGGTTATTTATTTAAGGATGGATTCTACTCCCAGAGATTCCTTATCTTAGATTCACAGGCAGCATGAGCTAGCACCGGGAACGTTTTCACTGGCCAATGCTGACGTGTTCTTTAGCGCCAACCTTCTTCAACAGTCCACTACTTGTCCCCCGAAGTGACACAATCCAGCAAACATACAGGGTACACCATGTTCCATGACCCGAGTTCACCGTTTTTACCCGCATGCTCAGACGTTAAGGAAACTTGGCACAAGAAAACTATAAGGTGCTCTTTCACTTCGGGAGCTCCTTAGAAGCTCTTTTTCTAAACAGTGTGGGTAGGGAGTTTGTGGAGCAATCTGTGGGAAGGGAATCTGACATTAAAAGGAACATACGTCATGTGTTCTTCTATTGAATTGTAACCTCACACAGATTACTAACATTAGATGCACTCCCATAGCATTAGGACACAGCTGGAGGAAGGGTGAGAGCGAGGCAGAAATCCATTACACAAGAACATTTTCCAAGACTACAGTGATGAATCCTGCGGCGTCTCCTCCCAGGTGGCCACAGGAAGGCAGCCGCTACCTGATCCTGACCCTGGGGGTGGTATTAGTCGGGTGGATCGCCTGGGAGGAAAAGGCCCCCGAGGGGACCGGATGGCTCCGGTGGAGGGACGCTGTATTTATCTTCTTCAGAGGGGGTGATTTCCATGATGCCAGAATATGCAATGGCTTGTTGTCAGAGTGAGGCTTCCCTTCCCAAAACTACCCACTTTGTTGGTAGTGAAAGCTGTTGTGATCATGAGGGGAATAATGTATATGGAAACCAGAGCATTAATACCCCGGCTTCTGATAAAAATGATTCCCCCTTAAATATGAACCAACCATTAATCCCTTTAAAATCCTTCCCTAACTGTATATTCAATAAAAAGAGTGAATCAAATAAAGTTGAAGGCTGTATTCGTGATACAAAAAGGAACCAAAATACTGGGGTCTTCAAGTCCCACAATGCCTAAGTACTGAGAAAAGGATAGCAAAGAAGAAGAATCACAGAATATTAGGTCATGTTTTGGTACTGAACAGACTGAATCTAGAGAAAAATGTTGCTCTAAATATAATAAACCGAAATATGAGCGATTAGAGTACTCATGATATTCAGAGAAGACTGATAAATCACATTTTAATACTGTTATTAACTAACATTACTGTACCTAAGAGAGTGAAATGAGGGATTGACAATCACCAAATATTTTTTTTTAAACCAAAATAAATCCTATGAGGAATTACCCAAGGCCTAAACACATCTCAGGAATATCTGGCAGAATTTCATAGAAATCTTGACACCTCATACTTTAGAGATTTAGATTTCATAGAAAACAATTCTCCCATAGAGTTGGAGTGTTTGATCTGTGAACGTTTTGAACATACCATCTACCAATGTCCTTTGCACTTTACCCAGATTAGACGGGAAAGAAAAACTTTAGTTTAGGGTCTGCTATGAATGCTGCCATTCTTCCTACAGAGTGGAAAATCCTGGGACGGAGAAAGTGTGTTGTGTTCCTGGACAGACTCAAGTACACCCCTTAACCAACCTGGACAAGAGACCTTGTTAATAGTGGCAGTAATACCTGATCTACCCACTCAAATGTTTTGGGTAGTGATATTCCCTATTTTGATGAATGGATTCTCCAAGTAGCTCATCTGGAACTGAAAACCAATAGTTATCACGGTGAAAAGAAAAATAGGGTGTTTTCCTCCGATTCTCCCCAAAATTCATTGGTACAGGAGGAGACATTTCCAGAGGATCCAGTGTGGAATTTGGACACACAGAAACCCTCTTTGAATGTGGGGAAGGTTGGTGGCTTAGAGGAAGAAAAAGAACCTTGAACGGCAGGTCAGGTCTTAGGGGAAGGGTATGTGATAAATCCTGCAGAGTCCTCACAAAATCCCTGGTGGCCAGGGGAAGGCAGCCGCTACCTGACCCTGACCATGGGGGTGGTATTAGCCGGGTGGATCACCTGGGAGGAAAAGGCCCCGAAGGGGACAGGATGGCAAAGTTAGGAGAGAAGCAGTATTTATTTTCTTCAGAGGGGAGATTTCCATGATGCCAGAGTATGTAATGGCTTGTTGTCAGAGTGAGGCTTCCCTTCCCAAAACTACTCACACCTTGTTGGTAGTGAACTCTGTTGTGATCAACAGAGGAATAATGTATATGGAAACCAGAGCAGCAATACCCTAGGTTTCTGATAAATATGATTCTCCATTAAGTCTGCACCAACCATTAATCCCTTTAAAGTTCTTCCCTAAAGGTAGATTCAATAATAAGAGTGAATCAAATAAAGTTGAAGGCTGTATTCGTGATAAAAAAATTTACCAAAACACTGGGGACTAGTTCCACAATGCCCCAAGAACTTGGACGAGGAAGAGGGGCCCAGAGGCACAAAACTGAAGTATGCAGTCTAGTGGTTCTGATGACACACACCTGAGCAGGACCTTCGAATATTTAAGGCCCCCTCAGGTACAAGCCATTAGAACAAGAAGGTGGAGCAGTAGCAGGAGTTGCCAGCCGCAGTTGCAGCAGCAGAAGCAGAGAAACAAAGACGTTGGAGCCACTGCTGTCTTTGAAGCAGATTTCAGTTCTGAGAGGCTCTTCGGAGTTAAAAACCTTAAGTGCAGAGTTTGCGCAGTGGGATGCCTTATTTTGTCAGGCTGTCCCGTGGGAGAGAGAAGTTCTCCTTATATCGTGCCTGGTCACGGTTACTGGTGAGCACCGGAGTGCAAGAGGAGCAAGACCGGTTCCTTTCCTGATCGGCACGGGCCGCAGGAATATGACCGAAGCTGTCAGACATTCAGGAATCAACAGAATAAGCAGCTGCAGCAGTTCGAGCGGACGCATCTAGAGAGACCGTTGAGCTTGCCTCTATTAGGTAACCCCTGAATGCTCCGTAGTCGAGGCGGAACGCTAAAAATTATTTTGAATATCGAACTAATGCAAGAAAGCCTTATTGACGGTATACCCACTTTGAAGGAAGGCCAGAAATGAAAGGTTTTAACCATTATTGTCATGAGAAAGAGGGGCCAATACTGAAGGAAAAATAACCACCATTGCCAAAGTAAAGTTGTGAATCTCAATGTTGTTGAAAGTCAAAGACTTTTCTGAAAGTGTGAAGCAAGCCTCACCACAGAGTACTTGTAGTAGTGTTAGTCATTTTTATCCTGGCAGGAAAGTATACCAGGAAAAGGATTGTTAGTGGTAGTGCTGGCGGGTTAGTGGTCCAGAAAGAAGACATTGAAGTACTGCATTGTGGTTGAAGGGTGTGAAGGAAAGAAAGTGGCAAGGCCAGTATTGTGTTTCATGAACTGTGGTAAAAACCATCCGGATAAAAACATTGGTGCAAATCAAGAAGAATTGTGGAAGTATTTGTTTTTCACGGATGGGATTGTGGTAAAATCATCCTGACAAAAACTATGAATCAAGAAGAATTGTGGAAGTGTTTGTTTATCAAGTGCGCGGAGCGGACGAAGTGCGCAGACGGGACGAAGTGCGCAGACGGGACGAAGTGCGCAGACGGGACGAAGTGCGCAGACGGGACGAAGTGCGCAGACGGGACGAAGTATGTGGAAGGATGAAGTATGTGGAAGGATGAAGCCGATAGAACAGATGAAGTGGGTGGAATGGATGAAGTGGGTCGAACGGATGCAGTGAGGGGAACGGATGAAGTGGAGGGGAACGGATGAAGTGGGGGGGAACGGATGAAGTGGGGGGGAACGGATGAAGTGGGGGGGAACGGATGAAGTGGGGGGAACGGAAGAAGTGGGGGGAATGGATGGAATGCATGGATCGGACAAAGTGCACTGATCGGAAGGAATGCATGGAACAGATAGAGGGCATGGAATGGACATTGTGCAAGAATGGTTGGAGTGCATGGAACGGCTGGAGTGCATGGAACGGTTGGAGTGCATGCAACAGTTGAAGAGCATGGAGCGGCTAGAGGGCATGTGATGGTTGAAATGTATGGAGCATGAAGGCGCTCGATCTCAAGCACCTACTGAAAACCACCATATCACATCACCACGCTTACTCTCTTCTATACACCACCACTCAACTAGAACACAGCGATATTATGATACATTCGGTTTGGCTGTTCTCATACTAACAACTGCCACATACTCCCCATCATCCTAACTAAACACAGCTGGTGGCACACCCGCTGGCCTATGCGTTCTCCTCAGGCCTAACGCAGCCAGAATCAATCTGGTATCACCCTGCCAGAACGAACACATACTCCTGATCTCCCAACCATCACACCTACCGCTAAGAGCAGCTATCATACGAGTGCCACACTTGCTGCACACATATCCGGTGCACACACGCACCTTATGACTCTCTCTCTCTCTCTCTCTCTCTCCCTCTACTGACTTGAACTACGGTTCCCGATGGCGTTCAACCCACCAGCGCCTTGAGATCATACCAATGGTACATAAGGCGCTATATAAATGCAAAGTAACATAACATAACATAACATAACAAGAAGGAAAAGCTATATTTGAGATATTGACTATAAGTTTGAAGATAAAAAACTTTTTGTTTTGTGGACATTTTGTCAAATATCAAGTGAAAGACTTTTGGAGTAAGATGAACTTTATGAGCAGAACTTGCTACAAAAACCAGCTTTCTTGTTTTTAACTTTGATTGGAAATCCTGCTTTGAACCTGGGGAAGGGTATCCAACCCATGTTACAAGGATACATAGTTACGGGGATCATGTTAAGTATAATTATTATGTTGTTGAACCTGAATTGCCATATCCTACCTTTATGAGTTTAATGTATGTATAAGTGTGAGGGACCCATTCCTTTTATTAGAGTTTTTTCCTTTAGCTTTGTTTTGAAAGGCAGGGAAATCCTCATTAGGTTAAGGAGAGCGAGGCGTTTGTCACACCCTTAAGAATGAATAAAATGGCTACTTGTGAAAAATCTTTACCAAGTTGTCCGTCTCGCATTTCTGACCCCTCAACACTACCCTGCCAAAACGAGTCTCCTGGGAAGCCATAGAATCTAGAAAATAATGCTTTGAGAAGTTGTGAGGCGAGATCCAAGAAACCACCTGAGAGATGTCTACGCCTGGAACCCCTCTTTGTAGGCATGAAATTCCCTGCTATTTTTTAGCACTCTGCAATACAAAGATTTATCTATCAGCAAGGTTTGCGCTTGGAGACCACCAAGCTTGGCTTGACCCCCATAAAAGCCATGGTCATCTGGTCATCTTTCCTATAGTCCTTAGACTATTTATAGACCCAGCCAAAGAGTAGCTAAGCAGCCTCTGGGTAATCAGCTGTTGAAACTACTCAAACTACTTGGAAGGGGGAGAAGGCATATACAAATAAAACAATAATCTTTCGATTCCAGTGGAGCTCCAATACCAATTTGGGAAGAAGCCTGAGCCGTACCCTAAGCATAATATTTTCCCTCAAGAACACAGGGTGGTTTATCTGACGGTGCCTGCAGATTGCTTACCCTTCTGGCTGAAATTATAGCCACCAGAAAGATGACTAAGGGTTAGACGACTCAAAAACCAATAATGGAGGGCGGAAGGGCAACCTGTTAAAAATGTGAAAACTAAATTAAGATCACAAGCAGGAAACAAAACCTGTCTTGTGGGAAACATATTAACTAATCTCCTCAAAACCTGTACCAAGGTATGAAGGAACAAGTTACTTATCTGTTCTCCTAAATGGGTCTTACATGGATTTACATTCTATGAATATTCCCTGTTAGGCTAGGAATCCTTTGTAAAATAAAAGAAGTTCAGCTTTAAGCTAAAAGCTACATTGTCACTTGTATAGCCTATTGCTGTTACTTTAGTTCATACGGCCCCAACCAATGACATTCGTCTTCCTTAGCTCCACCCCTGGTGGCCATCTTCAGATTTGGTTGCGGACGTTAAGTGGCAGAAGGAACCAAGAAGAGCCATAGAGGGAGATGGAAAGACTGTTCACATGCAAATCCATTTAAGACCCACACTGGAGAACAAGAGTTACAGGTAAGTAAATTGTTCCTTCTCCAGCATGGGTTCTTACAAGGATTCACATGCTATGACTATGATTACACAGTGTTAGGCAGAATCCTGTGCAGTTCCCTTAGGGAGTACTACAGAAGATTAAGACTACAGGTATGAGCAATAAACCCCCTTTGGTATCAGTCTGTACCACAAAGATTTAGTTGGTAGCTGTGGCTAAGCAGTCAGACTTATCTCAAGAGGGAGATGAGCAGTAGTCAGGGTTTACACAATAGGGCTACAGCACTATGGAACAAGGAAACACTGACCAAAGCTTTGTATTAAAAATAATATATATATATATTTATTTTACACACTTCTAGTACAACACATTAATCACAGTTAATAAAGCAAGTTAAAATCAGTCAAGAAAGGTATACAAAACTCCCTAGTTAAATTGTAGACAAGTTTGAGCAAGAGTGAAAACTGAGCAAAACGGCACCGTGAAAACCAAACACAAATGGCACTCTAGATATTTCTCACAAGTGAGGGAAATAAAGTTATACAGGAATATCTTCTTACACACCCTAGCAACACTTCCCATAAGTTTGTGAACAAGTTTAGGCAAGGTAGTACTTTAGCATAGAGAATACTTAAATGAAAACCGAGCAAAATGGCACTTCACAAGTTTTAAAAGTGGGAAGGAAAAGGTGGTTATAAGAATTAGGTGCATCAACACAGTTCTAGTCGAGAAGCAATCTAGAGAAGGCAGTTCTAACAAATTCAGCCAGAGTCAATAGGCCTGTGCCAGAGTCAGTGGTAGAGGGAAAAAGGGCCCAGGAGCAAAATGTTCTTGTAGCTGCAGTCAAGTCTTTGGTTAACGATTCAAAAAGGTGGATGCAGAAGGTGAAAGACAATGTTAGAGGATAGGGGCGGCCAACCCAACAGGTAGGTAAAGGATTTAAAACACCTTTAGCACTATCACTCGAAAAGGGCGGCCTGGTGGAACAATGTACCTTAAATGAAGAAGAGGCTCCTGCGGTGGCTGTTGTTCCTGGTAGTTCCTGCAGTTCGGGGGATCCCGCAGAGGATGAGAGGCTCTCGTCCTGGAGGAAGGTTCGAGTTACTGCACTACCCAGGGATGATACAAGCCGCGGTGCTGCCCAACGAATAAAAGGTACGCTCCTTTAAATCGCGGCCTGGGTGGACGGGTGCCTGGCTATCCGGTCTCTGAGTACGGGGTACTGGCGATTCGCCCAGGGCAGGTCCAGGAAGGCGATTGGCAAACTGGTTGGCCCCACCAGCTCAAGGGAAGAAGGCTCTTGCAGATGAAGATCTTCTATCGTCGTGTGGAGAAAAGTGGTGAGACGCTGCAGCAGGGCTTCACCAGTGGTTCAGTCGTTGCAGATGTCTTTGGCTTCTCTCCTCTTCGGCTTATTAGTTCCAGTGGGGACGTCTTGCTCTTCCAGTCCTCAGGACCCTGCTTTTATGCAAAAAGATCCCCATTCATACAGCCTAGCTGTCACTCACACAGTGGAGTGGTCATCTTGGCAGGATACCCTCCAGCCTATCAGGGCAGAGTGCGACCTGGGTTGCTGAGGCAACCCTGTCCAGGGGTCCTACCCCCCTCCCACACAATGGATCCACCACAGACTCAGGGTGCCGAAAGGAGGGCTGCTTGGCAGAAGCCCGCCAAAAGGACGAACAAAGGATCCCCGACCTGGGTTAGGAGTTTAGAGAAAGACACAAGAAAGAATTTATATTAAAGTTCTGGCAAATAAAACCTGCCGGAGTAAAGTTAATAATAAAATAAACCGGCGGTATGATAGAGGCTGTCAGTAAAAGTGGTAGCCTCGAACAATGGGAAAATCCCATAGGGAAATATACGCGGTCGAATATTTTTGGTAGTAACTACTGCCACCAGCCAGAAACCTTTGAGAGAGGGACGGTAAGGTACCCTGTCGAAAATGAACACCAGGGAAAAAATATTAACCCTTCCCAGTACCTCCATAGTAAGATGGGTTGTACTGGTTTATTTCATAAAAATTGACCAGTAAAGTCAATGGGGACTTTACATGCCCTGGGAGACAGTAGTCAATCCCAGGGTATGGAGTCTATGTTTGGGGGTCACTATGACACCCCTGTGTCACTGTACTGAGGGTGCTGTGTAACACATGGGTATAAAGATGGTTCCTATGAGGGTGAGATAAACCCCATAGACATTAAACACAATATATAGCCTAGAATACACATAGCAAATATGCCTAAGAGTGGGAAAAAGAGTCACACTCTTAGCAGGATAAAAAAACCAACCCTTCAAATCCAGCAAAGCTGCTGGGGGACTCTATAGGTAAGGGAAATTAGCCATAGAATGAGAATTCTCCCTAACACACAGCAGTACACTTAACAATCCTGGGAGGTGGCAAGGCTCAAAAGAAGCAATACAGTTATCCCTGGAATAGACTCCCCTCATGCAAACAGATTGCGAAGCACCGCTTGTCCGACATGAGACTCCTCCCTGGAATCCCTGTCGACAAAGTAGAATCTCGGGAAGGTGTGATTAGAACTCCACATAGCAGCACTGAAGATATCCAGCAGGAGAATGCCAGAGAGGAATGCCGTCGTAGATGCGATTCTTCAGGTGGAACGGGCCCTCGGTCTGCGTGGCAATAGCCTGTTGGCCAGCTGATGGCAATGCATGATGCAGCTGGAGAGCCATCTGGAAATGGACGCCTTAAAAAGGGCTATGTCCCACAGGTCCAAAGTTTACAAAAAGCTGAGACGTCTTTTGAAAGTCCTTTGTGCATGTAACATAGAATTTCAAGGCACGTGCCAAGTCCAGCGAATGCAAAGATCTTTCAGCAGGCAAAGAAGGGTTTTCAAAGATAACTGGCAGTATCAAAGGTTTGTTTAGAGTCCTTAAAACCATGTTTGCTGGGTGCAACAACAAATAAAGAGGCTTACATGAGAGAGCCTGTATTTCACCAACCCTCCTGGCAGAGGTGATAGCCATGAGGAAAGACGTTTTCCAATAAAGAAACGTAAAGGAGCCCGATACATAGGCTCAAAAGGCATCCCCATGAGCTTGGAGAGTACCACATTAAGCTCCCATGCCAGAGCAGGGGCCCTCAGTGTTGGAAGAGTCCTGGAGAGGCCCTTGAGGAATTCTTTGACGCGTCTATGCGACCACAAGGAGAGCTTGCCTGGAGTCCGGGTGTACTGGGATACCTTGATTGATTCATGGGCAAGGCCAGGCTTGGCAAGCGAGAGTAAGTATGGAAGAAGCAGTGGCACTGAAACACACCATTAAGAAATCTTCTTTGACCGGCACCACACTAAAACGCGTCCACTTGTGTTTGTAACAGACAAGTGTAGATGGATCCCTGTCCTTAGAGGGCAGCGAGTAGTGTCCAAACTATAGGACTGCAGGAGCCAGGCCGCTTGGCTCATATACGCTGGATCGTGGTGTACAATGAACCCTCCTTGCCTGGAGAGCCGGTCTGGGAGAGGGGGCAGTCTGACTACTGGAGCCACCGAAAGGTGAAGGAGATCTGGGTACCAGATCTGCCCGAGCCACGCTGGTGCATTGAGGATCAACTTGCAGTCGGATAGTTTGAGTGTGTTGATCACACTTAGCAGCAACAGTATTGGTGGGAATGCATACAGAAATCAGCCTTCCAATGGGATTGAGAAAGCGTCCCACCAAACTCCTTGCTTGAGGGACCCTGCTTGCAAACTGCTGGCACTTGGTGTTGGTCGCTGTTGCAAACAGGTTGATTTGAGGCTGGCCCCATTTGCTGTAGATCCGAAACACCTGAGCTTGCTGGAGTTCCCACACTCGTGGCAGGACCACAGCTCCCGGCTGAGAGTGTCCACAATGGTGTTTTGAACACCTGCCAAGTGGAACGGGACTAGAAACATCAGTTGAGCAATGAACCAGTGCCATAGTTTCTGTGCCTCTACGGAGAAGATGCCAAATCTTGTTTTGCCCTGCTTCTTGATGTTGTGTTGTCTGTAGAGATGCCGAACACTTTTCCCAAAAGCTGAGGCTCGAAAGACTCGAGAGCCCAGAAAACTGCCTGCAGTTCCAGGACACTGATATGCAACGTCTTCTCTTCTGGGAACCATAGCCCCCTGGTAAATAGTTGGGCGGTGTGGGCGCCCCAACCCTCCAGTGTGGCGTTGATAGTGACAGTTTCCTGATGCGCCTGGGTCCTGAAGGCAGCACCCTGGGGGATGTGAAGGTGAATGGACCACCACCTCAGGGCATTCCTGAATGCTTAATTGAAGACCATCTTGTTGTTCCATGAGCCAGAGATCTGTATCCATCTGGCGTCCATGAACTCCTGAAGAGGTCTCATGTGCAACTTGCAATGAGGGCCCTCAGGAACAGTGTGTCTTGGGATGGCACCATGCAGGATCTGGGATAGTGTATGGAGAATCCCAGAGAGGTTAAGGATGGACCGTCTCTGCTGTATGTTGTGCCGCCTGGGTGTGAGAATGAGCCCAAACCAGCCAATCGTCTAGGCAGGGGTAGACATACATTTCCTTCTGACAAAGGAATGCTGTCACTGGGGCTAGGTACTTGGTGAACACCCTTGGGCTGATTTGAGGTCAAAGAGTAATGCCTTGAATTGGTAATGTCTTCCTTGGACGACAAACCTAAGGAAGATCCAATGTTTTGTGTGAATAGGGATGTGGAAATATGCATCCTCCAGATCAAGCATCACCAGGAAATTTCCCTCTTCAAGTCGGGTGAGCACATGTTGTAACGTAACCATCCTGGATTTCTGGGACCTTAGGGATTTGTTGAAATAACGCAAGTCCAGGATGGGCCTCCACCTGCCGGACTTCTTGCAAAAATATACGCCAGAGGCACAGAGGGACTGGTTCTACGGCCCCTTTTAGCAGTATGGCCTGAACTTCCTTGTCTTATCACATGAGGAATGCAGGGGCAGAATTGCCAGGGGCACTCTGGAAATTCCACAGAGTGTCACTGCTCAATGACGTTGAGCACCCTTTTGTCCGTGAAGATGTTGCACCACTTGTCGACAAACTGTGATAGCCGGCCTCCCAATGGGGTGCTGAAGTGGGGGCTCGGGATAATGGCCTGGTCAGGCTTCTTCAGCGTTTGTGTCCTGGTGGCTTGAGGACAGCGACGCTTGGTATCTCTACTATAGGTCTGGGAAGAAACAAGTTACTTACCTGCAACGGTTGTTCTCCAGCATGGGTCTGGCATGGTTTCACATGCTCATGAATATTCCCCGTCGTCAGGCCGGGAATCCTCAGTAAAGAAAAAATCAATATCAGTTTCGTTTCTGATCTGTCTTTCTCAGTAGTAACCAATAACTGGTCTCTGGGTCATACTGCCCACAGCGTTTGACTGCCCTCTCCCTAAGCCCTGCCTCCGGCAGCCATCTTAAGATTTGGTAGCACGCAAAGTGGCAGTATGGCAGTATGACCAAGTAAAGAGCCGCAGAGGGGTAGGAGGGAGGGTTCGCATGTGAATCCATGCCAGACCCATGCTGGAGAACAACAGTTACAGGTAAGTAACTTGTTCCTTCTCCAGCATGGGGTCTGGCATGGATTCACATGCTCGTGAATATAAGAATACATAGCAGTACACACATGCACAACCAACGGGAGGTGGAAAAGGCTCAACATTAAGCATTACATCAAAAACTCAACGTTAAGCAATTCTTACCTCTTCACCAGGGTCACCTTAGGCGAATAGGTTGCGCAGCACCGCTTGGCCGACCATGGACTCCTCCCTCGAATCCCGGTCGACGCAGTAGAATCTCGTGAAGGTGTGCATCGACCTCCACGTAGCAGCCCTGCAGATGTCCAGCAGGGGCACACCAGACAAGAACGCCGTGGTAGCAGCAATAGCTCTGGTCGAATGGGCCCTCGGACGGCGCCCTGGAGATGTCCAGCAGGGGCACACCAGACAAGAACGCCATGGTAGCAGCAATAGCTCTGGTCGAATGGGCCCTCGGACGGCCAGGCAACGGTCGGTTTGCCAACCGATGACAATGCGTGATGCAGCCGGAGAGCCATCTGGAAATGGAAGCCTTCGAGAGAGCCTTCCCTTGGTTCACAGGTCCAAAGTTCACAAATAGCTGTGATGTCTTCCGAAAACTCTTCATGCGGTCCACGTAGAACTTCAGCACTCTAGCCACATCCAGCGAGTGCAGAGTCCTCTCGGCCGGTGACGAAGGCGATGGGAAGAAAACAGGTAACACCAAGGGCTCGTTGAGGTGCAAGTCCGACGGCACCTTGGGCATAAAAGAGGGGTGCGTCCTCAGCACCACGCTTGTGTCGTGAAAAGTCAAGTATGGAGGCTTGCAGGATAGGGCTTGGATCTCTCCCACTCGCCGTGCGGAGGTGATGGCCACAAGAAACGAAGTTTTCCACGACAGGAACTTCAACGGTGCCGAATGCAGGGGCTCGAATGGCGCCCCCATGAGCCTGGTCAGCACCACGTTGAGTTCCCACGTCGGGGCAGGGGCCTTCACCGGCGGGAACGATCGGAACAGTCCCTTCATAAGTTCCTTCACCAGGCGAAGGGACCACAAGGACGCCCGTCCTGTGGTTCTGGTGTATCGGGAGATCGCAGCCAGATGCATCTTGGAGGTGTGAGCCAGTCCAGCCTTGGCCAGCGACAGTAGGTACGGCAGCACTTGAGGGGCCGTTATCCGTAGAGGGTTAATCTTCTGTACACGGCACCAGACAGAAAACCTCTTCCAATTATGTCCGTAGCACTTGAGAGTTGAGGACGCCCTGGCCTTTGCAAGGACCTCTCTGCAGTCAGCCGGGATATCGTACCCTCCAAACTCTAGTGCTGCAGGAGCCAGGGCTGCAAGTTCAGCGACTCTGGGTCGGGATGAAGTATGGCGCCTCCTTCTCTGGAGAGAAGATCCGCGTCCGTCGGCAGCTTGACTGGTGGGGACGCTGACAAGTCCAGAAGGTCCGGGAACCAGATCTGCCTCGGCCACGCAGGTGCGACAAGGATCATCCTGCACCGGGACCTCTTGAGCTGGTTGACGAGTCGGAGCAGCAACGGCAACGGAGGGAACGCATAAAGGAACAGGCCGGCCCAGGGGAACGAGAAAGCATCGCCCATGCTCCTCGGCTGGGGAAACATGCTGGCGAACCTCTGGCACTTGGTGTTCGTTGCCGTCGCGAACAGGTCGATCTGCGGTTTTCCCCATCGTCGGAAGAGTCGATCCACTTGATCCTGACGTAGTTCCCACTTGTGGCACGAGCGCAGCTCCCTGCTGAGTGAGTCGGCAATGGTGTTCTTTATCCCTGCCAGATGAAAGGGCACCAGAAACATCCCTTGGGCGACGGCCCAATGCCACAGATCCTGGGCTTCCTTGGAGAGGGCTGGGGATGTGGTTCCTCCCTGCTTCCGGATGTAGAACATTGTGGTGGTGTTGTCGGTGAAGATTCTCACCACCCTGCCCTTGAGGGATGGGAGAAAGGACCTTAGGGCCCTGAACACAGCACGGATCTCCAAGATGTTGATGTGGAGTGTCTTCTCCTCCGGGAGCCAAAGGCCTCTCGCGTGATGTTCTCCGGTGTGCGCTCCCCACCCTTCCAGGGAGGCATCTGTCATCACCGTTATCTGGTGGGATGGGGTCTGAAAGTCTGTGCCCGCCGTCAGATGAGCGCGGGTGCCCCACCACCGGATCGCTCGTTGGAAGGTCTCGTTGAGCGGGATCCTGTCCTCGAAGCTGTCCGTCGCTTGGATCCAGCGGGCGTCGAGGAACTCTTGCAGATGGCGCATCCGAAGCCTGCACAGGCGCACGAGATATATGCAGAAGGACATCATCCCGAGGAGGGACTTGATGGATCTCACCCTGGCCACATCCGTGGCCAGCAGACATTGCACCTTGCCCAGGATGGCCTTCGTCCTTTCCTCCGACGGTGAGGCCAGACGCGCTGCTGTGTCGAGCTTGGCTCCCAGAAACAGTGCGACTTGCGACGGGACCAGGTGGGATTTGGGAAAGTTGATGGAGAATCCCAGGTCCATGAGCAGCTGGACGGTCTTTGCTGTGTGATCTACGGCGAGCTCCCTTGTCCTTGCTCGGATGAGCCAGCTGTCCAGGTAGGGGTAGACGTGGATCCCCTGTAGGCGCAGCCGCGCAGCCACCGGTGCAAGGCACTTGGTGAACACCCTGGGTGCCGACTTCAATCCGAACGGGAGGGCCTTGAACTGGTAGTGCCGTCCTTGGACCACGAACCTGAGGAACTTTCGGTGTCCTTTCAGAATGGGGATGTGGAAGTAAGCATCCTCCAAATCCAACGACGACAGGAAATCGCCCTTCTCCAGCTGTCCCAGCACGTGCTGGAGGGTGACCATCCGGAACTTCTGTGCCTTGATGTACTTTTTCAGTCGTCGCAGGTCAAGGATGGGGTGCCATCCTCCTGTCTTTTTCACAAGGAAGTACCTTGAGAAACCCGAAGCCCCAGAGCCTCTTCAGGACGAGCTCGATGGCACCTTTTTTGAGCAACGCCCTTACCTCCAATAGCAGTTGAGGGACGTGATTTTCCTTCCAGGCCACGGGTGGAATGCAGGGGCACCTTTTTCTTTCTTTTTAAATTCGAGGGTGTGCCCTTGGGCCAGGGCATCCAGCATCCAACGGTCAGTGGAGATGGACTCCCACATGCTGGCGAACTACACCAGCCGGCCTCCCATCGGGGTGCTTCGGCGGGGGCCCGACACCGCTGTCGGTTCAATCTTGCTTGGCGGACGCCTTGCCGCCTTGGCGATGACGGCGGCCCACCCGACTTGCCTCGTCCTCTATAGGCTTCCTGTGATGAGGAGCAGGCCGCTTGGCGGTACGTAGAGGAGCCACCGCCGAATCCCTTGGAGGAACCCTGATTGCCTCCGGTGCTCCGAAAGGACAGCCTTCGTTGCCGGAGAACGCCTGTCTTCGTGTCCGACTTGATGGCTTGGAGGGACTCATCCACCGTTTTCCCCAAACAGCTTGTTCCCGTCGAACGGCATGTCCAACACCTTGGCTTGTACATCCTGGCGGAAATCCGTCGCCTTGAGCCACCCTCGTCATCTAAGGCAAACGTCGTTGCCTGGCTGGCGGAAACCGGTGTCGGCAATGTCCGTTGCCACCGTAATGGTGTGGTCCGACGCCACTTCGCCTTCTTGCAAGATCTCCAGGGCCTTGGCCCTCTTGTCATCCGGTAGGAAGTCCAACAGGGGGGCGATCTTGTACCATAACTCCCTGTCGTATCGGGCCACGATCACGAGGGTGTTGGCCGCCCCCCCCCCCTCTTTTTCCGCCGGGTTCTTTGCGATGGGTCTGAAAGTGGCTTCCCTCAGCGGAGCAGGGAGACTCTGGGCCCTGAGGCCGCCTCCACTGGTGTAGCCTCCACAGGTTGCGCCAGGCCCGCCGCGACTTCCTCGATAGAGGCCTTGGCTGGGTGAATCAAGGCCTTCGCCGCCTTAGGCATGCTTGAGGCCTTCACCTTGGGGGGAGGGTCACGCCTCGCTCCCCCTCGGCCGAATCCTTTGAGATCGACCGGGGCCTCTCCAGAAGCTTACCCGGGTTCTCGGATTTCCTCTTCCCCGAACCAGAGCGTTGGCTCGTGGTTGATGGTGCCGGGGAAGGCGCGCCCTGCCTGGCAGCCGAAGAGCCTGACCATTCGGCGCTCCCGGTGCCCACTCGCGGTGCTTTGCCTTTTGTTGGGCCCCCGTCGCCGGGGCGCCCTCACAGGACTTAAAAGACCGCTCAGACTTCTTCTTCTCACCTGACGGACTCCTTCCTTCCAGCCAGTTGGAGAGACGAAGGTGTCGGTCCCTGATGGTCCGTTCCGACATGTTCCTGCAAAACGCACAGTCCTTCTCCACGTGTGTTTTGTCCTCATGAAGGCAGAAGAGACATTTCGAGTGCTCGTTCTCCTTGAACACATTCTGTAGCTGGCATCCAGGGCAAACCCTGAACAGCTTTCCGGGCGTTGAGCTTCCTTTCTCCTGCCCATGTTTCGAGCTTCCTTTCTCCTGGCCATGTTTGGGGTAGGCCGCAGAAACTTCTGGAATCCCCCAGAAGCGTAACTCGACGAAATCTTCACCCTTGAAGGGTGTAGAAAAAAAAAATACGACACGGATACCCGTTAATCGGATGTAGACACGGTGGAGCTTGAGGCTCTATTTGACCGAAAAATTAGAAATTTCTCTTTGAAAAAGCACGAAAACGCTGCAAAAGCTCGAGAGCTAAACACGAGGACTCCCGACACTTGAGCGTGTGGTAAAAATCTGAAGATGGCTGCCGGAGGCGGGGCTTAGGGAGAGAGCAGTCATTGGCTGGGGCAGTATGACCCAGAGACCAGTGATTGGTTACTACTGAGAAAGACAGATCAGAAACGAAACTGATACTGATTTTTTCTTTACCGAGGATTCCCGGCCTGACGACAGGGAATATTCATGAGCATGTGAATCCATGCCAGACCCCATGCTGGAGAACGGCCTTTATATGCCTCCTGTGCAGTGGAGCAACAGGGCTGGTGGTAGGAAGGTCTGAATACCTTGGATGTTTGGGAGACCTTTCCTTTTCTGGGAGCGAAAGGCCTGCTTCCTTTGTTGCAACGTACCCTGATCGTATGCAGTCTTCTGTGCTCGTCTTGATGGCGAGAAGAGATTTGTCCACTGCCTTGCGGAAAAAGTTATCCCTGTTGAAAGGCATGTCGACCACCTTGGCCTGGACGTCCTGTCTGATGTTTTTGGCCCTCAGCTCAACTTGACAGCACAGGGAGACCCTGTTGTCCATCTGCCGGAAAACAAAATCAGCAAGGTTCAGGGCTACTGTGATTGCATAGTCAGATGCCACTTCCCCCTCATGAAAGATGGCCATGGCCTCCGCTTTCTTGTCCTTTGGCAGGAAATCGATAATGGATCCCAAATTGTACCGGAGTTCTCTGTCTTAGTGTGCAAGGATGGCTAGGGCGTTGGCAGCTGCATCGATCTTCCTTTCCTTCATTGTCAGGTGGGAAGGAGCAAGAGGATGATGGGTTAGATGACCTCTTCATCCCAGCCGCCGAGTCTACAGATTCCGGCATTGGATGGCCTCTGCGGCATTTAGGAGGCATATGCAGGACCCTATATTTCTTCTGCAGCTTCTCCTTTCTAGTTGGTGCAGAAAAGGGCTTTTGCATCACCACCAGCCCGTCCTCCCAGACGTCATCCAGAAGCGGGACTGAGACCACGGTCGTTTTGGAGGATTCACAATGCTGGAAAAGAATCCCTCCTCGTTCTTTTCCTCCGGTACTAGGTTGAAAAGCTTGGCCGCCCGGGAAATCATTGCCTGGAAAAATCCTACTTCATCCGGGGTAAAGTCTCTAGATGGTAGCTGCACATCTGGCAGCTCACTGTCTGCAGGGAAGAAGTCTTCAAACTCATCCGTACCCCAGGTATCATATGTATCTGGGTTGGTGTCTGTATTAGTGTCTGTTTCCTGCCAGGTCCAACTCCTCCACAATAGGGGGCTGTGGACCAGGAAGTGGCTGCTGGATTGCAGGCACTGGAGGAGGCGGCGACAGGTAGGGCCGAGATGGTCTTGGTAGACTGGCCAGAGGAGCTGGGCCTGGAACCAGAGGAGGACCGGGGGCCGCAGGTGGTAGGCACTGCTGAATCTTTGCAACCAGAGTGTGGAGGGTTGACAAAACGTCCAAAGAAACATCTCTTGGAGCCTGGTCGATTGGAGCCTGAGGCAAGGGGCTTGTAGGGCCACAGAGCTGGCTGTGTGAGTAGGCCAACACCACCCTCCAAAGGGTGTGTAAAAGCAAAAGGCAAGATCGAGGCTGAGTAACCCCAAAAGTAAATACACCAAACGCAGGCTTACAAAGATTCACAGATCTGTATTCTATGAATGTACAGTTTACAAAAAAACAAAGTATCAGATAGCTATCTGGCCCTCAGTACATCACAGTGAATACCAGCCCTTCGGTGTGAGAGGTACTGGACGTCTGAACATTTACATCTTTTATACATTTTCCAATCGTAATGTCCAGCCCCACTTCAGGTTAATAATTCTCGGTCTAGGGTTCGTGCCAAGTTCATCTCTAGTTTATCCAACTATATGCACGTGGATTATTTTCAGTTTGTACAACAACAAGTCACAATGGCAACAGTGTATCTTCGGATTTAACATTAATCCTTAGTACACGTCCTATACAATGTAGTTCAACAAGTGTTCATGTTTAGTATTTAAACAGCATTGTATTTGATGTATGTCCGCGGATCGGATTTGTTGGCGCGGGTAATCCTCGATCTACAGGTCAAACGTAGGACAAGGTCTCATTACACGACCCTAACATTTGGCCTACGGGCAGTTTAGACATTAACTTTTGTGCAAAGGTCAGGACGGCTAGGTTACAAGCCGGAAACACTGTCCACCATTTTAGAACACAGAGTGACTTTGAAATGGAAATCAAAATGGCGGACGGACCTAAAATGGCGGCTAAATCGATCTAAGATCAGAACTTTGCAACGCGGATTTCTTCGCAAAGCGACTGGGCTTAGGCCAATATATACAAAAAGGAGGCGCGATATGATATCCCGTTTAACAAACCCTCCTTTTGGCCTAAGCCAAGCACCAAATTACTTCTAGTCACTTTACGAGTAACTCCACGTCTCAATGTCCATACATCCTGAATCACTATCGAAGATATCAATTGCCATGAGGTAAGATACTGATATTTCCTTCAGCACAAATTCATTGGACATTTTCTCTGGGGCGTATACCTTGTGTCCTAATGTACCCATCGCTTGTGCACAAAATCCTCCTAACATCGAACACATACCAGGAAGACATTGTATACAACAACAAAGAATACCTAAGATAATCAGCAAGACCAAAAGTAGCTTCCATCCCCAAGATCGCAAGAAGTCCCAGAACCAAGCGCTAAAATCCCAGTTTCCCTCTGGAACATGCACTTCTGAACTAAGGACGTGCAGATTTTGTATTGCTCTAAAAATCGGGGAGGAAAATGGCACGAAAACACAGCAAGCGGACCCCACTAATTTAAATACCCCACCACGCTCAGCCAGGATGACATCTAATGCCATCTGGTTCTGAAGTGCCACTAACCTTATTGCTTTTTTGTTCTAAAGTCATATTAAAGAGTATGTCAGTGGTCCGGTTGATGGTCCTTTCCAATACTCTCGCTAGTCTCCTGATATCCTCACAGTTCAATATTTGTCCCCAAAAGGGCACAAATGATTTAGCTTCATCGGTCAGAACTTGTGTTGAAGTATCTCCATTCTCGTCCCGCCGTGGACGAGCCTTTGAAACTTCTATAGTGCTAGCAATGAATACCCCGGGTAACAGAATCCCTAAATAACAGGTTCCCTGCCAATCCCTGGGTAACCATGGAAATGCTACATTACCGCAAACAAAGTAGACAGGTTCACCTACATACAAAGGTCTGTCCTCACTAGTCAAATTCGCAACGTTGGCGCAACCCTTGAAATCATCCATTGACCGAGTACCATTCCTCTGTATGCAGAAAGAAACTGAATTGGGGCTTTGGTTAACAGTGTAAGAAGGTGGTGTGGCATCCCTTTTGCCTATAGGAGCCATCTTGAAAGATCAAAGATTGAAAAGGACGGGACAGTCTATCAGAAGGCCTAATAGAAGCAACATTAGGCTTGCTCCTATTCGCAAAGAGTCAGCATCCCAGGGGTGTTAGAACTCGTTTCTCAAACTCGTTCAAATTAGTTCCATCAAAGTTCCCCGAGATGCTATCGTTCCATAGGCCAAAGAATAGTGCCCTTAAGGAAGCATAACATGCAGTTGTCAAAGGTAAAGGATGAATATACCAACCCAGTCCCTTAACCCCATGTTGTGGTAAAAGCAAACAGACCCAACAATTGGATTTATTGAAAATGCATGTGTAGCGTTCATAACGAGTAATAGAGTGTTGTTGTGGTAACTCTGTCTGTGCTGAGAGTCTCTAGGAGATAGAGTGTGCAGATGCACAAAAGGAGTAGAAACAGTGGGTACATTTTCAGTAGGTAACATTTTCAAGCGGATGTAATCATTCTAGATACCAGAAACCTAAGGCAATGACTATTGTAAAACTAGTTAACATTATCACGAGACAACAATATGTTTTCGGGGCCCACACATTCGATTGTTCGTTTTTCGCAGCTGGTCACACAAGTCTCTTATCAGTTCTGTACGAGTGGGAGCGGTTGCAGGCATTGTTTCTTCAAACGATTGCACCAAAGTTTTTTGCTGGCGATCTCCAGACCGCGCGTTTTCTTAGTCCTTTCACAAACCCTAGCCAACAGAATCCCCTTATATACAAATTATCTGGCCAAAAAGACAAGCCCTTCGAGGATTTCCCTTGATGGCACAGCCGAACCGTGCAGTAAGTCTACTTCCTCGGACGCAGATCATACCTTGTGACTCCTCGTACTGAATGATCTGTGAACAACATGTTGTCACTTCCTGATGGAAGCGACGAGTGCAAAGAGAGATCGGACACAAGATTCGGAGCAATTTTTTTAACTGGAACTGTTGGAGACTGTGGAGATGAAGTGGCTGTTTCCCCAGGCCCCACGGGCTCAGGGAGAGTCTCCGACGCACTCTCGATGCTGGTTGCTGCTTCGGGATTGTTAGTTACAGCATTAGTGAGGGGTTCTGTGTCTTCTGTAGCGTGTGGCACAGCGTAGGGAATCCTCTTGATGCGAGACGCGTGGATCCAATGCCGCCTTCCCCCTACTCGCACAGCGGTCTGTGTGACCAGAAGGACCTGATGGGGGACCCGCCAACGAGGTGTGAGGCAAGAAGATCACTCGAACAACTTGTGAGGACCCAGTCTCCCATCCGTATGCTGTGACCGGGGCCCTCGTACTTAACAGGTAACGCCTCTCGCACATGGTGATAAATCAAATACAGATTTTTAGATAACTGGCCACAGTAATCAGAAAGAAGTACATTTTCAACCTCACGTAAAGAATGGCGCTTTGGGACATTCCCAATGTTAGCTGGCCTACCCATGACCACCTCAAAGGGAGAGAGCCCAGTCTTAGTTTGAGGGTCGTTCTCGCAGACAATAACACGATCGGTAAGGCGTCCGTTCATTTCAGTTTGGTGCCAGCACACGTCTTAGCGAGCTTGTTCTTGATGACCGTTGTGTCTTTCAACAAGTCCAGCACTCTGTGTGTGTCTAGCCGAATGGAACCGTTTATCGATCTGAAATCCCGCGCATATCTGCAGAATTACTGCAGCGATAAAATGTGGACCATTGTCCGACCAGATAACTCTTGGCAGACCAAATCTAGGAAAATATTCCTTCAGCATGGTCTTCGCCGTGGTCATAGCGGTGGCGTCTTTGACGGGAAAAGCTTCGACCCATTTGCTAAAGGCACAGATAACAACTCGTACATATTTGAAGTTATTACAACGCTCCATTTCAATGAAATCAAAAATGTATTACCTCAAAGTAAAGGAAGATGGACCAAAACTACCCCTAGGAGTCGATGTGCCCTTTCCCACATTATGCTGCAAACAAATCATGCACCCTTGAACGAAGCGTTCAGCTACTTTAACTTTACAAGCACAAATATGGGTGGGACCATGAGCCATAACAACCATCATCATAATATACGCGTCAGGCAGTAACCATTTCCCTTCAACTCTGTCCACCCAACACCCATCATCATCCAATTTTGCCAAACCCTCAGCCCATTTCTTAGATTCCTCTAACGTGGCATAGGCTTGGATATTCTTTACTGATTCGATACCCTCATCCAAAGTACAGGCATTTTACTGATTTGATACCCTCATCCAAAGTACAGGCATTTGTGGCTTCTCTTGAAGTATACATTTCTGAAGAGAGATCAGTGGCAGTCTGTCTGGCTATCTGATCAGCGAAAGCATTCCCTTTTCCTACATTATCTACAATCTTCTGATGTGCTGTGCATTTCATAATTGCTAGCTGAGTAGGCACTGCAAGCGCTGAGAGTAACCGTACTATCAAGGAGCCATGCTGGATTTTAGTGCCATCTGAGGTCAAGAAACCTCGTTCTTCCCAAAGTCTGCCGAAGTTGTGAACCACCCCAAAGGCATACTGACTATCAGTATATATGTTCACTGTAAGCCCTTCGGAAAGTTCACAATCTCGGGTCAATGTTCAGCCGTATTAAGGGCACACCACCTCTTTATTTGGATGTGCGGTGCAAACAAGATCAATTCGTATCTCGTTAATCATGCGGAGGTGAGATGTTGCGTTTGTGTTCTGTTTAATAGAACATCTACAGAGTGAGGTACCATCAGGATTAAAGTATGGCCTAGGACCATTCCCTCGCTCTGTTTTACAGACGCAGCAGCAGCGACGACAGCTCTCAAACATCTTTGCAAAGCACATGCAACAGGATCGAGGGCGGAAGAAAAGTAGCCGCACGGCCTATTCTTCCCTCCATGTTCCTGCGTTAACACAGCCAAAGCACATCCATCACATACATGAACATACAACACAAAGGCCTTTTCATAGTTTGGTGTGCCAAAACTGGTGCTGAGCACAATGCAGTCCTGAGCAGAACAAATGGTTGCTGGTGTTCCAAGTTCCACGGCAATGGCGAAGAAATGCCCTTCTTCGTCAGAGCCAACATTGGTTTAATCACTAAGGATAAGTTTGAGATCCACTGTCTACAGTAAGAAGCCATTCCTATCAAGGCTCTAACTTCCTTCTGTGTATTTGGGACAGACATGCTAGAAATGATTTTTATCCACTCAGGCGTCAACCTTCTTCCCTTCTTTGACAGGAGATAGCCTAAATAGGCGACCTCCTGTCGACAATATTGAATTGTTTTAAGCGAAGCTTTGTGTCCATGTTGTGCTAGATGGATAAGCAACAACACAGGCGCTTTCTGAGTCAGCAGCTAAAAGTAGATCATCTACATACTGAAGCAGTGTACAAGTAGTGGGCAACTCGAGTGTGTCGAGCTGCTCTTTCAAAGCCCTGCTGTAAATGCTAGGACTCTCCGTGTAACCTTGTGGTGCACGGGTGAAAGTAAACGAGCATCCCCCTAAGGTGAACGCAAACAAGTATCTACTGTCTTTATGTATAGGGATACTAAAGAAGGCATTCTACATATCCACCACACTAAAGTGAGTAGCTGAAGCCGGAATCATGGTTAATATTGTAGTCACATCAGGCACAATGGGAAATTGTGGAGCAACAATCTTATGGATGGCACGTAAATCAATAAAGAAACGAAAGGGAAACGGAAGGGAATTGCATTATCGCCTTTTTTGTACACGGGCAAAATCGGACTATTGCACAAACTGCCTGCAATTTCCTCAATCACTGCTCGATGCACAAAATCGGAGACAATGCATTTCAAAGCTTGCTCACCATCAACCGAGATCTTATACTGGGGAATACGTGGCAACTTCACTCCATGTTTCAAAATAATCTTAACGGGCTCAATTTGCAAAACACTGACATCATTGTCGTCAATTGCCCATAAACACTCCGGAACATCACTGAATTCCGGCGACAAAGGTCTGGTCAGGAATTGAGAGACAGAAAGTTGCAGTGGTAAAATCGTCAAACGCACTCCATCAGAACAACAATGAATTACCGCATTTAATTTCTTCAACAGATTCAACCCCAACAAATTCTCTCCGCAATTCATAGTCAAAAGGAATGGACAGTGGTTCGTAAATTGACCCAAAGAAATAGGTACCGGCGAAGAAACCGGACAGACAACTGGTGTGCTAGAAAACCCTACAGAAACATTGGTTTGCCCTGACAGTGGTATGTTGTCACGGGATGACACCTGTAAAGAGAGGCACAGGACATACAGGAAGGGTTTCGGGTGGTTGTGCCGAAGTAAGGTGGACAGAATAGTACACACACAGCTGAAAGTAATGAGAACGAAGAGTAGCCAAGTGTAGCAAGGAATAAGGTACAACTGAATGGATTCCCTCTAGGGGTGTATGCAGATATAGGAAAAGAATATTCCACGGACCTTAGGAAAAACTCTAGCCTTCTGCACAGTTTGCTATAACAGAGGCCCACGCTGTTTGCTCATGACTTGGAACAACAGCTATGGGTGTCTGTAACGTAGAAACGAGACAAGGGAAGGGGCAGAGGTTGCCTGATGGAAACAAACAGACAAGCTCTGTACAAAAGGGTCTACAAACAGTACAAGAGAAGATACTTACAGACAAATCCAGGAAAAGGAAGTTGATAGCAAACTAGCAGAAGGAAATGAAGGGAAAGTCGTGTAACAGGATTGGATAGCAGAGGACAGTAAGGAACAAGGTTGAGAGCTCAGAGGAGCAGGAAAGCAATGAGCAAGCCCACAGGAGCAGGGCTGTAAGGTAGAGAGTCCAGAGGGAAAGGGCTTAGGGCAGCGGAGTAAAGCAGGCTGCACTGCAAGGAACCCAGAAGGGCCGGGTAGCAAGGAGTGAGCCCTGAGGGGCAGGGCCGCTGACCGTAGAAGGCTGCAGAGGACTGTAGAGGGCTGCTAGGCTGAGAACCCAGCGGACAAAGGTAGGTAGCAAGCAGCGGAGCGTGATCGGCTGCAAGGTAGGAAGCCCAGAAGACAAGGGCTGTAGGCAGCCGGAGTGAGGCAGGCTGCAGAGCAGGGAGCCCAGAGGACAAGGGCTGTAGTCAGCCGGAGTGAGGCAGGCTGCAGAGCAGGGAGCCCAGAGGACAAGGGCTATAGGCAGCCGGAGTGAGGCAGGCTGCAGGGCAGGAGCCTGGAAGACCACGGCGGAAGGTAGCAGCTGAGCGTGATCGGCTGCAAGGCAGAAACCCGGAAGGGCAAAGGCAGAGGCTGGAAAGCAGCAGAGCGTGATCAGCTGCAATGTAGAGAGCCCGGCAGGGCACTGGATCCAAAGCCGGAGTAAGGAGGAACCGCATACAAGATCCGTAGCTCGAAGCAACAAGGTGCAGGAAAGACTCCTAATGCAAGAGACTGAGCTCCTGCAGGCAGCAGCTTTTATACCGCCCAGCCCAGCACAGAGGAAGGCTAATTGGTCGCACCTGGCTAAGCACACCTGCAGACAATCGGCCACCTCCCTCTCTGTTCCTGAGCTGGTGGAAGCAGAGGAGATCCCTAGGGCTTCTGGGGATTGTAGTTCCGAAGATGGCGAATAGAAATGGCCAGGAAAAGATGGTTATAGCCAAGTGCATTGTGGTAAGTGTAGTTTGTTGGGAAAAATAGAAAAGCACCAAAGTCTTGCAAATGGGAAATAAGGTCCATATTGATCGTAAATGTATGCGCCCATGGCGCAGGCATGACAAATGTTTGGAACCTGTGAATGGTCAATGGAACACTTCTATGCCCCTGTATCTATCACGAATAGATGTTTCCGATTTCCTACTAACATCTCAACGTAGGGAGCTTTCTGATTAACGGAAATAAGCGTTGGTTCCAAACCCTGCTTCGGGCAATCCTAGCAAAACAGAATGTCTTTGTAAGGAAGTTCTTCAGAAAGGTAAGCAGCAGAAGGATGATCAAAAATGTTTCTATTATCCACACTTGGTGCCGGATTGTCCTGTGAAAAAGGTTGCTGTGAATCCTGCGAAAACTGACTTCTACCCGGAACCCCTACCCCAGGGCGGCCTCTGGATCATCTACCCATATTCCCAAATGCATTATTCGACCTCTGCTGGAGGATCAGGCATTGTGCACGCCAATGACCCACTTGTCTGCAATAAGCACACTGGTTTATGTTTACAGGTCCCACTGTCACATTTCCCTGTGGAACATACTGACCCCTGAATTGTGAATTACCCCCTCTAGGGCCTCTAACAATTTGCTGTAATAGAACTTTTGTTTTTAAGTCTCCTTTTCTCTTTTCAACCCTTTCTTTTTCGTTATTGACATGATTCTCATAGTACTGTGCCATATGCATTACTTCTGACCGAGACTTCGCTTGCCAAGCGTTCTCTGAAGACATACATTGCGACTGGATGTCAGGCAGCAATCCATGCACAAATTTGTCCACGAATAGTCGTTTCCCAGACTCTTGCCCACTGAAATCTGAAAATACCTGTTCGAACCGATTAAAGAACTTGGTAGCACCCTCAGACTTTCCTTGGACACAGGCAGTAAGCTTGTCCCAAATAATCCTTCTTTTAGGAATTATAGCTTTCAATTTTGTGACTATTCTATCAGGCAAAGTTAGTATTACCTGTGGTGGTCTCTCACCAGCTGGCCTTTCTCTATCGAGTCTAGCCATATTATCCAATGTACCTCCTAACCCAGGTACATCATCTACAGTCCTAATCTGCTTCCACAAGTCAATTGGCAGGAGTACGGAAAATAACAAATCTTTATCACTTAAGGTGAAAACTGATGATGGCAAGACAGACTATTTCTTTGTAGAACCCTGTCGGATGCTTCCTAATATCAGGAATGGATTGTTTAATGGTGTTCACTTCCTGTCTCGAGAACGGGACACATAATGTGCAGGAATATCTTGGGCAGGTGCACCCGTTGCAACATTAGCAGGAATCTCTAGTTTTGGGACAAATGTCAGAGGAACCTCTCTCATAGGAAACTGAGAAATAGGCAACTCCGAACGCTTACTAAGCAACAGAGCTAGATCGAGCGGTAAAGCAGCCGAAGACGTGTCAAACGAAAAAGCCCTCTTATAAATGCTCAATAATTCTGCGGGACAACAAATCTTTCTTTTTACGCATTCATCCTGTAGGTACTCTACCATTACCTGAATCACTTTCCTCTGCATTTCTGGCGTATACCGACTATACGTGTCATATACTTCAACGGGAGTTATCGACGTGTCTGAGATCCACCTAATCGCATCTTTTGTACAAATTCGTGTTTCCTCATTTATCGATTTACGATGAGGAAAGAACCGTTTTTGTACAAACGAGAAAAATGCATTTGAAATTGTGACATTCGAAAATGTCAGTATAAACCCTGGACAGTCAAAATAGACAAGAGCGAGGAAACATCTCTTAAAGGGAAAGCTTTGTCTATCATGTTTATGAACATTGGCCTGCTCAGGAAGAACTTTGGGCTCTTTAAAGTGGGTGGCTGGGTGGGGAAGTGGGAGAACTAAGTTTACTCTGCAGGGCCTCACATGGAGTTTGGTGCATAGGTGTCGTCTTGCCTTCGTAACTGTCTGAGTGCCGTGGGCGACTGGATGGATCAGAACTGGCTCAAGCTCAACAGTGACAAGACCGAGGTGTTGGTGGTGGGTTGTCCCCCAGATCCTTTTTTATGGGCCACTGCTTTTTGGCTCGCCTCTCTGAGTACCCTCCCCACTCCAGTTAGTAAGGTAAAAAACGTAGGTGTTATTCTCTCTGTCTATGTCACATCAGGTCACGGCTGTGTGTCAAGCAGGCCATTATCATCTCAGGGTTCTGAAGAAGGTTCTACCTATGATACCTGTACAGTTGCGCCCCCAGTGGTCGCAGCACTGGTTCTTTCCCGCTTGGATTACTGTAATTCGCAGTCTATTGGTATGGTTCATCGGCTACAGCGGATACAGAACTCAGCGGCCAGGCTGGCTACTGGCACCCCATATGGAGCTCACATCACTCTGGTGTTGCGTTCACTCCATTGGCTACGGGTCAGCCAGCGTGTCTGCTTCAAGGCCTTGTGCATAGTTCACCGGGCCATCCACGGTCAAGGGGCCAAGTTTTTTCAGGCCAAATTCTCCCGCTATAATCCAGAGCGAGACCTACTCTCCTCCACCGCGGATCTCCTTGCTGTTCCTAGATATCATCGTACTAGGGTTGGCGGTTGGGCTTTCTCTGTGGCCGCGGCCAACCTCTGGAATGGTCTCCCTCTGGCCATGAGGAAAATCCCCAAGCACCTTACTTTTAGAAGAGCTCTTAAGACCACTCTGTTCTAGCGCTCTTTTGTGCAGTCTGTCCTCAGCTGTTTAGTCCTCGCTCTTTAGCGCCATGATGCCTTCGGGCGACCGTGCGCTATACAAGTGAAGATAACATAACATTAGAGGTAAGGTTGTCAGAACCAAGTTGCCCTACTAAACCAAGGCTTGGCTTACCAGAATTGGTCTGAGTTGCCTCACTCGATTGTCCCCTGCCAGGTGCTGGGGAAAAAGGTGGGGCGACCAGCACATTCTCCCCACACAATCCATGGGTCCAACATCCACTGGATCGGATGGCACGCAAGCCCCCCAGAGTCCCCATCTTGCTCAGATGACACCCGGGACCCTGAGTCTCTATCTTGCCAGTACCCAGATCCAGGCAGGGGATTTCGTCTCAGCTCTCAGAATTCTCAAAAAGAGGATATGAGTGATTGTGTACAGGAAATGCCCCTTTAGATTTATTTCAGTCCGGGGTTGACAGGTAAATATAAAGTTAAGTGGCAGAAGGGAAGACGAGAAAAATAAATGTTTATTGTTTACCCATTTGTACAACACATATCCCAAAATGAATTGCTTATAGGCGCTGCAATCCGAAGGCATAGGAAGATCAACAAAGGGCTGGTGAAAACAAGAGAAAAGGGGACAAGCGCAGGAATAGGATTAGAACACAGGGGTTTTCGTTGGAGAACTGAGGGGGAGACAGATTGAGAGCAAGTGGGTGAGAGAGTGAGTATGCAAGTGCTTGCTTTTGTTGGGGAGCTTCTCAGGTTCATGGGCGAGAGTTCCATAGTCTCAGATCAAGCACTGAAAAATGTCTGCTGCCAAAGATTTTGTAGTTTCACGGTGGGGTGAATATTCAGGCCTTCATATCTCACAGTGTGTGTTGGGCAATAGCAGGCAATTTTGTTTTGTAGGTACTTTGGTGAGAAATTAAATTGCTAAAACATCAGAAAATCCAGCAGAGGACTTTGAAGTGGATCTTGGATGAAACTGGCAACTTGTGTAAGTTTTCACAAAGTGAAGACAAAGACAGCCATGTTTTTTTGGTCAAATTTCTGTTGAATGCGAGCATTTTGTACTGTTTGAAGTTTTATAATTCAGTGGTCAGGTAGGCCAGCATAAAGGGCATTCTTGTACTCCAAACAAGAGTTGATTGAAGCACACAATCATGCCAGAGTTGTAGTCAGGGCCTTCTCCATAGCCGCGGCCACCCTTTGGAATGGTCTCCGGTACGCAAAGAGGACAATTCCCAATCTTCTTGCTTTTAGAAGAGCGCTCAGGACCACTCTCTTCCAGCATCTTGCTTTATGTGTCTGTGCTTTTTGGTCAGCACTCCCTCCTCAGCGCCATGGTGCCTTCAGGCAAACGTGCGCTTAACAAGTGTAGATAACATACCATAACTCCCCCCACCCCACCACAAGAGGCATGCAAGAAAAGGTCCCCTTGAGGGCATTAGGAAGAAAGCAGAATATTAGATGGATATATGATGTTTGTTGGGGGCAAATGAGATCATGTGCATACATGGGGAAGCCTCTCTGCAGGTTAATCAGGCTTTGACACTTAATGATCACAACTGGTCCCAAAAGTTGTTTTTTTTCTTCCGATTTACAGAGACTTTAGGATGCATGAAAAGGCGCTACACCCTAACCCTTCGGGGTGTTACATGAGTGTTTTGGCTTACTGGAGGAAGGCAAATCTTGCTCTGTGGTGTTGCAGAACCCACTGCGGGAAAGAGAGCACATGCTTTCATCAGCCCTAGGGGACAAATTGTTATGACAGAAAGGCACATTTAAGATTCCTTGGAAATTAATACAATTAAGGAAGCCTGGACTGTTGACTTAGGCGTGACCTTGTGAGGATCAGTGGTTAGGAATTAGGGCAGCCGGCAATCGAGGTAAACTTGACTTAACATTCAGACTGGTCCTTCAGAAAATATTGTTTAGATTGTACTTGACCCTGGCAAGTATGTTCTCTGTGAAGCATATATCCTCACATAGATGTTGGGGCTGCTCAAGTGAAGACTGTATCCTATTTCATAAGCTGTGGATCTGTCGAAGGGTATGGGGGTTCTGGGAGAAGGCAAAAGCCCTGTGTGGATGAATGACTAGGTGGAAGACTTGGTATGTGTGAGAGGTATTCCATACTTTTGCCGAATTTGTTACTTTTTTTCTGCAAAAAAGCAGATCGTAAGTTGGTGTAGGGTATATAGAAGAGGGTGTGGGTGGGACTGAAGGGAGTATGCACAGGGGCTACGGGAATCTCACCCTGCCCTTTGCAGTAAAGAAAGTGGTAGAAATTGAACTAAAAAAACTGCAAAAGTGCATTTTAGCAAAAAAAGTTGCAAAAATCTCTTAGATCCGATTTGAGCAGTATCACAAAAGAAGGTTATTATTTCTAAATGTATGGCAACCAGCGCAAGATAAACTTACCTTGTATCATTTTCGTGTTGAACACAACTTTGCCATTAAGGCCCTTTTGTATTTACTGAAGATGTTGCCCCTCTACTAAAGGCTTGTAGGAGTGCAAATGTTGGCCTCCTCAATTAACTGCCTTGGCCATGCATATATGTATGTATGCTTGAAGCAAGCATTCTAGGGGCTGTCCACGAGTGCACGTTTATGAATGAGTGCAATGCGGATGTATGTGTATGCAGGTGAGTGCGTGTGGGAGGAAAGGCAGGTGTGTGTGTGTGTGTGTGTGTGTGTGTGTGTGTGAGTGCTTGTGGGAGGAAAGGCAGCTGTGTGTGTGAGTGCGTGTGGGAGGAAAGGCAGCTGTATGTGTGAGTGCGTGTGTGGGAGGAAAGGCAGGTGTGCGTGTACGTGTGCGTGTGCGTGGGGTGGATGGGCGATTATTGAGGCAAGGTAGGAGTAGAGGCCAGGGGAGGGGGGGAAGGAACAAGTTACTTACCTGTAACTGTTGTTCTCCAGCATGGGTCTGGCATGGATTCACATGCTCATGAATATTCCCCGTCGTCAGGCTGGGAATCCTCGGTAAAGAAAAAACCAGTATCAGTTTCGTTTCTGATCTGTCTTTCGTAGTAATAACCAATCACTGGTCTCTGCGTCATACTGACCACAGCCAATGACTGCCCTCTACCTAAGCACCGCCTCTGGCAGCCATCTTCAGATTTGGAAGCACGTGAAGTGGCAGTATGACCAAGTGAAGAGCCGCAGAGGGGTAGGGGGGAGGGTTCGCATGTGAATCCATGCCAGACCCATGCTGGAGAACAACAGTTACAGGTAAGTAACTTGTTCCTTCTCCAGCATGGGGTCTGGCATGGATTCACATGCTCATGAATAAAGAATACATAGCAGTACACACATGCACAACCACGGGAGGTGGCAAAGGCTCAACATTAAGCATTGCATCAAACTCAACATTAAGCATCTTACCTCCCCACCAGGCTCACCTCAGGCGAACAGGTTGCGCAGCACTGCTTGGCCGACCCTGGACTCCTCCCTGGAATCCCGATCGACGCAGTAGAACTTCGTGAAGGTGTGCGTCGACCTCCACGTAGCAGCCCTGCATATGTCCAGCAGGGGCACACCAGAAAGGAACGCCGTGGTAGCTGCGATCGCTCTGGTGGAATGGGCTCTCGGACGGCCAGGCAGCGGTCGGTTTGCCAACCGATGACAGTACATGATACAGCCGGAGAGCCATCTGGAAATGGAAGCCTTCGAGAGAGCCTTCCCCTGATTGACAGGTCCAAAGTTCACAAAGAGTTGTGACGTCTTCCGAAAACACTTCGTGCGGTCCACGTAGAACTTCAGCGCTCTAGCCACATCCAGCGAGTGCAAAGTTCTCTCAGCCGGCGACAAAGGCGACGGGAAGAATACAGGCAACACCAAAGGTTCGTTGAGGTGGAAGTCCGACGGTACCTTGGGCATGAAGGAGGGGTGCGTCCTGAGCACTACCCTCGTGTCGTGAAAAGTCAAGTACGGGGCCTTGCAGGAAAGGGCCTGGATCTCTCCCACCCGTCGTGCGGAGGTGATGGCCATAAGAAACGCTGTTTTCCACGACAGAAACTTCAACGGGGCCGAGTGCAGAGGCTCGAACGGAGGTCCCATGAGCTTGGTCAGCACCACGTTGAGCTCCCACGCCGGGGCCGGAGCCTTCACCGGCGGGAACGATCTGAACAGTACCTTCATGAACTCTTTCACCAGACGATGAGACCACAAGGACGTCCGCCCCGTGGTTCTGGTGTATCGGGAGATCGCAGCAAGATGAATCTTGATGGACGCGTGTGCCAGTCCAGCTTTGGCCAACGTCAGCAGGTCCGGCAGTACTTGGGGAGCCGTAATCCGTAGAGGGTTAATCTTCTGTGCGTGGCACCAGACAGAGAACCTCTTCCATTTGTGTCCGTAGCATTTAAGAGTCGAGGACGCCCTGGCCTTTGGAAAGAACCTCTCTGCAGTCGGCCGGTATGTCGTATCCTCCAAACTCTAGCGCTGCAGGAGCCAGGCCTGCAAGTTCAGCGATTTCGGGTCGTGGTGGAGGATGGCGCCTCCTTCCCTGGAGAGCAGATCCGCGTCCACCGGCAGCTTGATTGGCGGGGACGCTGACAAGTCCAGAAGGTCCGGGAACCATATCTGCCTCGGCCACGCAGGTACGACGAGGATCATCCTGCACCGTGACCTCTTGAGCTGGTTGACGAGCCGGATTAGCAGTGGCAAAGGAGGGAACGCGTAGAGGAACAGGCCCTCCCAGGGGAACGAGAAAGCATCGCCCATGCTCCTCGCCTGGGGAAACCTGCTGGCGAACCTCCGGCACTTGGAGTTCGTCGCCGTCGCGAACAGGTCGATCTGGGGTGTGCCCCACCGTCGGAAGAGGCGATCCACTAGATCCTGCCGTAGTTCCCACTCGTGGCACGAGCGCAGCTCCCTGCTGAGTGAGTCGGCGATGGTGTTTTTTATCCCTGCCAGATGAAACGGCACCAGAAACATCCTTTGGGCGACTGCCCAATGCCACAGGTCCTGCGCCTCCTTGGACAGTGCTGGGGACCTGGTTCCGCCCTGTTTCCTGATGTAAAACATGGTGGTGGTGTTGTCGGTGAAGATCCTCACCTCCTTGCCCTTGAGGGACGGAAGGAAGGACCTGAGGGCCCAAAACACTGCACAGAGCTCCAGGACGTTGATATGTAAGGATTTCTCCGTCGGGAGCCAAAGGCCTCTTGCGTGCAGATTTTCGGTGTGCGCTCCCCACCCTTCCAGGGAGGCATCCGTGGTCACTGTCTCCTGGTGGGCTGGGGTCTGGAAGTCCATGCCCGCCGTCAGATGCGCCCGGGTGCCCCACCACCGGATCGCTCGTCGGAAACTCTCGTCGAGTGTGATCCTTTCCTCGAAGCTGCCCGTCGTTTGGATCCAGCGCGCGTCCAGGAACTCCTGCAACGGGCGCATCCGGAGCCTGCACATGGGAATGAGGTAGATGCAGGAAGACATCATTCCGAGGAGGGACTTGATGGACCTCACCTTGGCCGCGTCGGCCACCAACATCCGCTGCACCTTGCCCAGGATGGTCCTGGTCCTCTCCTCCGACGGGGAGGCCAGAAGGGACACTGTGTTGAGCCTCGCTCCCAGAAACAGAGCGTCTTGCGCGGGTACCAGGTGGGATTTGGCGTAGTTCACGGAGAATCCCAGGTCCGTGAGAAGTTGGACGGTCCTTGCATGTGAACCACGGCGAGCTCCCTTGTCTTGGCTCGGATGAGCCAGTCGTCCAGGTAGGGGTAGACGTGGATCCCTTCGCGGCGCAGCTGCGCCGCCACCGGTGCGAGGCACTTGGTGAACACCCTGGGTGCCGACCGTAGCCCGAAGGGGAGGGCGTTGAACTGGTAATGACGCCCTTGGACCACAAACCTGAGGAATTTTCGGTGCCCCTTCAGGATGGGAATATGGAAGTAGGCATCCTCCAAATCCAACGACGACAGGAAGTCTCCTTCCTCCAGCTGACCCAGGACGTGCTGGAGGGTGACCATCCGGAACTTTTGCGCCTTGATGAACTTGTTCAGACGTCGCAGGTCCAGGATGTGGCGCCATCCCCCCGTCTTCTTCTTTACGAGGAAGTATCTCGAGTAAACTCCGGAGCCCCGAAGCCTCTTTGGGACGAGTTCGATGGCGCCCTTCCTGAGCATCGCCTTTACCTCCAGGAGAAGTTGAGGGACGTGAAGTTCTTTCCTGGCCACGGGGGGGACGCGCGGACACTTTCTTTGAAACTCGAGCGCGTGGCCCCAGGCCAAGGCGTCCAGCACCCAACGGTCGGTGGAGATGGACTCCCACACGCTGACGAAGCTCGCCAGCTGGCCTCCCACCGGGGTGCTTCGGTGGGGGCCCGACCCCACGGCCGGTTCAATCCTGCTTCGACGAGGCTTTGCCGCCTTGTCCTTGGCGACGACGGCGGGGTCCGCCAGACTTGCGTCGTCCTCTGTAGGCCTCCTGAGACGACGAGCGGGCCGCTTGACGGTAGGAGGAGAAACCGCCGCCGGAACCTTTGGAGGCGCCCTTGCCTCCGCTGCTCCGAAAGGGCGTCCGTCGTTGTTGCAGAACTCCAAGGGCCCGGGCTGTCTCGGTGTCCGCTTTAATGGCCTGAAGGGAATCGTCCACTGTTTTCCCAAACAGGTTGTTCCCATCGAAGGGCATGTCCAGGACTCTGGTCTGAACGTCTTGACGGAAGTCCGTAGCCTTGAGCCATCCACACCGCCTAAGGCAAACGCCGTTGCCCAACTGGCGGAACCCAGTGTCGGCGATGTCCGTCGCAATGGTAATGGCGTGGTCCGAAGCCACCTCACCTTCTTGCAGGATCTCCAGGGCCTCTGCCCTCTTGTCGTCCGGCAAGAAGTCCAGCAGGGGAGCCAGTTTGTACCAGAGCTCCCTGTCCGATCGGGCCACGATAGCCAAGGCGTTGGCAGCTTTAATCGTCATCGCTGCAGACGAGATGACTCTGCGTCCCATAGCGTCCAATTTCTTTCCCTCGCCGTCCGGTGGGGAAGTCGATGTGGAGGCCGCACCCCCCACCCCCCCGCTTTTTTCCTGGCCGCCGCGGAGACGACGGAGTCCGGGGTAGGCTGCGCCCGGAGGCACAGGGGGGCCGTGTCCGGGACCCGGTACTTTTTCTCGTACCGGTCTCTTCTAGCTGGCGTCGTGGAAGGGTTCTTGAGGAGGGTGAGGCCCTCATCCCAAATGTCGTCCAATAGAGGCACTGCGAGGACCGTCTTCCTCTTGGCCTGGCGCCGCTGATAAAGGAAACCTTCCTTCTTCTTCTCCTCAGGGCAGAGTTGGAAAAGCTCGGATGCCCTGGCGATCATGGAGTGGAACGATCCAATCTCGTCGGGCGGAGAAGCCCTGGTGGGAGGCGATGACGGTACATCCTCGTCGTATACCTCGTCGTCCGTACCCGTCGCTGCCGTGTCAGTCCCCGTATCATCCCCTCGGGTGGACGGGGAGGAGGGCTGGAAGGGGCGCGACGGCTGAAAAGGAGGAGGAGGGTGGATCCTTCTTTTCTTGGTAGGGGGAACTCCAGAACGTCCCGGTTCTGGGTCCCCCGACGGGAGAGGTTCCGTCGGCAACGGTAGTCTCGTCCTTATCTCTGAGCATAAGGACTGTATAGCCAACAAAATGGCCGCCGAGCTGTCTCGCGGCGCTGGCAGAGGGGAATCCGACGGGCGATCAGGGGCCCCGTCGGTACCCTCGACGATGTCGTCGTCACCTGCGTCGGGATCCATCCCGACGGGCCGGTCTTCTTCCACGCTGAGGCCGTGGCTTAAGACTTCGACCAGCTCCTCCTCCGAGGTTGAGGCCGAATCTACGACGACGCCCTGCCCCCCTTTTTCTTCCCCACGGGGGATTTCACGGGGGTCCTATCGATGGGCACAAAAGAGGACTCCCTCCGAGGTGGCAGGGAGACTCTGAGCCCCGAGGTCGCCACCACTGGCGTAGCCTCCACAGGCTGAGCCAGGGCCGCCGCGACAGACTCGATAGAGGGCTTGGCCGGATGGATTAAGGCCTTCACCACCTTAGGTGCGCTCACCGCCTTATCCTTGAGGGGGGGACAGTGCCTCGCTCCCCCCTCCGCCTTCGAGCTCGACCGGGGCCTCTCTAGGAGCCTCGCCGGGTGCTCGGCCTTCCTCTTACCCGACCCAGAGCGTTGGCTCGTGGTTGATGGTGCCGGGGAGGGTGCGCCCAGCCTGGCGCCCGTAGAGCCCGACCGTTCGGCGCTCCCGGTGCCAGCGGACTCGCGGTGCTTGGCCTTATGTTGGACCCCCGTCGCCGGGGCGTCCTCAAAGGTCTTAGAAGACCGCTCGGATTTCTTCCTCTTCTTCTCGCCGGACGGGCTCTTCCCTTCCAGCCAGTTGGCGAGACGTTGATGGCGGTCCTTCATGGTCCGCTCCGACATGTTGCCGCAAAACGCAGAGTCCTTCTCCACGTGCGTCTTGTCCTCATGTAGGCAGTAAAGACAAAAAGAGTGTTCGTCCTCCTTGAAGACGTTCTGCAGCTGGCATCCAGGGCAGACCCTGAACAGCTTTCCGGGCGTCGAGCTTCCCTTCTCCTGGGCCATGACCGGGCCTGAGAAACTTCTGGAGTCCTCCAAAAGCGTAGCTCGACGAAATCTTCACCCTTGAGGGGCGCAGACGAATCCGACACGGGTCCCCGTTGATCGGATGGAGAGTCGGTGGAGCTTGAGGCTCTTTTGACCGAAAAAATGAAGTTTTTGAGAAAAAACATGAAAAAAATAGCATTAACGCTCGAGAGCAATAGCACGAGGATCCCAACACATGAACGTGCGGTAAAAATCTGAACATGGCTGCCAGAGGCGGTGCTTAGGTAGAGGGCAGTCATTGGCTGTGGTCAGTATGAAGCAGAGACCAGTGATTGGTTATTACTACGAAAGACAGATCAGAAACGAAACTGATACTGGTTTTTTCTTTACCGAGGATTCCCAGCCTGACGACGGGGAATATTCATGAGCATGTGAATCCATGCCAGACCCCATGCTGGAGAAATGAGGTGCCAGCAGCAAAACCTGGGAACCAGCATGCACATGTCTTTTTACAGTGTGTGATGAATCCAGGGAATATGACCTTTCTCAGCAAATGGGGGCCACCTCCTTTGGTAGTACAGAGGTGAGCCCACTACACAATACCCTCACTAGGCGTAAACGCGATCCCACTGAGGTGACCCCCCACCCCCTCCCACTCAAGGAGTGCCCAAGTCAGGGTTCCATTCCCACCTCCCTTCCATTCCAAGGTCCCAATGTTTGTTGATTATATGGGAATTGAACATTGCTATAATGTACAGGGCCCCTTTAAAGTGGATGGCCTGGTTATGCCTCTTGGAGATTCTGATGACGAATTGAATTCTCTTCTTCACTACAGGGAGGACCTTAAAACCAGCAGGAAGCTAGCCGAGAGGGCCTGAATCGGACAGAGAACACAGAACAACGGCCTGGGGAAACACGCAGGAGAGGGAGGCGGTACCTTTAACGAAAGATGGACAGCCATGCAGAGGACGCAGTGGGCGGAGACAGAGGGCTACGCGAGGAACACAGCATCTTCGATAAAGGGCCAGGCCACAACCAGGCAAGGGCTGCTGAGGCAGGAAGTGAGCGAAGAAGCAACCAAAGTATTGGTGACCTGTCGCATAGTAGCCAAAGTCCTCAGTGGGGAGAAGAAGCCCAGAACAGCTGACCTGGCAGGCCCAAGAGGGGTGAAACGCGCAGATCCGCAGGTGCCAGAGAATACGGCGTTAGAAAGAAGTTATGCTGCTATCGAACGAGACAGGTTGGAGGGTGGTGAGGCTGATGTCAACAGAACTGAACAAGCTTGTGGTCCACCTGGGACTGAGAATCTGAAGACACACAGAGGAGTGAAAAACCAATACCGAACAGGGCTGAATGAACCTGTAGCCCCTGATGGACTGAGATTGCGGATACTCCAGAATGGGGTGACAGAAGAGAGAGAGAAACAGCAGGGTGAACAGGCCTCTGGCCAACCTGGGGCTAGGAGAACAGACACACCATGAGGGGATGTGAGAGGGGAAAAATTAGGCTGGGAGGAGCCGGCCCGCTGCCTACCGGAGGCTACACTTCTGAAAAATACAAAAATGACAGAGTGAACTTTGTTTGTTTTACTTTGAATATCGACCAACACAGATCAGGAGAATACATCCCAGGCAAAGGGATAACTCGGCCCCTTATTCAGACTACCTGACGAGAACAGTGGGTTTGAGAGACATTTCTTTTGTTGATTTGGATTCTGTGACCAGTCTACAAAGCTAGGAGCTGGAAGACAATGTAAGAACACTGTGGGCGAGGGTTAGGAAACCAACCACCACTAATTTCCCAAGAGGCAGTAACCGTTATGCAATGCTGAGGCTCTTTCTTTCTTTTTATTTCTTAGAAATAGGTTAGCATAGTTTTGACAGAGGACAGTTTATTTTCGTAAGTTGTCCACACGAGCACCAGTTCATTGTTTTATATTATTGTTTTCCAGCCAAGGTAATTCATAGTAAAAATAGGGCTTAGGGTAGATTTTATTTTATTTTGATGCTTATGTAGCGCTTTTATCCAAAGCACATTACATGATAATACTGACGGTACAAAAACATGAATACATGATAAAAACACGACGGCTAAGGAGATTTACAAGACAAGAGTCCAGAAAAGCAGAATGATGAAGATGAGATTTTAAAGTTTCTTAAATTGAGAAAGAGAAGAACAAGAACGAATGTTAAGTGGGAGAGCATTCCAAAATGTAGGAGCAAGAAATTGGAATGATCTACAACGTTGAAGAAAAACAGAGGACGAGGGACAGTCAGAAAAAGAGTGTAGCAGAACAGAGATTACAAGATGGTTGATATAATGATGAGGGAACAAAGATTAAAGACAAGACTCATCCTACTCGATCTCTCTTCTGCCTTCGACACAGTCAACCATATTACCCAGCACAACCGTCTCCGTGATAACCTGGGTATCACTGAGCAGGCTTTGGCCTGGCTCGGCTCACCTCTTTCCTCTCTGACCGACCCTCCCAGGTCCAACTTGGGTCCATCCTATCATCTATCTCCCTCTCTACCTGTGGTGTTCCCCAGGAGTCTAACCTCTCGCCCTGGCTTTTAAAAACCAATACCTGGCAACTCTCAGCCACTGCATTGCCATTTTCTGCTCAACTTTCCAGTGCTATGCTGATAACACAACTCATTTTCAGGCTACCCTCGGCCACTTCCTCTCCTCTCTCATTTCTGATTGCCTAACTGCCATTCAAGATTGGTGTGCCACCAATGACATTTGTCTAAATGCCAACAAGACTGAGATCCTCCTCATTGGTACACCTACACCATCCTTTCCCCTCATTCTGTGGCCGGCCTCCCTTCGCCCTCCTCCTACCTCTACCTGCGAGGCTAAGAACCTAAGGGTCATCTTGGACTCCACACTTTCCTTCTCTGTCCACATCTCAGATATCTCTAAAAAGTCAAACTTCCTACTGCAACTCCTCCGAGGTACTCTGACTTTCCTCTCCTTCCCCCAGAAGCTCATTGTCTCCCAAGTGCTGGTTCTCTCCAGGTTGGACTATTGCAACAGCCCTTTTCTAAATCTTCCTGCCTCTACTCTCCGTCCTTTACAACTAATCCAGAAAAGGACTGCAAGACTTGTCCTTGGTCTCAAACCCTGGGATCGTATCTCTCCAGCTCTGAAATCCCTTCATTGGCTCCCAGTGGATGCAAGGATTAAATTCAAAACCCTTGTTAGGGAGAATTCTCATAAATGTGCTAATTCACTTCACCTTAGTGACCCCCAGAAACTTTGCTGGACTTTAAGGACTTGATTTTCTTACCTGTAAAGAGTGTGAGCCTTTTTTCCCACTCTTTCATATGTTTTGATGTATGTTTTACACTTGTGTTCTTTGAATATGGGGTTTTAGAGAACTTCATAGGCATCATCGTTTCATATGTGTTACACAGTACCTTCAGTGCAGTGACACAGGGATGTGTCTTGAGACTTCCCAAAGGTTTAAATACCGTCTCTGGGATAAACTACTGTTTCCCAGAGAATGTAAAGTGAAAGTGACTTTACTAGTCTTTCCAAATTCATAGACCCAGCACACACCATCTTACAATGGAGTGCAGGAGGGGTTACCTAGTATGCCCTGTGTCTAAGTACTCATGTAGCAGTCAAATGCTACCCCTTCCGATTGAAAAGGCTGGTGGCAGTGATTTTACAACGACCTACCATGATTTTTCCCGACCGAGAACACCGGTAGCTAAAAATCACGGGAGCCATGTTTTTCAAGATGGCGCCTTAGACCCTTTGTTTAAACAGGTCTGGTCTTTTTTCGCCGCTTCTTTTTTGGAAAGGTCCTTCTAGAGTTTGTCTCTGCGTGCCGAACCAGGTTTGGTCCCTTTGTTCGTGTGCCTTTGACGGGCTTCAGGAGTGAAGACCGCCTCTGGCGTCTGAGTGTCTGGGGTGGGCAGGAAGTGAGGGAGGTGCCCGAAACTCCCTCTGCTTAGTCTCCTAGGAGACCCAAATGCACTCTGGCATGATTGGCTGGCTGACTGTCCGGCAACGACAGCCACCTTGCTGGGCGAGTGACAGCTAGGCTGGAATGAATGGGAGAAAACTGTTTGTTTAAAAATCGAGTCCCCTGGACTGGAAGGCAGAGTCGACCACTGGAACGAAAGAACCGAAGACGAGCTTGAAGAGGACGGCTGCTGCAACTCCTGGACCTTGGTTTGCCTGGTGAAGCCCTGCTGCAGGTCCGAATTGCCAAAGCTCCATTCGACAGATAAACTCCGTCAAGGACGGCTTCTTCCTTTGAGTTGGTGGGACCAATCAACTCGTAAGACACCTGGATACCATTCTCAAGGCTGGTTACGATTAACCAGGTAGAGGGCCACCAGCTTGTGTTCTTGAATCTACAACTACTGGAAACTGAAGTGACTCCATCTTGTTTGCTTTCTTCAACGATTCTGTGCAGTGCAGGAGACCCCGACATCCTCCCTCTTGTCCCCACGACTGAGGCTCAGGAACAGTGAGATCTGCAGTAACTGCCAGGAAATCACGACTTCAGCAGCATTTGTTTCTTCAAAATAAGGTACTGTGCGCTTTCGATTGAGAAAACCTCTCTCTCGCTGTGAAAGTTTGTGGAACTTTCCCAACTTGCAGGCTTAAACAGCTTGCGACCCGACATATGATTCTTTTTCGCCAAAATTACTTGTAAGAACTTTTGCAAAGACTTTACCGTTTGATACCAGAACTGCTCTTTCCTATCCAGAACACTAGCCCATTGACTTTGGCCTGGCCTATTGACTTGAATTGAACTATTCTGCTGAACTGAAACCATTTGCACTATCTACCAAGTATATGTAATCTATTCTGCTACCTTGTGCCTTTTTACTCCTTTTGAAAGTTAATGAAGTGCCATTTTGCTCCCACTTCAAGGGAGGCTAACTTGTTCAGAAACGTATTGGTTTAGTACTGAAGTGTATCTTTGTATATTGTTAAGTTGCCTAACACTAGTGAATGTTTCATAAATGATTGTGTAAATAAATTAATAAGTGTTTTACCAGGAAACCTTGAGTATAAGTTTCCAGTTGAACCACTGAAATTGTAAGTCTGCTGTGTAATATCTTGTCCTGCTCACATTCCCTCTTGAGATAAGCCTGACTGCTCAGCCCTGCTACCACTGAACTGTGTAGTACAGACTTATACTAAAGGTTGGTTTTTGCTTAAACCTGTAGCCCTAATTGTATTTGGTGGTCCCAGAGGGAACTGCATGCAATTCTGTCCAACAACCCTCTGCATTGTCCACAAGGCTTTCTGGGGCCTGGGTCCCAAGTACCTTCAACTATCCCTCTGCAACTACCTCCCCTCTCGAGTTTTCGCTCTTCTACTTCTACCTCCCTGAGGGTCAGTCATTTTTCAAAATAACGAGCTGGGGGTAGACCTCTGTATTCGGCTGGGGCCTCCCTTTGGAACAGCCTCACTACCACTCTGAAACTTCAGGAAAACCATCTCTGGTTCCAGAAGAACCTCAAGACCTTCCTCTTTGCTTCTGCCTTCACCCCCCTCTCCCTTGCTGATCTGTTTCCCTCTTGGCACCGTGCACCTGGCCACCCTCTGTCCTCCGGGCCCAGGTACCTGCTCACCCTGCCACCCTCCTGCACTGCCTCCGGGCCACCCCTTGCACTGGGGTCTTTATCTGTACCCATACAGTCCCCCAACCACTGTCTTTTCTTTCTGCACTTATCAGACATACCCAGTCTGCTGCCTTAAACACAGCACTTCCATCTTGCGGACTGCACCACCACTGTTTATTGCCTTTATTATTTATTTATTTTTATTTATCATTATTTATCTGATCTCCTCTGCGTTGCACTTTCCACTTCTCCCCTCATGCACTTTTCCCCTTTCCCATGCACTTGCGCGTTCTCAATGTCACTGGGCCTAGTAAGATCGTTGTTTTGTTCTCCCGTTCAGTTACCTTGCCTTGTTGCGCTCTGGAACACTTGTGTACGAGTGCGATATAAATAAATTATCATATCATATCATACAAAGAAATTGATATTCAAAGCAATACTGAATTGGTAACCAACATAAACCAGACAGGTAAGGAGTAATATGAGCAGACATAGGAAGACGAAAAAGAGTTCTAACTGCAGAATGCAAGATGAAGAGTAAAAGAAAAAGAGCATATTTAGGCCATCATGCCTTACATTGGAGAACCACAACCATGGCTTTCTCCCTCCCCCCATCAAGGGGAAGATTTGTGCTATGGAGGGAGTTGTTTCCAGTCACCTGCCAGCAAAATCAAGTGCGAAAAATACAAGTACCAGAATCCTCAGAGCTAATGAACTTGTCACACCTGAAACAGAAATGCAGACCCGCCTGAAAAAACAAAGAAACTCAGCCTTCCTGAAGATTGATGAAGTCATGAAAACGTGCGTTAGGAGGAGAAGCTAAAGACTGGTAACAGAGCGCCTGCCTTCACATCTTTAAGCATATTTAGGTTGTTCAACATAAAGAGATCAACAATAACGTAAATGAGAAAGAACCATGGACTGAAGGAGAATTGCTGTAGCAGAGAGAGTGAGTAGATGACAGATTTTGCAGATGTACTGGAAATGACAACATTTGACCATCATAGTGATCTGGGCCTAAAAGAAAATGAAGAATAAAAAATAATACCTAAATTGCGAGCCTGGTTTGAAAAGGTTATTTTTAGTTGAGTGAACGATATAAACGGCGGAAAGAAAGTTTGGAAGAGGCAGGAAAGAAAAGGATTTGCGTTTTGTCATAATTTAAAGAACGAAAACGAGAGGACATCCGCGACTTTATGGAAGTTAGACAAGCAGACAGATGTTGATTAATATAATGATGGAAATAATACAAGAATGTGGGTGTCATCTGCATAAAGATGGACTTGAAATCAATAGCCACAGATTAAGGGAGCTAACAGAAGTATAGAGAGAGTGAACCAAAGAGGCCTGAGAACAGAACCCTCGGGAACACCATGAGGAGATGAGTAGGAGCAAGAAAAGGAACCTTTGCAAGAGACAGTGAAATAACGATTAAAAAAATAGGAGTTAAACCAAGTAAGAACTGTACCAGAAAAGCCCAAAGAAGAGAAAGGTGTTGATTAAAGTGGAGTGACCGACTATATCAAAGGCATCACACAAAATCAGGATAGGAAAAAGCTAAAGATGGCAAGCGTGAAGAATGGAATTGGAGACAGATGATAGAGCAGTTTCAGTCGAGAAGCCTGACCGAAATCTATATTGTTGAGAGGCAAGAAGTTTGCAGAAATAAGGTAAAAGAGAAAAACGATGAACATTTGCAGTGTTGGAAGAATAGAGTGAGTTTTTTTTAGTAAATGTTGATTAATGAACTATCTTGTTCAAATATGTCGTCTTGGTGGAGCGCTGTTGCGCCCAGAGAAGATGGCTGCCTGATGTTGTGCTCCGTTCCATGAGGCGCCTTTCTTACATAATCCTGCCTTGGTGCCTGCTTAAACCCGAACCGGACAACCCGTTCTGACTGCTGGAGGTCTCGGGCGTGTGCTGCCTGAGTGCCGCCTTTCGGATCGGCCCCGCTGCGGAGCTACAGCCCGCTGAAATTCGGGCAAGGAGCGTCCCCCCCTTCTCTCAGCTCCAGGGGAGCATGTCTGAGACCCGCAGCTCCGGGGCCTGCTGTGGGGGAGGGGCGCTGTGCTGCCCTCCCCCGCCTGTGATGGGACCGTGGCGACTTGCGCTGCGACTTGGGCCCCCTGACTGGGACCCGGGAGCCATCACCCGAGTCCAGAGCGGTCCGTTCCGCCACCCCCCCCTGGGCGGCGTGCTGCCTGCCTCCTGACACCGCCCTCCCCCCGAGGACCTCACCTAGAGACCTGCCCCTTGGACATCCCCGCTCCTTGCGGCCGCGGTGAGTCGGTCAGAGCCCCCCGGTCACTTCCCCACCTGCCCTGCAGTGACGCCAGTCCGGGCTTGCATCGCCTCTCTCCCTGAGACACGAACGACGTCTGGGCCCTCTCACACCAGCATTTACATCGGCGGACTTCAGACTCTGTTGCCCATCTACTCTGCCAGTTATACTGGGCCTCCTGCCCCCAACGTGAACTGTGGACACCGCTGGGGGAACTGGATCTCCTTGGGCGCTGGGTCCCCTACTTCCTCGCACACCCAAGGTGCCGGCGTGCCATACCCAGTGCTTGCCCCCGGCGTGGCCTCCCCCCAGCCGCGAATCTTGTTATCTTTTATACAACACTAGCGGGAGGCCTCCACTGCGGTGCTGCGCCCACTGTCCCCAGTCCCCCCATCCACCGGCTGATCTTCCGGACCCCTAGACCCTAACACATGAGATTGGGGGTACCCTGCATTGGCCTCCTTCATCGTGCTACTCGTCAAATGGATCCTCTGCTCCACCATAGTGTACTGTAACTTGTGGTCCCCCACACTGCCTGCACTACCAATTCTGGGCTCCGGGTGCCCCGGCTGCCCACGCCTGCTGTGCTGGGTGTTTTAGCCACCCCATTGATCGACACAGGGAGTGTATCCTCAATCCATTCAATTGCATCAGTGCCCATGGCCTCTGCTTCTTCCATCTCAGCTACGGTACACTGATGCCTGGGCCCGACCCTCACCCAGGATTATTGGGGCCGTCTGCACTGGTGGGCTCACTCACCGACTGCTTGTCCCCACACGATCCTGTTGGCCGAGGTGGCCCCCTCCGGTCCTTGATCTGTTGGTCGTCGGCGACCAGAGCCCCTTTAACCTGCGACATTGCATTCTACCTCGATACTGAGGCCTTCTGTGCATCCACAGCACCTCGGACAGCTCTATTGACCTCCCGTTGTGGCCTGTCCTCTCCCCTGTCCGGCCCCAGGGCCCCAGCCGCCTCCTGGGCCTTAAGCCCACCCTTCATTGGCATCATGACAAAGGGAACTGGAAAGAAACAATCCTCAATCAACGTGTTCACAAAGACCCTGGTGGGACCGGTGGTGGAGACATCAGGACAGGAACCATCCAATTCATCAACGTCAGAACCGCTAGATTCCCAAAAAATGATGGCATACATCAAAGGGTTCACCACACTCCATAACAAGCTGGACAACATGAACGGCACTATATCCTCCATCAAGGCACATATGGAAAGGACCGACAGTCGGGTTGCCGAAATCGAGACACGAGTGAGCACCACCGAAGATGACTTGAGTTCCCTCTGGGCAGAGGTCTCTACACTCTCTGCCCGAGTCACCGAGGTTGAGAAGAAAAACAAGGACCTCGAATCTCGCTCGAGGCGCAACAACCTGCCCATTATCGGTGTACCGGAGGATGGCATACAGGAACCCATGGAGGACTATGTAGACGGCATGCTATTACAATTGCTAGATTCCCCAAAACTCTCCCCACAGTTCACAATTAAGCGAGCCCACCGTGCACTCACGGCAAAGCCCAGACCGGGCGCACCACCACGACCTATTATAGCCAGAGTCCTAAATTTCCGCGACCGTGACGCCCTCCTTAGGGCGGTGAGAGCCAAGGGAGAATTTCTTTTGGGTGTGGCCAGGATCCACCTTCTCGGTGGCGGTCCAACGGAAGCGCAAAACCTTCCTGGCGGTGAAGAGGAGGCTGCGAGATCTGCAGGTCAAATACGCCATGCTATATCCCACCAAATTGAGAACTGAATATTCGAACCGGGTTACTTTTTCATGATTCCTGAGGAGGCCTCCAGGTTCATCGATGAACACTTCCCTGGCTGAATCACATTTGCAACATACATTGTTAATGTTTTGTCCCTTGTCATTTTTGTCTACGAACTGAGACATTGATTTACTACGGCATAGACTGGCGAGTGGATGTTGGTGGGGACCGTTCCCTGCCTGTGCATCTCAGCTGCCCATGACATGTGCTTTTTGTTCCCTGGATCGCCCTTGTAACCCTGGGGGAGCCCCTCGGATTCAATGCTGACTGCCTCTCAAATTAGATTCCCCTCAGCAGCACTTATCCACTATTGGTATATTGTTTGGCATGCTATTGTTAAACACAGTTTCCTCCTTGTGGGAGGCCCCACTCGCCACTGAAATGCCCTTTGGCCGATTGTGTACTGCAGGGGTCGCTCCCCGGTTTCAGTAATGTGCAATCAACAATCTGTTGCTTGGCCGCACGGCCTCAGGGTGGGCCTCCGGGCCCATTACTAAGCGCAATCCTGACCTGCTCCCCCTTTCCAGCGCTCATCTACTATTATAATATCCCTTTATTATGTGTTGTTGAAACCACATATTGTCATGATCCGATTGACTGAGAAACTATTCATCCCAATCTTGTGCAAACTGTTTCCCTATTATGCGACCGTGCCTTGCCTACCCGGAAAGGACCCTGCCCAGGTGGCGCCTGATACCATCACTAGGCATCATGTTCATCCTTACATTGCCTCCCGGTTCGGAGCATCGCCGCCAGGCCAATTCACAGGCCCCCCAAGCGTTGATGCCATTGGTTTGGATTTGGTTGTTTGGTTACAGGGTTATCATTCCTCTGTTTGAGGGAGGGGTGGGGGAGTTGGGTTCTATGTTAAAAAAGGCTTGGTATCCACAGAGGAGGTAGAGTATAGGGCATTAAGGAGCCGATGGTATTGCAGATCTAACTATGCTGTGCACCGACCATGGGGGGCACCGTTCCATTTACTCGGAACCTCCAATGACTACCCCTGGTCTGTTGAGTGAGGAAACCTTGACATTCTTGAGTTGGAATGTGCGGGGTCTGGGAAACCATAAGAAAATGAGGCTACTACAGCTCCAGTCCGAAGGCCATGGGGTTAAAGTCCTGTTTCTGCAAGGAACACATGCCTGCACTGAGTATTGTGAAAAGTTTGCCAAAACATGGGGCCCTCAAAAGTATTATACTAACTACTCTACCCAAAGCCGTGGGGTTATGACCCTACATCACAGGAGCCTTAAGTTTAACCCCATAGCTACACTTATCGACCCCCAGGACAGATATGTACTACTCCATGGTATCCTGCAAAATAAGGAGGTGGTCCTGTTAAACATTTACGGCCCCAACATCGACGATCCTGAATTCTATTTACACCTCATGTCTCTCATCGATAGTTTCCTGTTGTTACCAATCCTCTGGGGAGGTGATTTTAACACACTATTCGATGTAGACCTTGACAGATCTGGCTCCAGACCCCGTCAATTTTCCAAAGCTTCTTATACTACACTTTCGTCTCTCCCACGCCTGGCCCTTGTGGATGCATGGAGGCTTCTCTATCCTGACTCTCGCTCTTATTCCTTCTACTCCTCGGTACACGACTCCTATTCCCAAATTGATAGATGGCTAGTGTCTGATATACTCATAAGTAATATATCTTGCCTAACGATCCTACCCAGAACTCTCTCTGACCATTCACCAGTGACTATCACCCTGTGTTGGGGCCCAGACTGCGGTCGAACCAGGCACTGGAGAATGGAACCACACCCTCTCCTCGACCCTGTTTTCCGCTCTGAGTTGGAGTCGGCAATCGAAGAGTTCTTCGAGATCAACACCAACACGTTGTCCTCACAGGCCACCCTTTGGGAGTCCTTAAAAGCCTATATCAGAGGTATTGCCCTGTCCAAGGAAAACGGCATCCTTAAAACTATTCGAAGGGAATTGCTGAAAGCGAGGCTACGCTGTCCGCACTGGAAGCCCAATGCACGCTACACCAAACCCCTGAAATCCTTGCGTCAATCAGTACAGAACTGGATACCTTCCGCTCCCTTGCGGAGCGTGAACTGAGGTTTTTGGACAGCCCGGGCCTCGCGAGGAAATACGGCGAGGGTGAACGCCCAAGCCACCTCCTGGCTAGACTTCTCCGCCGAGAGTTTGGCACCCCACCCATCCCCGGAATAGAAAGACCTGACGGAACCCTGGTCACTTCACCCCAAGATATTAATTCCAAATTCCTCTCCTTCTATGAATCCCTATATGCCCAAGCAGACAGCGCCACGACATCGGAAATTGACGCCTACTTAGATAATTTCCCCCTCTCGATCCTTTCACCCCCAAGACCATCAGCTCCCTCGAGAATCCATTCACCCCAGAGGAGTTCTCGGAAGCTATAGATTCGCTCTCTTCAGGTAAATCCCCAGAATCAGACAGAATCCATGTCGAATTTTACAAACAATTCAAATCACTCCTACTCCCTCACTTAAGGGCCCTTTGGGAAGAGTCAGTGGAAGTAGGTCAGTTCCCCCCCTCGCTCCGTGAAGCCATAATAACAGTCTTGCTAAAATCTGGTAAAGCCCCCACTCAATGTGGCTCCTACCGTCCACTTTCACTCATCAACTGCGACGTCAAGATCTATGCCAAATTACTTACCTTACGCCTTGCGCCCTACATGCCACACATCATTCACCCTGACTAAGCGGGATTTATTCTGGGACGCTCCACCTCCTTGAACCTGAGGTGCCTCTTCAACATTATAAGCAGGGTGAGACCAAATGTCCATGCGGTAGCTGCGACACTCTACATGCAAAAAGCTTTCGACTCTGTCTCGTGGAAGTATCTTTGGCGGGTGCTTGACAAATGTAAATTCGGCCACACATTCCTCTCTTGGTTCAGGTTGCTCTACTCCAACCCTGTAGCCAGAGTTTGCACTGAAAACTGATGCTCCCCCCCCCTCTTTCAAATAGCTAGGGGGCACGAGACAGGGCTGTCCCTTTTCCCCCCTAATCTTCGCTGTGGCGATGGAGCCATTTGCGGGCATGCTTCGCCAATGTCATGCACACAGGGGCCTGTGGACCGCCGGTTCCTCGGATATAGTTTCCCTATATGCTGATAACGCCCTTCTCTTCATCCGTTCCCCTGATACTAATCTGGCCCCGATTTTGGAAGATATTGTCCTCTTTGGTCGAATCTCGGTTCTCAAAGTGAATTGTTCTAAATCCACCCTGTTTCTGCTCACTGCCAGCACACCCCCCCCCCTCCTGACACCCTGGGATTCACATGGGCCCAATCTGTCTTTACCTATCTAGGCATTGTAGTGTCACGTCAAAATGAACGTGTCTTTGAAGGGAATTACCAAAAATACCTCACAAATCTTACAGTAAAGCCACTGGGCTGGAGCAAACTTTCGCTCTCACTGGCGGGCAGGATAAGGATACTGAAGATGGTAGTTCTACCCCAGCTCCTGTACAGATTTGCCAATATTCTACAGTGGCCGGGTAGCGGGTTTTTCCAGGTGTTGACTCGTACCCTTAATACCTTCCTCTGGCACTCGGGCGCGGTCTGGCTTAAACTCAAGACCCTAGCTGCCCCGATGGAGGTTGGCGGATTCGGGGCTCCTGATTTCCTCAAGTACTGGCTGGTGGCACAATTCCAATATACCGCATATTGGTTTAACACATCAGACCCCCCACCCCATGTCAGGCTCGAAAAGTTATCAGTAAACGACCGTGACATCCATTCCCTGGTGATTCCACCCATGCCGATGGTATTAGACTCAATCGACCCGGTGACCTGCATGTCACTGGCCCTATCCAAAACGTGGCAACTATTGGGCATCACCCATCCCTTTCATGGTAATCTACCACTTTGGAATTTCCTTCCAGAGGTCCCACAAGTGCCTCCCTCTATTGTTCGCTGGTGGGCTGAGGCGGGATATGAATTGCTCCGGGACATTTTCGAACAGGGCAATTTCATAGAGTGGCCTCACCTCCCGCTGTCCCTGAGGTAGAGACCTTCCGTTTGGCTTCAATACTTATCCCTCCGGAAAATCCTTAAACACAAATACCCGAGCTTCCCGGCGTTACCACCTGATGAGTCTGCAATTACGGAACTGTCCTCACTCTCCCCCATGAGGGGCAAAGTCTCCAGACTTTATACTTTGGTGCAGACCAGATCGCCCCCCCGCACTTTCCAAATTAAAACATACTTGGGAGGTCGACCTCGGACTGGAAATGACCGACGATGGGTGGGCCCATATGTGCGCACGCATCCATGGGGTTTCCTTCAACTCCCGCTTCAAACTGATCCAATTCAAGTTACTCCACAGGTACCACTACACCCCGACCAGACTGCACCGTATCTCAAATGACCTCTCCCTGAGGTGCCCCAGGTGCGGCTGCGTCGACGCTGGCTATATCCACATGATCTGATCCTGTCCCCGCCTCATTCAATTCTGGGGTGCAGTATGCTCTATGTCAGCTATCCTCGAACACCCCATCACCCCATCCCCAATGAGGTGTCTTTTTCATGACTTCCCAGAACTCCACCGAGACTCCAGGAAACTGGCTGGCCTCTGTATGCTACTTGCAGTACGCTCTATCCTACTCTGCTGGCTCCGGCCTACCACACCTACTCATGCACAGTGGCTCAGGGCGGTCACATGGGCTTCGGACACCAAAGAATCCTGGGCGGTACAACAGCCTGCCCACTCCAGACCTAGAGATATCTGGTTAAAGTTTTGCTCATTTATGTCTCCTGCTGATGCGGATTCAGACCCTGCATCTCCAGGCCTCTCCTCTCGCCTCTCCCCTTCTACCTCCTGAATTGCCTCCCCTCTAGCCCTGCACCCACCTTGTATGTATCCCCCAGGTGTATAAACTGATCTTTGTACTCGCTCTATATATCTGTACTGCCTGCTTTGCTTTGATTATACATGCCCTGTGCATTACTCACCTGTACTTGTGCTGCCAAGCTAAATAAAAAAAAGTGTAAAATATATATATATATATATATGTCGTCTTGTCCGTCTCCGACATCTGGTTAACACAAGTGACATAAGGGCATTCTGGTCAAAGCCAACTTGAGAGTTTTCATATGTGGGGATACTGGCACCTATTGGCACATCCAGCATGGTATGATTTCTGACTCCGACATTAGGGAATTATGAGCAAGCATATGCATGTTCTTACTTGGTGATACTGGCATATATTGGTGTAGCCTGCATGGAGATATTTTCCGACAGTGGTGTTCCTGGCTTTATGGCAGAGCCAACAAGAGATTGTTGTTACCTGGGATTGTGGCAATGCTGGCACATATGGAGGCAGCCAGCATGTATGTTTTTCTTGTGGTGGCATTACTGGATTCATGGGAAAGCAGACATGAGTTTTTTATTACGTGGAGATACTGGCATATATTGGTGTAGTCAGTCTTTCTTAAACTGATATTAGTGCATTATGGGAATACTGACATGTACGGACGCACCCAGCATCGACATTTTGTCATACAGTGGCAGAATACTGACTATATTATGGGTATAGCCATCATGAAAATATCATCGCACACTGGCAGAATACTGGCAAATATTGTCACCAGAAATATCAGGACAATGCATTAGAAAACATTCCCACGTACTGTTGGTCACTTCACAGCTACTTAATTGTTTCATGTGTTACCCTATAACATATATTGCACATTTTACGTTTTACCAATATTTCACAAAAAGCGAGCAGTAAAATGCCCCGTTTAACCCATTATTGGTTTTTGCTACCTCGCTGTGCTTGGTTACTTACTGACATTTCGTGGGAAATGTGTACACGCCTCCAATGAAAATAATCACCAGTCACCATTCATCCCAGGCAGGAGAGTTGTACCGATTGGTAACATTCCTTTATCATTGTTATGCACGTTGGCCCTGTTTCAGGCATGTAGGTCGGGTGCAGGTTGTTAGCACTCATTAAAACCTTCAACAGTGGTGTTAACGCATTGCTTGGTGCACACTGTTATACGGCTGTATCAATCAGAGATGTGAGCTGTACAAATATTTTAAAATACTGCTATAAGGCTACACCAATGGCAGATGTACACTATATACATTATTTTAAAGTAACACACTTCTGCGAATAACGACATTAGAACTAACCTTTTATTTGGATTAATGCTTACTTGAATGTTCAAAACAAAACATTGCATATTGGCAGCAATGTAATCCAGCACTGGCATCTATTAAAATGTTTTGTTATTAAAACATGTGACTGCATGTTTAAAATGAATAGCAGTATATCGGTTCCTCTACTACAGAGCAGTAAAAAGTAGACCCAGAATGGGACCCCTCCCCCTATACTAATCTGTTAGCCAAGAGTCGTTTCCAGTTCCCCACACAAGGATGGCCTGTCTACAGCACTATCCGTCTACATTTATCATCAGCCCTGTAATTAATGTATTGGAATGCCAATCCTCGTCAGATGGGATGGAGAAAGGACAGTGAAGTGTGACTCACCGTACACACGGTACTCTCTGTGATTTGAAGGGCGAAATCTGTTGAAAAATCAAGATCTGCAACGGCTGTTGTTTGGCAATCTATGCGCTGCGGAAACAAAAGACACTTCATATGAGAAAATCAACTAGGGCGCAAGTTTAGACATATTTACATGTATACAAGTAACGAAAAAGTCTGAACGAGTAGCATTAACATATAGTTAGGGCGCATGTAAAAAGCTTGAATAATTGAGGTAATGCGACAGAAGAAATGACAAAAAAAGATTTAAGAGGCCTTCCTGGTCTCACAACCGTAAGCACTGCTTCATGCAAGAGAGAGCAAGCACTTAGTTGTCAGCAATAAAACAGCTTCAGATTTCAGCAACTTTCATTAGTGATAGACACAGAACAATTTATCAGCAAATGCTACATCAAGGCAGTATCGGCCTGCCACTCCTCTCAGTCTGGCCAAACAGGGTAAAAAAAGCTTTAAGGGGTTTATTTTGCGGGAGACAAGCTATGGGTGCCTTGCGCGAGCCCGCATGTGAAAATCAAAGAAAGCAAAGATGGCCCCCGCCATAGTAAATACAATAGAGTACCTTTTCTATGTCCATGTTGGGCTGGCACGTACAGTGAGGCCGCAGGGGTGTTGCTAGGTCTGGAAAAGATCCGGGACTATGCTAATGTGTGGCCGGTCTGGACTCTGGGCTATCTATCCTGTTGGTTGTAGCCCCTGAGATTCTATCTGGGGCTACAACCAAAAGACTGGGGCTATAGCCCCCTCAACCTCCTCCCCCACTAGAAACGCCTCTGAGTGAGGGAGCGGGACAGGCAAAGAGAAAAGCCCCAGGCCAGCAGGTAGTGGGGACCAGGGAGGAGCCTGTGACCCGAGGTACAAAATAAATGGCACCCAGTGAAGCTGTGAGAGTGGGTGAGGGAATGCAGGCGGACACTGGCAGTTTTTGCCCACACTTCCTGCCACCCTTGTTGGCAGAGTTCCCCTTCCCTGGGTGCAAAAAGTTCATATTAGCCTGATAACTGAGAAAACTGACTCTGATAACAATGAAAATAAATTAAAGTTACTAATGGTAGTGACTAGAGTACTCATAGTACATAGTCCCCTTTCCTCCATCCTTGTGGGAGTCCTCCAACATGGGGACGGAACCGGAAACTTTGGCAGCAAACAATTGAGTTTCCCCTTTAAATTTAGTATACTGCACAGGGGCGCGACCTAGCTCTGACCGGATGGGCAAGAATTGCCCAGAAACACGTTTGCCCATGACCGTGTACGCCTCTGAAATGGCCTGAACCATCCAACAGGCAATGGATGCCTTGGAAGCCTGAGAGCCGGGGGAGGAGCCCACAGACGTCACAAATAATGCCTCTGGCTTCCTGAACGATTTCATCTGAGAGAGATAAAACTTTAGAACCCTCTTGAGGTCCAAGGAATGTAGGGCCCTCTCTGCCTCCGACTGTGGGTTCAGACAGTACACCAGCAGGCAGATCTCTTGATTCAGATGGAATGGAGAGATCACCTTGGGCAAAAAGTTTGGGTGAGTGCACAAGATGACCTTGTCGTTGTGAAACATGGTGAATGGTTTGCACGAAGACAACACCTGCAGCTCACTAACCCTGCGCGCAGAGCTCAGAGCCACCAATAAAACAGTCTTTAGCGTCACCAAGCAGATGTGCACAGAAGTCATTGGCTTGAAAGGCTTGCGTTGCAAAGCTGCAAAAAACACATTGCGGTCCTAGACCGGATTCAGCCCATGCACCAGAGAAAATAGCCTAGACAACCCCCTAAGGTGGGCCTTAACCACTGGGTTGGCTGCCAACAACACATGCTCAGGGGAATTCCTGTAATCCTAATGGCCTCCAAATCCGTGCAGCAGATATCCACCTGATATGTAATGCAGAGGACAGGTGACGGGGTCCAGGCCCTTGTTGCAAGCCCAATAGCAGAACCCAGTCCATTTACTCTCATACTAGGATGGAGGTGAGGGCCTCCTGGCCTTCTGAATGATGTCCCAGTTGTTCTCTGAAAATTGAGCATGCTGAAGCCTCAGCTGATCAGGAGCCAGGCCACCAGGGCCAGTTTGGCCGGGTCCGGACGCTCCACTGTCCTGCCCTGCTGCGTCAGGAAGCCCCTGCTGTGTATCGGAAGATGCACAGGACCCTGGGATCACAACTGCAGCAGATCTCCGAAAACCACGGTCTCGAAGGCCAGTGGGGGGCAACCAGGATGAGGCTGCAACCCACAGAGGCCTGGAACTTGCACAGGGTCCCTTGGAGCAGACGGGTGCGTGGGAAGGCATAACACCTGCAGCCGTGGTAACAGATGTGAAAGGCGTCTCCCAGTGACCCCGGACCTGCCCATGAAGCAAACTGGGGGCACTTGGCATTCTGGGGAGATGTGAACAAATCCGGGTCCGCGAACCCCCAATGCTGGGGCAGGTAACAAGGAGTCTATGTGCAACTCCCACTCATATGTATTGAACCCCAAGCGACTCAACTGGTCCACTTCTGCACTGCTGTGCCCCGGGCGGTGGACTACCGAAATCCAAATCTGTTACATCAGGGCCCATTCCCAGATCGAAACCGCCTCCATGGAGAGGTAGGGGAGAACGGGTGGCAACCTGCTTTTTCAGGACAAACATCATAGTTGAATTGTCCGTCCTGACCAGAACAGACCTGTCCCTGAAGAGGGGCAAAAACGCCTTGAGGACCAGGCCCAATGCCGTGAGCTTGAGCAGATTGATATGCAAGAGGGCTTCAGTCCTGGACCATGCTCCATGATTCGCATAGCCCTCCAGAGTAGCCCCACAGCCTGAGAGAGGGGGAGTCCATCGTCACCACCAGGGAAGGCTCCAGACGGTTGAAGGGGCTCCCACTGAGACTTTGCCTTCTATCAGCCACCAGCGAAGATCCGGCAGTAGGAACAGTGGTATTTGGATCCTGTCCGATTGAGACCTTGTCTCCTGATCCCAAATGACCACCAGGTGGAGCTGGAGGTGCCTCATCTTGAGGCTAGCATGCTGTACAGTGAGCACGCAGGAGGGCATCAGGCCTAGAATGTGCTGGAACCACTGTTGCCGAGGTGGTCCAGTTGGCCAGAAGGTGTCCCACCACATTGCAGAGGGACATAAGCCTTTTTGGCGTGGGGAACACCCGCTGAATGGTAGTGTTCCAACGCACCCCTAGGAAGACCAGTTCCTGAGACAGGCATAACTGTGATTTCCTCTGGTTGAGGGAAAACGCCAGCTGAAGGATATCTGGCAATCTCTAGCAGGAGTGCAGCACCCCTTTGGGTGACCCTGCCCTCACCAGCCAGTCGTCCAAATAAGAGAATAGATGGCATTCCAAGCGGAGAAGGCATGCCACTACGTTCACCAGCTTCGTCAAGACACGAGGGTTAGAGTTCAGGCCGAAGGGCAGCACCTTGTACTGAATGTGGTACAACATAATCATGAACCGCAGAAACTTCAGATGTGGTTGATAGATGGGTACATGGAGGTACGCATCCTTGAGGTCCAGGGAACACGCCCAGCCCCCTTCATACAGAAACTTGGCTACGTGCACGGGAGTAATCATCTTGAAGTGCTCCAGCTTAAAAGACAGATTTAGAAATGACAGGTCCAGGACTACCTTCAGGCTAGCCTGGTTGTTCTTGGGTACTGCAAAAATCCTGGAATATCAACCGAAGCCCCCGTCTACAAGAGAAACCGGTTCTATCGCCTGCATCTCCAAGAGCGAAAGGACCGCCCGTAAAAGAGCCAGGGACCCGATCTGACGAAGAGGAAGAGAGAATGGTAGAGGCAAAGGAAGAGGAAGACTTAAGTCCATGGAGACTACGGATAAGATCCATGAGTTGCTGAAAAGACACTTCCGGTGTCTTGGAACAGAGCCAAATGGCTGCCACAGGCAAGCTGTGTTCCTCGAACCTTGGCGCCACTTCTTCTTGACATCAGATGCAGGGGAAGAGGAGGGGGGAGCGGAAAAAGCAGCGCAATGTCCTCTGCTGCTTCCTCCTGTTGTTTCTGGGCAACCTGTCACGCCTCCGTGTACCCCGGTCCCGGAACCCCCTGAAGCTGGAGAAAGTGCACGGCTTGAACTAGGTCCTGCCCTTGGACTGAGGGAAAGATTTCTGACCCGTTTTTTCCAGGATGGCCAAGGACTTGGCGGTTTGAGTGGAGGTTTTCTTCTTTGTCAACTCATTATCAGTCGATAAATGAAAAAGGTCCATGCCTTCAAAGGGCAGATCCAGGACTCACACCTGCACATCAGATGATAACATTGTTGCATTGTTAGGCAGACAACTGTGCAGTTCCCTTAGGGACCACTGCAAAAGATTTAAGACTACAGGTGTTTGGCAGTAAACCCACTTGGTAGCAGTTTGTACCACACAGATTCACTTGGTAGCTGTGCCTGAGCAGTCAGACTTCCCTCAAGAAGAGTTAGGCAGTATATAGAGTATACACAATAGGTACAGAGATACAGTAGGACAAGCAAACACTGACCAGAGCTTTGGTGTAAAAGTATATAGTTATTTATTTAGAGACACACTTGTAGATTACACTAGCACAAAGAGGTAAGTAAATTCAGCACACAGTCACTATTATATATATACCACCCTAATTACTTATTAGACAAGTCTTAATGAGACACACCACTTATTTTCAGACAGAGGTGAGCGCTTACCATAAGATGGCACTCTAATAAGTTATTAAAAAGGGAGGGAAAAAGGCAGAGTTATGGAAGCACACACATTTCAATACTTTTAAAAGAACCACAGTAAGGCAGCATAGGCAGAGTTCTACTGGAGAGCAAGGAAGTCAATTGCAAGGCCCACTCTTGGAGAGAGCAAGCAGAAGGGGTCCAGGTTCACACAGTGGGGTTATGCCCAAAAAGTCTTGTAGATTGTTCGCACACAAAGAATGAAATTAAAGTCAGGAAAAGTTAGCTAGGTTGTCCCAGGCCAACCCAGGCTAGAAAGTCAAGGCTTTACTGTCACCCCGAACGATCTGTCGCAAGGGAAGCCACGCGGGACACAGTACCTCAAGTGGGAAGGAAGCTCCAGCGGGGGCAGTTGTTCCTGGCAGCGGTTGCAAGTCGGTGTTTCGTCCAGAGGAAGAGGAGGTCTCGCCGTGGAGGAAAGATGAAGGTCGTTGCACTGCCAGGGAAGAAACCAGCCACGGAGTTCTTCGGTTAAAAGGTACTACCCTTCTATTCGCGTTAGTGGTAAACCGTGGTATTCCGGTTGCCGGGGTGCTTGGCACAGGCAAGGCGGCCACGAGATGCTCCACGAAGGTGAAAAGAAGGAAAAACTGGTTATCCCCACCAGTCAAAGGAAGAAGACTCTCCGGACTGGAGATCTCCTCTGTCGTCAGGAAAAGTGGTGAGACGGTTCAGCAGGGCTCCACCGGTGGTGTCATCGTTGCAGGTCGGCTCAGCTTCTCCCTCCTCGGATTTTTAGGTCCTGTGGCGACTTCTGAAGTTCCAGTCCCCAAAGCCCTGCTTTTACGCAGCAAACCCCCATTCATTCAGCCTACTTGGGCCAATCACACAAGAGTGCGACTTGAGTTGCCAAGGCAACTCAGTCCAGGGTGCCTAAACCCCCTCTCACACCCCCTGTGGTACCCAGACAGAGTGGCACCACTTTTGGAGGCTTCTGTGGAGAAGCCTGCCAAAAAGTGGAACAAAGGGCTCGACTTGGGTTGGAGTCACAGAAGAGAACACAAACGCCATTTTAGAATCGAGTTCTGGCAAAAAATACCCACCGGTGAATTAATATTAAATAAATAAACCGGTGGTATGTTCGAGGCTATAGGAATTAAATAATTAAAGTTGGTAGCCTCGAAAAATGGGAAATTCCCATAGAGATATATTCGCGGTCGAATATAAAAAGTAGTATCGACTTCCACCAGCCAAAACTCGATCAGGGATGACGGAGACGTGCCCCCTCAAACAACACACCCCGGGGCAATCGAATTGCCCCGATCAGTACGTCCAGAATATGATGGTTTGTACTGGTTTCTGTACACAATTTGGGACTAGTAAAGCCAATGGTGACTTTACATGCCCTGGGAGACAGTAGTCAGTCCCAGGGTATGGAGTCTATGTTTGGGGGTCGCTACGACACCCCTGGGTAACGGCACGGAGGGTGCTGTGTAACGCACATCAAAAACACATGAGACCCTATGGAGTAAAAGACCCCATAGCCCATAAAACACATGGAAAAATAAAGGAACACCTCAAATCATGTCTAAGAGTGGGAGTAAAAGAGTCTCACTCTTAGCAAGAGAAAAAAAGAAACCCCAAAAATCCAGCAAAGCTGCTGGGGGACTCACTAGGTTTGGGAAATTAGCCTTTACAGAGAATTCTCCCTAACAGGCATGCAGCCTTGCCACCCTTCTCATCTCGATCCAAAGGCACAACCATCTGCTGGCTGTGTCGATGTGGGAGACCAAAGACTCCATGAGGTCCTGCACACTGGCCTGGGCGTCTGCCAGACCAGCCTAAAAGCAGGCTTGCTTGTCCGAAGGGAGGACGGGCAGAAATTCCCCAAGCTCCCGACACTTCTGCTTAGCCGAAGTCAAGAGGGCGTCCGAGTTGGATTGCCGTAGATGCAGTCCTGAGATGGAGTAACAGTGCTTTCCCAAGGAGGCAACTGGAGGGGGCTCCCGTGGAGGAAGACGACAAAGATGATGGTTTTTTACACAACAAGGCTGCAGCCACCACAGAGGAATGGAGCTGCGGGTGGGAGGCAAGGAAGATTGACACGCCATCTGTCAACCTAAACCTGCTTTCCAACTTCTTGTTAATCTGGGCCTTGGCTCTGGGCTTCCCCCATATCCTTCGCAGCACCTGCAGGACATCCTTCTGAGGAGGGATGCCAGACCGGATCCTAGTGCATTTCCCTAATACCTCTGCTAGCACACCTGACTCCTGGGGGGCTTCCTGGGGTAGAGGGACCCCCAAGAACTTTGCCAGGCCATGAAGGCAGACATGAAAGGCCTTAACGGATGCTGAGGGCTCATCGTCCTGGGTGTCATCATCATCGTCCACTCCCCTCTTTCACAGACTGACACAGCCCGAGTGGAATCTGAGCCCTGGGAGACCGGTGCTGGCAGGGTCGTCCCCCCCAAAGTCCAGAGCCGCACAGGTCGAACGGCTGTTGAGGGGGAGGCATTGGTGGTACAGGAGGAGGTGGAGGGGTCAGAACGACTGGTAGGGCCTGAACCAGGGGAGAGACCAGCACCGGGAGTGCAGGAGGAACGGGACAAGTACCCAGAGGAGGGGGCTGGAGCGGCTCCACCTGCAGGATGACCTCCTCCACAATGTCCTTCAGGAGCCCCTTCATCTGAAGGGAACACATTAGGAAGAGGAAGCGCTTGAAGAAGCAGTCCTCACTAGCAGCCGAATCCCTAGGGGCACAGCCTTCGGATGCGCTGGGCCTCCGCTTCTGGTGCATGTAGCCATAATGCTGTGATGGGTAGATGTACCCCTGAGGGGACCAAAAACCTACATCGTAGGATCCACTGTCGATTCCAGAGGGGCAAAAGCAATGGCAGCCCCGAGATGGATCCAAGATGGCCGCCACGTGCCGCTCTGCCATCTTCAAGTTTTGTGCCACATCCTGGGTGGGAGGTCGCTGAGGCCTGGAGCCAAGAGAGGCCTTAGACATGAGAGGATACAGCTAGGGTCTTGCACCCGAACCAGAGGCGTCGACCTCAGAGATCACTCTGGTAGGCGCTGAGCCCTCAGCTAGAAGGCCGGTAGTCTTAACGCCCTGATTCACGACTTCAGAGCAAGCTACAGTAGGCTGGAGACCCTTGGCACCTTTGCCGGTAGCCGTGCTGGATCTAGCCAAGGACAGACTCTTGGAGGTGGTACTCAACAATCCCTTACCCCCTGGGGTAGAAGAAGAGGACAAACTTGAAAGCCTGGTAGGGCCCCTGAGCCCCTCACCTTGGAGGTTGGTAGCCAGGACGGCCTAAGGTCTGTCACCGGAGCGCCCAGAAGTGCTTGGGAGCCGGTAGCCAGAGAGGCATTGGGCCTGCCAGAACCTGAATCAGAGGAACCCCGATCAGTGGGAACCACAGGGGAAGGGGTCGCTGTGCTGTGTAGTCATGCTGAACAGAGGGCCTACCTTGTCGTGACGAGGGGTCCTGGTGACAAAGTCCTTAAGGTGGGGCAGAGGAGAATTGTGGAAGATCTCCCTCCACCATGACAAACTATTCTTCAATGCCCTGTGACCAAGAGCGCTGCAGGCCGAACATGAGTCCCAGTGGTGGTCGGGCCCCAAACACTCAAGACAGAGTGCATGGGGGTTTGAGGCCGGGAACGAGTGGTCGCATGAGGCACATCTTGTGAATCCTCCTGCGGCCAACATGCGCCAGGGGAGGTGAGCCACTGAAGGGAAGTGAAATAAGAACTGAAAAAACAAATGTGGAGCAAGTGGAAAGCTAAAAAAGTCTCTGCACTGGCTGCCAGGTCCGACACTGTCCGTGCGGAAAAAGGGACTGAGGTGAGGCGCCAGAAGGGCGGGCCTCGGCGTTCCCATGCCCAAGACCGCACCCCCGCTCGCTACGCTATATTTAGAGGGGAAGCTCAACTTTCCGCTGCCAAAGGTTCTAGTACCATCGCCATGTTGGCGGTCGGCCACAAGAATGGAGGAAAGAAGACGTGACATACGAGTATGTAAAATTCTCATACAGGTGAAATAAACTCACTGACATTATCTTTATTACCATTTAATTCTCATGCTAATTAGTGCTACCAAAAACCAAGAAATGGTCATTCCTGCATTTCAGTCGGACTATCACCACTTGTAAACCGGGGGTATGCAAGTGTGTGAAGATTGTTTAAGGGAATGAGATTAAATGCAATTTTAACAGCAAACCCAATAAGAACTGACAAAGCCAACAGTTTTGTCTTTTGTTTTTGCACGGGATAGGCATTTGCCAGACACTGTCCTATGAATACTACCAGCTCATAAAAAGGGTAGCAGCTCGCAGATAGTGTCAATACCTGGGAATATGATGGCACATTCCAACCTAATGCCTATATAAAGGCCAAAACTGTTAGCTTTGGAAATAAAGGTTTTGTACAACAATTCACATTACATAGACATTTTTATTACAAGGGTTTTTTCAAAAACGTAAGCTGCAAACATAAAAATAACACTCCAACATAGCTTTAAATATTACATGGGATATATGTTTGGAATAGGTCTAATGAATTTCAAACAATTTAGTGCTGGAATGTATTTTACAAAAATGCAATTTTAAATGAGCAAAACATAAGTTTCATAGCTATTAATCACACGATGAACAGTGACTATTTCATAATTTCCTGTTTTTCCTAAACCCATTTGTTATGTGGAACAGGTATTGATGAAAAAGGTTCTCATGTCACCTTAGTTTTGTTTTAGTCATTAATTTTGGTACAGTTATAGTGCAGAACAAATGATTGCAAAGGAAGACTACTCTGTTTTCCGTAACCTCGAAAATTGAATCAGCCAGGGAACATAATTAACAGAAAGTGGATTGATAAATCTAGGTTTTCTCAAACATATTGCGTCACTCCCCCTACCTCATAATAAACAGCTATTCATTTGTATATGGGCAGATGTTTAAGTTAACATTTTCCCTTGTTCTTATGTCTGGCCATTGCGTTGCTTTTCATATTTTCTTGTAGCAGCTTTTTTTTAAAACTTTCAGCTCAGAACAAACTATTAAGAAAAAATAAAACATGTTGGTTCAAACATTTGCAGACAAAGCCACTGTCCCTGAAAGTAATTAACGGCAAGGTGGGGTGATGCCAATAGTCCAATAATGACTTTCTAAAACATAGACCTTATTTGTAAGTGATCAGCCTGGTGGAATAATGACCAAATATCTGTAGACCCTTTGCAAACACAAGCAGTTCTTTCGGAGGACGTTTTAGGGCCTAGTTAAATGCTGTCACAAAGAAAACACTACTATATCATAATAAGGCAGCAGGTGTTTTTGGGAGAAGTTCTACGCTCTGGAATTCTCTCCTAGCTGACAAGGGGATGTCTCAACAGCTTGACTTTTTGTCATACTCAACTTGTACTGACAAGTCTTTATCCACTCCCCCATCTTTCAAATCTGGCTTGAGTCCTTAAAGGTTGTTGCTTACATTATCCATTATTCTCCTACAGAATCCCATCACTGATATAGCGGGCTGAACCATTGCCACGGGTTGTGGTATTCAGAAGTTTTATTATCCCTCTTCCAGTTTCATCATTACCATAAAGCTAGTTCCGGAGGCCACCAGGGGGCGCACAGGCTATGGCAGCCTGTGTGCTGAGCTCCCGTCAAAGCTGGGCTGGTGCAAGGGATTGAGCTCCCCCCCACCTCTTGAGCCCCCCACCAGGAAGAGTGTAGACGGCTGAGGTGTTGAACCCCCAGGGCCCCCCCAGGTAGAAAGAGCGGTGTCTGCAGACCCCCGGGAGACGGAATACACGACCTGTCACCTCAAGAGGGGAGCTGCTTATGAGCAGAGCGGCCTCGAGAGACTTGGAGCGCCGCGGAACACCGGGGCCGCGTGTGACCGCTGGAAAAAGCACCCCCGAACGGATGCCGGAGGAGCAGTGGGGAACCCGGCTACGGAGGCCCGCAACGTGAGAGGACACCATCAGAGCGCGGCGGGATGCCTCCCGCCGCAGAAGACATTTGCTCCGGAGGCCCGGGCCCGTCGGTGGCGAGGAGATCGATCAGGGTGTGTGGCCCCCACCCGGGATTGGTGGGGCGAGTGCCCGCCCAGGGTCGTTCCTTCCAAGGCAGACAAGCATAAAAGGGAAGGGATGAAAACCCCAGTGACGGTGCCTACAGAGGGCGCAGGGGGCGGCCAGATGAGCTGGCATAAAACCCTACAGGTATACCGATACCAAGAGGCAAGGTGCGAAAACAGCGGCCTGGAACGAGAGAGTGGGATGGCCCAGTCGGAGAAGCTAGTTCCCATGTTCTGACAAAAACGTGAACCATATATCTCCATACCCTTGGAGACCTCATGCAGCCAGTTAGTTTCTCCATCAAATACAGTTCTTTGGCTTTTCTTAGCCATTCTATTTTCAAAAGAAGCGTCACTTTTTTCCAACTTAGGGCCAGGCACACCCTTGCCACCAAGAGAAATAATAAGGCATGTGCAGCAACTATCAAAAGCTGCCTCCTCCTTTAAATAGGCAAAATAATATCAACATTGGGTCGCTGTCACTTTCCACTCCCTCCACATCCTTAAACCAGGAGACCACTGCAGCCCCATACTCTTGGCGCATATTTACATGACCACCACGTATGGAAAACAGTGCCCCTTTAGCCACACCCCTTCCAAAATTCATTTTTAGTACCCAGGTATGTTCTGGAGCCTATCTGGGGCAACTGCCATATTGTCAATAGTTTAATGCATGAAGTTTAAATTGTGCTGACTGCGATACATTGTATGATTTTGAGCACATTTGTCGCCCATAGTTTCTCTGGAATGGGAGTTCCCAGGTCTCTTTCCCATTTTCCCTTTACACTTCCCCGAGTCCGGGGTTAACATTTCTCTGATGGATTGGTACAATTCCGAGATTGTCATGCCACGTGGCACTTGGCGCCTGTGGAACCGCTGGCAGCGCGGACATTATTCCGCCGAACACGCTGGTAGCCTGTCACGCCCATCTACAGCTCTGCCCGTGCGTATGCGCGCTGACGCGGCCCGGAGTTTAAATGCAGCTGCTTCCGGGTTGCGTACGCGTTGCAACGCTTCCGGTTTCCTCCGTTAGTGCTGTCTGCCTTTTGCCTGCTCTTCCCTCGCTCGCCCTTGTTGCAGTATTACCCGATCTCTATCGGGTCCTTGTCCTCTTTCTCCTTGTTTTGCCTGCTGCCCTTTTTCTTCTGCTATTTTCCTTCCTCTCTCCTCGCCACACTCCTTCTCCCGGCTTTTCTCTGTTTCCGTTCTTCTACCTTATTTTTCCCCTTCCTGTTTTTCTCCTTCTGCCTGCCTCCTTGTGTACCAGACCTAGGCCTGTTTTCTTGGATTGCTGATTCTACTGGTCGGATACCTTCCTCTGTGATCTCCCGTGTACAGGATCCTGGCCTGTATAAGGACTGCCTATTCTCTTGTGCTACACCTATGGACTTGGTTCCCCTTGTGAGATTCCTTACTACTTACTGACTACCTTCCTCCGGAGCATCTTCCTTTCGACCACGGAGTTCAGCTTCAGCCGACTGCATCCTCCCAGCATACCAGCTCATTCCTTAGGAGAGTCACGCAGGTCGCTTAGGGTTTTTTTTGTGCCATTTGGCTTTTTCCCCTTCCCGGCGTCCCCGGGAGGAGGCACCGGGTACCCTTCTTGGGTGACACGGTGGCTTCCTTCCGTGGGCGCCCTTACCTGCATAAACAAAAAGGAGCGACCAAGAAGTAAAGGAAAGAAGGGTACAGGAAGAAGAGATGAAGGTGAGGAGTTAGGGGAGGGTGGTTAATCGGATTCTACGTTCTCTGACGAGGATATCACCGATCCTGGTGACAGAGATAAATCCTGTGTTACTGTCATGTGCGTTAAGTACTGTTTCAAGCCTTGTCATGGGCTGGTGACTAGTAATTTCCACTTGTCCTGGCCTAATGAACCTTTAAGCTGCAGGTAACGGAATGCTGAAATGTTTCCTATGTTTGGCACCTGTCCTAGTGTTGCTACATCGATAAACCTACCCTCAGCCCAGCATTGGCCCACCCTTTCCAACCCTGCTTCACACCATGTTTGGAAGTCTCCAGAGTAGAGTAACTCTTCTGTGAATGAATGCACCCAAAGACAGCTAATTTGGGGCGGCCAAGTGGTGAGCTTCTCCACCCTCCCCCCTCTTTCTCCAAAGATCCCAATAGGCCATCAGAATGGGGAGTTCCCTGACTTTCCTAGGTATTGAGCGGGCTGGGACCCATAGCCATTCACCTACTGTAATGAGTTTTAGCCACCGTTTGTCATTCTTGGGTCTTAGATAATAATAATAATAAATGATCATACAGCTGTAAAAATCCGAATGTTGTAGTTCCTAAGTCTCCCAGTTTCCCTCCTCCTCACCTGTTAGGTGGTCATCTGGATCCACAGGACTCAGGGATCTTCTTGCTCTGTAATCCTTTTCCTTTTTCATGCGAGGTTAACACTTCCCTCGAATGGAAGCCACAGCAAAAGCTTAGCCAAAGAGCTCTCACTGTGACCTCCTCCCGAGAAGGGTAAGAATGGGGAAAAAGACTGGAGTGACTAAAAAAAACCAAGAATGCGTTCTGCGGAAGAGTTCCGGTTGGCAAGTGGGCTCTGTGAGGTTCGTAATGCAGATCTTCTAAGAACCAGACTGTATCCAGATATTAAGGGAACAGCACGAAGCAGCAACAAAGTGGAGTAAAAAGGATAAACAGGTAAGGAAGAAAACTGGAGAGAGAGGAGAAGAGAAGTCCGAGATGGACCAAGAAAGGGTAAGTAGAACAGAACAGCCAAGCGACAGGGTCCTAAAAGAGAGAGGAGGAGCGGGGCTGAGAGATCCACTCTGAGGGAGCTGAAATGGAGCTGAGGGAAATGGTCTGAGGCAACACCAAAAAATAACAACAAGAAACAGGGAAAACAGGAACTGAGTAGAAAATAAGCCTGAGGGCTGAAAAGGAGAGACATTACGGAGAAGAGCGTACAGCAACACAGGGCAGCACCAGAAAAAAAGGGGAACTGACAAAGCGGTTGCAACACAACGCGGACGAAGGGGAGCATGGCTAAAACGCCCTACGTCCGAGAGCGGTGCGAAACTAGACCGCTAAGTTAGAAAAATGCATGATGGACTCCTAACGTCCCCCCATGCGGTAACAGGGCCAAATGCGCCAAGTTCTGAAATGGTGCATAACAGTATGCCCCCCTCCAAGCCGCACACCTCCTGGCTTACCGGGATGGGCACGGTGAAACCGCCTAAGGAGAATAGGAGCCTGAATATGGGAAAGAGGTTTCCAAGAGTCTTCTGAACTGGGAAAACCTTTCCAATGTACAATGTATTCCAAACAACCTCTTCTATAGCGAGAATCCCTTAACTGAGAGACCTTGTGTTCTCTGTCCGCCGTCAAAGGGACCGGAACAGAAGCAGGTCTGAAAGAACGTGTCAGTTCAGCACTTTTTAACATGGAGGAGTGAAAAACTGGATCCACGCGTCGCAAACTGGGAGGCAGTTTGAGACGAAAAGCCACAGGGTTTATTCTAGCTCTAATAGGATACGGCCCAATATATTGTGGGGATAGTTTGGATGGATGTACTCATCGTGGCAAGTATTTTGTAGAAAGCCACCCCTTGGAGCACACTTTCCAGTGCGGAACATCTTGGTGACGCTTGTCAGCATGAGCCTTAGATGTGAGGAGGCTGTCTGCTAGGCTGAGTTTAGCAGCCTTGTGTGCTTCTTGTATCCTGGATAGGCCATCTTCCACCGCAGGCAAGGAGGACTGTATTGGAGACAATGGAAGAATAGAACGGGGGTGAAACCCGTACGTGCAATAGAAAGGTGACACTCCAATCGCCAAATGTTTGGCATTGTTATAAGAGAATTCCGCTGTTGGTAATAATGATACCCAGTTGTCTTGTTCAATGTTGGTGTAACAGCGGAGGTATTGTTCTAGGATACCATTTAGTCTCTCCGTCGGTCCATTAGTCTGTGGATGGTATCCGGAAGACAAAGCACGCTCGATTCCCAAATTCTGACAAAGGGATTTCCAAAATTTAAAGATATATTGACTCCCTCGATCCAAGGTTATCTTGTCTGGAAGACCATGGAGTCTAAATATATCTTTGACAAATGTCTCTGCCATTTCTTTCGCTGTAGGTAAACCAGGAAGTGGAGAAAAGTGTGCCATTTTAGAAAGAGTATCCACCGTCACCATAAAGCAAGAACATCCCTGTGACACAGACAAAACCACTATAAAGTCAATGGAGATGTGACTCCAAGGACGGTCAGGAATCGAACTCTGTTCCAACAAACCCACAGGTTTTGAGGTGTTGTATTTGCTTCGATTGCATATATCGCAGGTTCTTACATGGCGTTGTAGATCAGAAAATAGGCCAGGAACAAGCCCTTTGTACTAGTTCTAAAGTAGACTTCTGACCCCTATGCCAGGCTGTCTTGTGGTCATGACACTAGGACAGGGTTTTTTTGCAAAGGGCTGCAGACGGAAGAAACAAACGTCGTTTGTGAAACAATAAACTGTCCTTTTCCGTTAACTCTTTTTCATGGGATTGAACACTATGATTGACTACGGCATTTGTAACCTGTTCCAAAAAAGATGTGGCATTGCTGATTATCTTGTTTCTGGGAAGAAAATCTCTCAGGAGGAATGGAACAAGGACCGGTCTCGCCTGCTTTTCTAGAGAGAGCATCGGCTATTGTGTTTTGGCTTCCCGGAATGTAAGTGACGTGGAAGTCGTACTGGGCAAAGAAATGTGCCCAGCGGGCTTGCTGTGAATTTCTGCACTCCATGTTTTGCAGGACCTGTAGATTCTTATTGTCTGTCCGTATCATAAATTAATGCGTACCTCCTTGTAACAGATGGCTCCATTCGCTACAGGCTATCTTCATTGCAAGAAGTTCCCTTTCAATGACTGAATAATTCAGTTGGCTGTCCGTAAGTGTTTGATAGATACGCAATGGGATGTCCTTTGGTGTTGTGTTCTTGTAGAAGAACTGCGCCTATGGCGGCTGCAGAGGCGACTGTTTCCAGAATGAATGGTTTCTTTTGATCTGGATGTCGCAAAATGGGAGCGCTACAGAAAAGGCGTTTCAGTAACTGGACACTATCCTCGGCTTTGGGGCTCCATTGAAAAGAACCAGAGGACATTAACAGATTATTGATAGGCAGAAATGTTTTGGAAAACCCGGCAATAAAACGCCGGTAGAAATTAGTCAAGCCCAAATATATTTGGACCTCTTTGACTGAGGTTGGGGCCAGCCAATGTATAATAGCTTCTGTCTTCCTTTGGTCCATCTGTACGCCTTGCAGAGACAAAATAAACTCCAGATAAGGAACCGATGAGGCACCAAAAATGCATTTCTCCTTCTTGGCTAGGAGCCGGTTTTGTTTGAGATGTTCCAAGACTTCCGAGAGGTGTTCCAGATGTTCTTGCTAAGTGGGGGAAAAAACTAAAATATCGTCGAGATACACCACTACTGTAATGAACAGGAGATCAGAAAAAATGCGGTCCATGAATCGTTGAAATATGGCTGGTGCATTGACCAATCCAAAAGGCAACGCATGGTATTCATATAGATCGAAGGGGGTCCGGAATCGGATCGAATTCTTAGTAAATGATAGGCGCTACGTAAGTCTAGTTTGGAAAATATTGAGGCACCTTGCACGGCTTTCAAAATATCGGGAATGAGGGGCATGGGATAACGATCCCTTACTGTGACCTTATTCAAACCTTGAAAGTCAATACATGGCCGACGGTCTGTAGAGTCCTGTTTAGGAATGAAAAACAGAGGAGCTCCTGCTGGAGATTTAGAAGGTCTTATCAATCCATTCTGTAGATTGTCATCCAGATACTTTTTGAGTACCTCTTTCTCTTTGTGTGATAATGCAAACATTCTCCCAAAAGGCACCAGGGCATTGGGTACTAGGTCTATGTTGCAATCTTCAGGCCTATGAGGTGGTAGTGCCAATGGGGTCGTTTCAACAAACACTGCTTCATACCTCTCCAAGAGCCCTGAAATAGAGTGGACTCCTATTGCTGTATTTAAGATGCTGGGCAACATCGTTGCTTTCTGGTAGTGTACAGCCTGTAGGCAATGCTTTAGATAAGAAGTAGAATCAAACCCCAATCTATTGGAGGACCAATCGATACGTGGGTTATTTTGGCGCAACCATGTGATTGTAACGCTCACCTGATTCCCACGGAGGCACAGATCTTGACTGGGTTGTTACCGTGTCTTCAATTGTAAAGCGCAGGACTCGGCTGGTTCCCTGGGCTGGACCTCTTCTCACGGTATGCCTGACTTGAAGAGTGAGGTGTCTGCAGGCAGAAGAACAAGGGGTTAATGAACAATGGTTGGACGGACTTCTCTTCCTCACTCTCTCTTTCCTTGAGGCCCAAAGGATAGGTGTGCTTACCTTAAATAGGTGAATGCTGGGCTCTCCATCCTGCGACTGGTGCAGGGGCGCGGGTACCAGTTACTCCACTGGTGATATTGTAAACCTCTTACTTGCAGAGGACAACTTTGAGCGCGAGGCCGTCGTTAACTGCACGATCGGTTCCTTATATGTATCTGAACACCTTTAATGAAGTCCTTTTCTCTTACAGGCTTTGGATGCGGTAGGCGTTGTTTAATGGACGCCAAAGTACGTGCAAGCGCGTAAGTAGGTGGATGGCGCGCGTGAAGGCACGTAAGTTGAATGGCTGCTGATGGTTTTAAATGCACTCTTTAATGTCTCTTTTTCTCTTGCAGGTTTTGGATGCGGTAGGCGTTGGTTCATGGACGCCAAAGTTCGTGCAAGCGCGTAAGTAGGAAGATGGCACGCGTGAAGGCACGTAAGTAGAATGGCGGCTGATGGTTTTAAAAGCGCTCCTTACTGTCTTTCTTTATTTGCAGGTGCGGGTATGCAGCACTTGTTGGAATCCGGAGCGTGCGTCGCACAGGTAAGCAGATCAAAATATGCAAAATGACTGATCAATGTTCTTTGCCTTTACAGGGATCGATGGACTGCCAAGGAATGCGGCGTGAGGATTGGAAGATGCCGATGGATCGGGTTAGTAAAAATGCTGGCTTTTGGCTTTAAGTTGGCTTTTGCTAACCTGTTGTTTTTTTGTGCTGGCAGGTGCGGCTGAAGACAGGATCCCAGGAAGGTAAGAGTTTGTTCCCACAGGTGCTGGAGCTGGAGTTTTCACTGGAAGACTGGAGCTGACTCGGTGAGCGTCCTGCTGCTGATGCAGAATAACGTGAAGCACGTTGCATCAATCGGGCGTGGTTTAAATAGTGTGCAGGAGTGCTTAGGCGTCTTCTTCCACTGCCTCGCCTAGGTAAGGAAAGAGTTCCAGTTTCCAGAAGAGTCCCAGTGTTCCTGATCCAAGGAGTGGAGCCTGCCCCACCCAGGTAAGAAAGTAGTCCCTGTCAGAAGAGGATGTGGACGTCATCTTGTTGGTGAGTATGCAGCATGGTCTGCTGTAGGTAGGTCCACCCAAGCACTTTTACACATCTTATGAGCCCAACGCTTCCAGTGCCGGGACCGATGATCTTTATGATACTGGTGCCACCGGCGCCAGGACAAGGTCCAAAAGGTCCCAGTAGGGGCCGGCTGGTGCCCGGAATGAAGGTTATGAGCCTGCTTCCAAGGATGTTGGGCAGGTCCTGCATTCTTGGAAGTAGTGATCATGACAGTGATTCCCAATATAAAGGGAAAATGGGCTTTGCGAAAAATGTCAAATCTGATCTGTTCTATATGCTGTTGGATGGTGATTTGAAGTATTTCTGTGGTCTGTGTGATGGGTCCTGAACTCAAAGGTTTTCCACCGACACCCTCCACCTTTTGATCCTCCTTGCGATCCACACGCCGTAGACCCATCCTATCCACCCATAAGGTGTTGACAAAATTCCCTGCGGCCCCACAATCCAACAAGGCTAGTGCTTCCACGGAACGGCCTTCCGCCATCACAGTAACTGCTAACACCATTAGTCGTGAATCTTTTGAGCTGTTAGTGGAACCAAAGGACATTGACACATAGGGACTGGAACCATTCCCTCTGGTTTCCCGTCCCATCTAGGACCGAGGGTTGTCGTTTTCCGACTGTCGAACAGGTAGTTCAGGGCAGTTCCGAATCCTGTGTTGGTCTGAACCACAGAATACACTGAGGCCTTTTCCTCTCCTTTTCCTGCATTCTTCCAGAGTAAGTGAACGACGTGCAGTTCCGATTTGCATAGGTTCGTCTGTCCTTTTGGATACAGGTATGGGAGGAGGTGGTGAAGGGTTCCTAGAAAAAGTGGGACGGATTTGGCGCTTTTCTTGTCTTCTTTCATACATCCGAAATTCGATCCGAAGAGCAGCCAACATCAATTCTGCCAGAGACGCTGGACATGGGACCCGAGCAGGTTCCTCCTTAAGATCTTCTCAAAGACAACGTCTGAATAACACAAATCGAGTCTGTTCTGACCACCCTGTCTCAGTAACCAAATGTCTTGAATGAGGAGATATAGGACAGAACGTCAGCTTGTCCCTGACCTACGTATAGAAGATCTTTGCCTGCTGCTTGGGCAATCTCTGTTCTTTCAAACGTGCGTTTCAAGAGATCTACAAAAGCCCCAAAATCTTGGAGTACCGGATCTTCTCCAGTAACTAAGGGAGTAGCCCAAGCTAAGGCATTCCCAGACATATTTTATATCAGAACCCCCACTTTGGCATGATCCGTAGCATAGGTGAAAGTTAAATACACTCTGCAGGCGCCTAAAAACTCCTTAAACCTCTTTAGGGCCAATTCAGACTTTCCAGAGGAAAGTGCCATGGGAGGTAGATCAGTGGCCGGAGGCTCTCTAGCTGCCACCATTTGTTTTAAGAGCTTATTTTCAGCCTTAATATTCTGCATCTCCACAAATAGGTTTTGTACTGCTGCTACTAGCTCTTGCAGCGGTTCAGAGGTTCAGAGGTGGACATTTCGCGTTTGTGGGTTCAGGCTTTGCAAACTGTCAAAATCCAAATGTTGTAGTTCCGGAGTCTCCCAGTTTCCCTTCTCCTCCTCCTCCTCCTCCTCCTCACCAAAGAGCCAAAGAGCTCTCACTGTGACCCCCCTCCCTAGAAGGGTAAGAATGGGGAAAAAGCCTGGAGTGGTTAAAAAAATCCTAAGGATGCGTTCTGCGGAAGAGTTCCGGTTGGCAAGTGAGCTCCGTGAGGTTCGTAATACAGATCTTCTAAGAACCAGACTGTATCCCGATATTAAGGCAACAGCACAAAGCAGCGACAAAGTGGAGTAAAAAGGATAAACAGGTAAGGAAGAAAACTGGCGAGAGAATAAAAGCCCGAGATGGACCAAGAAAGGGTAAGTAGAACGGAACAGCCAAGCGACGGCGTCCAACAAGAGAGAGGAGGAGCGGGGCTGAGAGATCCACTCCGAGGGAGCTGAAATGGAGCTGAGGGAAATGGTCTGAGGCGACACCAAAAAATAACAACAAGAAACAGGGAAAATAGGAACGGAGGAGAAAATAAGCCTGAGGGCTGAAAAGGAGAGACATTACGGAGAAGAGCGTACAGCAACACAGAGCAGCACCAGAAAACAGGGTAACTGACAAAGCGGTTGCAACGCGACGCGGACGAAGGGGGCGTGGCTAAAAAGCCCTACATCCGCGAGCGGTGCAAAACTAGACCGCTAAGTTAGAAAAATGCGTGATGACTCCTAGCATCCCCCCATGCGGTAACAAGGCCAAATGCGCCAAGTTCTGAAATGGTGCATAACAACAGAACCCAGAGTTGTGCTGCAAAAAAGTATCCCTTTAGAGCCAGGAAACCCACTCCGCCTGACTCAGATGCCAAGATCAGTGTCCTATATGGATTCCTTGGCCGTTTACCATCCTACAAGAATTGAAGCAGGGCTAATTTCATTTCTGCCAGGAACTGTTTATAGATGTCCACTGTGAGCATGGTAAATAAAAATTGTATACAGGGTAGAATATTCATCTTCACCACATTTAACCTCTGTGGGATGTTTTTACCCATGCACCCAAGTCCTATCATAAAACTGTGCGTTACTGGCATTGAAAACATCATGATGTCCAGAACTCCCCAGAGGGAGCACAGGGAAAACATGAAGAATAGGCTGCCACCCATTTTTGCCTATGCTGTGAGCACAGAAGGGCACTAACTAAAACCACCATTGGGCTACACACACAGTAGCCTGAAACCATTGGGAATGGCAATGCTGATTGCCAAAAGCAACCCAGAACTGTGGGGAATTCATTTTCTTAATGTCAAAAATGGATGCAATACCGGTGCTCACCACTATCAGAAAGCCGGCGTTTTAAAACCACCAGACTTTGGTGTAAAACTGAACAAATGAACCAAAACCAGGCCAAGGAAAGACTTGCTAAGAGGTGGATACAATGTAAAACTATATTCTGAAATGATTTGAAGGAAGTAATTATTTAATGTATATATAATAAATAGCTGCATGTAAGTTGGATTTGAATGTAGAAAACTGGGAACTAAATTGACATTTAGCTGAATTCTGCCTGACAACTACCCCCGACAGGAGAAACCTGTTCAGCCACTCTTCCCAGGCCTAGCTGCATCCTGCTGCCCCTGCCAAAAGGAGATGACACCTCTCTGATTGAATAAGGGGAGTGGCACCTAGGGAATGCAGGGAACTGAACAATGGGCCTTCTCTGGACTCAGGCAAATGTTATATTGGGGGGCCGTAAAATGGCTTCCTCTTGGAAGGAAATGGGAGGGGCAGTGCCTCTGCTAGCAAGCTGAGCTTGGGGGGAAGTGGACAAACCAGAATCTCCACCATGTGCTTGTGGGAAGCCACACCCCTTTTTGACCAGGGCATCATTTTAAAAAGATAGATAACTCATAGTGCGGACTGGACAAAATTATATAAATGTCATTATTCTTGGGATTTTTCCGTGCACATTTTAAGAGGTGTTAGGACCCTGTGGTGTATTCTGGGGGTTGCTAGCGGATAATAGGGTCTTACTCCAAATGTCTGCATGTTAAAAATCTGACACTTCATCAATTAATGTCCATACTCCTTGCGCACATTTGTGTAATTTTTGGTAAATGTCCGATATTGGTAAACCGATCAAAAAGCTTAAAATGTTGTCACTTCTGAATCCCAGCTCGCAGGAACATAGGGCTTGAACAAAGACCTGTCTTAATTCATCTGTAATATGTACATGTAATGTCAACCACTTGTGTATCTGGGAAATATGTATTTGAGTCAGAAATAGATTTGTGTGCAATTTGACAAGGGGAGGATCCTCTGACCCATAAACAAACCTCATCATGATGACAATCCATTTCCTTCCCCCAATCATGGGAGAGGGGAGAATTGGGCCAATGACAAGTAGAGAGGGGCAGGCTCAGTTATGCCACACACACACCCACTTTCTAAACACATAAAAGCAGACAGTGCAGGACAGGTAGGGACATTCACTTTCTTGTGGGACGCTTTGCCGGGAGACTCCAGACTTCAAATCCATCAACCTCCAGAGACCAGAGATCCAGAGAGACCAGAGATCCAGAGAGACCAGAACTGTGCAGTGTTGAGAGCAGAACCAGAGACCAGACCGCTGTGAGCAGACCCGCCAGAAGTCCCGTTCAACCTGTTGACCAGATCGGTGACAAAGTCATTCCTGTCCAAAAGATAGTGTGAGTACTCTAGGACTGTGCCAGACTAATCTCTTAGTTTAAAATAATCTAATTAAAACTATTTTAACCTATTTAGAACTACCTCATAGGAATTGTGTGTCTTTCTGTCCTTTTTAAAGCTGAAAACTGTCACCTGTCATTTTGAACTTTTAAATTTAAAATCCGAAAAACTACTTTCACGAAATCGGCCGTATCTCCGGGACCATTTGTGCTAGGAGCGAGTTTTACTGTCATCTTAAAGCTAAGATTCTAGGCTTTCCAACAAACCTAGAACCGACTTGCTACTCCTTATAGGGCCTCCGTAATTACACTCGGCGCACGCGATTAAAGGGATAGTCCAGTAAAAAAAATGTATTTAAAAAATAGATAGGCAATATAAAAAAAATAATACTAGCACTATTTTTTTTTAAACTTCCTATGGAAAATTTTGAGCTATTCAAGCTGAAAATTCGCAAAAGCAAGCACTTGGGCGCATCCATTTTGTGAAATGGATGCCCGCCTGTGCTGGCTTTTGCGGCACTAATGAAGGAAAAGCCAGCCAGCTGTAGTAAACAAAAGCTACCGCTGGGTGGCTTTTCCTTCATTGTTGCCGGGACTCGGAGGACGTGGACCGGAGACCAGAGCAGGAAAGCTGCAGCTGAATCTCGGTAAGTGCTATTTATTTTAAAAAAAAAAAAATAGGCACTAGCTGTGTTTTTTTTTTCTACGTTTTCCGGGCTGGAGGAGCCCGGAAAACTTAGAAATAAAATCGCAGCTTTAAAAACATTGTATTTATGTTTGCGGTCGCTTTTGAAGCGACCGCAAACATAAAAACAACGTTGTGTTTGAAAACGCTGCGGTTTTTCTTTCCAAGTTTCTCAGGCTCCTCCGGCTCGGAGGAGCCTGAGAAACACGGAAAGAAAAACCGCAGTGTTTTCAAACACAACCTCGTTGTGTTTATGCCTGCTGTGGCTATCACTTTGGGTCTCCGGTGCTCCCCCAGGGGAGCACCGGAGACCCAAAGTGAAAGCCAAGGCAGGCAGAAACACAACACGGTTGTGTTTCTGCCTAAATCTGCTTCCCCATTTGGGGCTCTCGGGCTCCCCACGGGGGAAAACTTTTAAATTTCAAATCCGAAAAACTACCTTCACGAAATCGGCCGTATCTCCGGAACCGTTTGTGCTAGGAGCGAGTTCATAGAGCATTGCTAAAGTGAGCCTGAACTAATATAAACTAGATATCACTCACCCTGAACCTCCTCCAGGGAATTAAAATCAATTTTAGCATCATTTCACTTCATTGCCACCACATTCAAAGCATTTTGGGCCTGTGTTTTAAAATCATACCTGTTTTTCTCTAAGCTTGCTAGGGGGGAACTGCATTTCGTATTGCATTTTGTTGGGATTCTTGAAGACTGTGTGCTCTCCTTCCATTTCTTACATTGCAAAGGGGGGGGGGGGTGAATTGCCAGAGGAAAAGTGATTATATTATCTTTTGCTAAATCATATCAAGTTATTTCTGTAGTGCATTTTATTCATCATTGCATTGTCCTTGAAGCCATAAAAGCATTCTCAGCTACTTCATCCTCTCGATATCACTTCTAAGCCATCAAAAAGAGTGTACCACTGTATCATCATCATTTGTTGATCACTATCATCCTCACAAGTGTGCTATCAAATATTAATTTACTATAGAAGTGTGATATATATATATATAGTTTAATTTTTCAAATAAAACCCTTTAATTTGCGAAACAAACCTACTTCTTGGCTCAGCGAGGTCGGGGGGGGTTCTGAGAGAGGGGTGTTATACAAGGGTTCATCATCCAGATTATAACTTGCCATAAAAATATATAAATATAAAAATATATAAAAATAAAAATATATAAATAAGGGCTTCCCTTGGGCATCCCAGACAAGGCACTGACTTAGTGGGATTGCTTGATTGGAGTTACTTACACCTCCCTATCCACCCCAAGTTTGCTCCTTTCTGCAACAGACTGCATGGTTTCCCACTGGTGAGAGAAATTGATCTGAAATATGGATTGCAGATCCCTCTAAATCCAGACCGTGAGGTATTTCAATTTAGAAGTGCAAATCTGGAAGGGGAAATTCTTTACCAGTTGTGCCGTGCTACTGGGTGAAGGCCCGGCCGGTAAAAGCTGGGATTTGATTTTATATCCTGGTAGCCTACTATAGTTTGCAATGTTTCTAGTAGGGTGTGCATCAATTCCCTGGGGTGTGTGGAAAAAAAAAAAAGGACCGAGGCGACACCAAAAAATAACTACAAGAAACAGGGAAAATAGGAACGGAGGAGAAAATAAGCCTGAAGGCTGAAAAGGAGAGACATTACGGAGAAGAGCGTACAGCAACACAGGGTAGCACCAGAAAACAGGGTAACTGACAAAGCGGTTGCAACGCGACTCGGACGAAGGGAAATGTGGCTAAAAAGCCCTACATCCGTGAGCGGTGCGAAACTAGACAGCTAAGTTAGAAAAATGCATGATGGACTTCTAGCGTCCCCCATGCGGTAACAAGGCCAAATGCGCCAAGTTCTGAAATGGTGCATAACAACAGCACCCAGAGTTGTGCTGCAAAAAAGTATCCCTTTAGATCCAGGAAACCCACTCCGCCTGACTCAGATGCCAAGACCAGTGTCCTATATGGATTCCTTGGCCGTTTACCATCCTATAAGAATTGAAGCAGGGCTAATCTCATTTCTGCCAGGAACTGTTTATAGATGTCCACTGGGAGCATGGTAAATAAAAATTGTATACAGGGTAGAATATTCATCTTCACCACATTTAACCTCCCTATCCACCCCAAGTTTGCTCCTTTCTGCAACAGACTGCATGGTTTCCCACTGGTGAGAGAAATTGATCTGAAATATGGATTGCAGATCTCTCTAAATCCAGACCGTGAGGTATTTCAATTTAGAAGTGCAAATCTGGAAGGGGAAATTCTTTGCCAGTTGTGCCGTGCTACTGGGTGAAGGCCCGGCCGGTAAAAGCTGGGATTTGCCTACATTGACTTTATATCCTGGTAGCCTACTATAGTTTGCAATGTTTCTAATAGGGTGTGCATCAATTCCCTGGGGTGTGTGAAAAAAAAGGAAAATGTCATCAACCTACATTTTATTCCATGTCACCAATTTGAATGCCATGTATCCTTTCACACTATAGAATGATCCCGGCCAGGTGTTCCATGACCAGGGCAAATACAGGGCGTGTTCTTCTGTGCATGAAAAATGTCTCAGACGAGGTCCCCTTAACCCTAATGGCAGTGGAGGGTGCAGTGAGGGGTCAGTAATGCGAGGCAGACAACTGCTTGTAGTATTTTCAAGATTAAACATTTTATTAAAGTAAAAGTTTGCAAAATAAGCCTTGCTTGCCCTACTGTATCAGGGAATTCCCTACCTAGTCTAAAGGCTAAGTGAACAACACCTAACATAGGTAAACTGGCCCCCACACTAACAAACAAAACATTATTTTTGTTTTTATTTAAAATGTTATGGTTTACAATTCAAACCTTTCATCTTATTTTCATATCTAACTTCTCTTTCTACTTAAATTCAGTTTCACAAAAGTCTATCAATTGTCTTTCTCCGATGTTACTTTCCATTAGTTCATCTTTGTCTCTTTGTCCACTTTCTTCTTTGTCCTATTTGTCTGAACTCCATTATGTTGTTCCAAAAAGATATCAAGGCAAATATCATTTTTTTGTAATTTCCTGCTATCAATGAGGCCCATCGATCTTCGGACGAGAGTGGCGTTTGGATGTTCATGAACCATCCTCTTGATAGGTTTCTTTTTCCGTTAATGCGGGGCATATCATAACGATATGTAGGAGAGTTTCTGTTGCCTCTCTATCTTTGCAAAATCGGCAGTGTTTTTCTACAATTTGTTTCCTTGCTGACATTATTTCTCGTGTTGGTAGAATGTTTAATCTTAGTCTCATGAACATGTCTCTGATTTTAGATGATGGGAAAATAGATACATTGGTAGTTTGTTAATTGATGTTACATCTAGTTTGCATGGTATACTGTGTTGATACTTGGTTTTGATCTTATTCGTGTGTATCCAATCATTGTCTATGATTCTCTTCTTTGCTTTTTGTGGTCTTTTCAGCAGCATATCTAGAGAGATTCCACGTGCTTCTCTTTTTGTTACAACCAATCTTTTCCATAATTCCAGTGCTTGTTCATTGCTTCCATCTTTCTTATTTCTTTTTTTTTTAAACATAAGTTTTTTATTGACCTTTTCAATAAAAACAACAACGTTGATGATAAACAGATAACACAAAAGAAATCCCCCCCTTTTCCAAGTCCCCTGTCCCCCACCCTCCCGATCCAACAGGTCATCTAGTTCAACTCAGAGTATATGAACTGCACACTTGGTCGTATCTACTTTAAAGTCTTTTCACCAAGGAGCCCGGAAGACAGAGTACAGGGACATACGTGGGCCTCCCCTTAGACTTGCTGTGAGAAAGTGTCCCAACTCCTCACAAATCAGATTCGTCCTGTGGTGCAATAATGCCATAGTTTTGGGACACCAGGCCCGACGGGGACCCGCTTTTAGGTAAGTTAGCAAATTTGCCCAGTCCAGCTTGAACCGCATGTGTTGGCCTTGAATGGAGTATGTGAGCCATTCCACTGCCACCAGAGACCACGCCCTAGTCACCCACTCGTGTTTCTGTGGAGGCTCCCTCGACTTCCACCTCTGGGCAAGAACCAGCGCCGCCGCCATAACCATTATTATATAGAGCTTGCGGTCCACTCTCGAGGATGGAGACGTTAAGATGCCGTTCAGGCCTAGTAGGCCAGGCCCCTATTCCGGATCGGGGGCATTCTCAACACCTGTGCAATGGCATGATGGATCCGTGACCAGAACAAGTCAATTTTGGGGCAATCCCACCATAAATGAGCCCAGGAGCCCTCCGCGCCACATCCCCTCCAGCACAACTTCGGGACTTTGGGGTTTATTTTGTTTAACCTAGCTGGGGTTAACTGCCACCTCGTCATCAGCTTCAGCCATAACTCCCGGATTTGAATCGATCTAGCCAGTTTCGGAATCTGTGACCACAATTGCACCCATTCATGCTCCTCAATAGCCACCCCCACATCTTGTTCCCAAAGGAGCATATACTTCCCCGCTCGTAACAGTTCCTGGGCTTTAATCAATCTGTAGATCGATGAGACCACCCCCCCCCACCCCCAGAATCTCTCGAAAGTATTTCTCGAATTCAGTGAGGGGACGAGAGGTGGTGCGTATGATTCACTCATGATTTTCCGATATAGATCTAGTTGTTTCCATTCGACAATAGACACCAAGGACTGTAGGGCAAGTTCTGCTCGGATGCGGGACATGGGAAGCGGTGTCGGTAGATTTAATACTTTCCTCCAGAAACTTCCATCTAGTTGTGTCCAGATGGAATTATCAATGTTTATCATTGCCTCTGGTCCATATGTTAGAATTGCTATTACTTTTTTCTTGTAGAATGTTATGACAGGGGTCATGGAGAATTTCCCATATTTCCTGTGGAGTGTTTTGGCCTGTCGTGCTAATGATACTGCTTTGGCTTTAAGATGCGGAGACCATTCTTTCTCAGTAGGAGATTGTGGTAACCAAACCCCTAGATATTTTATCCTCTTCACTTGCTCCACTTTTTCCTTTCCAATGTGGAAGGAGATCGATGTTCCTTTCTTTTTCGTTTGTTTAATTAGGGGCATGATTTTTGTTTTCTGAGTGTTTATTTCTAACTGATTTTTCCTCATGTTCTCTTCTAGTTTCTGGAGAACAATTAGTAATCCTCTACAGGTTTTTGCCAATATTACTATGTCATCAGCATACATTATGCACAATATTGTTGTGTTTATTTTTGGTGGGTTCATTAACGGCGTGTAGATATTTGCTTCAAGATTGGCCGTATATAGATGTAATAATGTGGCTGCCAATGGGCATCCTTGTTTCAGGCCATTCCATGTCTCGATCTGTTCCGTGAGTGTTCCCTCTTTGGACATTCTGATTCTTATAGTGGTGTTTTCATACAGTAGTTTGATAGGCTCAATGATGTTGTTCGGATAAGTACATGAGTTTAGTTTCTCCCATAGGTAGTTTTTATTTACAGAATTGAAAGCTAGTTTTAAGTCTACGAATGCTGCATACGTCGGAGTTCTTGTTCTTATTGCTTTGTGCGTTAGTAGATTCAATAAATACAGATTGACGTTTATTGCTGTTTCTCTAGTAGCATAATTCTTTTCCTTTATTGCCCAGGTGTTCAACTTCTCTAGAAGGAGTTTTGCAAATATCTTCCGTAGTGGGTCCAGTAGTGCCAGGGGTCGATAGTTTCTCGGTTCTTTAGTAGATCCATGTTTGTATATTGGTATTATCGTGGCTTGTCGCCATGTGACAGGGATCGTTTTAGTCTTCTGTATTAACTTGAATATGCTTTTGCATACTGATCCCCAGGTCGCTGGATTTTGTTTGATCGTCATGTTCGATAGACCGTCAGGTCCCGGCGGTCTGGAGACATTTAGGGTTCGTATTGCTTTCTGTATATCATCTTTCTCCCATTCCCATTGCCATGTTGTCTTCCTCGCTGTCTGTATGTTGATCTTTTGCGATTGTCGTTTCCCATAGATCTCTGTAAAGTATCTCGTCCAGCTTGCCTCGGTTACATCTGCAATCATTGCATCTTGGGTGTGGATATGACCATGTAGTAATGCCCATAGTTGCCTCGTGTTCCTGTTCTTTAGGGTTTGCAGCATCTTCTCTGCATCATCTTGCATAACTAAATTTCTATTGTTCCTTGTCCAATTTTTATATAGTTGTTTTACTAATTTGGTTTGTTTATGTTTGTCACTCATATTTTGTTTTGTTATCAATTTTATCTTTCACGTCAGTTTCTTTTTTTTATTGCTACTTTCTGATTGTAAGCATGGAGGTGGTTTCTCAGTGTTTGTTCCTGTTTTGGTCTATCCTGATGCTTGAATGGGTAAAGCAGCCATTCATAGTTAATTTTTTGGGCATCATCTAGTGTTGATTTTATCCTTCTATTTGGCAGCTCTTCTACCATATTTTGACTGATCCTTAGTCCGTTCATTCCGTTGTTTAACTCCATTTGTGGTAAGGATCTTTTTTCATGTGTTTGTTGTTCAGTGTACCATGCTCTTATCATTATCTAATGATTGCTACTGTCGGATTTCAAGTTTTGATTATAGCAGATTTTATCATATATCCCTTTCGTCATTTATATTAAATCAATTGTTGCCGTTTATTTCCCTCTAGCCCAGGTTTCCATCACCCGGCCTATAGTTGTATCGTAACAATCCAACCTTTGCATGTTTCTCTTTGCTATTTCCTTATTCCAGGTTTTGGCACGGGCAGCATATTATGTTCGTCAATTTCCTTGCCTTGGATATCAAAGAGATGGATATTTAGGTCTCCATATAAAATAAACTCTATCCCTTTGTATTTTTCTTTCGCTTGGTCGATGGCCGAGAAAACTATATCAATTCAAAACATTCAAAGCAATTAACAAAACAAAATGAAACAAGAATTGAACAATATCTGTATGACCTTCACCTGTCCTGGGAGAATCCCTTCCACAGGGTTTTACAAAGTCAACTTCCCAAATGTTCAAAGGAAAAGAAAAGTCTTGAACCAGTTCTCACCAGTTCTTACAAAATGTTGAAAAGAAAAGACAAGTCTTAAACCAGTTCTTCGAAGTTTCAAATCAAAACAAAAGCTCATTTAACAAAAATCCACTGCTAACAATTCTCTGGGTTTGGTTGAAAAGATCTGCTTCCAATTCCAGCCAAGAAAATAACACCAAGGATAATCCTGGATATCTTCTTTCCAAGATTATTTGTCACAGTTCAAAGAATGTTCAAAGAATAGATAAACAACTACTTCTTCTAACAAGTTTACAATTGCTTAGGACCTCTGTAGATTATTTGGTATAATTGTCAGGATGCTTCTCTTTGGGTTGCTGCTTCCCTCTCAACCATCACCCTTCTACTATTGTTACTATGAGGACAGCCACTTTTGTCCCACAGTATACTACTACTCAAAATCACTTCAATGTAACATCCACTGACAGTTGTATACACCACCACAGTTCAGGTACTTCTGCTTCAGTTTTATATTTGAGAATAGTTAGGCATATAAAGGCAAGGCACTCTTCTTTCCTATGCTCCAAGAAAATGCCAGCTTCTTTGTCTCTTCTGTCTGCCTTACTGTCACTAGTATAACCTGCCTATGCCCCAGGACTGACTTCCTCTCAGCTTCAACAGTCTTCAGTATTACAAGTTATTTTCTTAATCCTCTTTGCAAGCACCCAGCTCGCTTCCCCAGCCTATTTACACCTTCTTGGTTCCAGTAATTACCTAGAAGCAGTATAGCCACTCTTCCAGCTTCCGGTAACAATGTCACACTTGTATCAGAGGACACTGGACCTTTAAAAACCTCACATATCAGATAGATGGATCTGAATAAGTCTTGTTTCACTATGGAAATTGTTTGCCTCTTGGCTTGGGTAATGCTTGTTGTCCGCGTCAGTACAACAACTTCTGGAATTAAAGAATGATTGTTTAGAGTATAACAAGGATCTGTCTTCAAAGGGAAAACCGATTTAGGCATACATAACCACTCGTTAAGATATATGTAAACCTTAAAGGATTGAAAGTGATTGTATTTCTGGAAAATATCACGTAGGTGAATTCAGACTCTTGTTGGGAAACACAATTGGCCACACGCGACCTTCCTTTGATGCGGTATGTACTTCTAACTCTTGTGAAACTCAACGTTAGTTTTTGGAATAGTTTTATCAAGCATTCCTTGTTCAGTTGAGGACACACGACCACTCTGGCAACAGTAAAAAAGTTCAACAATGGATGTGATATTCTTTTACTTTCTAAGCGAACACTATGGCTTTCACTATTAGTGTATGTGCTACATTTTCATTGTTAGAAATATATTCAGAACGGCAAACAGTTTCTACTCGCTTTTAGGCATAGGTGAGTTAATTTAGAAAAGATTACAGTTTCCAGCAAGGTTTACAGAATGAACATGAAGGTCAAGCTTCACACACCAGCTCCAGGAACACTGCGGTTGCGGGCTGCTTCACTTTCCTGACTTTCTCAACTTCTACTACTGTTGTGGGTACACTTGGGACCTACACCCTTCGGCAGCACGGGTGTCTGTGGTCCAGCCAAATTAATTGGGCGTCTCCTTCACCTCCCAGTCCCTTGGCTTGCCTTCTGCTATGACTCTTGGGCTTCAGCATAGTCACAGCTCTGCAATCACAGCAACTTGGCTCACATGGGGAAAACGCTACTCAGCTCGTCTTCCTCTGAGCAGCCACGGCAATGCAGGTTTTGAGAACACAGGACCCTCTCAGAACTTGCAGGTGAAATCTGCTGTCTCTAGGTTCCGGCATCCCTTCCTTGCTCAAACTTCCTTGTGAACTGCCAGCCTCATGCTCTTCTACTACTACTACTACTACTATTTATCTATTTCTACTACTGCCAGCCTTCCACCACCTGCTTCACCTCCTTCCTTCTCTCCTCTTCTGCTGCAGCCTTTTATGCCTCACAGGTTTGGCAATTGGCTTTAGGTGTGAGCCATTAGTTTCAATTGCCTAAACCTTGCAATGGCCGTTAGGCCCAATTGCCTGACTACTACATCTACATGCCTCTTTGTCCCTCTTCCTCGTCTCCTTATCAGAGGATAAATACGGTGTCTCGTCCCACAGAATATCCTCACTATCCGGGGCCCTGTTCTCCACTCAGGTGATCCTCCCGCAGTAGACCACCCACAGGGTTGGGATCAGGAAGCATCTGCCTTCCCCTTGCCCCCCTGGGAGGAGACTTTAGGCAGGGTTTCAGTGAGGGATCCACAGGATTTTTCACAGTGCTGAGTATATTTGGGCCCCCCACCTCAACCACTGGGAACCAAAACTATACTTTTGCATTACCACTCTCAAAAAAGGCCAACCGACCCAGTCAAACGCCTTCTTAGCATCTTGTGATTATGAGACTGGGTCAGTTGGTGCCTCCCTTGCCACAGATAACAAATTCAAAGCTTTCCTAATATTATCTTCCCCCTATCTTCCCATAACAAATCCCACCTGGTCTGTATGGATCAGCTCCGGATTGTATACCTTCCAGTCTAGTGGCCAGGATCCTTGTTAGTAGCTTTGCATCGAGAGAAATTGAAATGTACGCAGTGCACGACTGAGGATCCTTATCTTCCTTATGTATCAGGGTAATCAGTGCCTGAAAGGAGGCATGAAGTATGTTTACCACTCTAGAATATCGTTAAACGGGCTCACTAGTTTGGGAGTTAAGAGTTTCATAAAAGTCTTTTTTTTATTTTTTTAAACGTAATCCTTTCCAGGTCCGGTGACTTTCCCAGCTTCAACTCTGATTATCGCCTTTATGTCTTCCTTGTGGGTGGCCCTTCCCTCTAGTCTAATAAATTGTGATTCCCTAAGCCTCTGCATCTCGTTCTCATCTAAGTAGGTGGCAATGTCTGTCTCGGGGATACTCTCCAATCACTATATAGCCTTGAGTTATAGTCTGCAAATTTGTCTGCAATCTCTTTGGCACCTGTACTAATCCTTCCTGACTCAGATTCCACACTCCCAATTCTCCTTTCTGCTCTGTAACCCTCTAGACAGCATGGTGTCTGCCTTCTCCCCTTTCCCATAATATCTGTGTTTTAGAAATGTGATTTTTTTGTACATTTCTGCAGATTGTAGCTCCTTTAATTGCGCTCAGAGCCCCATGATTCGCTTTAACAATTTAGTTTATAACTCAGAAAATCCATCCCAAATTTTGGATTCTGTCAACTCTCCCTTTTTTTCTAGGGCCCTTCTCTAATCAGCAGACCCTGTACCACCACCTTGGCTGCGTCCCATACCATCCATGGGCGTGTACCTGTGTTTTCATTTTTCTAGAACAAAATGCTCCATCTCAGCCTCTAATTCGGTCCTAAACACTGGGTCCCTCAATGAAATCTTGTTACTCTGCCATCTTCTGGTACCAGGTTCTTACTTGGGTAGGCCCAGCTCGGTCAGCACCTTGTCAGGGTCTGACCACACTATCAGCACTATTACCCCCCTACTTATATTCTGGCTTTGGTGCTCCTCGATGAGTATGTAATCTAATCTCGAATAACTTGTGTAATATTGCTTCCATGTCATTCCTTGTCACCCCCTGCCTTTCTCCTATCCTGATGGGTAAGAGAAAGACTGTCTAGGTCTGAACACAAAACCATGCTGAAGTCCCCTCCAACAATAAGAAAGGCCTTCCCCCATGTTTGAATCTCATTCACTGCTTCGTTCAGGAATTCTGATTGACCCTCATTGGGGGTTGTGGTGAACCAGAAGTAAGACTCGGATCAGAGGGCATTTTTCAAAACAGAACTTTTATTTAAATTAAATGAAAGCCACAAAAAACATAAAAAGTAGTGCCCTGGTCCAAAAGGGTTTCCTTAGGAAAACCAACTTGAGAAAGGAAGGGGCGTAGATGTTTTAATATATGTTGACTAAAAAAAGGACTCAATAGCAAAGCCGGTCTTCGAGCCAATGGAATTTGAGTTCATGAGAGATCTAACTTGAACTGTATTGACGACGGAAACGTACGGCCTGGGAACTTAATTTATTCCGAGAACATTCTTTATGCCGAAGAACAGTGCAACAGTGGAGTGTCCTCCAAAGTCTGCCACTGTAGCAAAACTCACAAGCAGATTCAAGTAAAGTTGGGTGGTCAATAAAATACCTTTGTAATGCACATTTTTATTGTTTCACATATAAATTAACATTACAAATAAAAGGATAAAAATTGAAAATAAATTGTTGTATAGAGTTTTATTCTATTATCGTTGTCTTTTGAAGTGCGACTTGTAGTTGTAAAAGTTTGGACAATTGTGTCAAGATAATGCAAATAACATAGCAAAACAAAAATGATATATTGATAGATGTGTAAGGTCATGTAATGTTAGTTATCTTTTATCGATGATGCTTTATTTCGTCAATGCAATTGTCTACCGAAAGCGCCTATGAGAATTTTAGGGACTATCACATTCCACAAGATATATATTAGCCTTCTAGAAATGTCAAACAAATGATCTATTGTTAAAAATTGCCTTTCATTTTTATTTCTATAGCGCTTGACGCTTAGGCACTGTACAAAAGAACTTCAACGGTACACAGGATGAGCAAATTAGACAATCAAAAAAGGTAAACAGAAAACAAATAAGCTTTGAGGCGAGTTTTGAGAAAGAAAAGGATGAAATAAAGCAGAGACTATCTTACTAAACTAAATAGACTATTTTGAATTCCTCTGAAATAACATTTTACATTGGATCGCGAACAATGGACAGACCATATCGGAATTGTAGCCTGAAAGCATCATATAAGTGAGTGTCATATCATGTATTTAAAATATAAATATGAAATAGTACAGAAGTGGGAAAAAGACAAGATGATTAGATGGGCAGAATAGAGAAAATTATGTAACATATATTGAAAATGCCTGAATTTTAAAAATGGTATGCCTCGTCCCGCTGAAATGGGTCCCTGATGTGTGCCTGCCATGGTAATTATATTTCACACAACGATCTCCATATTCAATATTTGAATTTAACACTATCCAATGGAATGATTGCAATGATAATATAGGACAATCACGCAGTACTGGTGTGCCTTCTTGCTGTACCGATTGTTTGAAGTAGCAAGGATATACAATGAATGTTTTAGGAAGATTAGAATAAAAGTCAACTAATGCGCTTTTTATCAGATGTTAACTACTAAGTTTTCGGTTGGCTCGTACACCATGTACTTTTAAGGACCTGCCTCTCAACTCCAATGTGAACACAAATGTTTGCGCAATAGGAATTTGGAAGTCAGTGCACGGAATATTGGGATTTCAAAGGAATTATTTGAGAATATAATTTGGATCTTCGATTTACAGCTAGTACGATGACATCAAACAGTAGGATTTTTTGATGAAACCAAATGACAATCAAGAAGATACAAATGACTTGCTAAAACAGTAGAACATTCATTCAATATCACCAAGCATAACTAAATTGTGCTTCAGAGGCTGCAATGATCTACATACAAAAAAATACATGGTGGAGTTGCACCCAATTTGCAACTTTTGGGTGTAAGTGCATTCTGCTATTCTGAAAATAGTGGGGAATAATATACCAAATGATTGGGAGCCATTTCTTTAGGTAAGTTCTGATTGTTAGTATTTTGTATTTGATTGAATTTGTATAGCTCTTTATGCCAAAGCGCTTCACAGACAACAAGAGTATAAATCAATAGTAATCGATCAGTTCATTGAAGTTTAGGCAGATGTCGAATAATCCCGGAGACGACAGTGGAGCTGAGAGAAAGAAGGCTGAGAACTAAGAGCAAGATCAAGTGTGTTCTAATGTGCTAACAAAGTGAAACAAATTGAGCACAGGGCAGTGAAAAGAAAGCGACATTGTGACCGAAGAGGGCGGCGTGGAGAGTAGAAGGAAATCGGACAGGAGAAATAAGGAGGAGCCATGCAATGAAGTCCTTTATACACAAGGCGATACACAAGGCAAAGAAATATAAACGAAACTCAAAGGAAAGCCAGCAAAGTGACAGTTAAGCAGGAGTGATAGCGTCACGAGAAGTTAGACTAAAAAGAAGACGAACAGCTGAATTATATATTCCTGGTCACCTGAATGGTTAAATTGGTTTCACTACAGCCACCATAATCCTTAGAGACTGCTATAGCAATTATATTGGAATCACCTGGAAATATAGGCAACACAGCCTCCCTGATGAGTGTTGGAGATACGAAAGCGCTTGGAGGAGAACAGCAGTGCAATTATAGCTGAAGGGATTCAACCCTATGAACATTTTGGCAGCAGTTGGGATAAAACCCTGTGAATGTACTGGACACGTTTGGGATTTAACCCAGTAATTTTTGTTTCAGGTAGCATATTGGCTGGGAACTGGAGTGCGCGCCTCGCCCCCTCTTGTTTTTCATGAATTATATATAGAGCAAAGAGATCCAAGCTGAAAGACCAAGAAGAAGATTAGAACAATAAAAGAGACTAGACAAAATAAGAAAATTAGAGTGTAGAATCAAAAATAACGCCCAAGTTTAAGGTGGAAAAAGGGATTGTAGAACATGAAGGAGGAAAGAAATAGAAAAGGGCAGAGATGGAGGAACCGTCAAAGCAGGAAAGAAAAAAATCTCAGTCTTGGACCGGTTAAGATGCAAGAAATTTTCGGACATCCAAGATTGGATGGCAAAGAGAAAGGCGGAAAGGGTTGAATGTATAAGATCAGAAAAGGAAGAAAATTATAGAATCTGACTGTAATCTGCATAAAAATGACATGAAAGAACTAATGGGGGCCAGTGGAATGATATAAAGTGAGATGAACAGATGACCCAACACTGAACCCTGGGGAACACCATATAAGGGTGGGTACACAGAAGAAGATTTTCCTGCCAATGAGACAGAGTGACTGTGATTAGAACGATAGGAATGAAACTGAGCCAGTACCAAGCCCTTAAAGCCAAAATGAGAAAGGGAAGAGGGAAGACAGAAGACTAGAGTGATCTACAGTGTCAAGGGCTGCCGGTAGATCATATATCAGTAAGATAGTACAGCGGTTTGAGTGCTCTCTGCAGCGATCTGAACAAATACAGATCTTCAGGTCGATAAATGAGTAGCAACTTCGGTTGGGTGATAATTGTATGTAAATATGTTCTCTGTAAAGCACTTTGGTGAAAGCATTATATAAATAACAAATCATTATCAAGAAAAGCAAGCAGAGAAGATCATTTAGAGCAGACAGTGGAAAGTAGAGAACTGGAGACAGAAAGAAGAGCCGTTTCTGGTGAATGAAAAGGATGAAAACCAGACTGATTGAGTGGAAAAACATCAGAGTCCATTAGATGAAGAGAGACCTGAGAGTAAACAATGTGCTAAAGAGGTTTGGAAAGAAACAGGAGTAGAAAAATAGGAGGATAGGTGGATGGCAAGAAAGGATCAAGCAAGGGTTTGTTCAGAATCGGAAGAATGGAAGCATGTTTAATTACAGAAGGAATGATCGAAGTACATGAAGATGAATAACACAGTGCTGTGAGATGAGGAATAAGGGGAGGATAGACTTTAGGAATCAGAGAAGAAGGTAAGTGTTCAAAAGGAGCAGTGGTAAAATGAGCCTTAGAAATAATTGAGGCAGCGTAAGGAACTCATGGTGGCAACAGTAAAGACAGACAAGTGATCACAGTTCAAGGGTGTTTATTAGAGTGTATGCATGGGTGAGAAAAACGGCCAATCTAAACCTAAAGCTAAGATGGGTGCAAGCTACGACCACCAAATAATAATTAGGCAGTCCTAGTAGCGCCTTGTGAAATAAAAAGGGCCTATACTGAAAAAAAGAAACTATTACCAATCCTTACCAGTAAGTTACAACAGAGTGTGGGACAACAGAGTGTGGGATAATGTTCACCAGAAAAGGAAGAAGGGTTCACAAAATGATAAATCGGGATGGCGCGGGACAAGGCAGAACCCCTGAGAACAGCACACTCCTGGGCCTCTCCAGCACGAGGCTCATTATTCCTGGTCAACAATATCGGAACTTTCTGGGGCTAAGTCTCTTCTCTACAAAGTCTCTGGCCTTAGAAGGCCTGATGGATCAAAACATACAAACAAAAGTTCCTTCGGTAATCTTGCATCTTGGGCAAATGTTTCTTTGCGCCTTGGATCTCCCTCTGTCGGGCTCGGATCCTTCTTGCCATGAGGGCCTCCCTCAGACGGGTTCACGCTTGTCGACACAATGTTCACGGGTGTATTATTCTTCACCCAAACTCGCAGGCATCCCTCAGGCGGGTTCACTTTGCTTTAGCTCAATATGGGATTTACTCTCAGTTGCTTTCCCCTTGGCATCCTTCCATCAGGTTCACATAGCCATCTTTAACACAGTTCACGCATTTCTAACATATCAATATTTGCACATTTTCATCAGAAAGCGTGGGTTACCTTCTCCAAGCTTTCTTTCAGCATTCCTGTCGGGTTCATACTTCCCTTAGACCACAGTTCACAATCTTATAAGAAAGTGGGGTTCCCTTCCCCAAGCTTTCTCTTGGTGATGGATCAGAGACTTTCGATTGTACAATGGATTTGACGTGACCCTTGTAGGACCACTGACATTTCATGCCACCCTTTCCTAGGGCCTTCTGGTATTTGTAGTTTCAACACAAAAGAAAAAGGGGACAGTGAGAATCCTTCAAATGAGCACTCCTGCGGCGCCTGACCACTCTGCAGCTGGCCCTTGTCTGGGCTTTTCCTGCAAGTTCAAACACACACAAGTTCTTTGTTCTCATCTAACGTTGTCACTCGCAAACTTGGGCTCAACACAGTTCGGTCTGCTATCAGTTTCCTCCGACTCACCGTCTGTGTTGAACGCGTTGGCTTCTCTTGCTTCTGGGGTCAAGGACAGTACCACGGTAGCCAGCATGCCTCCCCGTCTGTGCTACCAATGCAGGAGTCCCCAATGCACTGTTGACATCTGTTCCTCCAAACACCAGCTGTAACTCCCAGTGTTATGATTTCCCTTTTGTATTCTTCGTGGGTCTGAGTTGAAAAGGGCATGGGCAGATCCCCCTTCGTCGTCTCTCCAGGTCTCGGCGCCTTTCTCCTCCTTTTGAACTTCCAGTCCGTTGTAAATGTCTACTCATGCGTTCAGCCTTGCTCGTAGTGTGCTCTCGTGCTCCACCTTTTATCCCTGTGGCGAAGGTAAAGGTCTGTCAAATGTCCATGGTTATTGTCTATTGCCTGACTCTGCCTGACCCGTGTGTTGGGACATATCAGGTAAACAGCTCTGGTGTTAGTCCATTGTCTGTAATGGTCAAGGAAAGTGTTTGTGATGGAAAAGGGGGTCGGGTAGAGCTTCTAAATATCCTACAGAGTAGGATGGGAAAAAGGTGCAACAAGGAAGGGAATACCGCGTCTCAACCTTTGGTGTCCCACTTCCACTGCCCGAAGACCACCCATCCAGGTGATCCTGCCTCACCTCCAGGAACTGGATCCAATAGCGATGGCCATGTCCTGGCCACCTGGATGACAGATCCCCTGGGACTAGTAAGTGAAACACCTTCAGATTTCTCACAGCAGTCTCTGACTCAGAAAGAGAAGAGAACGTAGACGAGACATAGGGGGGCAGAGGGAGTTACACAAGGTAAGACTAGAAGATGAAGAAGTGATGGAGGAGCGAAGGAGTGTCACTTTGGAAGAAAAATAGGAGGCTAGGTCACCAGAATTAAGGGAAGATTATCCAGCAGGAGGAGAGAAAATGTGGTTTAGAATGTGAAACAGGTGGCGGGGGTAAGAGGAGAAGGAATCAAGGCGATAGTATTTTTGTTTAGCTAGAAGTAGCATATCATCATAAAAGATGCCAAGCGATGTTAGGAGAGAGATTCTGAGACAATGAGTTTTCCTCCACCAAAGCTCAGCACAACCCAAGACGTAGTGAGCAGAGCGAAGTGGGGATCTCATCTATGGTTCGAGAGGTTTCTGTGCAGAGGTTATGTGCAGGAGTTAAGGACGAGGCAGGGTAAAGAGAATTAAGTGTGCCCAACAAACCAGAGATAAGATGAGAGGTAGCAGAGTGAGCAGATAAAGAGGAAAAGGTATTTAACGGAGGGAGGATCTAAGTGTGGGGATAAAAGTTGGGGCTTGAAAGCATCGTATGTCACGTCCTAAGAAAATAAAAGGAGAATGTTGATAAAGAGGAAGTAGAAGGCAATGAGAAAGAAACTCAGAAAGTGGTCAGAGAAATACACTGGACAGTTGAAAACAGGAGAGGAGACTGGCACAGTACATAAATAGGTCAAGTGATGAATCAGAGACATGAGCCGATGGACTGGAGATATGCAAAAGATGATACGAGAATAGCATGAAGAAGAACAGATGAATAGATAGTAGCAAGATGAAGACTGAAATCACCTGAGCGAATCAGAGGCTAGCTTGCAACTATCCCACTCAAATGTATTCTAGATCTTGTAGTTAGTGGCACATTGGTGTGTGGCTAAAAGAATAAGAAAGATCCTCAAGATGCAAATATATATAGCTGCAAAACAGGTGGCAGAATCTCGCGATAAATATTGTAAATAAATAATTGTAAAAAATATTAAAGTTACTCACCGTAGTGACTATAGTACTCCTAGTCCTTAGTCCCCTTTCCTCCATCCGTGTGGGCATCCCCCAACGTGGGGACTGTACCAGAACCTTTGGCAGCAAAGAATTGAGCTTACCCATTCGATTTAGTATAGCACGCAGGGGTGAGGCCTCGGCGTGGGAAAGCCGCCCCGAGACCCCACCCTCTGGCGCCTCACCTCAGTCCCCTGTGAACACATTGGACGCTTAGAGACCTGGCATTTTAGCCCTTGGCCTACTACCTGGGGAAGGTGGGTGGGACATATGGAGAAAAAGGGACTAAGGACTAGGTGTACTCTAGTCACTACAGTGAGTAACTTTAATTACTCATAAATCCCGTCCTCTTTCCTCCACCGTTGTGGGTGACTCCACGGAACAAGAACATAGGGTGGAGCTGTGACAACCTGCCTCATGTCTAGGATGAAGAGAAAAGAATCTTCAGAACCACCTGCCCAAACTGCATCACGCCTGGAGCTGGTGTCCAAGAAATAGTGCCTACAGAAGGGCGACAGAGAAGAAGCATGTCTCTGAAATGTGACGGCTGTGGCCTTAGCACCTGACCGCTTGGGCATGAACCCGCTCAGGAACAGGTTTACCCATGGCCATGTACGCCTCCGAAATGGCCTGAACCCTCCAAGGGGCGATGGAAGCCTTGGAAGCCTGAGAGCCGGGGGAGGAGCCCCCAAAAGTCACGAACAGTACATTCAGATCTACTGATTCAGATGAAATGGAGAGACAACCTTGGGCAGGAAGTGTGAGCGAGTGCGCAAGATGTACTTGTCGTTGTGAAACGTGGTTAAGGGCTTGCACAAGGATGGCGCCTGCAGGTCACTAACCCTGCATGCATAGGTGAGAGCCATCAGTAAAACAGTCTTCAGTGTCACCAAGCAGATTTCCACAGAGGGCGTCGGCTCGAACGGCTTGCGCTGCAAAGCTGCAAGAACCACATTGAGGTCCCAGTCCAGGTGCAGCCTATGCACCAGCAGAAAAAGCCTAGACAACCCCTTAAGGTGGGCCTTAACCACTGGGTTGGCTGCAGAAAACACATGCTTAGGGGAATTCTTGTGAGCCCCAATGGCCGCCAAATAAGTGCAGCAAGTATCCACCTGAACTTCAGAACGAGCCGGGTGCGCTGAAAAAGCTAGTATGTCATCCAGAGGACAAGTGACAGGGTCCAGACCCTTATCATGAGCCCAATGGCAGAACCTAATCCATTTACTCTTATACTGGGACCGAGTCGAGGGCCTCCTGGCTGCTGAATGATGTCCCAGTAGTCATCTGAAAATTGAGCAAGTTGAAGCCTCAGCTGGTCAGGAACCAGGACGGCAGCGCCAAGTTGGCCGTGTCTGGATGCTCCACCGTCCCGCCCTGCTGCGTCAGGAATCCCCTGCTGGAGATCAGAAGGTGGATGGGCCCCTGGGAGCAAAACTGCAGCAGATCCAAAAACCAGGGCCTCGAAGGCCAGTGGCGGGCAATCAGGATGAGGGTGCAACCATTTGAAGCCCGGAACCTGCGGAGGGTGTGTTGCAGCACAGGGGTGGGCAGGAACGGATAACAGGAATGCTAGCAGAGGTCATGGGTAAGCCATCACGATGCGGTCCGGCATCCCTTTCCAGAAGGATGCCCTGCAGGTGATATCAAAGGTCAGGGAGAAGTGCAGGGCTAACGCCCAGATGAACAAGAAGTAGTACAGCAGGCTCAGGTTGGTGGACGGGTAGCCAATCCACCTGGACTCCCACCCGCCGCCTCATTCTTCAGTGGTGGCTGCGGCCTCCTTGTATTCTAAATCATCATCTTCGTCGTCTTCCTCCACGGGAGCCATCTCCAGGTGTCTTTCCAAGAAGGACAAGTGCTCGAGTCTTTGGGAAAGCGCTGTTATTCCCTCTCAGGATTGCATCAGCGGTAAGCCAACGCAGACGCCCTCTTGGCTGCAGCTAACCAGAAGCTGTGGTGGGAGCAAAGGGAATTTCTGGATGATCTCACGTTCGGACAAGCAAGCCTACTTCAAGGCCGGTCTGGCAGATGCTTCTGTCTCCCACGTCGTTACAGCCAACAGAGGGCTGTGCCTTGGTGTTGAGATGATAAGGATTGAGTGGATGCACGCCACTAAGATTTCATCTGACATGCAGGAGCAGATCCTGGATTTGCCTGTCGAGGGCGTGGAGTGGACCCTTTGCATTCGTCAACCAATGACAAGTTGACAAAAAAGAAAACCACACCTCAAACGACCAAGTCTTTGGCCATCCTGGCAAAACCTGGACAGAAATCCTTCCCTCAGTGCCAGGGCAGAACCGAGTTCAAGACCTTCTCTTTTTCCAGCTGCAAGGGGTTCCGGGGACGCACTACATGGAGGCCTGACAGGTCGCTGAGCGGCAACAGGGGTAAGCAGCAGAGGGCTTTGCAGTTTTTTTAATCGCCACCCCCTCATCTGATGCCAAGAAGCAGTGACGTCAAGGTCGAGGAACACAGCTGGGCTGTGGAGGGCCATTTGGCTCTGTCCCAGGACACCTGCAAGCGTTTTTTCAGAAACTGGTAGACTCTATCCGTAGTCTTCACAGGCTACAGTCTTCCTCTACCTTTGCCTCTACCATCCTCTCCTCCTCTTCATCAGATCAGGTTCTTTTATGGGAGGTCCTTTTCACTTTTATTTATTAATTTTTATTTTTTTGTAAAGTGCCAGACGCCCTTGGGCGCACATAAAACCATGAAGTCAAACAGAACGAGAAAACAAGAGACAGAGATGCAGTCAATAGAACTGGTTCCTCTTGTAGACAGGGGCTCTGGGTATCATTGCCAGAGTTTTTGCGTTACCCAAGAACAACCAGGCTCGCCTGGGGGTTGTCCTGGACCAGTCATTTCTAAGTCTGTCTTTACTGCTGGAACGCTCCAAGATGATTACTCCCATGCACATAGCCGAGTCTCTGTGTGCAGGGGTAGATGTGTTCCCTGGACCTCAAGGATGCGTACCTGCATGTACCCATCTACCAACCTCATCAGAAGTTTCTGCAGTTCACGATTATGTTGTACCACTTTCAATACAAGGTGCTGCCCTTTGGCCTGAACTCGGCCCTTTGTGTATTCACAAAGTTGATGAGCGCAGTGGCAGGCCTTCTCCACTTGGAGGGCTATCATATGTACCCTTATTTGAAGGACTGGCTGGTGAGGGCGTAATCACCCGAAGTTGTGGTGCACTCCTGCCAGCGATTGGCGGATATCCTTCATCAGCTGGGGATTTCCCTCAACCAAGGAAGTCACAGTTGTGCCCATCTCAGGAACTGGTCTTTCTAGGGGTGCGTTTGAACACTACCTTTCAGCGGGTGGTCCCTACTGTTATGACCCTTGCCCCTGCATCTCACTGGCAAATCAGCCTTCCAGTTAGAGCCAGGTCAAAGGCCTTAAAACCTCATCCAAGACTCTCTTGGAGTCAGTCCTGGCGCCTCTGGCGCCAGGCTCATAACCATCAAGAAGACCAACATTAGAATGCGACTATTTACTTGTGACTATTTAACTTTGGGGTGGTTCAGCCAACATGGAGGCACACACATAGCTCAGTTACAAGGAACTGAGCTATGCGGTCTAGTCTTTTGGGTGTGGCAGGCCTGGGGCTACTTTACCTGGACTACTTTGGGTGTGGCAAGCATGGGACTATTTTACCTGGACTACTTTACCTGAGTCTGTTTAAACCACATCCGAACAGCAGAACATGCTTTGCGTTATTCTGCTGTGGGCAGCGTAACGCTCACCGTGTCCAGTTCTTTGATGCCAACTTACCTGAAACCAAGGACCTGCAGAGAGAGAAAGAACACTACAAAACTTACCTGGAACAGTATCCAGTCTTCAATCCATCGCTGACTTCAGTTCCACTCACCTGAAGGTACGAACTCCATCATCCGGCACTGCATGCATCCTGGAATACCATAACCTGGAAAGAGGAGAAAGAAAGACAGCATTAGTAAGCGTTTACTCAAGTTTCCTCCCAAATAAAGAAGGCCACACAATTCTTACCTGGGTAGTCATCTCCTGGTCAGTATCATTGCTGGAACATTACAGCGCTCAGCGAGGAACATCGCAACCTGCAAGGAGAGAAAAGACACAGGTTAGCAATATAAAAGGCAAAACAGCGCTGCGCATTGCGCATTACTCACCGGACAGCATCGCGCACACACCGCTTTCGCCTACCGGCCAATGCTCATCTTCAAACTGCATGACAACACCAAAATACCTTTCCATACCTAAAAGGAAAGAAGCAAGACATTATTATTCGAGCTAAGAGGAACATAAGAACTGCATATAAAGACTGTAAAGCAGCAAACCTACGGAGTTGCAGCAGGCCTGGATTCCCACAGTGGGGCTTGCACCAGAGGCCTTACCAAGGGACCGGAAGAGGGTTTGAGAGTGCAAATCATCCAACCAGGGCTCGGTGGCGTCCCCGTGGATACCAGGTGAGCGTAACACCTACACCTGAGAGGCTTCTGTCATCTGCAAGACGGTGGGGCACTTTCTGTTCAATTCGACCACCTCGCCATGATATATGAAATTTATTTATCGACAGGTGTTTCAAGGCACGTCGAAGGCACGGCAGGGGAACAAAGGGGGACATGACAATTACCTTACTAGGCCCAGTGACATTGAGATCGCACAAGTGCCGGTGAGAGGGAAGGGGAGGAGGAGCAAGTGCAAGACATTGGATCCAACATTGAAAACAAAAAGTGTGGCCAGCAGCTGGCAATGCAGGATGAAGTGCAGACAACAAGTGTTAGATAAGTGCAGGTAGGGGGTTGTAGGGTTGCAGATATAGCCCCAAGTGCAGGGTTGCCAGGAGGCAGTGCAGGTGTGCAACCGGGAGGGCAGGGACCAGGGCCCGTGGTTCAGAGGGTAGCCAGGTAACCAGTGCAGTATCAGACAGTAGAGGAAGAGAGAAGGCAGAAGCAAAGAGGAAAGTCTTGTGCTGCTTCCGGAACCACAGATGGTTCTCCTCAAGTTTCAGAGAGGCAGGGAGGCGGTTGCAGAGAGAGGCCCCAGCCGAAGAGAGAGATTTTCCCCCAACTCATTGCTTAGAAAAGCAATAGACCCTCAAGGAGTTGGAGAAGCGAAGAGCTAGAGTAGGAAGATACTTCAGAAGAGAAAGCTGGAGATATGTAGGTCCCAGGACCCAGAAGGCCTTGTGGACAATGCAAGGGGTCTTGAACTTGATTCTTGCTGTCACTGGGAGCCAATGGAGAGATTTTAGTGCTGTAAAGATACAATTCCAGGGCTTGAGGCCAAGGACAAGGCTTGTAGTCCTCTTGTGGATGAGTTGCAGAGGACGGAGAGTAGAGGAAGGCAGATTTAAAAGAGGCTGTTAGAGTAGTCAAGCCTAGAGAGAACCAGAGCTCTGGATACACTGACCTGGGGGAAGAAAGGAAATGAAAGGAAGAATGACCCCGAGGAGGTGCAGTTGGTATTTTGACTTCTTAGAGATGAGATAAATCGGTAGTCGGAAATGTGATCTGAGGAGAGTGAGGACTCAAAGATAATCCTAAGTTTCTTAGCCTCACAGGTGGGAGCAGGAGGTGGGCCAAGGGAGGCCGACCAGAGAGTGGCGGGAAAGAGTGGTGCTGGTGTGCCAATGAGGAGCATCTCTGTCTTGCTGGCATTCAGGCAGAGATCATTAGCGGCACACCACTCCTGGATTGCAGAAAGACAATCCGGGATAAGAGAAGGAGAAGAGGCGGCAGAGGGGAGCATGAAAGCGAGCTGGGTGTCATCCGCATAGCACTGGAAGTTGGAGCAGAGAGCAGCAATGCGGTGGGCGAGCTGTACCAGGTATTGGCTGAACAATCCCTGGGGAACACTGCAGGTGGAGAGAGATAGAGGAGAGGAAGGGACCAAGTTGGACCTGGGAGGGTCGGTCAGAGAAGAAAGAAGTCAACCAGGCCAGAGTCTGATCAGTGATACCCAGGTTATCACAGAGCCAGTTGAGCATGATGGCATGGTTGACCGTATTAAAGGCAGAAGAGAGATCAAGTAGGATGAGGACAGAGGGGGGATTAGAATCAAGGTTAAAGAGCAAGTCTTCTCGATGTTCAGGAGAGCAGTTGCTGTGCTTCTGGCTGCTCTGAAGCCAGAGTGATGGTCATGGAGACAACCAACAGATTCAGTGTGAAGATTAAGCTGGGAAATTGCCAGCCTTTCCAGGGGTTTGCCCAGGAAAGGAGGGATAGAGATCGGGCAGTAGTTTGCCGGAAGGGAGGGGTCGGCTGAGGGTTTCTTGAGAAGAGGGTGCACAAGGGAGTACTTCAGGGGGCAGGGGAAGGTTCCAGAGGCGAAAAAGTGGTTTCAGAAGTCCGCCAGGGCTGGAGCGAGGGTGTCAATGTGGTCCTTGATGGATTTGGAAGAACAGGGAAGAACCTGTTTTGATGAGGCTTTCATAGATCAGACATGTCTAGAAACCTTGTCTGGGGAGAAGAGAGGGAAGGCAGAGAAGGGAGGGTGGTGGCCGCAGGGGGGCCAGAGGAAGAGGAGAGACTGGAGGGAGAAGCAGGAGAAGCTTAGAGGGTAGACGGGATGTCCTGGGTTTTAGAGATGAAGTGAGAAGCCAGGGCCGAACAAAGGGCCTGGGACGGGCAGGAGAGGGAGAGACTGCCGCAGGATTGGGCAGCTCCTTGCTGATTTTAAAGAGTTCGGCCGAGTTGTTAAATGCCGCAGAAACGTGGGCTTGGATGTGTGCTCTCTTCTTAGTGAGGACAGAGAGTCAGTATTGCCTTTGGAGCAGGTGGCAGGCCAGTTTGTCAGAGGATGTAGAGGATTCCAACCATTTCCTCTCAGCCACCCTACACTTGCGTTTAAGGATGACGAGGTTCGAGTCCTACCAGGAATTGCACTTCATTTAATGCTTCATGCGGATCCTCATGACAGGGGCAAGTAAATGGAGAGTATCAGAGATAGAGTGCAGCATGAAAAGGGCTGTGGCAGGGTGTGAGTCAGCCAGAGACGCAGGAGGGGGAGAGAAAGATGCAGTGAAAGCCTCAACTGACACACGCTTCATGGGTTGCATGACTGAGAAGGTGGGTGGCAGTGTGGGGGTAGGTTTGGCCTGAGGGGTAGAGAGAGATGAGAGGAGAAAGAGTCACTCCAGCAGAGGGGAGTGGTGAGAGGATTAGAGAGGGGGCAGTCTGAGGAGATCAGAACATCAATAGTGTGCCCTGCAGAGTGAGTTGGGCCAGAGGGAAGAATGGAGAGAGAGCGAGAGAGAGCGAGAGAGAGCGAGAGAAAGAGAGAGAGAGAGAGAGAGAGAGAGAGAGAGAGAGAGAGAGAGAGAGAGAGAGAGAGAGAGAGAGAGAAAATCGCAAAGGTCACATAAGAGTCCTGTGGCGGGACAGGGAGCATCCAGGTGGATGTTGAAGTCTCCAAGAAGGAGGAGTTGAGTGGCAGAGGCCAGGAGGGAGGAAGAGAGATTGGCCCACTCGGAGAGGAAGGGGGTGATCATACCAGGTGGCTGGTAGGTGAGAGAGAAAGGCTACAGACCAGGCCTTCAAAGGAGGAGTAGGCCTGCATAGGAATGATAGAGGCAGGAATCCACTATGGGACGATCAGGGCTACACCCCTGCTGGAACGGTTGGATCTGGGGGAGGAGAGGATCTTGTAGCCATCAGGAAGGATTGACAAAGCTCGTGACATTGTGGTTCCAGCACATTCTGGGCCTAATGGCCTCCTGCATGCTCACTGTACAGCAAGCTCGCCTCAAGATGAAGAGCCTCCAGCTCCACCTGGCGGCCAATTTGGATCAGGAGACAGGGTCTCAGTCGGACAGGTCCCAATACCATCGCTCCCAATGCCCAATCTTTGCTGGTGGCTGATGGATTGCAATGTTGCAGTTGGAGTCCCCTTCACCTGACCAGAGCCTACCCTGGTGGTGACGACAGACTCCTCCCTTTCAGGTTGGGGGGCTACGCTGGAGGGCTATGCAATTCATGGAGCATGGTCCAGGACTGAAGCCCTCCTGCATATCAATCGGCTCGAGCTCAGGACAGTGGGCCTGGCCCTCAAGGTGTTTTTGCCCCGCATCAGGGATAAGTCTGTTCTGGTCTGGATGGACAATTCTACTACAATGTTTTACCTGAACAAGCAGGGTAGCACCCGTCCGTCCCGCCACTCTCCCTGCATGGGAGCAGCATTGATCTGCAAATGGGCCCTGACGGAGGGGATTTGGATTTCAGCAGTCCACCTCCTGAGGGGCAGCAATGCAGAAGCAGTCCAGCTGAGCCACTTGGAGTGGGAGTTGCACACCGACTCCTTGTTGCCCCCGTTCCAGCGTTGGGGGTACGTGGACCTGAGTTTGTTTGCATTCCCTCTGAATTCCAAGGCCCCCCCAGTCTACTTCATGGCCAGGACAGGGTCGGGCGTCTCTGGGAGATGCCTTCAAGATCAGTTGGCATAAAGTAACTGAAATGGGAAGCAAGATCCATACTCTCTAAGCAGAGTGTATCGAAAGGAATCCTGCTATTGCACAGGTAGGCCCTGCGCCCACAATGCTGCTTAGCCAGACGTAAATCAAGCAAACTACAGATCATTTAATGAATCAGGATTCTCTGAGCTCTGTGTTTGCAAACTGTTCCATTGCAAATATCAAGAAACACTGAATCACATCAGGTATAGTGACGATTCATGGGATCACACCACTTCTCCCCATGAGGGTGCCCTTCCCTGAGAGGCTACAGAGGTATGGCTGCTACCCAATGCGTCCACTCGGGATTGTACATAGAGAGACCCCACTCAATGAGACAGGGACTCCCATTTCATGAAGGAACTGACTGACCCCTTTTCCTTGGCACCAAGTCTTTGTCAGAAGTCACTGAAAACACTACTGTCTGTTATGGTAAAGCTTCTTCCATCTTTGATCTACGAATCAATATGATCCAGGCGAAAAAGAACCAAAGAGACCTGCAGAGTAATAACAGACTGCTTCAACCTAGTACTGAGAAGAGTTGCCCCAAGGAGGCATAAAGATCCTCTCAACAACTGATCATACTACTGAGAAGAGTTGGCCTAAAGCAGGCCTAAGGATCACATCAATAACAAAAAAGAAGGACTTGGACTTTACGCTGGGGTGGATCCAGACCCAGGAAATAAAGACTGAGAAAGGACTAGAAAGAGCAGAGAACAACCGGCATGAAGCCAGCCCAGCCCGGGATTTCAAACCTGAGAATGTGAAGCTGCAAGGACGCTGATCCCAGTGGCGGGGACGTCGGGAAACGTTCAGCAGAGCACAATATTGGAAGCCAAGCTCATGACCAACCGAAGAGACCGAGAAACCAGCGGTGGCATGTCTTCGGGGAGGTGGACTGGGTGGTCCTGCAACTGAGCCAGAACTGTGTGGTCCAAGACACAATGGAGCCGCAAGGACGAAGCGAAGAGCAGAGTGAGGAAAGCAGGAGATGCCAAAACTACACGAGCCAGCCTAGCACCCCAGGAACAAACCAGCAATGCAGTCCTGACATACTGCAGGTAACAGGAAAAGCGGGAGACCTGGTAGGGGCTTGGGGCAGCTCCAGAGAAGCTCAGGAGTGTACTCCTCTGTCACAGTAGTGACACCTAGAGAATCCAGAGAAACTATTGAGTAATCCCCCTCATCACAGTAGTGACACACAGATAACCAAGAGTCAAGAGAAATTCGGGAGGGGGGTGGCACTGTGGCGCAGATCTTGGAGCAGCTGCTCTCCACGTCGCTCTCCACTGAAACAATGTTTGAGGGATGCCAAACCCTGGCAGAAATGAGTTCCGGACTGCCCAAATGAGACAGGAGCTGAAAGAATAGTGAGAGGCGGAGATCAGCCAGGGACATACGGCGAGAGGCCGAGGAGGCAAATCGAGGCACCGCTTTACACCCCACGAGAAACAGGGATGTGGCGTCCCAGAGAGTTCCAACACGGGCATGGCAAAAGAGGAGAACAGGGCTCACTTTTCCTCAGTGCAACCACTCTGATCCTTTGTCCCTCTCTTTGTCTCTCATACTTCCTTTCTCTTGCACTTTTTATCTACAGATGCTTCCTCCACCATTTTCATGTATTCCTTTCCTTTCTCTGTGCACACTTGCACTGTTCTTGATTCCTTATCTTTGTTGTGCCTCTTGCACGCTTCTTTCAGGCACTCTTGCACTTGTTTCTTTCTTTATAGGTCGCTCGCCCCCTTTTTATACTGTCCTTTCCTTTCGTGCCTCTTGCACCTTTTCCTTACAGGCTTCTGGCACTCTCATTCTTATCGCTTCATTATTCAACTTCCTTTCATTTATTATTTCACACACGCAAGTCTCGTGCTTATACTATTACTTGTATCTTTGTTGCAGACTTCCTGTCAGCTTCAATCAAACGCTCATTCAAACATTCATTCAAACGCGGTCCTCTTTCTAACGCGTTTGAGGCATTGCCTTGTTTCGCGCTCTTCACAACGCTCTGCAAATCCTTTCAGACTCACCGGGCTGACTTCTGCACTGCATATCCACAACAGCTCTTTGTTCTGAGGTAAGGGACCAAAAGGCCTGCCCCTCTGACACTCCCGAATTGTGTCCCCAGCCCAGGGGAACAAGCATACACATACAGGTTCTGCAGGGGACCAGCACGCCCCACGGCACCATTACTCAGACCCTTTCTTGGCTCGCTGGAGACACAGCTGCCTGGCCACGCTTCTGCTCTTTCACACTGCAGTTTCTCAGCGTCTTGACATCCCGATCTCTGGCCTCCAGTCCTGAGCAACTCTGGCATCTCGGTTCTCCTCCCATCTCGCTGTCAAGCTTGCTCTCCTGCTCGCTCATACATCTGTGTCAGACCACACCTTTTATAGTGAACAGACCAGTCAAGTGGAATCAGGTGTGAATGGTAACTATCAGATGCCTGACCCTGCCTGACTATTAGTGGGAAAGCAGGAGTTCTTTCTATGCTAGGTTTCCCTTTACTGATCTTAGTTGCCTCTTCCTTGTCTCAGTATTTGTTGGAAATGGGGAGAGGGAGATGGGATAAGATTTGACATTGACAAGCTATGTTAGTACAAGCTGATTGGTAAAGAATAGGGGAAGAACCGTTGGCCCTAATTTGGTAAACAAAAGATGAATCTGTATTAAATAACTCCATATGCTACCCACCCGGATATGCAAGCACGGTTTTTGTCTCACTTTGCTTCCCCCTTTCTCTGGGTTTGCTTTGGGATAATTGGCTTGTCTCTTTCTTGGGTTGGGGATAAGGTGGCCTGCGTAATCCACAAAGGCTGCTGGGATTTCTCCACCTATTGTCCCATTGGAATACCGCGTCTTTTCTAGGGTATTCTCCTGAGAGCTGCCCTGGTCTCCCCTACACAGGTGATCTTCCCCCGCTTGTCCAGCCCCTAGGGTTGGGATCCAAAAGCGATGTCCCTCCCCTGGCCCTCTGAATAGAGGATTCTTGGGGTCTACATGGGAGAATACCCATAGGTTTCTCACAAACTTCAGCCCGAGTAAGGAATCGGCCAGGAACGGGCAGAAGGCTCACCCCGGACGGGGTCCTGAGCCGAAATAGCCATGTTTTCTCAACCCTCAGACTTCACCATAAAGGGGAAAAGGGACCCTGCAGCAGGTAATCCACTGTCCTACCACAGGCGATATTAGGACAAGGGTAACCTTCTCTGCCACCAACGAGTGTTGCTAGCTGAAAAGTGAGAGCTGGTACTAATCACACAAAGGTCAGAGCCATCAGGCGGTGCACCCATACACCCACACCAGAACAGTGAAACACTGACCATTATAAAAGGGCACAAAGAGAGGTACCAGATGGGAGAAAGATGATGCAGTACACTATCATAAGGCACTCCAGGCATGGTCGGGGGAGGTGACTCCCCCACAAGAAGTCTAAAGAAAAGAGCCAGACGGGGATGCACAGGCCCGCCCACGCCCCACCCCTCCGACACCAAACTTAACAGCAACGTAATGCTTCTAGCAGCTGCAACTACTTCGGGGTTGGGGGGCAGAAGTGGGGGAGTGCAATAGTTACACAGGCTATTGCTGTGACACTACACAAAGGAGACATGCAGGAGACAGGCACGGAGAGACCCACAGCAATGACCAAAGACCAAGATAAAGTGAAGAAACCAGACAAACAAAAATAGATGCATATGCTACAAGGGGCGCGCCAGGACGATCTGCACCAGAGGCATCAGGGGAAGATACAGAAAGGAAGGAGGAACAATCGAGGGCAACAAAGACATTCTGAAGGCGATCCAGGAGGCAAGGGTACAGCTGGAACGAAGAATAGATGCAGTGGGCATAGATGTGGAGCTCCTGAGACAGGACTTCCGGAGCATGTCCTCCAGAATCCAGGAAGTCGAAGACCATCTCTCAGCGGTCGAAGACGCAATAACACCATTACAAAGGGACACTCCGACTCTATTCAAAAGGACAGCTATACTAGAAATCATCATTGGAGTCGCAGTGCAGCAATTCTGCTGTAATATTCTAGGTCTGGGTGGCTTGCCAGAGAAAGCAGAGGGCCCCTCCATGGAGCTGTTCCTGAAGAAATGGATCCCAGAGTGGATGAGGCCTCAGGTAATATCCACATTTTTCTCCAAGTGAGCGCAAAGGGTCCCAGGAAGGGAACCACTTCCAGGGGCCGCACCCAGATAAGGGATTGCCAAACTGCTCCATTACAGAGACAGGGACGTTATCCTCCAGATGGCAAGGAAAAGGTGTCCCTTAGAACACAAAAGAGCGGTAGTGGCTGTCTACCCAGACTTTACAAAAGCGGTCCACATATGTGATTTCCGAGATATGTTGGCAGTCTGTAGTTGGGATTGGGTGGGTTGTGGCCCGGTCTGGGTGTTTTGGGGTTTCTGTGATGTTTCTTTATTGCTGGGTGGGGGATGATGGGTGGCGTGTTTTGTGGATACCGAATAGGCAAACTACCAGGCTCTAAGCAAAGGCATGTCATGGTGTCCTTTGTCCTGTAACATTGTAATATTTTGATTATTATTATTTTTATTTTACTGGATTCCCTATTATTTTGTGATTTCACACATTTTGCATTGGGGGTCTAATCCCGTATCGGGCGGACTAACAGTGCTGCTCATGACCTACGCATCTGTATGGGATATCCTCACAGTGTTCTGGGGCTCGTTGAGTCTTGATTTGGTATTTATCTTAGTGGTTGGGAATGTTTGATATGTAATTGGGAGGGGACCAGGTGTTTTTTTTTTTTTTTTTTAGTTCTTTTTGACGTTGGATTCATACTTCTGTTGTAGAGGGAGTGGGAGGATTTTTTATTCTAGTACATGCAGAATTATTGAACTAGTATTTTTTATTTTCTTACACAAGTCTTTGCTATGCCTTCTGGAAAGGGGGACCTTTTGTCGATCTGCTCATGGAATATGAATGTCTTAACAACCCGGTCAAACGGCAGACAATTTTCAATTGTTTGAATGATATGCATAATGATGTTTATTTCCTTCAAGAGACACATTTATTAAAGAATGAAGTTAATAAATTGCGTAAACGGTGGGTGGGGGATTTATATGTCTCATGCTATACCACTAAGAGCAGAGGGGTGTCAGTTTTGGTGCGAAAAAATGCCCCGATTAATGTGATACAATCGTGCTCAGATGATGAGGGCAGGATCATTGTACTTTTGGTAGATATTCAAGGGGTTAGAACAGTTCTTTGTAATGTCTATGCTCCCTCATTAGATGATGGATAATTTTTTGGAAGAGTGGCTCAGATGTTGCAGGATTTTGGTTCCCCGAATATTATTCTGGGGGGAGATTTTAATCTAGCTACTGATCATACCACAGATTGTAGCGGACCTCTTTCGAATCAGAGAAGAGACCCAAAATTTTTTTCTTTTCGGTCGCTTGTATCTGAATTTGATTTGAAAGATTGTTGGAGACTACGTAATTCAGATTCGAGAGAATACACCTTTTATTCTGACTCTCATGATACACATTCTCGTATTGATGTTTCTCACGGCCGGGTCGATGACTTCGAACCTCGCAGGTAGTGAGATTGGTAGAATTTTTGCAGTTACGGGCCATGCTCCAGTGTTTTTGAGTGTGAATCTGGAGTTTGATACTCGCAGGTCGTTTTGTTGGAAAATGAACACCTCGATTCTACAGGATGAGACAATTGTGGATAAAATTAGATCTGAGGCTGAACACTTTGTTGCAGAAAAAAGAACAGATGGGCTTAGTGTTAAGACAGTCTGGGAGGCCTTTAAATATACAATGCATGGTCTTATATTGGGATTGTCTAGTAGCAAGAGGAAAAACTTGGAGAGGACAAGTCTAGATTTGGATAAACGTATTAAGATGATTTCGAATTATTTGATAGGTGACCCTACTAATTCAGAAAAGAGGACGGCGCTTAGAGAGATGCAGAGAGAATTGAATGACATTTTGAAGGTGAGATCTGAAAAGGACTTGTACAGGCTAAAATGCTCTTATTTTGAATATGGGGAAAAATGTGACCGTTGGCTTGCCTACAGATTGCGACAACAGCAGTCAGAAGGGGCCATAACCTCTATCAGGGGGACGAATGATCTGGTGACATTTGATCCTAAGGAAATTAATGTGGCTTTCAAGGAGTATTATATGAGGCTGTATCAAAATGAATTGGGTATCAGTGGTCTTGGTGAGACTTTTCTGGATGGTTTAGAGATTCCAAAAGTTGATGATTTGGAAAAATCAATTTTGAATGTAGGAGTGACTATTGATGAGTTGAGGTCTACAATTGGAAGGCTAAACTCAGGCAAATCTCCAGGGTCGGATGGTTTACAAGCTGAATTTTATAAAATCTTACCAGATTCGGTGGTGGAGCTCTTACGGGATATGTATACAGAATCTAAGGAGGTGGGTCTTCTTCCATCTTCTACCAACCATGCCACTATATCTGTTTTTCTTAAGAAAGGTAAAGACAGCAGCCTGACATCTAACTATCGTCCGATCAGCTTAATAAATACAGACAACAAAATATTGGCGAAGTTGTTGGCCATACGTTTGGAAAATTTACTAGTGAAGCTAGTGCACACTGATCAGTCGGGTTTTGTTCAAGGTCATAGAACATCTAGTAATGTTAGAAACTTGTTGATGATGATGACACATGCCCAAAGCTTGGAAGATGAGGTTGCCTTTGGACGCTGAAAAACAATTTGATCGGGTTGATTGGAAGTACCTTTTTTCAGTTTTACGTGCTATGAACTTGGGAGAGGACTTTATTTCCTGGATTGCCCTGTTATATGCTTGTCCAACGGCCAATGTCAAGACTAATGGCCAGCTATCCGACTCTTTTGAACTACGGAGGGGTACTAGGCAGGGGTGTCCTCTGTCTCCTCTATTATTTGTCTTGGCCATTGAGTCATTAGCGATCGCCTTGAGGTGTGATGCGGGAGTTCAAGGCCTAAACTTTCATGGAGTTGAACAAAAGTTATGGTTTTATGCGGACGATCTGCTACTATTGTTGCAGGATTTGGCTGTGTCATTACCTGCCTTGTTATGTGTGTTAGACAGGTTCCATGATGTAGCAGGATACCAGGTTAATTGGTCTAAATCTGAGGTGTTACCAATAACCGGATACTGTGATAAGAGTTTGGTAACTGGGCTGGGTTTTCTGTGGTGTGACAGAAAACTGAAATATCTGGGTGTTTGACTGACCCAATTGGTTGATGAAATGGCAATAGTAAATATGAACGAGGTGTGTAGTGATTTAAAAATGAACATTCAGAGGTGGTCTTTGCTTTGTTTATCTCTCTGGGGCAAGGTGAACGCTCTAAAAATGAATGCAGCTCTGAAAATTAATTACTTTCTAGGTATGCTTCCGGTGTAAGTCCATTTTATTGGTAGAAAATCGATTGTTTGTTACAGTCTTTTATTTGGGATGATAAACCGCCACGGCTAAAGTTGTGGAAACTTCAGTTACCTGTGGAAAAAGGGGGATTGGGCGTCCCGAATTTCAAAGCTTATCATTTGGCCTTTTCCAGTCATTTAATTGTACCCTTTTTGAAGGAATGACCAGATAAGTTGGCTATTGCAGAGGCAAGTTTGTTGGGCCCACTGCCTCCTAGGGCGATTCTCACGGCCACTATAGGTCGTGTAGGAAAATGCCTATGACAGTTTTTCTGAGAGAGACTTGGAACCAAATACATGAATTGTTGGGCTCGGTTGCTTTGAAAACCACTCATGCTTCCATTTGGCTGAATCCGGCGATTAATGTTGGGGGTAAGACTTTATTCTGGCCAGTGAAGTTTCTGAGTGGTATATACTGGATTGGTGATGTCATTTAGGATGGTAAGTAGATTGGAGAAAGAGAGTTATGTGCGAAATTCAACATTGAAAATTTATTTATTGGTGATTTCAGAAAATTGAAAAGATGCATAAGTGATGTGGCAGAACAAGTGGGTGCAATAATGAATCTCTTTCTTAAGGAGAGGGAGCCAGGTTGTGGGTCAATTGCTAGCAGGATATACAATCAAATTGTGTCTGCATATAAAGAGAATTCTGAGCTGAGAGCGGATTGGGGCAGGAGATTGGGTTGTGAGATTTCGCCTGAGATGTGGTTGGAGATGTGTGCGAATGTCAAGCTTTGTTCTACAAAGTTGGAGGAACGCTCAAGACAAAAAAAGATCCTCAACAGAGTGTTTTGGAGTCCAGAACGATTGTTCAAAAGAGGTATGGTGGATACGGATGAATGCTGGTGTTGTGGAAATGGATTGGGTAGCTTAGAACATTTGGTATGGGACTGTGTGTGTGTACGGGGATGTTGGCAGGATGTATGTTGCATCTGTTTACATATTCTGAATTTGAATGTTCCATTGGATTTCAAAACATGATCCTATGAGGCGGTGAGTTGCTTGAGGAATTTTCGGTCTCTCAGAAAAAAAATCTTGCTCCGAGGAGCAGGTGTGGGCAAGAAGATAGTATTAAGGGGCTGGAAATCGCGAATTGCACCTACTGTTGCGGATTGGATTGAAGGGATGACCAGTCTTGCAAATATGTAAAGAATGATTTACAAGAGATGAGGGATATTGTCACTACATGCAAAGATTTGGGGTGACTTTCTGAATTTGTACTAGTTCTTTATCTCTAAATATGTATATTGTATTCTGCATGTTGTTACATTGTTTTGGTTATTTGTTCATTTGCTTTTATGGACTGCTAATTGTTAGTGTAAATTTTAAAAATAAATAAATAAATTAAAAAAAACAAAAAGCGGTCCAGAAGGTGAGGCAATCCTTTGATGCAGTGCAGAAGCAGCTCAGGGAGAAAGAGTCAGGTACACAATGATGTTCCCTGCCACCATGCAAGTCTGTGGTCCACAAGGAGTGCGCTTTTTGACCAAGCCTGCAGATGCCTGGGTTGAAACGATGGTTGGCCAGCCAAAAAAATGGTCGCAGCGTACAGAACCAAGGAAGGCCCAAGCAGGGCCATCCAGAGCGGGGACTCCGAGAGCACTGTGGCCACAGACATTCGATTGCAGGCAACAGGACGTGACCTGGCTGGTGGCTAGGCTTCTTGACAGCAAGTATTGTTCACTACTAACAGGATCCAGGGCAGTAACGCAACAAGACTTATGGTGGCAGTATCATGGGAGTAGAGGTGGAGAGACTAATCCGCACAGTCACCCACACCAGGTCCCAAGTCCCGCTGTTGAGGAGGGGACAGTTTTCAGTTATTGGGTCGGCAGATGCTTCTGGTTTGGGAGAAGTATAGGATGGGGATGGGGGGAGTTTATGGAGTGAAGGGAGGAGGGAGATTTAGGATAGTTAGGGTTGGGAGTACTGTTTTGATAGCACAATGAAGGACAACTACTGTGAGAAACCAGAGGGTGTCTCACCCGATAGTCCCTGGGGATCTCTCTCTCAGGTGGCTAGGGCACGGCCATCATCTTTGGATCCAAGCCCTGGGGGTGGAGCAGTGTGGGAGGATCACCTGGGTGAGGGGTCTTCAGGGAGTGGGGGTGAGATAGGTGATGGTGAGACACGGTATTCCCCCCTTTTTTGTTCATCTACCCCATCCTATGTTTTAGGCTGCTCCCAGGTCCCAATTTCCCGACTCCCTTTTTATACAAACACTAGGCAGAGGAAGAGGGTGACTGCGAGGAACCAGACTAATTCTCTCACATCGTACTGGTCATGTCCCGTTAATCTGGTCAGGCAAAGTCATGCACTTTACACTAAGTGCATACACCTGATACCAGTTAGCTCTCACACGAATAAAAGGCAACATCTAAAGACACACACTGAGTAAGGTGGAACATCAGCACGAGCAGCACTTGCCGGACAAAGGCACACCTACTGGAGCAGTGCAACGGACCAAGGGACGAGAGCAGCGGGCTGAAAATTCAGAGGCTTCCCTTCTGGAGGTCGTTGCCTCCGACAGACCCCAGAAGACACGTGGAGAAGACCAGATCCCTTAAGTGAAGATTACATTTTGTTGCAAGGACTCCAGCGACCCTGCCAGGTGAAAGGCAATGTTGGGGAGGCAAGGCCAAGCCTGTGGTATTGACCTTCACTCGTGAATTGAAAATAGCGAAACAATAAAGAAGCGCACACAGCCGGTGAGTTGGCAAGCGACCTGAGAGATCGGTGTGTGTTAAAGCGAATTAAGTAGCAATATTATATCAAAAGCGAAGGCTGCACGTGTGTGGATGAGACGCGAAGAAAGGCAGACCTGCGAATGAACTTTGAAGTAAAAAGCAGCTGTGAGATCAGGGATAGTAAGTAACGGAGTGGTCCGGCAAAAGGAAGTAGCCCATTTGAAAGTCTCTGTGAAAGGTACATTGTTTGAAGTTATAAAGCAAATTAAGTGAAAGTAACTGAACTTTGAGTCAAAGTGGTCCTGCGGTGGTCTGGTAAATGCGCCACCGCCACGCACATTCGAAAGTCTTCGTCAAGGGTCCGAGCCCGGTTGAGGGAGAACCAAAGGTCTAAATTTGGGGAAGGGAGGCCCTTGCAAGTTTGTGTTGAACTGTGACGTGAGAGGTCTGAACCCGGCAGAGAGGGACCTTTGTGAACTTTACATTGGAAATACAATTTTGGAAAGTCGAGAAAAAGACTTTAACGTGGAACTCAATACACGGTATGGAACTGCTAAGAGTGTTAGAAACCGAGCCTGTGTGTCATCCTGCCTGCAGGGACAGCCTTACTCCGTGAGGTGAAACGTGAGAAGAGCTGGTTCAACAAACTTTATTCTTCTGAACACTGATTTTTCCCTTTGCATACATTTCTCTTTTTACACTTTTTGTATAAGAGATAGGGCAGGCATTAGGTTTTGTTAGCATAGGCCATTTTGATTTGACGGAGTCTACTAGGGATGTTTTGTTTATCGTTTGATGGTTAATACTACTGCCATCTTAGTTATAGGGCAAATTAGGAGTTTCTCCAATACCAACATTTTCAATGAAGGTTTTACAAATTGTATCCATTGTGTCAGTGTCAGACTTGTGATACCATGCCTTCCCTACACTACCAATATGCACCAGTATGTAGGCAAGTCCAAGGGCCCAGGGTTACCACACTGTAGCAGGTACGGCGACGGAACGTGAGATGCTTAAATGCCCCACATGGAATGTCAAGCGCATGCTTGATAACATTAAAAGGGGCCTGGGTAATGCACTACATTAAGGATCAAAAGGCGGAGGTAATCGTACCACAAGAAACCCACCTGATGGGATCAGTGTGCAAGTGTTTAGGAACATGTGGGTTATCCTAATGGGTCCTGGGGTGTGGCAAAAATGGTGCAGAAATCCATCTCTCTATGGGTAAACTAAGTGATAAGAGACAGGGAGGAGTGATATTTGTGGATCATAGGTGACCTGTGGGGGGAATCCGTTTTATTTATCAGCGTCCATGCCCCTCCGCTGCTACAGACTGACCTTTTGGTAGAGATACAGGCGATACTGGCCACACATGGGGCTGAGATGACTATCATGGGTACAGATTTTAATGATGTCCTGGACAGACGGTCTTACGGGTATGTGCCAAAGAGAGGAGAGGCAAGTACTAAACTAACATCATTCCTGACAGCAACAGGTCCGCGAGATGGACGGGGAGGCCTGTACCCAGATCAGCAGCACTTTTTCTATCACTCTGGGGCCCATAATTCCATGTTACGGTTGAATTACATGCTATTGCCTTGCAAAGCACTTGGTAGGGTGGTGGAGGCACGCTACCTGGCCGTGCCAGGGGGTTTTCAGACAATGCCCGTTATTTATTTAACTAGAGCGGAACACCAAACCCAGGAGAGGGGAATGGAGACTGAACACTTATTACCTGGGGAACGACAAGATCAAAGAGGCACTCTGGGAAGGGGCAGAAGATTATTTTACCTTGAACAAAGGAACGGTGGACAGTAGCAGCACACTACGGAAAGCATATAAAACTCTGATTTGGGGGACAGAACAATGTGCGATAGGGGCACATGAGATTGGGAGACAGACAAAGCTATGTGGAAAAAGAAAAAGGAGGTGGAGGAGGCAGAGATGCTTCATGTTCCGACACCAACAGTAGATACCAAGCAGGCCCTTGTTAAAGACCAGGGGGAATTTAAAGTGTTGGTGACAGATGAAGCCAGACTGGCAAATTTGGTCAAACGGGCTAGGCTATACGATTTCTTCTTAACATTGTTTCGGCATAAAGCTATACAAGTTTACACAAACAAAAAAGAAAAACCATCCAACGCCACACAAATAAAACATTACAAATACATTCTCCAGGAAAATTCAGCCAACTTAAGAACAGCAGCATTGGATGGGCAAAGTAAGGCTCTGTTATGGCAAATAAATAACTGAATTTATAGTAAAGACCAGTTCGAATGGGTCACGATTATAGCACGTTGCTATTAGGGAACTGTAAACCCTGGAGATCTAGGTCGGAAAATATCACGAGGGCCTATTTTGCAACAGGATTGCATTTGCTCCTGAAGACACGGTCCTCTGTGAAGCAAAGTCACAGGGCTGCTGCCCGAGTTCAATTACTGTGGTTGACGGTGATTGACATCTCTTATTAAATTTCAGTAGGCTCACAGCCATACCTGGGTCTCCAAAGTCAATTCTGATTGAATCAAATGCTTTACCTATGGTAGCGATGGATCCTAGTGCAGCACACTATTTGCTCCTTTTTAATAAATAATCAGCCCTTCACTGCCCGGATCCAGTGGATGCACTTGTTTAAGAGTGACTCCTTAGGCTCGTGGCAGTTTGGGGCTCATTTCATGGCCTTGTGGAGATAAATTGTTCCCCCTGGCCAGGGTGACGTGGGTCTTCTATTATTAGCAGTTAGCATGCTTGCAGCACAGCCCAAGCTACTTGTTGCCTTGCTAGATGAGGCATGTGCCCGGGGTACTCTTGACACCTTGGAACCACAAGAATGCAGAAAGTAGGGGGGCAGACTGGTGGGAATTCCTGCTGTGTGCACGATTTTGTAAACCCATTTTATTCTTCATCTCACCACGCGCTAGTGCTGGCATAGGGCGATTGCTTACTTCAGCCCCAGTTATAAAACCTTCACCTTCTTGGATGGCACTTACGTTATTGGCATTAGTATCTGGAGTCGGTGGGCCAACTTCCAACGGTTGTCTGGGACCCTCGTTTCATCAAAGGCCCCTCCCAGTACATACCCGTTCCAACTAGTTGGATCAGGGAAAGGAATAGATTTTTAAGGATAGACATTTCAGCCAGGACAGTGCTACATTTGCAAGTGTTAGTCGTGTACCTCCCCCTTGGGGCTGATTTACGGTGATGTTTGTTGGTTGCTCACACGGGAGTAAGGCGACAAGGGGATCTTTGTCAGAAAAGGACTCACTGGGAGCACCCAACCACGCTGCAAAAATCCCTCATCTGCGTACCCCCTTTTACCAATCTCAACCACTTCTTTACCCGTCGGTGGCCCATTAAGGGACTCCAGCGACCAGGTGGATAAACTTCTAGGACACAAGATCAAATCAGAAGCAAGCTTTTTGGGCTGCATTATATCGCTCGCCCCACCCCCAATCACAGTTACACTCCGGCTGATAGAGGCTAGGGGAAGCAACCACAGGAACAGCCAAAATCATGGTCATTGTCATAGAGGTGGTGGGGTGCAAATTCCAGGTTCACAAGCTGTATCACAGGAACTGTCCCCCCCTTCAGGCGGCCCTTGCGGTGCATCCATGTTTTATAACTGCAGCATATTTTCTGTGCTTTCATTAGATGAACCGGGCATGTAGATCCTTCAAGTTCAGAGTGAACAGCAATGTCATGAGACACAATACTACCCTGCCCCAGGGTTCAAAGCTGACTGGGGCTCCAAAGGATCCAAAAGATCCCATAAAGTTATTAGTCTCGCTAATGAGAGAAAAAGCTTCGTCCGTGGCCCTCGTGGAGATTGATGGATTACACTCTGTGACATGTGTCAGCTGCTGGGACTTTCCTTTTAACCAGTAATATTTTCCGCAGGGATATGGGGACCGAGGCTACAAGGGAAATCGCTGACATGTCAGAGCTGTCGAGGGCCACGAAGGGTGAATAGTAAAGCAAAGGGTTTTGCGAGCAGCTTTACGATGTACAAGTCTGTTCCTACTTGCGCCAGCAGAGAAGTGTCCAGTGTTCGCAGATTAATCAGTGTTTCACTATTTAACAAGATGACGGATGGCAGAATAGCAGTATGGAGTATGCAACTTTCCCCCTGATTCATGGATTATTTGCACCGAAAAAAAAACGGATTTGTGCGCCATTCTTCCCGCAAATCCCCATTAGTTAAACAGGGATTTGCGGGCAGAACGGCGCACAAACCCCGTTTCTTTCGGCGCAAATAATCCATTAATCAGGGCCGAGTCGTAGCAGCTCTCACCTCCCTATTGCTCGGTCTCTGCAGCCTGCGCCGGCGATTCAAAACAGTGAGGACGGCAATCCTCTTGTTAGCTGGCAGTCGCTGGCAGTCACAGGCAGGCTGGTCTGTCTCATTCTCCATCCCACTCCCTCTCCCCTCCTTATCATTGTTGGAGCTCTTTCACTACCTGAAATGTTTCCAGGTCGAGTATGGTACTACATTTCACATTCTTTAATATATTCAAGGACTTGTAAGAATGTCACTGTATTCTCCCTTGTCCCCTCCCTACCTTGAAGCGCTTCAAACACATTGTGTATAGGCGCTTTACAAATCAACTATCAATCAAAATGGGGTCTCGGAATCTTCAGATAACGCACTGGGGTGCAGTGCGCGAACACCCGCGCCCTCGCAGGGGTTCCACAGGTAATGTCCAGGAGGGGGCTGGGGCTTCAAATGTAGGTAGCAAAGACAGTCTCTGGCACCCAGCAGGCGCAAACACCTGGGCCCTTACAACCCATGATTTAGTAAATGTAGGGGGGCAGATGCTGGCATGGCTAGAGAGGAGGGGGCAAGGTGGGTCTGGGCAATCACGGATAGGCCAGGGGTAGAATACACAGAGGGGGACGATATAGCCCAAGCCTTTGCAAATTATTACCAAACCCTCTACCGAAGGATCCATGGGCCTCACCCACAGACAGGCAGATACTTGTCTAACCTAGCCTTGCCAAACTTGGGGGAACAGGAGCACCTAGATCTGGAGAAGGATATAACAAAAGAGGAGATCCTACGGGCCATCCACGGCCAGCAACTAGGGATGTCACCTGGACCCAGGGGTTCCCGGTGGAAATTTGGAGATGCGTTTGGGATAAAGTAAGTGACCCCATGTTAGAAATGCTACAAGAGTTTCCTGTATTTCTACCCTCGCTTGTGTTTCTACATTGATCCATATATATGCAGTAGTCCCTCATACAGCTCTACCACAGGTATGCAAAGTTATATGTTTGTGAGTTAAGTGTCATTGTATTGTAAGACGAAAATACAATAAAATATGTTATCAAAAAAGAAATGCTACAAGAATGCCGGGGAAAAGGTGAACAGCCTGAGGACGGCCAATATTGTGGTCATTCATAAAAAACAGAAACCTCAGAGTGAATGCCCATCATATGGGACAATCTCGTTATTAAACATGGAAACCAAACTTCTGGCCAAGGTACTGGCAAATAGACTGCTCCCATTGATAGGTGGGTTAATACACTCGGACCAGTGCGGCTTTGTGCTGGGGAGGGCAACCTGGATGAATTTGAGGAGTCATAATGCTATGGCACTATCCGAGTTACTGGAAGGGCCTTATGTGGTCATGGCGCTGGATTCAGAGAAAGCCTTTGACTCGGTTAGGTGGAATTTCCTCTGGGCAGTGATGGCCAAGATGGGATTGGGGCCCAATGTATAAGATGGGTGCGTTTGCCATGGGCCCTGTATGTTTCTGCTACAAAGGGGCACCCGACTTGGTTTCCCACTGTCACCCCTGCTATTCGTCATGGCGATTGAGCCATTAGCACAGAAGCTGAGAGCAGACCAATCAGTCTGAGGATTTTAGTGGCCCGGGACTGGGAGGATAAGCTCTCCCTATATGCAGATGATCTCCTGGTATATCTGGGAGACGCAGAGGGGTGAGGTCCAAGAACCATCAGGTTACTACAAGAGTTTCGTTAGTACTGTGAACTTAAAATAAATTGGGATACAGGTGGTCATGCCAGTCAGGTGGGGAGACTTCCTCCTACGGGTCAACCTAGATGCATTCAAGTACTTGGGGATACAGGTACATCAGGACATGGGGACATTCCTGGAGAGTAAACTCGACCCAGTGGTCAACAGTTATGAGAGGATGCCAAACATTGGGCCACACTGCCAGTGACTCTATTAGGGAGGGTCAATTAACTGAAAATGCAGACGCTTCCCCGGTTATTGTATTTATTGCAAAATACCCCATTGCAGCTTCCGAACAGACAATTTGATGTGATTAACGCCCTAATTAGGGAGGTCATTTGGAGCAACAATAGCCCTCCCACAGCACTGAATACCTTGACAAGATCTGTATGGGAAGGTGGGGTTTGATTAACTGACATCAGGAAGTATTATTGGGCAGCCCAGTTAAGAGTTGCAAATGAATGGCTGTTTGGGGGTAGAAACCTCTCACACACGAGACTGGAGCTGGACTCCAGGCAAGGCATGGACCTGCTACAAATACTGTAAAAGGAGTCCGGGATAGCAGCGCCTTCCCCGGCAGGGCAGAGACTAGTGCACATAAGGGAATATACTACAAGAGCGATGTGCTGAAGGGCAAAAATTGCAAGATGACAGCCACTGTGGGACAACCCAGGACTGGAGGAAAATTGTAAGCTGGGGTGCCAGCCAAGATGGATCGGGGTGAGTATCGCTAGAATGGGGGATGTGATCGAGCACAGTGCTCTATGAACCTTTCAGGGCCTGAGAGATATCTATGGTCTGGGCCTGGGTGAGGCGTAATTGTATATACTTTTGGCACACGCGATGACAGCACAGTTTGGAAGTGACCTTGACCGTCTGGAACAGAGCACGTTAGAAATTAATCTGTTCACAGAGGCACTGCAAAAGAAAGGAATATCGACCAGGCCATCACTAAATTCTCGGCCCCCCACTGACACAGCTAAAGGAAAAATGGGAAAGAGATCTAGGCACCCTAGAAAGCGAGGAATGGGTAGAGGCAATTATCGGCAGCTAGGGAGGTTAATATATCCTCACGGATGAGGCTGATTCAATATATGATTTTGCACAGGGTAGATGATTCGAGGGACAGGCTATGCAGGATGAGTTGAGCTGAGACCGACATGTGTCTTAAATGTGGGGGCACAGTGGGTATCTTTCCTCATCTAGTTTGGGTGCGCCGGTTAATCACAGATCTCCTTGACAAGATGACTAGAATCCCAGGCAGAACAGTCCCCAAGGACCCTAAAGTGTCACTCTTTCACACCAGTGGAAAATTTGAGGGGACTAGATGTGAAAGTAAACTGATTGCAATAGCGGCAATGGTGGTCAAAAGAGACTTGGCGGTGAAGTCAGGATCCAGAGTTACGCCTATCATAGCGAACTGGAAGATTGGCATAGAACATTGTCGCAGCATGGAAGAGATAACATATCAGACTAGAGGGAAGCTGAGGAAACACCTTAAAATATGGGGGGAATGGGAGGAAAGTATGGGGGTAAGGGGAAGAGCTGGGAATGCCATATCGGGTCAGTCATTGATTACCTAGAGTGTGCACATGATATGGGGTGGGGGAGGGGCTTGGGTGGCTTTGAGGAAGAGTATAGAGGGAATCCACATTGAGCATGTTGTTATTGTTTAAACATGGAAATGCTAATAAACAGAGTTATGAATAAAAAAGAGAGAAACTCGGGCGTCACCTCCCTCATCACAGTAGTGACACCCAGAGAACCAAGAGTCGAGAGACATTCGGGAGTAATCTCCCTTATCATAGTAGTGATATCCCAGGATTCAAGAATCAGGAGTGCATCAGGAGGAACCTCCCTTGTCACAGTGATAATCCATATACGCGGAGTTGGTCCGCAGAGTTGGCTCAGTCCACAGCAGTCCATGCTGTCTTCCGTGTAGAACGAGTCTCTGTATGCTTTTCATTGACTGGGGGTGGGGCGTTAAAACCCCAGTCCCAATGCGAAGCGGTACGCGTAGTTGGTCCGCAGAGTTGCCCCAGTCCACAGCAGTCCATGGAAGCCATGGAACCACTGGACCCTGCTGAAATACCAACGCAGCATCGGAAGAGGGAGAAGCTTTCCGAAAAGGCTTCACCCGCAGACACGCCGAAAAGCCCCTCAGGACGAGTTCTACGCAGCCAGTCCTCCGGCCCTGAGAAAGGTAGACGCACCTGTGCCTACCTCGCTCGCTTCATCTACCCACCACACTGAAGCTGCCGGCACTGACTTTTCAAATAGTGAGTCCCGCCCGGATTCCGACCCAGTCTTAGACACTGGGTCGATGTTTTCCCCCCCGCGGGGGACCTCACAAGCAAACCAGGCAGCCACGCCTGCACAAGCAGCAGCAAATATGAAGCTCTCTGAGCACAACAACCAACCAGAACCTACGGAACCAGGACAGCTACAGCGGACCGTGCTGGTCCGGAACCTGGCAGAAGACACCGACAGGAACTTGACCTCTCAAGGCCGGCAAACCGCTGCTGCGGCGAGTGGTGCAACGATAGCGGACATCGGAGGATGCTCGCCCCAGGTCGCCAGTTTGCCGGCCGAACTCAGGACCAACAGCGGAGGTCCTACGAAAACATCACCCAACTTAAACAAAGACTCTGAGGACGTCGACACTCAGCTTGGTATTTCTAACCACACACAATATGAAGGACATGTATTACAACAGCAGGCACGCAAAAGCGAAACAAATGCCTCCTCAACCATAGATCTGGAAACAGGCATACTATCAGCGACAACTCGGGTCCTCATACACAATGAACCACCTTTTCCTATTCTGTACCCCAATGACGATAGCCCGCAATCAGAACCTATACTTCAAGCGGGTTCATGGCCTGGAATTGCCGCACCAGAATGGTCTTCACTGCCGGCAGCCCAAAACAAAGAAGCAGCTCCGGAAGCAGATGACAGAAATCTGGCACTCCAAGTACTACAAACAACTTCACCACATGTGGATCAATACTCGCATAAAAGGGAGAAGGCAATGGCCATGTATAAGAAAAAACTACTCCATAAAAAAAGGGGGAAAAAAACAACGGAAAACACCCCAAAGCCAACATTAAGAAAACAGCAAGGGTCAGCCAGAAAAGCAGACTCAGGGAAAACGCCATTTTCCAACCCCTTAATGTCTACGGCTCTAAAAGACTTCTTCACAAAGCAGTTTAAAAGAAAACTTGATGCGGATGCAGAATTATCAGACGCAGAAATTCTAGACGCTGTTGTAGAAATACCTCCAACTTCCAAACAACGTAAAACTACGAAAACTGTGCCCAGCCATATGCAGCAGTCCATCCCTGATGCTCTAGAACCTCTTTTACCAGAACCCCAACTTCAAGGTGACCACCGACGTAGCATCTGTGATTTGTCGGAACCACCACCCAGCACAAACATTGCTGTGGATGAAATCCCTATACAAAACTCAACCGAATTACTGCTCTTTCAAGGGGGCGACACTTCGGAACCAGCACAGAAAATTGACTCAGACAAACAGCTAGCTGACCAACCGATCCTGACATTGGAACCACAAACAAGCAAAGCACAAGCCTGTAAGACTACTCCCAAGAAAATACACCATTGATAGGGGGTCACCCTAAACCCATAACCGTGCCCAAAAAAACAAAGGGATCGGAAAGCATCAGTGAGCAATCTCCCCTCCACTCCAAAAAACAAAGGGAGGACACCACTCCGGCCAAACATAGAAGGACTAGTGAAATCTTTGCGACGGCACACAAAGATTCTCCTTAAAAAACAAACTAACTTAATGACTATCATGTCAGCTGTCACCATCGCCCTTGCACCATTCGGCAAGTTATATGAAGCAATAAACAACTCCATGAAGGACTCCATAACGGCAACGGCTATGATGCATTCCAAGCTGATCTTCGTAGAAGGTTTCATAACAGCACTCGAACAAAAGAATGCTGATAAAAACACTGCTGGGAGGAAAGACTCCTGACACTCAAAGACAAAGCCAATCTACAAGCTGTGCCCAACGCATCGCCACCACAACAAAAAAAATAATCGAAAGGGACACAAACCATGTTCGAAGAAAAGCAACCTCCATACATATTGCAGAAGACAAATTCACACCAGATATCTCAAAAAGACACCGAGATTGAGCTGCCTCCACCTGCAGTGAGAGCAGGAGTCACTGTGGACTGAGTCACTGTGGACCGGGACATGACATAACCACTAAACAAGGACTTCAAAAGAATGCAGCCACGAAAATCCCAACAATATTCAAACTGGCAAAACCACCAACACAGTCACAAAGTAAACAACAAAGACCTCTCTCCTGTCCAGCACTCCAAAGGACCCCATACAAATAGATCCAGAAGTAATCGACCTGGCCAAATCCCCAATAACCCCCAAAGACTTTATGGCCAGCTCCCCATTAATGAACCTAACTCTTCACCTCGACCAAGATGGTCACCGAGATTCATCTCTCGACTCAACACGCAACACAAGACTAGCATCTAAGCTAGAGACGCCTACCATCAAACTCGATCAAAGAAAGAATGTCCGTCTATCTTCTCCGCAACCCAGATCTCCCGACGCCAAGCCGGAAAATTCTGACCTCAACTTAAAGACACAAAAAACAAAAAACAGGTTGAGGTTAGCCTTAGCCAACAGAGGCAATGAGACAACCAAGACTCCCAAGCACAGTGCCTTAGTGCACAGTATGTCAGCGAGATCAGCAAAAAAAGAGGAGATGAATACCACGTGCAACCAGTGGCCTCTACACATTTACCACAATCAACTCTAACCCGCACTTTTAAGATTGAGCAACTAGACGCTGGGCGAAACTACCTGATACTGAACAGAAAATCAGTACTCGAAATATTAGTTAAAGTGCAGAAACTACGCATGCTGAAATCAGAAAACTTTGAACCATACCACAGAGACAAGAAAGCAAAAGCGTACCTCCACACAAAAACATTGGCATTATATGAAATCAAACAAGACTACGCTGACCTAGAAAAATTGGGCTTCCGCCTTTCAGAACTACCAAACTCAGCACCATCCCCTCAGAAGGCTGCCTCACCAAGATCCACTGAACCATCAAGGTACCAATATAAGTCCAGAACAGAAGAACTATACAAAAGTAAAAGATCAGACAGTCGGCGGAGCACATGGGAAACAACGCGATCTAGATACCATGGCTCAGACCGACGCAATCATGAGAGATCCAACTACAACCGAAATGACAACTCTGAATATGGCAGAAGAGAAAGACTGATGTCAGACAGAAACCTCAACCACCCAAGAACAACAAGACTCCAGGACCCCGCAGATCCCGGGTCAAAGCGGGAAGAAGCTCTTAGTCAGACACATCAGAAATCCAAGCAACAAAGCAAGTCAGTGGGAAATTATCAAAACAAAGACCGTGGCCCGATTGGACCTTGGAAGTGGCTAAGAAACGCCTTAAAACCAGACTTAGCGAAATAGCAACGAAGGACAGAGGCCGAACAAGAGAGAAACAACATATGCCCTAAACTTGACGTACCACCAGAAACAATACTGACCATGGGGTCCTGGAACACGCGGGACACAAACACCTTACAAATTCAGAAGCACAGGACCTTGGAGTTTTTTCCATCATATGTCTCCAGGAGATTTGGTTGTTGGAGAAGCCAGCACTGGACGGCTATGAAATTCAAATATCGCCAGCAGTCAAAGGCCTTTTAGGACGCCCATCCTCGGGCCTCTTAACGACCATTCAGGCAGGATCAGGAATCACCATTACAAAAAAAGTTGTAGAGGCCTATGGAATTTTGGCAATCCTAACCACATGGAACCAAAGAAAACTGGGCTCGGCAAACTGGATCACAACAAATCTAGCAATTATAAATCTGTACTGGAACCCCCAAAGAACAAAAACCTCGACCTTCTGTGCAGCTGTTGCCGACACAATAGATAAATTACAAATTCAGCTGGAGACCACACATATCATTTATGGCGATTTAAACGCAAACTGCGAATCAAGGGCAGGCAACATCTCCGACCACCACCCGACTCCACCAGCGGTCGAAAGAGGTGAGGCTTGGACGAACCTTATGAATTCAAGGAACTTCCACAATGTCGCGCTACTGCGAGGCCACCAGCCTTCCCTGCCAACATGAGAACGGGCTAACTCAGCAACCATTCTCGACTATACCTTTGTGGCTCACGCTCTGCTCCCATATATTGACCTCTTCGAAGTCAGAAGAACAAAATAAAGTGACCATAACTTGCTATGAATGGCATGGACTACCACCTGCCCGCTAAAACAAGTGTATGAACAAAATGTCGAACCATCCGCACGGCAGACACGCCTAAAAATAACAGCAGCAGAAATAAGACATATAACAAACATATACACTTACTCGTCCGCAACCAGCAACATCGGAATCTCTGCGGCCAGACCAAACAACCTCTCGTTGCTGCTCCCATACAAAGCAAGAAACATGAAAAAGAAAAAAATCGTCAAGAAAGACCTACACGAGTATGATAGAAGGCTGGTAATCAAAAGAAGAGAAAAAAGAAAACTACAAAAGATTAACAAGACGTACATGTTCATTCGAAGCAAACAGCAAATTCGAGGAAGCTACAAGAAACTACAAGGCATGGGTAAAAAACCACAAAGCAAATTTATACCAAAATGATGCAGAAAAAATGCTAAAGGTGTTAGCCTCCAAAAACTCCAGAGACTTTTGGGCGGTGATAACGAGCAAAGATCTGCAAACAAATAACCACCTCATCAACGCAGTATCGGAAACCGACTGGATAGCTATTTTACCAGCCTTTTCGCCCCTCTCTCACCAAAGCCCACGACACCAGAGCACATGGCCGAGACAAGATGGGTCAACCTAAAGGACGTAGAGGACATCAAAACAGCCATTCTCAAACTAAAATCATCGAGGGCGACGGAACACCCGACGGTCTTTCAAACATCGATCTGAAATGTCACCCGGTGGAATGGTCATTCCTCATGAGCAAAATATTTGAGCAATGCAGAAATTCCAAACAGATCCTGCATCCTGGACCCGATAAGTGGTGGTCCTCATATTCAAAAAAGGCAAAAGAGACGACCCTGCGAATTACCGCCCCATCGCACTAATGGACATCATTGGAAAAATCTTTGCCACCCTTCTGCTAACAAGATTCCAAAAATGGGCTAGAGAATCACCATGCTCAGACCCATTTCAAACGGGCTTCTTGAAAAATGCCAGTACCAGTGTCAACATCATGCTACTGAACATAATAAAAAGTAACATCAGAACAGGAGCACCAAGAGTTTTCTTAGCATTTGTGGATCTTTCACAAGCTTTTGATAAAGTAAATCGACAAAAATTGTGGAGCAAATTGAAAGCCTGGAATTGCCTGCCTGAAATACTAGATCCAGTAATAGCCCTGCACACTGACACCAAACTACGGGTGCGGCTATGCCAACAAGGTCTGCTGTCAGAAGAGATCAGCTCAGAACGAGGTGTAAAGCAAGGCTGCCCTCTGGCCCCAGCACTATTCATAGCCTTCCTGGGGGACTTCCAAAACACAGAAGAGACTGAGGGCCTTTCCTCCAAAAATGAACCAGAGCCCTATATCACACATTCTCTATGCAGATGACCTGATCCTACTGGATCAAACACAAATTGGCCTCCAGCGCCACCTAACCAACCTAGCCAAATACATCGAAGAGAATGATTTAGAAATAAACACATCTAAAACGAAAATATTGATCCTGGAAAACAATACAACAAAGAAAATGGAAAAAAGGCACTGGACGCTCAACAGCGTTAAAATAGAAGTAGTCCCTCACTTCAAATATCTGGGCATAATGGTGGACTTGCAAAAAAGATGCAACAGGTTTTGTGGGACAAAGTAAAAACTCAAACCCGCCAGATAGACAGAAAGTAGGAAAATTCTCTAACACCAGCAATACAATTCTACAAATCAAAAGTAGTACCCACGCTGGTCTACGGGATGGACGCAACCCTAAGCATCCCGCCCACACTCTGGTTGAAGTTGGAAGACCATTTATGGAAAGCTGTCCTGGGACTCCCAAAATCAACTTCAATGGCAGCCATCAGGCGCGAACTGGGCCTTCTTTCATTAGCAGCGTGTGTTGAGCAAAACCATATGCAACTTCTCAGAAAAATCTTAACACCAAACAGTCTGCCAATTTACCAGATCATCGCACTTCAAATTAAAAAAGGATGCTGCAAAGCTCTAAACCTTTGGGAACGGAACTTGAACACCAAACTAGAAGTCTTGGCCTGCACATAGGAAGACCTGGTCTGCAATCCACAAAGAGTTAAAACAAAAATGGAGAACCAAGATTGGATAACTACGTGCGAGAAGGCAACAGCGAACAGACTTTTGAGGCATTTGCCATCGAACACGAACAAATTAAGAACACCCCTTCTGTACTGCTCAAAATTTCCAAACAAAATGTTCCAGAAAATGTTCATGAGAATACGCCTCAACCTTCTACCGACGCAAGAAATCCGCTCAATCAGAGCAATCACACCCTCAGACAAATGCAGATTGTGTAAAGAGGACTCTGAACAGGAATCTATACGGCACCTACTAATGAACTGCTCAAAAACAAGGCACCTGCGTGTGGCCTACTTATCACCGCTCTTTGGAGACACAAGTTTGAGAGAAGCAGACACATGGTGGTACCGCCTAGTAGCAGGGGAGGAAACTAAATGGACCATAGCAACTGTCAAGATATTAGAAGCTTGTCTAAAAAGGACACTGGAACCGTCAACCGAAACCTTACAGGCTCCACCTACGCCAGTAACTACGATGTGACCATCAAAGTCGCCCCCTCTTCTAGGCAACCACAATCTACCTGCGACGTCTCTCAAAGAATCGCAAAGGAACTTGTAAATATCTTAAAGATTAGACACAAGAAAAAAAAAATAAGAAAAAGAAAATCCATATAGGATTTAAGAGGAGATTAGACAACAAGAGCTGTATGGAGGTAATCTTCAGAACTTCTAAAACTGGGAAGAATTACTGAAACTGTAAAGCAAGCTTTCAGAAGCACTTGGGAAGAAGTAAAGAGATTTTTGAAAACGTGTATTGCTAAAGAATATCCCAAGACAGCCCTCAAGGCTGTGAAAGGTGGGTCAGGAGAAGGAAGTCATCCTCCCGGCCACGCTTTCTTTGTTGAACCAGTAGCTAAAGCAAAGGATTGCAGTAAAAGAGAAAGACTGAGCCAGTTCACCAGGAGAAGGGAGTAATTCTCCGGGAATTATATTCTCTTCAATGCTGAACCCTTTTTTGTAGATTAGTGGTAGGGTAAAAGTAGATTTTGGACAGTGAATGGGTATTTTTCATTTGAATAAACATCCTGACGAGTTGGTACTGGTTTAGGTAGGGACAACCCTTTAGAGACAGGGAGAGGTAGGTTCTTTGCTTCAAATCTTAATAAAGCTTTGTTGAAATATGTCACACCTTTGTCTGACTCCTTACTCCACCTGGCCATAGTATTTATAGGTAAAGTGCCAGTCAGGAAGACATACAGTATTCATAACTAAGAGCAGAAACTTGTCTTTGTTACATGTCATATATTCTATTAGTAAGTCCACATCAGCTCTTTATCCAGAAGCAGTCCCCTTCTCACAAGCCCAAGTGGTACAAAGACTCACATGGGGTAAGCATCCCTGACCCAGTCCACCTCGTCCTGGTAAGCCTATCTTTTTCTTTTTACCCCATGTTACACTGTGTAAAGAAACAGACCTCTCACTAAAACACATTCAAAGAATATTACAAATGTATCTTCCTTTATAGATTATCACCATCCCTCTGCTGGGCCTGTACTACTTCTATCACCTCCAAATGCCTTCCTCCTACCAACTCAAAATGTCTTGACAACAGGTCTGCTGTTCTGCAGGAGTATAGGGGCGAGTAGTGGCTAAAACCTACTCAGCCTCACAATACTTGAAGTCCACCAATAATGTCAATGATAAAAGTAAAATAGACACAGGTAACATGGGTCAAGGGCAGGGTATGCTCGCAAGAGGGGTGTGAAGTGATCACCGTAGAAACCCAAACAGCAATAGTTTTAAAAAAGAATTTAAAAAAAGAACATCCACTCAAAATCTACAAAAATATTTACTTTAATTAAACAATTGAGAATGCAAATAACAAAGAAACACAAACAAAAACCAAAGGAACACTGAAAATGCAGGATTTGCAGAGAATAGCTCTCTGGGTACTTGAGCAGGGGTGATCCGGCAAGCAATTGCAGCAATGTCACTTTAAAATATATGTGTTTGAAAGAAAAGGTGCAAAACAGGGCTTAAAAGTCACTATGGTCCCTGAAAGTGGACCAGGGGGACAGGGCCTCTCAACATTACCTTGTTCTTGATTTTGGGTGGTTCAACAATGTTGAACTGGACTTCTCTGAGCTGTCCCTGCGTTGAACCGGGTTCGAAATGTAGCAAGTCGTGTCGATCCAGGTGGCGAGTTGGCGTTGAGTCGACTCTGAGATATGGTTCCATGTGGTTCAACAATGTTTTTGAAGTGATGCAGTACAAGATGTCCAACAGGCTCGTGTTGGCAGTTGAGTCCGTTCGAGACCGAGTTACCGCTAGCTTGAGTCGATGCCTGAAAAGATGGCTTCCAGCGATTCAAGTCAAGGCTCTAATTGGGTTGAGGCGAGGTCCTGTTGGTTCGGTGCAGTGATCGAAGAAGTGTCGAGTCAAAGGCTTGCACAGTGGTGAGCCAGTGTTGGAACCGAGGCAGCAATGAGGGCTGCCGATCGATTGTGTTGAGCTAGTTTAGAGTTGGAAGGGTGCCAAAAGCAGCATCACGGTTCTTGTCTGCTTGAAGGGTGTTGAACATGGGTTGAAGGCACTTCAAAGCGGTGTGAAGAAGTTTGCAGCTGCTGTGTGGCTTCTTGTTGCTGGGTGCCTCAATCCAGGCACTCTAGGACAAGGTGAGTCACTCTTACCCGCTGTTCCCAGTACAGGGAGTCAGGCAGGCAACTGCAGAGGTTCCTTCACCTCCAGTGATGAGGCTGACTCCAGTGAAGCTGGCAACGTGGCAGGCTTTCACACCCCAAAGTACCCTGGGGATGGTTAGTGGATAGATCACTTCTCTGCCTTAGATACGCCTTTATTACTCTGCGTAGCAAAGGACATTAGAATGGACTGCACTCCCAACAGGGTTATAGAGATGTCTTCTTCTTGGTATAAAAAAAGTAATCATGGAATGGGAGACGCCTCCTAATGAAGTGCGACGAGCCAGGAATGAGACACGGATACAGAGAGCTCATGATTTTCGCTATAAACGTTTATTCAAAATAAAAGGGGGGTGGAAATGGCCTCACTATCCCCACTCTAAGAGGTGTTTCCCTACCTCAAACCAAACTAAGGCTCTGTCGGATGTCAGAATGTCCAAAGCAAAAGGTATTGTGTCTTAAAATCAACTCTAAGGTGAAAGGGAAAATATCTTTGGCCTGGAGTAATGCACAAAAGGAAATGTATAACTCCAACACAAAAGTTCCAGAAGGGCAGAGTTCCTTGCTCCAGAGTGTTGCCTTCTCCTGGATTTCTCTTCACTCGGTTTTATACTTCCAAGAATATTAGTTCCTTACGTTTCTCTTGATGAATAACAACTGGTACACAAAACAACTTGGATGTTAGTCTGAATCTTGGTAGGGTATCTGGTGTACACTCCTGACAGGTTTTCACTCCTCTTCAATATGTCTTAATACAGCCTTTTACTAGTCCTGTAGTATCCTTCTCAGGACCTCTTTTGATGATGTATTTTATACCCACTGCTCAACTTGTCCTTGCCTGGTGTACTTCCCTACCAGGGCGTTCTTTTATGAACACACTTGCAAATGCCTGGTGTACTCAACTGCCAGTGTTTTTCCCTCGTGACTTGAATCTACCTGGTATATTCTCTTGCCAGGGCTTCTCTTATATACATACTCTCACAACTTTAACCTGCCTGTAATGTTCTCCTACAAGGGCTTTTCTCAGAAGTATGTTTTTGTGTCTTGAATCTGCCTGGTTTACTATCCTGCCAGGTTCTTCCTTATATATGCACTTTGCACATTTACAGACTTGACAATCTCTTATATTTACTTGGTTCTGTCTCTAAGTGACATTCACTTGCTCGTTATTTCTTATATACTGCATTCACTGTTATTTGCTTTCAGTAGGGTTGCCAATAGACCCTGATGTCCCCACTTCCCCTTGGGTGGATTCACCGGCTCTTGATGGCACCTACGGGATCTCCTGCGGTAAGCCTGTGGAGGCTCTCCGGAGCTCCGCTTCCTTACACTGCCTCTGCGATGTAGCTTCTGTGTCTCTTGCGGCTCCCGCTCATCTGCTTGGTGTTGTAATGTGGCTTAGAGAATAGCAGTGCGTGTGATGTCATCAGCTGGTGGAATGTTGGTGTAAGAGTGTTCTGCTGAGTGACGGTTAGTGAGAGAAAAAGCTGAGAGCTGAGAAGATCGGTGTGGGGGTGAGCCCGGTATTTCCCTTGTGAACTTGTGTCATCTGTGTCCCCTACCATCGCCATGTGTTATTGATGGAGTACAGGACAAGGACAATAAAGCTCCTTAAACTTTCCTTTGGAATCCAGGCATCCACTTTGTTACACTGGCGACGAGGATGGGATAGTAGGTGGATTGCCCTTCCAAGGGCGCCGCTGGAGGGCGGGTGCAGCACTCCTGGAACACCGCCACCGTGATTTCCCCACACACCCAGGCGGGTCTGTGTCGAGTCGGCCCGCCGTGTTTGGCTTCTCCAGCAGGGTCCGTGTCTGGAGCGCCTCATGTGCTACCAGAGGGGAGTGTATGCTGTCCCAGTCAGCTGTTGCCATGTCTGAAGTTTTTCAGTGTTCCGTCTGGGGGCAGTCTTGAAAGCTGCTCGGGCTGTTTTGCCGCAGTTGGAAGGCGGACCTGTGCCCCCACGCACCTTGCCGGGAGGAGGACGGAGTGCAAATAAATCAACAAGGTGTCCGCCCTGGACGATTGGCCAGTACGATCTGGCTGGCGTTTTCTCTGGCTGGGAAGAGTCTCAGTCGTTACAGACTTGCGCCTGGTTTCCGGGCACAGAGGCTGCTCAGGGGCGTGGGTGCAACCCGATGTTCGGCGTGCGGAGCGGACTGCCTTGGTTCATGGGGAGGTGCCAGCTGAGCTGAGTGATGCCTCATTGCAGGGGGGGCCGACAATCCGGCACCCCTCCCGTGTTGGGGTTTGGAGAGTGGTTTCTTTCCCCATGGCTTCGGCTGCGTAGAGACGCCGGAGTTGGCTGCAGATAGCATTCCGCATGTCGTCCGCGGTCGTCTGTAGGAGAGTGTGCGGCCCATGTGGGAGGCTTGAGGAAATCATGATATGCGTCTGCCTGTTGAAGGAGTTGGTGGTGGCCCCGGTGAAGTTGCTGGGTCGGCGACTCCATGCCTTCTCGTTGCGTCACGCCTGGGAAAGGTGTTCCAGCGGGGTCACGTGGCAGTGGTCGTGGTTTTCAGCGTTACAGGCCTCGTTCTCAGGGATTTTGGCTGACATGAAGATACGACTGGCTGTTGAGCTGAAGAAAAAAAAAATGTACGGAGAACACCGTCTCTGCAGCACCATGTTATCTGTTGATTTACGGGATCGGTGTAGGAATTTGCAGATCATCTGTGCAGTTGCTGGCTGGTTGCCAGCTCTCCATCACAGCATTCAAGTGTTTTTAGTGAATTTCCTTGCGACTTTTGCCTATTAAGTGGCTGAGCACGATAGTTCTGGATCCTGCCTGGTTTGGAGTGTGGCCATTATAATGCTGGTCAGGTTAGTGTATTGGGCCATATGTATGGGTGAGTGAGTTGTGTTAGTTTATGTTGTGGCCCATGTTGGAGGGATAAGTACACTGCATTCCCATGTTAAGTCCCCGGGAGTAGCATAGGGGTGTATTTCAGAAGGCCGTTGTCTTGTGCATAGAGTGTGTTACGTTGCGGCCTTTTGTCGAGAGTAGCGCTCCTGTTTGGGGGTTACATTAGGGGTTCCCTGCCCACTGGTCCCTTGGAATGGGGAGGGGCGGTCGGGGTTGGGTGAGTATTCAGTGCCGTAATTTTTATTGATTATCGTGCCTTCTTTCATTGAGGAAGACTGACTTTCCCCCATCGGAAGCGTTCATTTAAAGGGTTGAATGCTGAGATACTTCTGGGATGTGACTTTCTTCAGCATGGAACTTTTATTCCAGGTGGCGTGGGATGAACGGAATTGCCCAGGGTGACTTTTCAAATACTGTCTGCACCTACTTTTACCATGCATTAAGCAATGTAATGTTCGTTCATGCTTTGTATGCTTGTGTGTGTTTGTGTGTGGAGTGGAGTGTATTGGTGCGAGTACATTAATGGTGCACATGTGGTCGCGTGTTTAAGACTGCATGAGTTCTTAGTGCCTGGCACTGGTAGTGCCAGGGTATGTCGCTATGTGTGTGTGTGAGAGTGCTTGTTGAGCTGTTTGACTGTAGTTGTTGTTTTTCCACAGTGCCCAGTTCTGATACTGCGGTTGGTCGCTGTGTGTATGGTCATGGGTTGGGTTGCATTGCCCATGTGTTGTGTTCAGAGTGCTTGGTGTGCATGTTCTCACTTTGTTGTTCTGTTATATAGTGCATGGTTTAGAGCCAGGGTAGGTCACTATGTTTTGTGATGTATCTCAGGGCAGTGTTTCTGTTGTTTCATGGTTCCTGGTTAGGACCCAGGGTAGGTCGCTATGGTTTTGGTCTCAGTAGTGCATTGTCCCTAAGTGTTGTGGTTGGAGTGGGGTGGTGGTAGTGGTCATAGTGCCTGGTGGGTTACCAAGGTAGATCACTATTGGTGTTGTTCTCAGGGCAGTGTTTTGCTTTGGTATGTTTCATAGCGTTTGCTTCATTTCCGTTCTGGTCGCTATGCCTGAGATGTCTTGAATTTTCATGTTGTCCGTAGTGCTTGGTCTAAGGGCTGAGGCAGGTCACTATGGTTTAGTGTTTGTAACTTTGCCAGTGTTTTCATGGTACCGGTTTTATCTGGTGTAGGTTACTATTTTTGGATCTAAGGTTGCCAGTTTACCTCCTGATTCCTAGTTGGCAAATCAGGTTGTTTTACTGGTGTGTTTAGAATTGGTGTAAGGGCATTTGTTGTTGCTCAGTTAGGGGGGGGGTTGGTTTGTGCTCAGAGGGACAGCTCTGAGACTCCGGGGGCAGACCAGAGTGGAAGGTGTTAAGCGCGTAGGAGGGTAAGTTTGGTTAGGTAGTGGTGTTAGTGTTATCTAACAATAGTGTGGCTAGGGGTGGCAGTCCTAGGTTCTGAGGGGCAGCTCATGACAGGCATAAGTGCATAGTTTATTGTTTTTAGGCCTCAAGGGTGAGAACTGAGGGACTTTAGTTGTGTTGTGGCATGTAGTTGTCATGGAGGTAGTGTGCCGTTGGCATTTTCTACGTGGTCCAGTTTGGCCTGTTATTGGCTTCCTTTTGTGTGGTTCCTATTAGTTGAGGTTGCCAGGGGTTCTGGGCATAGGCAGCCGCTGTGTGCAGAATTTCTGGTACCGTGTTTGTGTTTGGATGGTTAGGGTTTGGTGCTGGTCGCGTTACCTTAGTCATTTTCTTGTGTTTCCCTACGGAGGGAGAGGTGTTGTAATGTGGCTTGGAGAGTAGCAGTGTGTGTGATGTCATCAGCTGGTGGAATGTTGGTGTGAGAGTGTTCTGCTGAGTGCGGGTTAGTGAGAGAGAAAGCTGAGAGGATGGGTGTGGGGGTGAGCCCGGTGTTTACCTTGTGAACTTGTGTCATCTGTGTCGCCTACCATTCCCATGTGTTATTGATGGAGTACAAGACAAGGACAATAAAGCTCCTTAAACGTACCTTTGGAATCCGGACATCCACTTTGTTACACTTGGCATCCCTACAGGCTTGGGTGGAGGCTGCCTCACGGTACTGACAAATGCTTTAGATCCTTTCTCCTGCTTCGGGCGTTCTCCCGGTTGACTCTACAGACCTCACACCAGCGCCCCAGTCCCTCGGTCAATACCGAAAGGACTAGAGTTCTCCAGCCAAGGCCCCCTGCTTGGGAAATTCTCTCCCTGGTTTCGCCCTCAGCTAGGGAGTCTTCAGTTTCCACTGGGCTGTGGCACGCTGTTGATGCGCAGGGCTTCCCCTTCTTTCTGGAAGGGGCAGACTGGTCCCGCAGACTGGTCCCATTGGTTCCTCCAGCACTTCTCAGCTCCCCACAGGCCGTTGGGGAGCAAGGGTTCACCTTTCTTTCTTCTGGAACTGCAGTCCAAGGCCCCTTCTTCTGCAGCAACACGATTCCTGCAACCAGGTCCTCCAGGGAGGGCATTTCGCACACAAGAATTGACTGCTGTATGTGGTTTTTTCATGTATTCATCATTCCTCCATTCCTCTCCCTCGTCACAGTGCTGATCTTATAACTCTATTTTGAGTCATTGGGGATCTTTCTTGTCACAGAACTGGGAAAGTGATATTCCTTCAGGATGCTCCCATTCTTCCTCGTCACAGTACTTTTTAGGGAAATGGTAGGCTAAGTACAACCCATGAGTCCATTAGGGAAGGGATTCTTCTTAAGGTTGTAAGAAGGGGGTTTAGGGTCCATTGATTGGTAGGCATACAGTGTCTCACTTGATGATGATGTGTCATTCCCCCGAGGGAATTTTTGGGAAACTTTGGGACATCCTGTCTCACTTGCATGTTCTCTAAATATATAATTGGCTTAGATGCATTTGATTTGAGTTGCCTGCACCTCTTTAGTTTTCAGTTCTACTATTTACTCATGCACACTGACTCATGTTGAGCATTGATGATTGCATCATCCCAGTTGCTGAATTTCACCATGCAATTATCCACACTGACTTATGCAGGATTATGAAATTAGAACCTCCAATGACAAGCAATACAGACTACTAATATCACTAACCTGCTCAATACTTACTTACTGAATTAACCTATCCCAATCAAGATCTATATTTGGACTCCAAACGGTCATCTCACTAGACAAACAGGCACCATATTCTCATTCCTGCTATACTTTTGCAATGTTTTTGCTAAGCCAATTGAACTTTTAAATATCACCTTAAAATGCCATAAACTGACATACCATATCATGTGCTCATCGGCTAATAGCCAGGATGGAGATGGCACCATATCACATGTTGTCCTGTCTTTTTGTAGTATTATATACTTTTCTGATCTACACTAAAACTAGCACCGCTTATGGAAAAAAACAGCACACAAGGTGAGTGCAGAGCTTCTTGTGAAACTGCATAAGACAGCAGCGCATTCAGTAAATGTCTTCTAGAAATAGTTATGGGTTTATATATATTGTTTTGGCAGATTAATGTCTCGCCATTTCAGGCAGTTCTGATTGCCGCCACAACTAGAAGAAATCACCAGGGCACATCTAATATATTATTTAGTGTACAAAAAAGTATTGCTCAATTATCACAATCTTCAATAACTAGAATGCATTAGGAATTCATCCTCGTTTTATCCCACAGGGACATCCACTCAGTGACCAATGGTGAGTGGCAACACTAAGCCTAACGCTATACTCACAGCATTTAGTAATCACTTACTTAATTGAACACACTTGCATGCTTTAACAGTCACTGGCGTGCACACATATAGACAAGTATATGATATACTGAGACAAACCCGCCGCTCATGGGAAGACTACTTCCATTATCACATTGCACAAGTATTTTGGGTGCTTCATTCTTTTGACACACCTTAGATTTAGGTCAATTTTTTATATAACTCACAAACAAATCACTTGTAATTTCAATCCAAGACTATCACCCTTATGTCTCTCATTCGAGGCATAATTCAGACAAATTTGTTAAAGAATAGTTACTTCTGTGATTGTTTGCTGCCAACCCCTGACTGTGTCTGGATTACCCTCTTCTCTCCCTCGGTTAACATGCCATATTCATTAATTCCGGTATGTATATTTATTTGTTTTTGGTACATGTATTTGTTATTATCACTGATTTTGATGTGCAACTTGTCTTACTTTTATCATTTGCAAACATGTCAGTGCTATATTATTTGACCATTGTTCTGTGTGAGAAACCTAAAGGTGTCTCACTCGCTAGTCCCCGGGGATCTTTCATCCAAGTGGCCATGACACTGCCATCGCTATTGGATCGAGTTCCTGGGGGTGGACCAGTACGGAAGGATCACCTGGGTGAGGGGTCTTCGGGGAGTGGAAGAAGGGCACCAAAGGGTGAGATGCAGTAACCCCTTCCTTATGACACCTTTTACCCATCCTACCCCGTAGGAGATCAAGAAACTCAAAACCCACCTCTTTTCTTGACAAACACTTTCTCACAGACCAATTACCATGAAAGACAATGGACTAACACCAGAGCCGTATATCTGACATGTCCCAACACAAGGGTCAGGAAATTGCTTATAATTACACACAGACCTGACTTCCCTTCCCTTGCCCCATAGGGATAAAAGGCAGAGCAAGAAAGCAAACGCACGAGGAGGCAGCTATTCCAGGACGGCAGTTCAAATGGAGAAGAAAGGTGGCGAGACCTGAAAGGACAACGAGGAGGGAATTTCCCTTGACCTTTTCAACACAGACCAGTAAAGCCTCCGAGAAGGGAAATGTAAGAACGGGAATTGCAGCTGGCGAATAGTGCAAAGGTTGTCAGAGGTACATGGGACCCTCCCGCACGGATAGCCAGGCCGGGGAGAAGCATTTGCCATTGTGGTACCGTCCTTGACTACAGAGGCAGGAGGCGCCAACAAATTTTGTCTAGAGCCGGTGAGGCGGAATGAACTGATAATACAGACTGTGTTGGGCTCAAGGTTGTGAAGAGCAACATTGTATGAAAAAAGAAGACTAGTGTACAAAGGTCTTTTCGAAAGCCAAATTAGTATCAGAGTTGGTCCGGCACCACGTGGGTGCTCATTCGAAGGACTCAGACTGGTGCCTCCCTCCTGAACATGGAGAATGTGTTGAACTGAGAAATCAAAGTGGTCCGGCAGCGGGTTATGTTGAACCCCATGCACAGTCAAAAGTCTTCGGTTGTTGTAGAAACTACAAGTGCCAAGAGGCTTTAGGGGAGGCCGGTGTGAGGTGTCAAAGTGGTCATAGGAGAGTCGAGCCAAACCCCCTTGTACAGTGAAAGGTTTTTGGCACATTGTGGAGGCAAATGTGAACCTGACTGAGGGATGCCGGCAAATAAGGAGCAGCAGCAATATACCCGTGAACATTGTGACAAGTATGAACCCGACTGAGGCATGTTCCAAGTGAGTGATTTGTCTAAGCCCGACTGAGGGAGGCTAACGTTGAGAGAAGGATCGGAGCCCAGCTGAGGGGATCCAAAGGTGAAGAGTAATCGCCAGACTTGAAGATTAGCAGAAGGAACTTTTGTTTTGTTGTTAATGGCCTATCAGGCCCTCTGAAGCAAGAGACTTTGCATGAAAGAGACTTCAACACAGGAGGTCCTGATACTGAAAAAAGGAGCTGTAACCTCATGCTCGAGAAACCCATGAGTGTGCTGTGCTCAAGAGTCCTGCTTCGTCACGTGCTAAAAACGTGGTCCAGGGAGCCCCCGGCCACAACATCCTGACTTATCATTTTGTAAACACTTCTCTTTTCTTGTGAACATTATCCCACAATTTATTATTTTTTTTTTCTTCTTTTCTTTTCATTATTTTTGTAGCATAGTGGTAAGGATTGGCAATCTTTTTATCATAGGCCCTTTTATTTGACTAGACTCCACTTGGATGGTATTATTATTATTTGATGGTCGTAGCTTGGTCCCATCTTAGATTTAGGTGTAGATTAGGCGGTTATCTCACCCCTTTCTTCAGATGAACTGTGATCACATGTGTGTCTTACCTTGATACCATGCCTTCCTTACAGCCTTGAGAAAGACTATGTCGAAACACGTGTTGGCTGTATTTTCTTAAGAGTGTACTACACTTAAGCAAGAACTGTGAAAAGGAATAATGGATAACTTCACTTGGAATAATTTGTTGGGGCGAGCGCGATTAATTAGCACAATCTGGTATTTTTTATCATACCCAGAGTGCCTTGTCCTACGGGAAATAAAGGGTACAGGTAGGAAAGAGAGCTACAGAGAAGCAAGGTGGTGGAATCCTTTCTTATGTCCACATCATTCTCTCTGCCTACCCTAACTCCGCCCCCTTCCCATGCCTAGAGCTTCAATGGTTCTTTGGTGTGCAGCACTCTAGTGTGATGCTGGCATGTTTTATACAAGTGCCGCTATGAAAGCAGGCTTCCCAGGACAGCTCCTATGCCTGAGGGAAAGTGTAACCTGTTATGGGGTTTACGTCATTTCTATGTTTGTCATTGCTGGCATGGTTCTGGAATGCATTTGCATTCCAGAACCATTGAGTAAACTGTGTTGCTGGTACTCGGATGGCTGCTGCTCTCCGGGGGCTCTTCCCAATAAACCAGCAGTACATCTAAACATTACCTTGCCTCATCCATTTCTCAACAATTGGCAACGAGGTAACTGCTGAGCCCCTGGGGAAGGTAATCTGCTGCTGTGCCGGTGATGCTGCAACAGCTGCCGGCAGTAGAAGGGAACCTGCACGGACGCAGTGGAGACGAGAGGGAGCAGAGAAAATACAATGCAGCACGCTGATAAAAGCAAGTACCTGTTGGTGCCGGCAGCCTGAGAATTGAGAAGAATAAACCCTGATAAGCCATGTGCGTCTTTTGAATAGGTGTCGGCAACGGGCAGTGGGCAGCGTGTTAGAGGGAAGCACCTTGATACGTGCTTTGAACGTGGCGCTCGTTTTAGAGTTGTTTGTTTGGTTTCCATGACAACCAAACGTACGGAGCTTCGTGGACGAAGCGAAACGAATCGATTAAGCCTTCAGTGAAGGTGAATTGGATGACAAGGCATATGAACCTAGAACTACAAATGTGTCCTGTATTGCAGTACAAAAGTACAGTCTTTGGAAAGAAAGAAGCTGCAGCACATGAGCAGCTCACAGTAAAGGAAATAAGGCAGCAAACTACACTTTGGTACTTTGTTGGAAGTTACGCACTGGACACTACGCAAAGCATTGTAAAACAAGCCTGCACATAGTGAATGCAAGAAACAGCATTGCCAAAGTCACTAGATACTTTCCATTGCTGAGTAAATGCAAGAGACAGTGTACAGACTCCTGATAAAGTGATAGAAACAAAAGGAACACCCCCCCAGCTAACAGCTAGCATAACTTGGCTCACAGGAATTCGTGCTTTTAAGGGGACATCAACCTTGAGTACATGCAGCATGCAACTGCGCCAATTCAGTTTCTTCCACAACCAGGAAGCCCAATCTGTCCATCGGAGCAGTGGATAGATGGGTTCCACGTATATTTGAGGGCAATTGGAGGAGCTAAATACAGTGATGTTTTGAAAGAGGCTACATTACTGAACTGTATAGGTGCAGAAGCATTAAGAATTATTTCTTGCATTACCTGATCTTGATGGCACTGAAAGTGGATCAGGGGATAGTAAAGTTCGAGAGTGCTTTGGGGACGTTGGCTAAGCACTTCGGAAACAAGGTCAACATTGTTTTGGAAAGGTATCGGTTTTTCTCAAGGCCACAATTGAAAAATCTATTGATGCTTATATAGCAGCACTTAGAAGTCTTATGTCCACGTGCAGGTTTAACGGGGATTGCTGATGAGTACTTAATAGACAAATTGATGTTGAATGTAGTTGACTCTCGCATCCAACAACGGCTCTGGCAAGCCAAGGACCCGTCGTTAGAGCAAGCACTAGAAATTGCCAGAACGATGGAGCTAGGGGAACGTTGTATGAGAGAAAGACAGGAAAGGGATGATGTCAGAGAAATCAAATCCATTCAGGAAGAGAAGAAAGAGGATAGTGAAGAATCTTTAGTAGCACTGATAAAGAGGATGACCACCAACAATGCCAAAGTACATCCCAAGAAAGAGAGGGAAACAAGTTATAAGTTTCAATTTCAGAATCGGTGCCAAAGATGTGGGTGAAACAAATATGGCAACCTAGAGAAGGAATGTCCTGCAGTTGCGGTTGAATGTTACAAGTGCGTCCATGTGGGACATTTCGGCAAAGTGTGCAGAAATGTCTGGGGAAGAGGCAGATTTGGACAACAAACAGACCTCTGCAGAACACAGTCAGGCTGGAGGAAGAAGTTAAAGGCCCTGGTTGTATGTTGGCCATTGCCAGTGGGGACACAGAACATGTACAAATCCTTACGGTCACGGCCAGTGCAGGAAATAGAGGGCCTTGGGTACATATGCAAATAAATGATGTGTCCCTACCGGTCATGGTAGGCACTGGTTCACCTTATACAATGGTGGATGTCGACACGTTTGTTAAGGAGCTACGGGGTAAACCTGAGGAACTACAGTGTACCAGTGTGAGAGCAACTGGCTATGGCAAGACACTGATAGACATTATTGGTTACACATGGGTAAAACTGTGTTTTCAGGGCAGAGAAATTTTTTGGAAAATAGATGCGGTTTGAAATGGGTCATCTGTGGTAGGATGGTGGGAGCAGGCCAATTTACAGGTTAGAATTCATCCAAGTGAGTATTTAACAAATCAATTGGTCTATTGAAGGGTTTTCAACACAAAATAATCCTCAAGAAAGGGGCGAAACCAGTGGCACACAAGGTGAGAGGTATTCCGATTGGAACTAAGGATGTTCTACAAAAGGAACTCACCAGACTGTGTGAACAAGGAATAATTGAGCCTATAGAGCGCTCAGAGTGGCCCTCCCCAATTGTGCTCGTACAAAAACCTGATGATGCCATCAGGATGTGTGTTGATTTTAGGGATCTAAACAAGAATATTTGGGTGGATAGACATCCCTTACCAAACATTGGGGCATTATTAGCAACCATGGTCCCAGCAAGATACTTCACAACACTAGACCTGTCCTCAGCATATCATCAGATCATGCTTGATGAAGAGTCCAAACATGTGACCTCATTCGTCACTCCACTTGGGGCTTTCATGTTTAAAAGGATGCCTTTCGGTCTGGCCTCGGATGCAGCAGTTTTTCATAGACTCATGCTGCATCTGTTTGGAGGTCTTAAAGGAGTCTATTGCTTCCAGGACGATATTCTGGTCTCGGCTGAGACAGAAGAAGAACACAATGCCAAGTTAATTGGAGTGTTACAGGTGATTCAAGAGAGGGGGCTTACATTGAAAACAGAAAAGTGCAAAATCAAAAAGGACGAAGTATCATATCTTGGCCACTCTATAAATGCCGACCGAATAAAACCCAAGAAGGAGTTGGTTAATTCTATCATGAACATTCCAGAGCCTGGCAACAAAGATCAATTAAGGATCTTTTTAGGGATGACTGAGTATTACTCGAAAATTTCTAGCCAATTATACTGAAAAGACCAAGTGTATGAGGGAACTGTTGAAGAAATGTGCCAAGTTTGTATGCTCGGAAGGATGTAAAATTGAGTTTGAACAAATAAAAAAGGATATCAATAAAGCCCACACATTGAGCATCTTTGATTGTAAGGCTAAGACTGTGATCTCTATAGATGCCAGCAAGATTGGATTACAGGGTGTGCTGGAACAAATCTAGGATAAGGGCTTGGTCCCCATTGCATTTTCTTCAAGAATTTTGAGAAGTGCCGAGCTAAATTATTCGATTATTGAGAGGCACTAGGGGTGAAATGGATTTGAGAACATTTCGAAATCTCATATAGGGGTTGCCTATACTGCTAAAGACTAATCACAAACCCCTGGTGCATGTGCTACAATCCAAGGCACTGCATTTGGTTTCACAGAGGATACGGCGGCGGGTGTTCGATATAATGCAATGCAATCTAAGCATAAGTTACACTAAGGGCAAATTGAATATGGTGGCTGATTGTTTTTCGAGGTTACCATGGGACAGTAGAGACTATGATGACGAGTCTTGTAGGGATTCCAACTCGGAGAACATTGTGGCTATAGTGAATCCAGGCATAGCGAAGGAGGAGTGGAGTAAAGCTGCTGCTGATGATGATGCAGAACAAGTCAGCTTAAGGCGGGCTATGATTAGTGAGTGGAATGAAATTGACAAGTGTGTAGGTGTGTACTCTCAAATAAGGGATGAGATTTCAATGGATTCATCATGTGTATACAGAGGAGACCAGATTATTCCTCCCACAGGATTAAGGGAGAGGATAATACATTTGGCTCATGAATGATATGTGGACAGAAGTTTTACAAAAAGAAGGGTGAGAGGTAGTTATTGGTGGCCCAGCATGTGGAAAGAAATGGAAGAGTGTCAAGAATTGTGCAACATGCGCCGCCAGTGACAAAGGAAGGAATGTGAGGAAGACCCCTTTGCAAACAGTGGAAATTTCGGGACAAGTATGGTCCAAGTTGGCGATCGATGTTATGGGGCCATATGAAAACTTGGAATCTCAACAGAATTTATTGTTGTTCTTTTGGACTACACCTCAAAATGGGTGGAGTGGGGTGTTTCTGAAGGCACTGTCACTGCTGGAAAAATAGTAAAGCTCTTGAGTGAAATTTTCAATAGGAAGGGTGATCCATTGGAAGTTGTGTCTGACAATGGGGCCCAATTTGTTTCAACTGAATTCCAGTAATTTTTTAGAGCGAGGGCAATAGAACATAGGACCATGTCATTGTATCATCCCATGGCGAATGGACCTGTGGAGAGGATGAACGGCTTTGTTAAGAATATCATTCAACTAGCCCCTTCTAATGCGCTTCCATGAAGAGAGACATTGAGGGAAGTTCTCAACACGTACAGGACAACTCTGCATTCTGTAATGGAGGTCGAGCCATTCACCATGATGAGGGAAAAGTTGGCATCAAACTGATTGAGGCCTGTGTGGATGTTTGCAAGTGACAGACAAATTGATATTGGTGACACTTTAAGGAGGGTAAAGGAGAAACAAGCCAAGTACAAGGAGTACGATGACCGGAGGAATGGAGTGGTGGATTGTAAAATCAAAGATGGGGACTGGGTTGCATAAAGGAGCCCAGGAACATAATGAAAGGAGAGTCAAAATTGAAGTCTCTGCAGAGGGTGATAAGTTGCTTGGAAAAGTCAGCGTTATTGGATGACGGCAAGAGATGGTCCTGTGATGATGTGGTACGGATGGAGGAGGGTGCCCAGAAGCTGACAGGATCTGGTGTAAGGAATTCACAGGACTGTGATCTTAGTACAGAAATGCAAGATCCTGGAGTAAAGACTGATGGTGCAGGAGTCATGTTGTTGAGAACGAACCGAAGAGAGATCCAAAGCTTTAATAAAGACTATATTTATTATTAGTCTCTATCGGGGATGAGCATTCATCCATTTTGGTTAATCTCCACAGACTTGGTTGAAGAATGTATCCTTTTCCACAAGTTATGTATTTTCAGAACAAGTTATTTTTCTATCTTTGTTTTCCCCGTTTGCCATTCCCACCCTTCCTCTCACACTTTCCTTTAATTGATATGTTGTAGGTGGGGAGGTGTTATAATGGGGTTTACGTCATTTTTTTGTATGTCATTGCTGGAATGGTTCTGGAATGCCTTTGCATTCCAGAACCATTGAGTAAACTGTGTTGCTGGTACTCGAATGGCTGCTGCTCTCCGGGGGCTCCTCCCAATAAACCCACAGTAAATCTAAACATTACCTTGCCTCATCCATTTCTCAACATAACCCTTCCTCCGGGGAGGTCAAAGAAAGGAAGCATCCTGGATATTGTCTCACTGGGAGCAGTGCAGACAGGCAGTCTGCCCTGAACGCACATTGCCCCAACACAGCTGGTGTGGCCTTACAGGGTTGACACCAGTATGATTGTGTGCTCTAACAGTAATCATACTATGCAACAAGACAAAGGAACAAGTTACTTACCTGTAACTGTTGTTCTCCAGCATGGGTCTGGCATGGATTCACATGCTCATGAATATTCCCCGTCGTAAGCCTGGGAATACTCGGTAAAGAAAAAATCAGTATCAGTTTTGTTTCTGATCTGTCTTTCTTAGTAGTAACCAATCACTGGTCTCTGGGTCATACTGCCCCCAGCCAATGACCGCGCTCTCCTTAAGCCATGCTCAGATTTGGTAGCACTTAAAGCGGCAGTATGACCAAGTGAAGTGACGCAGAGGGGAAGGAGGGAGGGTTCGCATGTGAATCCATGCCAGAGCCATGCTGGAGAACAACAGTTACAGGTAAGTAACTTGTTCCTTCTCCAGCATGGGGTCTGGCATGGATTCACATGCTCATGAATATAAGAATACATAGCAGTATACACATGCACAATCACGGGAGGTGGCAAGGCTCAACATTAAGCATTACACAAACTAAACATTAAGCAACTCTTACCTCCTCACCAGGCCCACCTTCAGGCGAACAGGTTGCGCAGCACTGCTTGGCCGACCCTGGACTCCTCCCTGGAATCCCGGTCGACGCAGTAGAATTTCGTGAAGGCGAGCGTCGACCTTCACGTAGCAGCCCTGCAGATGTCCAGCAGTGGCACACCAGACCAGAACGCCGTAGTAGCAGCGATCGCTCTGGTCGAATGGGCTTTCAGACGGCCGAGCAACGGTCGGTTTGCCAACCGATGACAGTGCATGATGCAGCCGGAGAGCCATCTGGAAATGGAAGCCTTCGAGAGGGCCTTCCCTTGATTCACAGGTCCAAAGTTCACAAAAAGCTGTGATGTCTTCCGAAAACTCTTCGTGTGGTCCACGTAGAACTTCAGCACTCTAGCTACATCCAGTGAGTGCAAAGTCCTCTCGGCTGGCGACGGGAAGAAAACTGGCAACACCAAGGGCTCGTTGAGGTGGAAGTCCGACTGCACCATGGGCATGAAGGAGGGGTGCGTCCTCAGTACCAGCCTCGTCTTGTGGAAAGTCAAGTATGGAGGCTTGCAGGATAGGGTCTGAATGTCTCCCACTCGTCATGCGGAGGTGATGGCCGCAAGGAATGCTGTTTTCCACGACAGAAATTTCAATGGTGCCGAATGCAGAGGCTCGAATGGCGGCCCCATGAGCCTGGTCAGCACCACGTTGAGCTGCCACGCCGGGGCTGGAGCATTCACCGGCGGGAACGATCGGAACAGTCCCTTCATAAATTCCTTCACCAGGCGATGAGACCACAGGGATGACTGTCCCGTAGTTCTGGTGTAACGTGAAATTGCTGCAAGATGGATCTTGATGGAAGCGTGAGCTAGCCCCGCCGTGGCCAGCGACAGCAGGTACGGCAGCACTTGAGGGGCCGTAATTCGCAGAGGGTCAATATTCTGTGCACGGCACCAGACAGAGAACCTCTTCCACTTGTGTCCGTAGCACTTTAGAGTCGAGGACGCCCTGGCCTTTGCAAGCACCTATTTGCAGTCAGCCGGGATATCGTATCCTCCAAACTCTAGTGCTGCAGGACCCAGGCCTGCAAGTTCAGAGACTCCGGGTCGTGATGGAGGATGTTGCCCCCCTTCTCTGGAGAGAAGATCTGCGTCCGTCAACAGTCTGACTGGGGGGGGGGACGCTGACAAGTCCAGAAGGTCCGGGAACCAGATCTGTCTCGGCCACGCCGGTGCGACGAGGATCATCCTGCACAGGGAGCTCTTGAGTTGGTTGATGAGTCAGAGCAGCAACAGAGGGAACACATATAGGTACAGGCCGTCCCAGGGGAACGAGAAAGCATCGCCCATGCTCCTCGGCTGGGGAAACCTGCTGGCGAACCTCTGGCACTTGGAGTTCGTCACCGTCGCAAACAGGTCGATCTGGGGTTTGCGCCATCATTGGAAAAGTTGATCCACCTGATCCTGACGCAGCTCCCACTTGTGGCACGAGTGCAGCTCCCTGCTGAGTGAGTCGGCGATGACGTTCTTTGTTCCTGCTAGATGGAAGGGCACCAGAAACATTCCCTGTGCGACAGCCCAGTGTCACAGATCCTGGGCCTCCTTGGACAGGGCTGGGGATCTGTTGCCTCCCTGCTTCCGGATGTAGAACATCGTGGTGGTGTTGACGGTGAAGATCCTCACCACCTTGCCCTTGAGGGACGGGAGAATAGACCTGAGGGCCCAGAACACTGCTCCAGTTCCAGGATGTTGATGTGGAGTGACCTCTCCTCCAGGAGCCAAAGGCCTCTCGCATGCAGATCTCTGGTGTGCGCTCCCCATCCCTCCAGGGTGGTGTCCATTGTCACCGTCTCCTGATGTACCGGGGTCTGAAAGTCCTTGCCCACCGCGAGATGCGTGTGGGTGCCCCACCATCGGATCACTTGGCGGAAAACCTCATTGAGCAGGATCATGTCTTCGAAGCTGCCCGTCGCTTGTATCCAACGGGCGTTGAGGAACTGTTGTAGAGGGCGCATCCGTAGCCTGCGCAGGCGCACCAGGTAGATGCATGAGGACATCATTCCGAGCAGGGACTCGATGGATCTCACCCTGGCCACGCCCGTGGCCAGCAGGCACTGCACCTTGCCCAAGATGGCCTTCGTCCTCTCCTCCGACGGCGAGGCCAATCGCGCCACTGTATCAAGCTTGGCTCCCAGAAACAGTGCGACCTGCAACGGGACAAGGTGGGATTTCGAGTAGCTGATGGTGAAGCCCAGATCCGTGTGTTCGACGGCGAGTTCTCTTGTCCTTGCACGAATGAACTAATCGCCCATATAGGGGTAGACGTAGATCTCCCGCAGGCGCAGCCGTCCTGCCACTGGTGCAAGGCACTTGGTAAACACCCTGGGTGCCGACTTAAGCCCGAACGGCAGGGCCTTGATTTGGTAGTGCCGCCCTTGGACTACGAATCTGAGAAACTTTCGGTGTCCTTTTAGAATGGTGATTGGTGATGTGGAAGTAAGAATCCTCCAAGTCCAATGACGATAGGAAGTCGCCCTCCTCCAGCTGTCCCCACACGTGCTGGAGGGTGAACATCGTGAACTTGTGTGCCTTGATGTATTTGTTCAGCCGCCGCAGGTCCAGGATGGGGCGCCAACCGCCTGTCTTCTTTCTGATGAGGAAGTACCTCGAGTATACTCCGGAGCCTCTTCGGGACGAGCTCGATGGCACCCTTCCTGAGCATCGCCCTTACTTCTAACAGCAGTTGAGGGACGTGATTTTCCTTCCTAACCACGGGAGGAATGCGGGGGCACTTTCTTTGAAAATCAAGAGTGTGCCCGTGGGCCAGGGTATCCAGCACCCAACGGCCGTTAGATATGGACTCTCACACGCTGACGAACTTCGCCAGCCGGCCTCCCACCGGGGTGCTCCGATGCTACGGCTGGTTCAGTCCTGCTTGGAGGCGGCCTTGCCGCCTTGGCCTCCTTGGCGACGACAAGGTCCTCCTCTGTAGGCCTCCTGCGACGAGGAGCGGGCCGCCTGGCTGTACGTCGAGGAGCCACCGCCGTATCCCCTGGAGGCACCCTGTCTGCCTCCGGCATTCCGAAAGGGGCGGCTGTCGTTGCTGTAACACTCCCAAGGCCCGAGCAGTCTCAGTGTCGGTCTTGATGGCCTGAAGTGACTCATCCACTGTTTTTCCAAACGGGTTGTTCCCGTCAAAGGGCATGTCCAAAACTCTGGTTTGCATGTCCTGGCGGAAATCAGTTGCCTTGAGCCATCCACGCCGTCGAAGGCAAACACCGTTGCCCAACTGGCGGAATCCGATGCCAGCGATATCCGTGGCCACCATTATGGCGTGGTCCGATGCCACCTCACCTTCCTCTAGGATCTCCAGGGCCTCTGACCTTTTGTCATCCGGTAGGAAGTCCAGTAGGGAACCGATCTTGTACCACAGCTCCCTGTTTTAGCGGGCCACAATCGCTAGGGCATTGGCTGCCTTAATTGTCGTTGCCGCAGACGAGATGACTCGTCCCATGGTGTTCAGCTTCTTTCCCTCTCCGTCCGGTGGGGAGGTCGAAGTTGAGGATGATTCCCCCGCCGCCTTCTTCTTGGCCACCGCTTCTCGTACCGATCCCTCTTGGCAGGTGTAGTGGACGGGTTCTTCAGGAGAGCCAGTCCCTCCTCCCAAATATCATCAATCAATGGTACCGCTAGGACCGTCTTCCTCTTCGCCTCGTGCCGCTGATAGAGGAAACCTTCCTTCTTCTGTTCCTCAGGGCAGAGCTGAAAGAACTCGGATGCCCTGGCAATAATGGCATGGAAGGAGCCAATTTCGTTGGGCGGGGAGACCCGAGGGGGTGGTGATGGAAGGCCCATCCCGTTGTCACCACTGTCGTCATCCGTCTCCGTCGTGGCCGTATCTGTTCCCGTGTCATCCCTAGGATCAGGGCCGCGAGGGCTGGAAAGGCGGGCTCCGCTTGTTTGGAGGGCTTGCCGACGGGCCCGGTTCTGCTGGGTCGTCCGTTGGGGTGAGGGGCAATCTTGTCCTTATCTCTGTGCATAAGGTTTGGATTGCCATCAAAATGGCCACCGAGCTGTCCTGAGGCTCGGGCACTGGTTGCGACGGGAGCGATGGTTGCTCCTCCTCTACGAGAGCCTCATCGGCGCCAACGTCGCTCTCTTGGTCCGCCTCCTCTGGGTTCCTCCCGTGGGATCGGACCTCCTGGAACCTCTTGTTGAGGCCTTTCACGACTTCAACCAGCTCCCCCTCAGAGGCTGTATCCATGTCCGTAATGGCCACCGCCCCCCCTTTTTCCAGTGGGGTCTTCACGGGGGTCTTATCGATGGACTGAAAAGAGGATTCCCTCCGTGGTGGCAGGCAAACTCTGGGCCCTGAGGTCACCTCCACTGGCGTAGCCTCCACCGGCTTCGCCAGGACCGCCACGACTCCCTCGATAGAGGCCTTTGCCGGGTGACTCAGGGCCTTCACCACCTTGGGTGCGCTTGAGGCCTTTACCTTGGGGGGAGGGTCACTGCCTCGCTCCCCCTCGGCTGCCTTCGAGATCGACCGGGGCTTCTCCAGAAGCTTACCCGGGTTCTCAGATTTTCTCTTCCCCAAGCCAGAGCGTTGGCTCGTGGTTGATGGCGTCGGCAAAAGCGTGCCCTGCCTGGCAGCCAAGGAGCCCGACCCTTCGGCGCTCCCGGTGCCCGCAGACTTGCGATGCTTTGCCTTCTGTTGGGCCCCCGTCGCCAGAGCGCCCTCAAAGGACTTAGAAGACCGCTCAGACCTCTTCTTCTTCTCACCTGCTGGGCTCTTTCCTTCCAGCCAGTTGGTGAGGTGGATAAACCGATCCTTCATGGTCCGTTCTGACATGTTCCTGCAAAACGCACAGTCCTTCTCACAAGTGCATTTTGTCTTCATGCTCGTCCTCCTTGAAAACATTCTGTAATCCGCATCCAGGGCAGTTCCTGAACAGCTTGGAACCGGGTGTCGAGCTTCCTTTGTCCTGGGCCATGTCCATGAGGTAGGCCTCAGGTCTTCTGGAATCCTCCAAGAAGCGTAGCTCGACGAAACATCACCCTTGAGGGGCGTAGAAAATTCCGAAACGGGTCCCTGTTAATCGGAAGTAGAAACGGTGGAGCTTGAGGCCTGATTGACCGAAAAAATGAGATTAAACTCTTTGAAAAATCACAAAACGCAGTAAAAGCTCGAGAGCTAAAGCACGAGGACTCCCAACACTTGAACGTGAGGTAAAAATCTGAGGATGGCTGCCAGGGGCGGGGCTTAGGGAGAGGGCAGTCATTGGCTGGGGGCAGTATGACCCAGAGACCAGTGATTGGTTACTACTAAGAAAGACAGATCAGAAACGAAACTGATGCTGTTTTTTTCTTTACAGAGGATTCTCAGCCTGACGACGGGGAATATTCATGAGCATGTGAATCCATGCCAGACCTCATGCTGGAGAAAAAAGAAACTATTATTGCATTTTGGATCAGAAGTGCAGATGTTAAATTGCAGGCTTTGACTGTGGTGACTTTGGCCCTCAGCAGCTGTCAGGAATGTGCATGTGACCTTTGAACCTGCCACTGAAGATCAGGTGCTGCAAGGGCACAGGTATGCTTTTGATATCAAGCTTTATGAAAGGGGGCTTCTGATAAGCAGGATCCAATTTCATACACACAATTACCCACATAATTTCATCTTAATAGAAATCCTAAATGCAAGGGTTTTCAGACCCTCGCAAATGGCAATCAATCATACTACGTCGTCCTGATTTCTCCCTCCCACAACCTCCTGCTCTCTTCTTTGGCTGTCTCCAATTGCCACTCTCCCACTACTGCTAGTTTTCTCTTTTCCTCGTCTCAAGCCACCTCTGCTCTTCCCCGTCGCCCATCAAAATCTGTCTATAGCCTCCTTCCTGAAACAGCAACTTGCACCGAATACCTACCAGTGCGTTATTCTCAAAACGCTCACATCTCCTCTTCTTGAGACGTTCCATTTAATGTTAGCGGGTCCTTTCCTTGGGCCAGTCTGCTGCTGGAGCCTGCATTTGTTTTCACCTCAATGATGTTGCCATGTGATTGAGTGCTTTGGAATCGCTTTCCCCACAGGTGTAGCATATGTCAGATCATTTGATCTGAACTGCGGCTTTAAGAAGCTAGAACAAAATCTTGGAATTCTTGTCTGTAAGTCTGCTCATACTTGCTGGCAGGCACCGGCGGCAGCAGAAGAGAGTCGCAGTGGGACCCGCTGTAAGCAGTGTCAGTAGTAAAGGGTCCTCGTGATGGTTTCTGATGAGGTCGAGGGCTGTGTCATGTTGAGCCTGGGTTGGGGATAGGCCCCAATGCTCCATGTGAGGTGTCAGGTCTCCTGACAAGACCCTTTAATGGCCAGTACCTCTTTTGTCTCGCTTTTGACACTCTCTTGCCCACTGACAGACACTAGGATTGGGCAACTAGGGTATTGTCTCTATGTTGCCACAGGGGTCATCATCCAATAGTCTGGGGAGGTCACCGGCCTACTTGGTTGCCCCACTAGGATTCCCCAGAATAAGACAGAGAATTTCAGCACAGATGGTTATCGACATTAACAATAGGATTTCTCAGCACGTAGTATTTTCTGATATATATATATAGTCAGTAAAAAAAACTTTGTGAAAGGGACGTTATGGATAAGTTGCGCTACTAAAAACCTGTGAAATTTACTAAAAAAAAAAACTTTATAAACGAGATATTATGGTTCAAGGTAAAACCTAAAAACCACTAAAATTCGCCAGTTATGGTAGGCTAAGCAACCATAACTCGCCCCACCACTGTGCACTGCTAACACTAACACCCACGACATCAAATATGACATCACAAATGTCATTGATGACATCACTGATGACATCACATGTCTGGCTCACTCTTTTTTCCTTCACTGATATATCTAGGGCAGTAAGAGGCATGAACTAAAAAGTCACTATACTATACTACAAAGTACTATGATGATAGCACAGATGACATTACATGTCTAGCTCCTTCTTTTTTTCTTCACTGACATATGTAAGCCAGGTGACTTTCTTCACTTTCAGTCAGGAGTTTAAGAAGTTAAAAGTGCTATATTTGTAGTCCTTACCCTTCTCATATGTTCTTAAAATACTTTCCTTAGGTTACGGTTATATCATTTCATACAGAAGAAGAAATCCAGAAACACAAGAATCTTTTCTGTGCATTAGTTTGGGTACGAACATTTTGTGTTAATACTGCAGTTTTTGGTGCATGCTTTACGTTCCCTGTATATGCTTATATTTGTATTGAGTGTGCTCTCTTTATGTTTTTATGAGTAATAGTGCAATTACGCAGTAAGGGAAGCATACGTAGATACTTTTGTTTCACGGTATGTAAACATCTGTAATGGTAGCATTTAGCAATTTAGTATGCAACATGGGAAGATTGTAAATTTTGCACCTCTGTAGCGCATGCTTCAGACAATTCCTACATTTCTTCAGGAGTTCATTCATGTACTGAAAGAACTCAGTAATGCAATGGTTTTTTTTCAGAAATGCATTGCTTAATAAACTACATGGCATAGCTTAGTTCTTCAATCATGTCCGATACTTTTCTGCCAATAATAGAATGACAATCCCTTGTGGAGACTCTGCATGAAAACTAAATGTACATGCAATATCATCAGTGATGTCATCAATGACATTTGTGATGTCATCTTTGATGTCCTGGGTGTTCGTGTTAGCAGTGCACAGTGGTGGGGCGAGTTATGGTTGCTTAGCCTACCATAACTGGTGAATTTCAGGGGTTTTCCGGTTTTACTTCGAACCATAACGTCCCGTTTATAATGTTTTTTTTTAGTGAATTTCACAGGTTTTAGTATCGCAACTTAACCATAACGTCCCTTTAACAAAGTTTTTTTTACTGACTTTCTCAGGTTTTTAGTAGGGCAACTTAACCATAATGTCCCTTTAACAAAGTCTTTTTACTGAATTTCATAGTTTTTTAGTAGGGCAACTTAATCATAACATCCCTTTAACAAAGTTTTTTTTACTGAATAGACACTTTCATCATGTGAATTTGGGAGTTATGTACTATAATTCCCTTACTTTATATACATGTAACATAGAACATACTGAACCCTCTCGCTAATGATATATGAAGGGCAAGGACTGAGCGCCTGTCCGTGGACGAGATCAACACTACCCAAACACTCAGGAGGTATCTGACATTTTTCTATCATGCCATATGAAAAATGCACAAGTTTAAAAAGCAGCACATAAACACATTATACGTAGTGGTAAATAACCATTCAAACCTACATGTCTCACACATTACCCATTAATTTAATTACCATGTAGAATTAAATGGATTATACCATAACAAAAAAAGATATGCCTCTGACGTAATTACCTCACAGAAACTGTGCAGCTAGGAGCGACAGTAGACGAACCCAACACAACTAATACAAATTACAAGAAAGTTGTAAGTGAACTACATTTTTCTTATATGTGTGTATACTTTTTGTATGAGGTGCAGAACAAATAATGTATTTCTGTTGTTTTGACACAGAAATGTGCAGTACTTTGGAGAATTTTCTGCATGGCGAAATGTCAGAAGATAGCGAGAATAATGGTATACACTTCTCTGCATAAGCAAATTAATAGTCAGTACTTTATGGGTACTTAAAATATATATATTTATTTTTAACAGACCAGGTAAAAATTGAAGAAAGTCCACCAAAAGACACAGTGCAAGACACCTTGAAACGCATAGAAGACCAAGTGGACATGCTAAAAGAGAATTTTAATGGATTAAGGCAATTTGTGGAGGAGCATGTGAAAGGAAAAATCAGATATCACTGTCCCACCTGTACCTGTCCCCCTTCTCAATTTCCCAGTGAACTATCCCCAAACCCTCAAGAACAAAAAACGTTTTGATGAAACTTACATCCCTTCATCCCCTCACAACCAGCCTGTGGAAACCCCTAATTCCCCTATATTTGTTTCAGTGTCTGCTTCCCCCTCTCTCTCTTAATTGCTGTATGTGTGTTTAATAATAAAAAAAAATGTTATGTTAGTTTTAGTGGAATTGTTTGGGTCTAATTTTCTTTTTTTTTAAGAGTTAAAATGTCCGCTGACAGCATGCCTGTTCGGCCTGTCCGTAATTAATAAAATATGGATGTTCTAAGGACAATACACCTACCCCTACCATTCACTACCAAGATGGAACTGTTCTTAGAACACACCAGCAGTCCGGGATGTCTGTAAATGAACAAAATGGGAGTGTCCTAAGGACACTATAGCTGTCCGTACCGTCTGCAGCCAAGATGGAACTGTCCGTAGAAAAGGCTCGGTGTACGGTATGTCCGTAGTCAAACAAAATGGAGGTGTCCTAAGGACACTGTACCTGGCCGTACAGTCAGCCGAACATCTACGCACATGCGCACCACACCCATAAATCCTGCGAACATCGTGCCTGTCCGTTACACTTGTGTCGCACTTTTAATTAGTTTCAGGACCCAAACACTGTGTGTAGAACACCCGGGCGCATGCGCACGACCGTTCCTGTGCATTTGGTGTCCTGCGGGCAGCCATTTCCTTCGCGGATGGGTTCACGACATCATCATGTGACCACACCCATGCAACATTTCAAAAGAACTTATGTAAACATGGCAAATTATTTTACAATACAAAATCACCATTTCACATGTCCCATACAATGGCCCTAGCTTTCAACATATTGTTTGGAACTTTTTCAATGCTTTTTCAACGCTTTTGAGTGTTCGATATGGTCACGAGGCGCACCCCTCCACCCCTATAAAAGGCCACACCCCCAAGCTCATCTTCATTGTACTTCTGGCAATTGTAGATTGAGTTTTGCTGCCTTTAATGCTGTAGTGGAGATTATCTCACCAACCCTAATGGCATCCATGGCTGCTGTTGCTACATCAGCCTCAGCACCACCCCCAAACCCTCCACCGCCACCACCTCCCCAAGGGCCTGCAGAGGGAAATACGCGTGAGGATGTAGAGAGCGAGGAAGAAGAGGATGAAGAGAATGAGGTGGAGAAACTCCCTACTACCAGCACTCACTGGGAGTCATGGGTGTGGCGGTTGTTTACCGTTTTTGGTAACGTACCAAAAACACGTGCCAACCTGGTCACCTGTAAACAGTGCAACTTGGTGCTGAGTCGTGGGAGACCTGGTGCGTACAACTTTGGTAGAACCACCATAAAGCGACACCTAACTACGTTCCACGGTGCGGACATTCGCAAGGTGGTACCATGTAAAGAACGTAGTAGGTTGAGTTCCACTGCAGCATCCTCTGTGTCCGATCCTCTCACCACAAGAGACACTCCTGTGGGAGAGCGCATCCCTCCAGCTGCCTCACAGGCCCTTCGCGATGCTGTTGACCCTTACCTTTCGATGGTCACAATATTGTGTATGTACTGCGATGCAGTACTCTGCAGGGGGGAGAGTCTTCGAAGTGCTTTCGAGACTACGGTCACGGAGCACCAGAAGAACTGCTACCTACCTAAATAAGGTCCAACCTACATCTTTCTCTCTCCACCTATCCTTTGTTATCCCAATGGTTGGTGCCCCTTCCTTATCCTCCTTTCCCCTCCTCTCCTGGTGTGTTGTGTGTAAAAAAAATCAAAAAAATATAAAACAACAAAAACCACAAAAAAGGCTCTTTTCAGAGCCGCCTTTCACCATTTAAAAATAGAACTGTCAATTAAACAGTGCAGGGCCCTGTGCATTTTTAAAAAGTCCTAGGACAGATAAAAATTTGGGGTGCAGCCCTAGCAAAGCCAATGCACTTTTCTCTGGGAGTAAGTGGTGGCTCCGAAAAGAACCTTTTGGTGGTGTTGTGTGTGTTTGGAAAACTTGAATTTGTCAAAATGTAATGCAAAATAGGCGATTATGAATCCAAAAAATGTTGCAATGCATTTTGTACATTTCGAAGAAAAATCTGATTGCCAGCATATGTAAAATGGACTCCATCTCTGCGAAAAATGAATGTGCTACGAAACAAAATATTGTCATTGTGGAAAGAGGACAAGCCAACATCTCTAAGGAATGCACAAACAGCCTTATTGACATTGCGCCTCGGTTTCTCCATTTGTGGACCAAATAAAGCAGAACGCAGCCACATTTGTCTTTTTGCAATACGAGAAAAAATTACTTAGCAATTTGGACACATGTCCATGACCTTCTCAAGTCCTTCCTTCATTGCAAATTGCAATGAAATTCCAGAGACATGCCCTAAACTGTTTCCTCCACAATGAATGATAATTATATCAGGATGACGCTCTGTCTGTAAAGTAGCACAGAGAGGTACCAAGTCCAGCCACTTCATTTCACGCACTCCATGCCAGTGCACTTCCACATGAGGGAATCCAAGATCTGCAGATATACCGCAACGTTTTGCATGCACCTTCAACCAATGTATCCATGAGTCTCCCAAAATCCAGATAATCTGTTTTCGAGCACACACAGCCATAGCCGTCTGTTCTCCTCTCAGGAAAAAGACATTCTCACTAAATCTCTCCGTTCAGAACAGACCCACTGAACTTTACTGACCAATCCCTAGCTTTGCTCATTCTCATTTGCATGCCTCTCCACCCCAGAATCCCTGTATGTAATACGCGCTGCCTGCAGACTACCACCATGTCCGCGGACATGTAGAGGATCTGAGCATGACGACTGTACATTTAAATAGCATTCCCCTTTTCCCCTTTAAGGTGGGCTCTGAAAAGAGCTTTTTTTTGTTTCTTTTGCAGATGCCTGACAGGCACCTGTTATTTTGTATTTTTTTGGGTGGGGGGTTTCTTCTTAGTTTACTCCTACAATCATCACATAACTTTCTCCAAAGCAAGCCTTACATTCCAAAAGAACATGGCATTTCCCAAAAAAGATAGAGAAACACCATCTGCTTCAAAATAAGCCGCATTACTGGAAACAATGTTCTTGTGGCTGCAGAAAAACATACCACCTCTTAACATGAAAGCACGCATGCCGCAATTGATGGCACACCTACCAATACTTTGATCTGGACATAAAACAGAACTGTTGTCCCATTTTGCTCTAGGGAGTAAGCCAGAAAAAATTACTTTCGCAGTTGGAAAGATGTTAATGACTGCTTGAACCAACTGTTTCCAAATCTCCCAACAAAGTAGGTGAACTCACGTAGCCCAAATGGCAAGCACCATAATGCAAAACTACCACATGGGGACTGGTCATCCTACGCATATCTCTGCAAACTTGGAGAATTGCCGCTATGTTGCAATCAGTCGCAGTGCTCCACACCACCTCCACGCCTCTGACATCGAAATTGTTTGCCACATGCCTACATTCTGAATAGTGCTGTAAACCATGTACAAAAATATCTCCGAGCACCAACACCCTGACTGTCTCCACCTCAGCCCTCTGCCATCTTCACTTCACACACTCTCTTTCTACACAAATCAACAATGTCAACATCTGATTGGCTGATGCCTACAGTCCCCTTTCCATGCTGGATTTGCTGTAAAACCCTGTATGGGGCACGTCCTACTAGCGCACACGCGCGGTGTCTGTGCGGCACGTAACTCTTAGCCAGTCCTTCTACCCTTTCCACATCACTCGCAAATCCATTACCTCATTGGACACAGCTAAGCAGTCACACAACCATCCACCAATCACATCCAAGACCTCTATATCGAACTCCATCATCAGAGTTCCGCACTTCAAATGTGCTGTTGATCACTCTCAATACAAGTCTCATATCATTGCAAAGTACCTACTACAAAAACTACTGTGCAAGTATCGCGGATTTCTACTTACAGCTCCATGCATACCCACATGCATGATTACAAAGTACAGGTATGCATATTTTATTCAGAGTACATGTGCAACTCTTATGATTCAATTTAAACAAATGAATGCCACTAAATCTGCATAGCCAATACACACATACCAACGCTCCCGCTTTAAGCACGAGACTTATGATTTTTAATTGAAAAATCACACTACTTCTTACTATCTCCCGCATAAACTATACATACGTAGCAACCCTCCCGGTAAACTGCGAAACTCGATTTTCCATTAAAAAATGTCACAATTTTTTACTGTCTTCCACCTAAATTAATGCTACTTCCAATGCAATCGTATGAGAAAAATAAACGTTCCCGATTGCTGTGGTGATATCTCCCTCTCAGGTGCTCCCGATTTTTCACATTCCTACTTGTAATATGAAAGTATTCAAATTATTCCCATCTACTATAATGACCTATCACTTCCAAACCTCTCTGCTATGTACAACACAGCTGAAAAAAAACAAGGGAATTTCATGAACTGAAAATTGTATTCATTTGCGAAGCAGGTTCAACTAACATACTGCAAACAACATATAAAGGCTGCACATAGTGAAATGAAATGCACACATACACTGTGTTGAGATATCAAACAAGAAGACTCCCACGAAAGCTGAAAAATGAATGTGTACATTAACATCACTGCTTTAAAGACACAACATTTTTTTGTGCATATTTTTATATAGGCCGGTAATATTTATATGGCTTCATTAGACTTGCGCTAAGCATTCGATTGTGTGATACGAGACAAACTTTGGTGCAAATTGAGAAAGCTAGGATTCCCTGGAAACATGGTACAACTACTTGCTCTCTTACATTCAGAGACATTCTTTAAAATAAAAATAAATAGGCAAGGGGATGTTACGAATGAGATTATAACCTGTACTGGGGTAAAGCAGGGCTGTGGCCTTGCTGCTACTCTCTTCAATCTCTACTTGTCTGATATTGAGGGAATCTGGGAAACGGTTATTTGCTATCCAGTGAAGCTCGGTCACCTCAGGATTCATTGGTTAGCTTATGCTGACGACATTATAATTTTTGACAAAACCCCTTTTGGACTCCAAAACAAAAATTGGAAGCTTTCTCTATTTTCGCAAACAAATCACAATTTATGTGCAAACGTAGATATGTCTAAGATCCTTATTCTGTCTAGATCAAAAAAGCTTCAACACTATACTTGGATCCTAAATGGTCACAAATTGGAAAGAATCTCCATGATCAAATAGCTAGGCTTTGATATTTCAAATGATTTCTCTAAAAAACACTGGAACAAAATGATAACAAATAAGGTTAGACCATTAATTTCTCTTCTAAAAATAATTTACCGAAAATTCTGCAAATTATCCTTAAATCCTGCTCTTCAATTTTATCTACTAAAGATCGAACCGATAATTCTTTACAATCTAGATTGTTGCCTCCATAACATTGATGATCTGTTAAATTCTGTTCAAGGCCGCATTTGGAAACAAGTGTTGGGCTTGGCTAATTCAGTGCCTAATGCGTGTATACTCATAGAACTGGGCTTGTCTAGTCTAGCCTCCAGCTTTCTGTGGCGACAATTAAGTTTGTATACTAAAATGCTAAGTCCACCTAGAAGCTCCATTTATGTTGAGTTTTCCAAAATGCTGGTAGCAGACAATCCTATCTCCATCGCATTGTTTAAAAAAAGAATGGAACTTGCTCTAATGCGAATCAACATCACCGCAGAGGAAATAACAACAAGAGGGGGCTATTGTAAAAAAAATGCTATATCAAATGGACTGGGTTGAGTCACATGATATAGCTTGTTCTTATTGGATGTATAAAGAATTTGCATTATATACACACAAAAAAGTTCCCAGGTTGATGTATATAGAGTGTTTCCCAGATGTTAAAGTGCGTGAAATTTATATGCGTTTTAGACTAAATCAATTACATACTAAAACATTTGGTTATTTACTGTAGATACTTTGAAAATGACAGGATTGTGTGTTTAGGAGATAGAAATGTGGGAAATTCTGTTTCATATCGGGAAATGTTATGGCAGAAATGTATGTGTAATCCTCACATTGCTTTTATGTGTGCGTAGGCTCGCTTTTTGGTTAAAATTGAAGATGAACTTGTGCAGAAAATTAGTGGTTATAATATTGCTATAAATTGAAGGTGAATTGCAATAACTATTTGAGATTAGTAATTGTTTAGTTTGCTATTAGCAGGTTTAGATTAGATGTTTTACCAATCTAAGAATTTATACTTTGTGTGAGTTATTTATAATAAGTTGAATTAGTTAATTGTCTATTATAAATGAAGGTTCTTCTATAGTTACATATTTTTTTCTAGTTTTGTTTTTCTTTCCATGATATTTTATGTTTTTTTATGTTTGCTATTGTGTTTTATTATTGTGTTTTATGATTATTATCTATGTAACAGAATTTTAAAGAATGATAGAAGTTGTCTATGTGAAAAAAAATTCTTATGAATTTTAAATATGTAAGTGTGAAAAGTTTATATTTAACTATAACACACTATATTAATAAAAATAATAAATAAAGACACAATTACTAACTTCTTCCTTTTACAATTGCAGTGAAGACCACTCTCCTGAAAATCAACAGCATCTACACTGCAAACAACATATCCAAAGAAACTTGGTCATTCCACAAAAAAAGTAAGTACAGTACTACCTTTATATTCTTACTGTTCCTCAAAGAGACTCTGTGGGTTATTTATGTAATTTGCGCACCAACAAAAACATCGCTTTCGGAACCATTCTGTCCACAAATCCCCATTTATTAAACAAAGATTAACAGGCAGAATGGCACACAAATCCCTGTGTTTTTGGAACACAAATAACATACATAAGCCTTAGAATGTTAGTACTACAAAACAAATAGCTGTTTTAATATTATACCATTACGTTTACTGTTAATGCTTCTCCTCACCACTAGCTCACTTTCTACTCTCATCTGAATCACAGTGTAGTAATATACAAACAGAAAAATAGCCTTCCCAACTCATTGTAACTGCCCAATGCACATTCACACACCACCACAAACATCTTCCCCATCAAACTCATACACACATGCACACAACACACATACATTGCAACACAGACCAACCCATACCCTCTTTTTTTTTCAACAGACCCCAAGGAATGCCTACCAAAAAGCAAGTCCGTAGAAAGGAACGCAGTAATAGAGCAAATGAAAATAAAAGTGTCCAAAGTAAGAATCCATCTCTACCAGAGTTTGTACAAAACGTTGAAACAAAACAGCTAATACTGTCATTTAGTGAAACAAAGGAAGCTTCAACTACAGAAACTTTGCCTCCTCTATCAAAATGTGGCACGAAACAGAAAATGCTTTACAAGAATTCAGCTACCACTACTGCTAACAATGCTCCTATAAATCCTGATATACTAGCAAGAAACCATAGTAAAAAAAAAGTATTTAGCAAAAATGTTCCGCCACAGAGTCCTTCAGAATCTAATAAGAAGAGGAGCGAAATCATCCTCAACCCTTAAAACCTACAGTAGAAAATTAATCCTACAAGCTCTCGTAGACAGTACAATCCTTCTCAAAAGCCCACACAGCTTACCTAAAGAAAAATTGTCAATATCGCCAGATATTACTAAAAAAAAAAAAAATCAGACCTTTATTAGACCAAAAGAATAGCACGACCATCGCTAGGGCAACAATACTATCCAGATTGGATTATGGTAATGCCCTACTTCTAGGAGCAAACAGCAATTGCGTGAAGAAATGTCAAGTGATTCAAAATAACGCCATCAGGACCATCACAGGAAGAACTTGGAGGGAACACATCACTGGCGAAAGGAAGGCCCTCCACTGGTTGGCCATGAAAGAAAGAATCACGTTTAAATCTCTCACAATGGTTCACCGTTGCTTATACGGTAATGCGCCAGCTTACCTTAAGAAACACTTCAACTGGTATGCCCCAACTAGGCAGCTCAGATCCTCTAATACAGGCCAACTGCAAACATTCACAACAAAAAAGCAGCATGGACTTGGAAAAGCCTTTCCGACTCGAAGTATAAAAAAATGGAATGAACTTCCCACCTCACTGAAGCTCGAGTCCAACTACATTTCATTCCGTAAAAAATTGAAAACATTACTTTTCAATTAACTCAGCGGAACAGGCTAAATCTCTTTGAGGAAATCGGTCAATTTACTTGTGTCCTGTTTATCACTATTCGTTGTCCTGTCTTCTTGTCAGCGCTCTGATGCCCGTGGGCTTTCAGCGCTTTAGAAATAAATAAATAAAAAGGAAGTTATTTATTTTAGTGTTAAATAGGATGAAACCACTAACAAAACTAAGTACTAAACTACAAAAGAAACTTCTCAATAAACGGAATGGCAACAAAAATAACTTCTTAAATATTTGTGGAGGTGAATGGAGTCACACAACGACCACAGAACCATATTCTAATGAAGAAGCATACAAACAAAATCAAACAAACACAATTGCCATCCATAGCAGTGGACGAGGATATGAAAAAATCAATAATACCATCATGGAATAAGAAACACTGCTTACAAAAGTATCCCCAGAAAACTCAGAATTACCTCTCCATTCGACTGAACCAGACTGTCCAATATACAAATGGCTGTGCACGTCAATGTGTGACATTCCTAACAAATCTTTCAAATCTTTACGCAATTTCCACAATCAGTATGTGAAAGGTAAAGACGAAATGAAAATGAAAGTGCTGCAAAATATGGATACCTGTCCAGTGCGCATATACACAGGACTACAAGGACATTCATTAGCCTGCATTTCAGGACCTATTTGCAAAAGCACCTTCCATGATATCAAAATTATATCAACACATCATTCAAATGTAAGAAATCTAGTGTATAAACTGTACTATGCTAAAAGTCCAGCTTTAGAACTAGCCAATTTAAATAACACTCTTCTGCATGGTACACCCAAATACCTAAAAGAAGAAATCAACCGTATAAAGAGAAAATATTTTGGAAGTGAAAGCCACTTACAAAATGCAATAGTTTTAGAACAGACTAGCAACAATTCTGCACATGGCAACCGTCTATTACACACATACAAAAAAGAAATACTAAAATTTAAAAGTCCATCGGCTGAAGGACCAAACCATGTGTGTGTGTGTTGCAGCAGAACTTTTTACAAAAGTAACACAACTATAGACGTAACATACGAAATAGAAGACAATGAAGATTGCAAATGGTTTGAATTAGCTCTCTACCTTTTAGCAGAAAACAAATACGAAATAAGTGAACCCCTAATATGTTGCACTTACTGCACTACAAAACCTGACAACAACCAAACTCCTTCACGTGCTATCACAAATAATTTGGAATTATTCCCACTACCAAAACCCCTGCAACAACTCAATTTGTATGAGAGCATCATAATTCAAACAGTACACCCATTTCAAGCAATAATACACCTTCAACCAAAAACAGCAAAATTACCTCCCTCTGAATTGGTGAAAGGCATTTGAGGCAGAGTAGTTTATTTGCCATTAGATCTGAGAGAAAATGTGCACACTCTTGGAGTGCAACGTCCAATAGAGCATTCTTTAATTGTCTTAGTAAATGGTGTACCAACAAAAGACAAAAGAAATTGGCAACAACTTGTGGATTTACATAAAGTTAGACAAGCCTGGCAATATCTGAAAGACAATAATGAATACTACAAAGAAATAAATATTGAAGAAAGCTTAAGGGAAACAACTGAAATAATTCAAGAGTCATCAGAAACTGGTCAATTTGAATTTCTGGATCCTGCTGCAGTATCCACTCTTTTGGACCATTATACTATTCATCCTTTGCACTCTAATGAGAGCATAGATGATGCACTAGAAACTTATCAAACGCGACAAACCAAAGGGTCACCAGTGAGCATATGGGAAAAAAGTATAGAAGCACATGCTTTTCCACTGCTATTTCCTAATGGCAAAGGAGGAAGATACAATGATAGACCCACTCGGATAACAGCATCAGAATACCGCTCATTACGAATGTATTCTGAAGATCCACATTTTGTCTAAATCTGGGAATACATATTCCACCTACTCTTTGAAAGTGAACTAGAAACCCTATGTTACGGAGTTGCACACATATTGAAATCTGGAACCCACTTTCAAAATATGTCTACTATGCAATTAATACAAAAAGTGCAAGAAAAAGATGAGGTTTTACAATCAAGCATAACGAATTATTTGCAAACATGCATGGTACAAAAGAATACTGGTTCCGACGGCAAAGAGATGTACGTTGTATGATCAGAAACATTGGACCGCCAACTTGGTTTGTTACATTAAGTTGTGCAGAATATGCATGGTAAGATTTACATGATTTCCTATGCATATCAAACAACAACAAAACCAACAGATATACTAATACCTGGAGAAATTTGCTCTCTAGATCCTGTTAATGTTTCAAGATATTTCCACCATCGTTTCATTGCTATGCTACACTTTATTTGTAATAAAACTGTTCCTCCCCTCAGAGAAGTGCAACACTTCTTATGGAGAAAATAATACCAAGCCAGAGGAGCACCACATACCCACATGCTTTTATGGATTAAAGGTGCACCTAAATTTAGTCAGGACAGTGATGCCACTGTTTTGCAGTTCATCCAAAAATATGTCACTTGTGAAATCCCTTCACAAAGGACACTTAGTGTCCTTCATGGACAGATTGTACAATTTCAAAGACACAAATGTGGCAAATATTGTCGTTGCAAATACAAAAGCAAAGGGAAATACTAAACCAAATGCCGCTTTGGTTTCCCTAGACCAGTTACAGAAACAGATGACGTGAACAACTTCATGTCTTCAGTTCGACATAGTGTTAAAGGTAAATCACCTGAGAACACGTATTACATAAAAAGAACAGAAGAATCAAAATATATCAATGATTACAATGCAATCATTGCCCTCTTATGGAATGCAAACATAGATGTGCAGTACATTGCAGACAATTCCACTGCAGTTGCACAATATGTTACAGCCTACTTAACAAAAGCAGAAAAAACAGAGCTTCAAGACCTCTGGAATGACCTATCATCAGACAAAACACTATCTCAGAAATTGTACAGCCTAGGCATAAAAATGCTCTCTCATAGAGAATGTGGCGCCTATGAAGCTGCAGATCGTTTAACCGGTACTGCTTTGTATGGAAAATCTGAAAATATAGTATGGCTAAGTCTTGGTCCTGCTAAATCTAGAAAAAGAGTTCTCAAATCATATGAGGACATAGAAACAATTGCCAAAAATGATCCCAACAGCCAAGACATTTTAAAAAGCAATTTACTAGACACATACTACCCAAACAGGAGTACCACTTTGGAAACCATGTGTGTATACCACATAGCCCAAAACTTTACATACAAAAATAATATAAAACCCGATGAAAGCAAAGGTAGATATAGAGTGACAGATTGTGAAGGCAGCTTAGTGAAACTTAACAAACAAAGCTTAATCATGTCAAATTGTCATTAAAAACTCCTCAACAGAAAGAACTACATTACACCGATGTGAACTTTACGCAGTACAAAACAATGTTGCACAATGAACAGCAACACGAAGAAGAACTCCAGGCCCAACTAGATAAGGACACTTCCGACAGTAGTCAACCTTCTGTAACAGGAAGTCAAGAACCACTAGGACAGCCACTAATAGCAAATGAGGCAGAAGTGGAAAACACCATGTGTCACCATGAAGAAGATACAGAAGACTTAACTGTACTACAATCAAAACTTAAAGATCAGCGCACCATTTTTGAAGAAGTAACAAAAGAAATTACACATGGTGTACAACACGAAAATAAAGAATGTACCTGTCAAAATTACAAACCTATACCGCTCTACGTCAATGGTGAAGCTGGTTCAGGAAAAACATTCTTAATCAAAATCATCAGCAAGTTCCTTCAACAATTGACAAACAACAAACTGTCAGCTGTTGTAACGGCCCCCACAGTTTTAGCTGCCTACAACACGGACAGAGTCACTTTACACCGATTACTACTCCTTCCAGTAGAACACCAAAACAAATTAGACTATAACAAACTTTATGCAAAAGCTGCAATGGAACTACGCAGAGTATTAAAACAAATGAAAATGCTACTAATAGATGAAGTGAGCATGGTCTCCAACCTAATGTTGGCTTTGATTCACCTCAGATTGCAAGTAGTACTTAAAACAAACTACGAAGAACTCTTAGCAGGAAAACACATTATCTTTTTCAGAGATCTTCTACAATTGACACCAGTGAAAGGTGAACCTATTTTCAAAACCTTGGGACACAAACTCTGCCGTAAAACTGTTGGCAGTATAGGAAATGTCAACCTTTGGCAACATTTCCAATACAGAGAATTAACAGAAAACATGCGTCAATCTGCAGACCTCACTTACCCCAACATTTTAAAAAGTAGTAGAATTGGTGTACTATCTCAAGAACCACAAGCAATATTGAAAAACCGGCCCATCCATGCACTTTATGGCGATAACGCATGTGCAACTGATCTTATGGAACAATTAGCGCACAAAAATGTCAATTGCATGGCCTTAATGCCAACTCGTGCAAGCTGTTTCAAATTCAATGAAACAATGTTAAAAAAAGAAATGCAACCAATAATTGAAATTTTCTCCACAGACAAACTGGACGTACATGGTATGACACTACCCATGTGTCAGCAAGCCACAACAAGACTAAAAATCTTAGAAAATGAAATCTCCAACACAGCTGGGTTGGAAAAAAATATTAAAATTATCCTTAAATTGTAGAGTAATGCTTAAACGTAATCTTGACGTGGAACAAGGACTAGTTAATGGGGCACTGGGTACAGTTGTTGGCTTTCAAACATACCCACGTGACAACAACATTCAATTTGTCAATATTCTCTTCGACAAGCTTTCAGAAGTAAAAAGGATAGGTCGCTCAACAGCTCGATTCCTTCTCTTCAAAGACATGTATGTACGTAGAGAATAATTTTCTCTAACACTTGCATATGCAGTCACCATTCATAAGGCCCAAGGTCTTACCCTAGACAAAGCATTGATAGATATTGGAAACACAGTCTTTAAAGAAGGCATGAGCTACGTAGCACTATCACGCTTACGCACACTTGACGGTCTATTTCTAATCAACTTTGATGCAAGTAAAGTGAATGTTGATATTCCTTGCATTTTATAATACAATAGACTGCGTTCACTGTACACCCCCCATCTGAAATCATATCCTGTTCCAGAAAAAGGAAAACGTTCTAAAAGAAAACTAATTCAAACAGAAATGCAACAGGATCTGACTGCAAATCCTTCAAAGAAAACAAAAGAAGCCAATACTTCATCAATTACCACAAGCAAGGAAGAACCTATTAGTGAAAGTAAATCAGGTACTACTTCAAAGAAGGAACAGACACTCCGAAAAAATCAATTGGACACAGAACTGTCTGGTCCATTCAAATTTTCAAATGAAACTGGTGTAAGTTGCTACGCAAATGTAGCAATGAATATTCTATTTCAATTGCCACCAATTGTTAACAACATTTACTTACACAATACAGACCAATTGTGTTTGCAAATGTTAGTCCTTCATAGAAACGCAACAAACAATCCTGACAACACATATAGTGTTCACGGAATAAGACAAGAATTGGACTACTGTGCTGGAATGGTGAGATTCACTATAAACTCACAAGAATTTCTAATGTACTTACTGCAAGTACTCGAAAACAAAAACATACCTATAAATGAAATCTTCCAGATTTCATACGTGTGGAAACATACATGCACTCTCTGTAACAATGTGACAAAGGAACAAATCCCTAATGAGCGATTTGTGTATGTATCCATACCTAATTTTGAATCCATTCCATTTCAGCAACTTCTACAAAATGCAAACCATGGCAGATTATGTACTATCTGCAATTCAGATAATCGCTCCACCTTACTGATACAAACACATAGTAACTACATAATACTAATGCTTCTACTTTACAATGCAGATGGTATCAAAAACCACTGCAAGCTGACTGGATTCACACACAGTCAAGTGTCACTTTGTAAGAAAACCTTCACAACAATAGGTATAATCTACCATGCAGGAGCCACAACCAATGCAGGTCACTACACTACATATATTTAAAAGAAATGTGGATGGTTTGAATGTAATGATAGTAGCATTACTCTAAAGCAGAGATTACCAGCAAATCTTACGAACGCGTATTTAATCTTCTTAAAGCCAAAATTTAATAACTAATGTGTACTTCAACATTAACAAAAATTCAATTAAAAGACTATAAACAGTAAGAATACGCCAACAGGTATCTAACTGTCCACGATTGTATAACAACCACACAGATAAATGAATACCACTGATTTGTAACAAAACATACACAGTTAGAATACGCCAACAGGTATCTGTTTAAAAAAACTACAACAAGCCAACATACAGAACATTAATCAGAAACAACAAGTGAATACTCAAAGGAAACAAAGAAATAGTTTGTAGTATAGCAAAGAAAGGTTTTTTTTTAATCTGACAAGGAATTTTTTCCCCCAGACCCAATGATTTGAAAAACAAACAAAAACTGAGCAAAATGCACAGTACACTGGTTTGTAAACTAAATATGAGGGTAAAAAAAGCTAAAATGTCTATTATACAATGTAATAAGTCTTTAAAAAATACAAACACTAACATGTTCTTTTCTTTTATCACAGAAATTGAAAAAGAATATTTCCTCCAAGTACTAAAGTCATGTAAGAAATATATTGAATCTCAACAAATTAAACAGTAAGTATAATTTCCACACAAGACTCTGGGTCCTTGTCATGATCTCTGCTTCCAAAAGGTCAGGGTTTTCCCAACTCCCTTGGAAGCAGATCCATAACCCAGGTTCCGAGTGCCAACCAGTCCCAATTGGGACCTTTTGGACCCAGTCCTGGCGCCAGTGGCACCAGGCTCATAAATATGCCCAGTCCCAGCGCTGGAAGCGCCGGGCTCATAATGCTTGGGTGGATTTACCTGCAGCAGACCATGCTGCTTACTTGCCTGCCAGTTGAGCCTCTGAACCTCTTCTGTTTGGAACTACTTTTCCTGTTTGGTGGGGCAGGAGCCACTCCCTAGATTCAGAACACAAACTCTTCTGGAAAGCAGGAACTCTTTTCTTACCTAGGCGTGGCTGTGGAAGGAGACACCTAAGCACTACAGGCGGCTATTTAAACCACACCCGATGGATGAATCTTGCTTTGCGTTATTCTGCATCCTCTGCAGCAGAACGCTCATTGTGTCTTCTGCATCTGATCCTGGGCCTAAGGAAAAAGGCTTACCATCCTGAATCCAGTCTTCAGCAACACCTATAAAGACAAGAATGAACAGGTTAGCATTACGGTCTTCAGTGACAGCTCTTCACTTACCTGGTCCATCGGCTGTCACCAACGCCTCGCGCTGCATTCCGGCATCTGAAAGACAAAGGCTTACCTACTCTTCGTGCGCTCCCGAGGTCTTCACACTGCATTCCGGCATCTGAAAGACAAAAGCTTACCAACTCTTTGCACGCTCCGGAGGCCTTCGGCGCTGCATCCCACATCTGAAAGCCCGGTTTGGGAGGGGCCTTGAGGGGGGGTACTGTCATGATCTCTGCTTCCAAAAGGTCAGGGTTTTCCCAACTCCCTTGGAAGCAGATCCATAACCCAGGTTCCGAGTGCCAACCAGTCCCAATTGGGACTTTTTGGACCCAGTCCTGGCGCAAGTGGCACCAGGCTCATAAATATGCCCAGTCCCAGCGCTGGAAGCGCCGGGCTCATAATGCTTGGGTGGACTTACCTGCAGCAGACCATGCTGCTTACTTGCCTGCCAGTTGAGCCTCTGATCCTCTTCTGTTTGGAACTACTTTTCCTGTTGGGTGGGGCAGGAGCCACTCCCTAGATTCAGAACACTGGAACTCTTCTGGAAAGCAGGAACTCTTTTCTTACCTAGGCGTGGCTGTGGAAGGAGACACCTAAGCACTACAGGAGGCTATTTAAACCACACCCGATGGATGAATCTTGCTTTGCGTTATTCTGCAATTTCTGCAGCAGAACGCTCATCGTGTCTTCTGCATCTGATCCTGGGCCTAAGGAAAAAGGCTTACCATCCTGAATCCAGTCTTCAGCAACACCTATAAAGACAAGAAAGAACAGGTTAGCATTACGGTCTTCAGTGACAGCTCTTCACTTACCTGGTCCATCGGCTGTCACCAACGCCTCGTGCTGCATTCCGGCATCTGAAAGACAAAGGCTTACCTACTCTTCGTGCGCTCCGGAGGTCTTCACACTGCATTCCGGCATCTGAAAGACAAAGGCTTACCTACTCTTCGTGCGCTCCGGAGGCCTTCGGCGCTGCATCCCGCATCTGAAAGACAAAACAAGGTGCGTTTAAAGACATTGGGGAACTTTAATACTCACGTGCCATTACTCCTTTCCACATCTAACCCAGTGGGTATTCCGGCACCCTGCAGCCGCTCCGAACTTGTACCTGCAAAATAAAAAGACAGTTAGAGCGCATCGTGAAGCAGGCAACAAGCGCTTACTTACGTGCTTCCAGGCGCTTCTATTCATCACACGGGCTCCATCTTCAACTCACTTCAGCCCGTCATCTGCCATCGCCGGAACCCTGCAAAACAAGAAACATCATTACTAAAGACTTTAAAGACATTAGAATTACTCGAAACTTACCGTTCGTGCAGTAAACGACGGACAGCAGTCCTCTGAAGTCAAGAGGCCTGCTCCCCTTATCCAGTGAAGAAACTGGTTACAGCACCCTGCCCCGAGGCAGATGGAGAGCACGGCGTTCACTTACCTAAGGTGAGAGCGTTAACCTTTGGGGTTCTACAGGAGAAGAGAAAGGGAAGAAGAGAGAGACATTCAATAACCCAGTTACTTAATCCCATATTTTCTATCTGCAGACATCTTACCCTTCGAGTCAGACATACAGTGCACACAGAGGTCCAGCCCAAAGAGCCAGCCGTGTGTTACACATCACCTTTGAAGATACGGTATACGCCCAGTCAAGACCGGCGCCTCTACGGGAATCAGGTGAGCGTTACAGAACGCAAAGCCTACCACAAAACTCCCGTCCAGGTGCTATGGAAACCTCGGATACCGACCAGCTAGCCCAGTTACTTGGGGAACTAAGGGCAGAAGTGCATGCAGCCCGTCAGGAAACGAACACTCTAAGAAGGGAACTGATTATTTCCAAGGAGCGAACAGATGATCTCGCTAGACAATTGCTACAGTCACAAGCCGGACAGACCCCGTTACCCGCATCTGGGGGAAATCTTCCTTCTACATCCTCTATGAATCCAGTGCAGATCAACCTACCTGGGAATGTACCTCTGGCTCCGCCCGAACGATTTTCTGGTGACCCAAAGAGGTTTGCAGTATTTATCAATCAGTGTCGGTTGCATTTCTTATGCCGGCCAGCAGCCTTTCCAACTGATCAAGCTAAAGTAGCTTTCGTGCTTTCGTACCTTAGTGGCAATGCGGCAGACTGGTCGATCCCTCTAGTAAATCAAGATGATCCGGTCCTCCATGATTTTCAAGCTTTTCAGCTCAGTATGGAAAAACTGTTCGCAAGACATTCACAGGGGCAGGCCTTGGACAATGAGCTTCTTTCGTTGCGACAAGGTAATCAAGACCTTTTGGCTAATATTGCGTCTTTCAACAGACTGATAGTGGAAACTCAATGGCCTGAGGACAAAAGGATTACGCTGTTTTATAGAGGTCTACGTGGAGAGCTCAAAGATGTGTTAGCCCAAGTAGTGAATCCCCCACAAGATTGTTCGGACTATATAGACTTAGTCGTTCAAATAGATCACAGACTGCAGAACAGGAAGGCCGATCGTTCCAAGTTTGATGCTCGAGTATTTTCCAAACCGCCAACTCCTTCCAAAGGAGTAGACTCCGGGGAACCCATGCAAATAGGGGGTCTGAAAGGTCCTCTAACACAAAGGGAGCGGGAAAGGAGAAAACAGTTGCAATTATGCCTCTATTGCGGAAACTCAGGGCACTTTCTTCGAGACTGTCCGGTGAAACCTGCCAAGAAGGCAGTAGGAGCTGCAGTTACCAAAGTTACAAACTCTGAGCAGGGAAACGACCTCGCCCGACAAGAATAGAGGTCCTCTTGTCGAGCGTGAAAACCAGTTCCGTGACCTCGCATTTCGTGATACCTATGGTCCTCATTAGCCCTGATAATCCGGATCGATTACATGCAATTGAAGCTTACGTCGACAGCGGTGCCATCGGCAATTATGTGGATCATGAAATGGTTTTGAGGATGAATCTAACTCTTTGTCCCAAGGCTGTAAAGGACGTCATTACTACGGTGGATGGTACAGAGATAGCCTCCGGGCCAGTAACGCATACCACTCAAGAGGTGACGCTAGTAAGTCAAGAATGACACCATGAGAAGATCGTGTTCGATGTGATCAAGGCCCCTCAGTTTCAGATTATTCTAGGAATACCTTGGTTAGAGAAACACAATCCTCTGATCGATTGGTGAGCAAGAACGGTCCAGTTTCCAGAATGTGTCTCTACTTGTCACCCTCCACCTGGTGTTGCACTGGCAGCAATTTCTTCAGAGACTCCCTAGTTACCTCCCGAATACCTAGAATACCAAGATGTTTTCCGGAAGGATCAGGCTAACTCTCTACCTCCTCATAGGTCTTATGACTGCCAGATAGACCTGATACCTGGATCTACTCCTCCTTGTAGTAGAATTTATGCCCTCACCGAGCCTGAGAACCTTCACCTTCGACAATACCTGGATCAATACCTGGCAAATGGGTTTATTCGTCCTTCCAAGTCCCCTGCTTCTTCAGCTTTGTTCTTCGTTCCAAAAAAGGAAGGAGACCTTAGAACTTGTATAGATTATCGCTCCCTGAACCAGATCACCGTTAAGAATAGATATCCGTTACCTTTGATCCCTGAACTCCTGGACCAAGTCAGAAAAGCATGCATATATACAAAGCTGGATCTTAGAGGAGCTTACCACTTGGTACGAGTAAAAGAGGGCGATGAATGGAAGACGGCCTTCCGCACCAAGTATGGGCTATTTGAATATCAGGTCATGCCCTTCGGACTTTGCAATGCCCCGGCCGCCTTTCAATATTTTATGAACGATGTCCTCAGAGAGCTCATAGATGTGTGTGTTGTTGTTTACATTGACAACATCCTCGTTTATTCTTCATCGGAATCTAAACATCGGACACATGTGAAAATGGTCCTCGAAAGATTGCGTCAACACAAACTTTTCGCTAAATTGGAAAAATGTGTTTTCAACGTGACTGAAGTTGAATTCTTGGGATTCATATTATCACCTGGCGGAGTGCGTATGGAATCAAAGAAGGTCGATGCAGTTCTCAAATGGCCATCACCATCCTCCGTAAAAGGTGTGCAAAGCATGTTAGGCTTCGCTAACTTTTACCGCAGGTTTATCCCCTAATTCTCTCGAATAGTCCAGCCCATCACTGCCTTGTTAAAGAAAAACAAACGTTTTGAATGGTCTACCGAGGCGGAACAAGCTTTCCAGGATTTGAAGACTAAATTTATCTCTGCACCAATCTTAAAACACCCTCGCCCTGAACTCCCCTACATCGTGGAAACTGATGCTTCAAGACTTGCCATGGGGGCAGTTCTATCACAAAAGGACCCGGTAACCAATCAGTTGCATCCCGTGGCATTTTGGTCCCGCAAATTCTCGCCTCCTGAAATCAATTACACGATTACTGACAAGGAACTTCTGGCTATCAAGTCTGCCTTTAAGGCTTGGCGGCATTATCTGCTGGGGGCCCGACACACCGTTACTGTGATTACGGATCACCGAAACCTGCAATATTTGAAAACCGCAAAAGCCCAATCCTCTAGACAACTCTGTTGGGCATTATTCTTTGCCGAGTTTGACTTCATAATTACCTATCGACCTGGTACAAAGAACGGTAAAGCTGATGCCCTTTCTCGGATGGGAGTGGAAGAACACTTGATCAACCCTAAACCTGTACCAATCATTCCCGAACAAAGAATTCTGGGTGTAATCGCCACAGAATTCATAGAGGAAGTTAAGGATAAAGCCAGGCAACTTGTAACTCCAGCAGACATACAGAATAGGCATCTGCAGGGAAAGGACTTTGCAGTAAAGGACAACTTATTGTATTTCCAAGAACGATTATACCTACCCAGCACAGATTTACAGAAAAAAGTAATCTCTTGTTATCACGATTCTTTAATGGAAGGACATCCCGGTATGGCCAAGACCTCAGAAAAGATCAAGCGCTACTTCTGGTGGCCGTCTTGGAAAAAATATATCAGAGACTTTATAATGTCCTGTGGAGTATGCGCCCAAAACAAGAGTCAAAAGGAAAGACCAGCAGGCCTCTTACGCCCTATTGACATCCCACCTCGCCCTTGGCATACGCTTTCTATGGACTTCATCACCGATCTACCTCCATGCTCCGGATACAATACGATTCTAGTAATCGTGGACTTATTCTCCAAGATGGCGCATTTCATTCCGCTCAAAGGCTTGCCAACAGCAGCAACTCTGGCCCGAGAATTTCTCGAACAAATCGTCCGACTGCACGGTTTTCCTTCGGTTCTAATTTCGGATCGAGGTAGTCAATTTATTTCTCATTTTTGGCGAAGTTGCTGTCGGTCGGCTCAAATTGATGTGAGACTATCGACCAGTCACCACCCTCAGACCGACGGACAAACCGAGAGGACCAATAAAACTCTGGAACAGTATTTACGCTGCATGCTGCAACAAACTGAAAAAACTTGGAAAGACATCCTTTGGATAGCCGAATATGCCTACAATAATTCTGTCCATTCGGGAACTGGGAAAACCCCGTTTTTTCTTTTGTACGGCAGTCACCCTCGAACCTCGGAGTTGGATCCCCTCCAAGATCTTGAAACACCAGCAGTAGACTGCCTGCATTCTACAATCACCCAAGCCTTTAAGGAAGCTGTTTCTCACCTTCAAAGGGCTAAAGAACAATACAAGAAAGGAGCAGATCAACATCGGAAGGAAGCCCCTCAATATCAAGTAGGGGATCAAGTCTGGTTATCCACCAAATATCTACCTCTAAAAGGGCCACGCACATTCAACCCAAGATACCTTGGTCCCTATTCCATCACTACCATAGTAAACCCACTAGCGGTCAAGTTGGACTTGCCCCCGCACATGAAGATACATCCGGTCTTCCACGTCTCTCTATTAAAACCCGTGCAACCTCAAACCCGACTAACTAAATCTCCAAAACCTATCCTAGTTGATGGAGAACTCGAGTTTGAAGTCAAAAGCATTCTGGACTCCAAGATCTCCAAATCTAAACTATTTTACCTAATTGACTGGAAAGGCTACGGACCCCAAGAGAGATCCTGGGAACCTGCTGAATATGTCCACGCTCCTCGCCTAATCAAAAGATTTCACCGAACATTTCCTGACAAGCCAAAACCCCCGGAGAAGCCCGGTTTGGGAGGGGCCTTGAGGGGGGGGGTACTGTCATGATCTCTGCTTCCAAAAGGTCAGGGTTTTCCCAACTCCCTTGGAAGCAGATCCATAACCCAGGTTCCAAGTGCCAACCAGTCCCAATTGGGACCTTTTGGACCCAGTCCTGGCGCCAGTGGCACCAGGCTCATAAATATGCCCAGTCCCAGCGCTGGAAGCGCCGGGCTCATAATGCTTGGGTGGACTTACCTGCAGCAGACCATGCTGCTTACTTGCCTGCCAGTTGAGCCTCTGATCCTCTTCTGTTTGGAACTACTTTTCCTGTTGGGTGGGGCAGGAGCCACTCCCTAGATTCAGAACACTGGAACTCTTCTGGAAAGCAGGAACTCTTTTCTTACCTAGGCGTGGCTGTGGAAGGAGACACCTAAGCACTACAGGAGGCTATTTAAACCACACCCGATGGATGAATCTTGCTTTGCGTTATTCTGCATCCTCTGCAGCAGAACGCTCATCGTGTCTTCTGCATCTGATCCTGGGCCTAAGGAAAAAGGCTTACCAACCTGAATCCAGTCTTCAGCAACACCTATAAAGACAAGAAAGAACAGGTTACCATTACGGTCTTCAGTGACAGCTCTTCACTTACCTGGTCCATCGGCTGTCACCAACGCCTCGCGCTGCATTCCGGCATCTGAAAGACAAAGGCTTACCTACTCTTCGTGCGCTCCGGAGGTCTTCACACTGCATTCTGGCATCTGAAAGACAAAAGCTTACCAACTCTTCGCACGCTCCGGAGGCCTTCGGCGCTGCATCCCACATCTGAAAGACAAAACAAGGTGCGTTTAAAGACATTGGGGAACTTTAATACTCACGTGCCATAACTCCTTTCCACATCTAACCCAGTGGGTATTTCGGCACCCTGCAGCCGCTCCGAACTTGTACCTGCAAAATAAAAAGACAGTTAGAGCGCATCGTGAAGCAGGCAACAAGCGCTTACTTACGTGCTTCCAGGCGCTTCTATTCATCACACGGGCTCCATCTTCAACTCACTTCAGCCCGTCATCCGCCATTGCCGGAACCCTGCAAAACAAGAAACATCATTACTAAAGACTTTAAAGACATTAGAATTACTCGAAACTTACCGTTCGTGCAGTAAACGACGGACAGCAGTCCTCTGAAGTCAAGAGGCCTGCTCCCCTTATCCAGTGAAGAAACTGGTTACAGCACCCTGCCCCGAGGCAGATGGAAAGCACGGCGTTCACTTACCTAAGGTGAGAGCGTTAACCTTTGGGGTTCTACAGGAGAAGAGAAAGGGAAGAAGAGAGAGACATTCAATAACCCAGTTCCTTAATCCCATATTTTCTATCTGCAGACATCTTACCCTACGAGTCAGACATACAGTGCACAGAGGTCCAGCCCAAAGAGCCAGCCGTGTGTTACACATCACCTTTGAAGATACGGTATACGCCCAGTCAAGACCGGCGCCTCTACGGGAATCAGGTGAGCGTTACAGTCCTGCCCACAACCACCACAGCATATCACACCCATGGTGGCTTATAAATCATTAGCACACCCATAGAATGAAACATTTTAACTGCAGCATACACTCAATTTGCACCCAGGACTCTAGTGCTGCCCACACCTACCAGATATATATTTGATTGTATGGGTGTGATGTATCAATGTGATATGCTGCAGTGGTTGTGGGCAGGGCCTAGAGTCTTGGGTGTATGCACCCAAAACTCTTTGTCCTGGCCACAACCACTGCACTATATAAAACCCGGTTCTATGTGATTTCGTCAACCTATTTTTGGTCGTGGTACTTTTCATCGCCGACCCTTTCATCGCCAACATTTTAATTTTTTTTATTTATGGGGGGCTGCGCCCCCCCCAAACCCCGCCTTACTTAAATAATCATACCCCAACCCGCACAAACACCACCCCTAAAAAAAAAAAAGTAAAATAAAAATGTTGGTGATGAAAGGGTCGGCGATGAAGTCCCACGACCAAAAATAGGTCAGCGAAATGCGTGTATACCATAAAACCCATGGGGCCTTATAACTGCAGTGCTTATAACTTTGTTCTTGGGTGCATGGCATACATCCAAGACTCTAGGCCCTCCCCACAACCACCTGATCGATGTTCGATACTACGGGTGTATCTATTGCTGTGATATGCTGCGGTGGTTGTGGCCAGGACCTAGAGTCTTGGATGTATGGCTATAGATATTCAAATCTATGGGTGTGCAGTATATAAAACCCATGGTGGCTTATAACTCCTGTGCTTATAACTTTGTTCTTGGGTCCATGGCCTCGGCAATGCACCCAAGACTCTAGGCCCTCCCCACAACCACCTGATCGATATGCAATACTACGGGTGTATCTACTGCTGTGATATGCTGTAGTGGTTGTGCCTACGGCCTACAGCCATGCACCCAAGACTCTAGGCCCTGGCCACAACCGCCGCAGCATATCACACCCATGGTGGCTTATAAATCATTAGCACACCCATAGAATGAAACATTTTTACTGCAGCATATACTCAATTTGCACCCAGGACTCTAGGCCCTGCCCACACCGACCAGAGTGATATCCGATTGTATGGGTGTGATGTATGAATGTGATGCTGCGGTGGTTGTGGGCAGGGCCTAGACTCTTGGGTGTATGGCCTACGGCCTGCGGCCGTGCACCCAAAACACTACGTCCTGCCCACAACCACCACACTATATAGAACCCAAGGTGCCATATAACTGCAGTGCTTATGATTTGTTCTTGGGTGCATGGCCTTTGGCCATGCATCCAAGACTCTAGGTCCTGCCCACAACCACCACAGCATATCACACCCATTGTGGCTTATAACTTCTCTACGTATAAATTTGGTCTTGGGTGCATGGCCTTTGGCCATGCACCCAAGACTCTAGGCCCTCCCCACAACCACCTGATCGATATGTGATACTACGGGTGTATATATTGCTGTGATATGCTGCGGTGGTTGTAACCAGGGCCTAGAGTCTTGGGAGTATGGCCTACAGCCATGCACCCAAGACTCTAGGCCCTGGCCACAACCACCGCAGCATATCACACCCATGGCGGCTTATAAGTCAGTACCACACCCATACTCAATGTTAATATTCGCTAACACCACGCATGTCCTTAGAACAGTTTCAAGTTGCCTGCGCACAGCACGGATGAAAATACTATCCTTATGAGACACCTAATTTTCAATAATTACAAACATCCCGGACAGGGCGGCCATGGCGAATACATCATTAGCACCTGCCGCCTAAACAAATACAGTATTTCACCCATCTCTTACTCTCTGAACCTCCACAAGCCTTCTGACACACCAAAACATTTCCGAAATAGTATTTCGCCTCTGGTCGTTGCCACGCTGTCGGCGGATCCAAGATGTCTGGTGCATCCAAACAATCTGACGCACATCAAGCCTCACTCCACCCAATCGTCGGACACGTTGCGTGTCCGCGGTCATTACGGGAGCCCCTTCGCCAATCGGTATCTTGTCCGCTGATCGAACAGGGAAGTGTGACCGCGGAGCGGACATAGATATCACTAATTTTTTGAGACATACTTTTTGGTCGTTTTACAGAAAACTACTGGACGGTTTGGCACTACATTTACAAAAGCACGCTTTCGGGACCAAGTTCCTCCTCCTGCCGCAAATTTGGTGAAAATCCGTCCAGCGGTTTGGCCTGTAGGCGTACGCAAAGATTTTCCCCCATTCACTCTATGGGAAAAAAGACGTTTTGTGACACCCCCTATAACTTTTCCCCTCCTGGACCAAACATCACCAGAGTGGCCCATATACTTTTTTTGCAAGTTTTGGCGAGGATTCGTCCAGGGGGAGCGAAGTTATAAGCCGCCCAAAAATGCTCTTCCTATGGAAACAGCAACTTGTCCCTAATCAAACCCCACCTTTTCTTCTTGATTGTGATGTAACACACTCACGATATGTATTTGACACACAGTTACGACACTGGGCTCCATGGGTCAAAATTTAAACACATAAACTGGCTGTATAACCCCTCTTTCAGACTTCTAGAGGCACACGTCTGATCTGCTGATAAGTATGCTACGACTGGTCTTGTAAAGGGACTTGCCTGACATACCAAGCTTCAACTGGATTGCACATACAATGACTGACACCTAACCAACCCCTCCTGCCTTCCCGAGAGCACACTAAAAGGGTTGGCTTTTTTTTTGTTTCTGTTCCTAGCCCTCCAGTTTCACTGACCCCAGCCCCACTTAACACAGTGTACCATTTAGACCCTGAAGATTGCATTGCAATGTGTGGGGGAGTTGAACATCCAATACATGCCTTTCTGAGCACAATTATGAATCAGATACAGACAGGCGTAGATAACGGCTATCTGGAGGAGAGGCTATGTAATGTGATGAATCTGATATCATTACTCCTTTCCCTAAGATAGCCTCAGCTGCTACCTGATCCTGACCCTTGGAGGGTATTTGAGGGAGGATCAGATGGCGGGAGGCGACACTCAGGAAGATGACATGACATCATCAGGTGAGGCTAAATATCCCCCTTTCTCTTTTAGGGATATTCCCTCCACCCTTGACAATCTTACGGAAAGTACACCTCAATATCAGAAAATCAATAAAGGAACAAGAACTGAGATGAGGAAGAGGCAACGAGCAATGATGATTAATCCCAATGTGAACCAACAACAGCAGTCTGGTGGCTGGAAGGTGGTGATTGGTGTGATATGGTTTAAGACCATGCCGGGAAAATAAGCATGGCGTTCGTCTTCTTACCCGGCTGTGGTAAGAACAGCCGAGCAGAGAAACAGGAAAGATGGCAGCTGGCGGCGCAGAAAATGCTCTGCTTCCGATGTGGGTCGGAGCAATCTGAAGCAGGAGGTCATGCCAAGTCGTGGGAGGCCGGAGGACGCTGCAGGGTCTTTTTAAATAGGTAATAGCACAGTTGTATGCATTTGAATATTCATTTGGAGATGACATTTTTAGAGATGTGATCACCTTCCCTACCAGGTGCTATGGAAACAAAGATTATCTGTTTTCCTTAGAGGTTTTGTTTTGCTTACATAGTACAAGACGCCTTCCTTACATCTGATGTATGGAGGCTTCGTTCAGCTGAGTTAGATGGATTTTGGAAAAAGGTAGGTCTTTCAATGGATTACTTGACATGGAACTTGGAGATTAATTTTGGTGAAAACCTAGGATGTGTTCTAAGGACCACCTTGTCCTTGAGGATTACTAAGAAAGGGTCTTGTACAGATGGTGCCTGTAGCTCACTAACTCATCTTCTCGAGGTGATGGCTACCAGAAAGGCGGTTTTGTAGGTTAAGTGTTGTAGGCTGGCCTTGTGCATAGCCTCAAAGGGTGACCTCATGAGCTTTGAGAGCACAACATTAAGGTCCCAACCTGGTGGAGGGATAGTAATGGAATCTGTTCCTTCCCTCCATGAAAGCCTTGATAGCAGGAACTGCCCACCAAGTCACCTTGTTCTGCGAAGTGGTGTTTGCAGACAAAGCCGCCAGGTGCACTTTGATGGAGTTAATGAATAGGCCAGAGTCTAGTAGATGGAGCATATAGTGTAGAATGTTGGATGGTGAACATTCAATTGGATTTAAGGATTGTGATGTGCACCATACCACAAATCTCTTCCACTTGTTGAACTAACAGTGTCTGGTGTTGGGTTTCCGTGCCTCCTTTAGGATATCCATACGCCTTTGAGGAAGGCTTAGGTGATCAAACTCGATGACCTCAGGAGCCATGCTGCCAAGTTCATAGACTGAGGATGTTGAGTGTCGTCCCCTTGTGTTGGGAAAGCATGTTGGAGGTGCACGGAAGCTTGATTGGCTTGCACATCGCTAGTTTGAGCAGATGTGGAAACCAAGGTTGTCTTGCCCACATTTGAGCGATTAGGATTAGAGTGACTTGATCCGGGTGCTTGTTGTGCACTATCCTGCTTAGGAGTGGTGTCGGTAGAAAAGCGTAAGCAAATTTCCCTGACCAACTCATTCACAGGGCATTCCCCTTGGATCCTGGTTGGGAAAACCTGGATGCCAAATCTGGGCATTGTGTGTTTTGGCTTGTGGCGAACAAGTCTAAAGGTGGCTAACCCCACTGGGAGATGATTTTGTCTAGAATATCTGTTGATTTGCCACTCGTTTTGCTTTGGCAGAGGGTTTCTGCTTAGAGTGTCTGCTAGAGCATTGAGTTCCCCTGGAACGTGCTGCAAGACTATGCAGAAGTTCCGCTTGAGTGCCCACTTCGATATTTCTGTGAATAGCCCAGACAGACTTGGTGAGTGTGTGCTACCCGGTTTATGTAAAACATGGCAGTGGTGCTGTATGTGAGGACATGCACTGTCAGACCTACTAGATGCTGCTGAAAAACCTGCAGAGCATTGAGAACTGCCAGATGTTCTAAGAGGTTGATGTGGTTTTAGGCTGTGGTGCGTGTCCACGGTCCATGAGCTGTGTGGTGAAGGTAAAGGGCTTCCCTTCTGGAGAGTGACACGTCTGTATTTAGTACCTCTTGAACTTGTGGATTGTGAAAGGGTTTTCCATTGAGCAGGTTGTCTCTGGACAAACAGCGAAGAGCCTGTACTAGGGTTAGCAAAACAACCACTAGATCGTCCCACTGACCACTTGTCTGAGACCATTGTTTTGCTAACCACTCCTGCATTGGGCGCAGGCGCAGTCACGCATGTGGAATTAGGTAAATGTATGTTGCCATCATCCCCAGCAGGCGCATTGCCTTGCGTGCCGTCTTTCGTTTGACAGGAAGACTAGCCCCTCTTTTGTTTTTATGATTGCTCCGAAGAATTGTTTTGTTTGACTGGGTATGAGACTTGATGGAGAATCCCAATTGGAAAAGAAGGTTGAGTGTTCTTTAGGTGTCGTATTTGCAAAGTGGGTGGCCTCCCCTTTTATTAGCCAGTCGTCCAAATAAAGGGTACACTGGGATTGACTCTCTGCGTAGGTGCGATGAAACCACTGCTAGTACCTTTGTAAATACCCTTGGGGCTGAGACTATGCCGAAAGGGAGCACCTTGAACTGGTAGTGCTCTCCTGCTATTTGGAAGCAGAGCTACTTTCTGTGCACTGGGAACATTGAAATATGAAAGTATGCATCTTTCTTGTCCAATGTTGCTATATAATCCCCTGTTTTAAGAAAGGAATTACCTCCTGAAGCATTGTTATGCAATAATTTTGAGGCTTGACATACGTGTTCGCTGGGCGCAGGTCTGGTACCAGGCGCATTGTTAGGTCTTTCTTTGGCACAAGTACATACACTGAATAAATACCCTGGTTTACCTGGTTTGCTGGGACAATCTCTATGGAGTATTTTTCCAGCAGGGCTTTCACTTTCTCGTCACATGCGCCTTTCTTCCGGTGTCATTTTTCTGTGTTTTGGCAGGTGGTTGAATGGCCTTTGTAGAAGCTCTATAAAATATCTGCCCACCACGGTGGATAACACCCACTTGTCTGACGTGATCCCCCTCCCCCATGCATGGGTGAATTGAGAGATGTGACCTCCTACTCGAGTGGCATGGAAGGGGACCTGGAGCGGGGCATCATTGTTTGGGCGGAGTGGAGCCTCTAGCTGAGGAAGTTCTACCTCTGCTCCTGGACCTTTTGTAGCCTCTTTGAAAATTGGAGGACGACTGTCTCTGTGAGGTCCCCCACGATGGTGGCTGGCTGCCCTAGCCGTACCCAGAGGAGCCTTGTGGGCCCTGCCCAAGGAACCTTCTTGTGTTGAAAGACCCCTTTTGGACCAACGGCTTGTTGGATAGTTGTCCAAGAGATTTGAGGGTGTTGTATTCTTCTTTGGCAATTATTAGGGTGTCTTCAACTGCCTTACCAACGAGGGCATTAATCTCAATGGGCATGTTGAGCAACGTGGGATGCATCTCTAGTTTGAACCCCGACTGTCTAAGCAAGGCGTGGTGCTTGATTGAGGTGTACTCGGCTATGATGCGGCCCACATAGTCTGCGGCATCGACGCTGTTTTTTAAGATGCAGTTAGATACTTTCTTGCATTCTGACACAGTCTTCAGAAGTTGTGACTTCAGGGGTTCTGGGACTGTTTCAATCTGTTGTTCTAGCTCGACTCAATTATGGCAACTATAACTAGCCAGGAGGGTTGTGTTGTTGGCCATTTTTGTCTGTTAGGCAGCTGAGGAAGCCACCTTTCTGCCAGAGGTGTTTCTCTTTTTGCTTTCCTTATCTGGTGGGTCCTCTGCAGAGGCCATGGGGGTGTCTGCCCTTTTTCTTGTAGTGGTAACAACCAAGGTATCGGGTTTAAGCTGACCCCTAATGCACAGGGGTCCTAAATGACTTCTCAATGTGAGGGTTTACTGCCCTTTTGAGGTTTGGTGTAAAAAGAGAAGGCTGGATGAGCCTTTGGATGGATTGCAAAAGGGGGATAAATTGAGTGGCGGATATCTTGTCACCCAGAATGTCCTCCACAAAATCCTTGTAAACCTGGTCGCCTATTTTAAATGTTGGGCAGCCATGAGAAGTAGCTCATTATATTGGAGCCGATTGTCGACTGGTGAGTCAGCCACTGACTGATCTTGATGGTCTGGTGACTGGATGACTTAGATGTACTCATCGTCATAATATTGGTCATGGTCATACTGGTCTCCTGGATCTCCCCGAGAACCAGGGTCCTGAGACCCAGAGGGATCTATAATGTAGAGGACTTGAGAGGGGTCATGGTACTTGGAGGTGGCCTGGGTGGAAGTGCTGCGCTGTGAAATCTCCACATATGGCTTTTTAGCAGATGGTTCATCCCTAGTCACTCCCTTTTGTGTAGGGCCCTCAAGATTCTTAAGTTCCTTAGGGTGCTTATCCATGTAGTCCACAAAGGAGGACATTTTTCTCATAGTCCTATTGAAATTCTCTGGGGTCCATTCGGTTGATTTGGGAACTACTGAGGGGCAGGCGTGTGTTGCAAGGTTGGCTGTTCCTTGTGATGCATAACTCCTGAAAGGGTGTCTGCAGAGGGAGAAAGGCTGCTATCCTGGGAGGTAGAGGGCTGGGACGGTAGAGGCATCGAAGATTTGACCATTTTCAATGTTTGACCGGGATGTGTTTTTGGTAAATTCCCTCATTTTTTACATGGAGGCGTGGGACGCCTAAGTGCCTTTCGACGCATGCTTTTCGGCTTATAGTACTGGAAGTAGTTGGTGTGTGGTTGTGTGACTGACTTGAAATGAGCTCAAGTGGGCCCTTGTAGTGTAGAGGCTTTCACCAGAATGGTATGTAAGAAAAACACCTGGTGTCCAGTGTAAGGAAGGCATGGTATCAAACAGTAAGACAGACACACAAGTGATCACAGTTCAAGGGTGTTTATTGAACAATTGGGTTTGAAAAACACCTATCTAAATCTAAAGATGGGAGCAAGCTACGACCATCAAATAATAATAACGTGGTCCTAGTCGAGTCTGTCAAAATAAAAGGGCCTATACTAATAAACCTATTGCCTAGCCTTTATTCTAAATGCAAATAGTGTGGGAAACAATGTTGTGCAAAGGAAAAGTGTTCAAGAAATAATATGTCAGGATATTCAAGCCACTGGCTTCCCTTCCCCAAGTTTTCAGCATGGAACAAAGTGGCACACTCAAGCTTAGCACACTCTCTGGCTTCCCTAGTACGAGAATGCAGTTCAAAACCTCAACATCAGGGCTTTCTGTGCCAAAGTTGCTTTGCCATTCAAAGTCTCTTATTTCAGAAGGCCTGATGCAACATAATAAAAATTAAAGTTCCTTTCTTATTAGGATTTCACATTTACAACTTCTCAGGTGATTATTTTCTGTTCACCTCGGGTTCCCCTCTGCCAGGCTCAAACCCACTTTAACACAAATCCTTCAATCGGGCTCGGACCAACATTATCTACTTTTCCAACTTTCTCTACTTCATCAAAATCACAGACCTTCGAATGTGCGCGGGATTTTGCTTGACCCATCGCAGGACCACTTCGATTCACAATTACTCGTTCTCTTCTTGAAATACCCTTTATCTCACTTTCACTTTTGCCACTTCTCAGCTGGATACCTTACAGAGACCTTCAATTGAGCACCCACGCGGTGCCAGACCACTCTGTCAAAGGTATTGTAACTTGCTTTTAAAGTTCAATCATTCATCAGCCATTCAACTTTACTTGCCTCTCTTAGCACACGTGTTTTAACAGTGTTCATTCCAGCGCTCGCCATACAATGTTGCTGTTTGCAACCTTGGCTTCAACACAGACTAGTCTTGTATCAGCATCCCCAACTCACCGGCTGTGTTGATTTCACTGACGCTGCTTTGTTCTTAGAGCCAAGGACGGTACTACAGTGGCAGCTGCTTCTCCCCGCCTTGATTATTGACACAAGAAGGCCCCTGGTATCTCTGACACACAATGCAGGATCCTTCAGCCTGGTTTCCTGGTCTTACCTTCCAGAACCCTTGAGAATAGAAAGTGTAATGGTTGCTCTTTGAAAAGGTCAAGGGAACTTCCCTCCTTGCGATCCCCTTGTGGTTTGACATTTTTCTTCTCGTTCAGCTGCCATCTCGAAACTGCTGTTTCCTCGTGTGCTTTGCCTCGCTCACAGTGTGCTCTTGTGCTCTGCCTTTTATCCATGTGGGGAAGCTTAATGGAAGTCAGGTGTATGTGGTGGTCAGTAAGGAACAAGTTACTTACCTGTAACTGTTGTTCTCCAGCATGGGTCTGGCATGGATTCACATGCTCATGAATATTCCCCGTCGTCAGGCCGGGAATCCTCGGTATAGAAAAATCAGTATCAGTTTCGTTTCTGATCTGTCTTTCTCAGTAGTAACCAATCACTGGTCTCTGGGTCATACTGCCCCCAGCCAATGACTGCCCTCTCCCTAAGCCCCTCCCCTGGCAGCCATCCTCAGATTTGGTAGCACGTGAAGTGGCAGTATGACCAAGTGAAGAGCCGCAGAGGGGTAGGCGGGAGGGTTCGCATGTGAATCCATGCTGAAGAACAACAGTTACAGGTAAGTAACTTGTTCCTTCTCCAGCATGGGGTCTGGCATGGATTCACATGCTCATGAATATAAGAATACATAGCAGTATACACATGCACAACCACGGGAGGTGGCACAAGGCTCAATATCAAGCAATACAACAACTCAACATTAAGCAACTCTTACCTCCTCACCAGGCTCACCTTGGGCGAACAGGTTGCGCAGCACTGCCTGGCCGACTCTGGACTCCTCCCTGGAATCCCGGTCGACGCAGTAGAATCTCGTGAAGGTGTGCGTCGACCTCCATGTAGCAGCCCTGCAGATGTCGAGCAGGGGCACACCAGACAGGAACGCCGTAGTAGCAGCAATCGCTCTGGTCAAATAGGCTCTCGGACGGCCGGGCAGAGGTCGGTTTGCCAACCGGTGACAGTGCATGATGCAGCCGGAGAGCCATCTGGAAATGGAAGTCTTCGAGAGAGCCTTCCCTTGATTCACAGGTCCAAAGTTCACAAACAGCTGTGATGTCTTCTGGAAACTCTTCGTGCGGTCCACGTAGAACTTTAGCGCTCTAGCCACATCTAGCGAGTGCAGAGTCCTCTCAGCAGGCGATGAGAAGAAAACTGGCAACACCAAGGGCTCGTTGAAGTGGAAGTCCGACGGCATCTTCGGCATGAAGGAGGGGTGCGTCCTCGGCACCACGCTTGTGTCGTGAAAAGTCAAGTATGGAGGCTTGCAAGACAGGGCCTGGATCTCTCCCACTCGTCATGCAGAGGTGATGGCCACGAGGAATGCTGGCTTCCATGACAGAAACTTCAACGGCACTGAATGCATAGGCTCGAATGGGGCCCCCATGAGCCTAGTTAGTACCACGTTGAGCTCCCACGCCGGGGCAGGGGCCTTCACCGGCGGGAATGATCGGAACAGTCCTTTCATAAATTCCTTCACCAGACGATGAGACCACAAGGACGCCCGTCATGTAGTTCTGGTGTAACGTGAGACGGCAGCCAGATGTACCTTGATGGAGGCGTGAGATAGGCCAGCCTTGGCCAAAGACAGTAGGTACGGCAATACTTGAGGGGCCGTAATCCGCAGAGGGTTAATCTTCTGTGCTCGGCACCAGACAGACAGAGAACCTCTTCCATTTGTGTACGTAGCACTTGAGAGTTGAGGATGCCCTGGCCTTTGCAAGAACCTCTCTGCAGTCGGCCGGGATGTCGTATCCTCCAAACTCTAGTGCTGCAGGAGCCAGGCCTGCAAGTTCAGCGACTCTGGTTCGTGATGAAGAATGGCGCCTCCTTCTCTGGAGAGAAGATCCGCGTCCGTCGGTAGCTTGACTGGTGTGGACGCTGACAAGTCCAGAAGGTTCTGGAACCAGATCTGCCTCGGCCACGCCGGTGCGACGAGGATCATCCTGCACCAGGATCTCTTGAGCTGGTTGACGAGCCGGAGCAGCAACGGCAACGGCGGGAATGCATAAAGGAACAGGCCGTCCCAGGGGAACGAGAAAGCATTGCCCATGCTCCTCGGTTGGGGAAACCTGCTGGCGAACCTCCGGCACTTGCCGTCGCGAAGAGATCGATCTGGGGTTCACTCCATCGTCGGAAGAGTCGATCCAATTGATCCTGGCACAGTTCTCACTCGTGGCACGAGCGCAGCTCCCTGCTGAGTGAGTCGGCGATGGTTTTTATCCCTGCCAGATGAAAGGGTACCAGAAACATCCCTTGTGCGATGGCCCAATGCCATAGTTCCTGGGCTTCCTTGGACAGGGCAGGGGATCTGGTTCCGCCCTGCTTCCGAATGTAAAACATTGTGGTGGTGTTGTCAGTGAAGATCCTCACCACCTTGCCCTTGAGGGACGGAAGGAAGGACCTGAGGGCCCAGAACACTGCGCGGAGCTCCAAGATGTTGATGTGGAGAGTCTTCTCCTCCGAGCACCAAAGGCGCTCCCCAACCTTCCAGGGAGGCATCCGTCGTCACCGTCACCTGGTGGGCCGGGGCTAGGAAGCCTGTTCCCGCTGTCAGATGAGCGCGGACACCCCACCATCGTATCGCCTGACGGAACGTTTCGTCGAGCGAGATCCTGTCCTCGAAGCTGCCCGTCATCTGGATCCAGAGGGCGTCAAGGAATTCTTGCAAGGGCCGCATCCGAAGTCTGCAATGGGGCACCAGATAAATGCAGGAGGACATCATTCCGAGGAGGGACTTGATAGACCTCACTTTGGCCATGTCCGTGGCCAGTAGACGTTGCACCTTTCCTAGGATGGTCCTTATCCTTTCCTCCGACGGTGAGGCCCGCCGCGCCACTGTGTCGAGCTGTGCTCCCAGAAACCGGGCGACTTGCGACGGGACCAGGTGGGATTTTGGAAAGTTGATGGAGAACCCCAGGTCCGTGAGCAGCTGGACGGACTTCGCAGTGTGTTCCACGGCGAGCTCCCTTGTCCTTGCCCGTATGAGCCAGTCGTCCAGGTAGGGGTAGACGTGGATCCGCTGCAGGCGCAGTCGCGCCGCCACCGGTGCTAGGCACTTGGTGAACACCCTGGGTGCCGATTTTAATCCGAACGGGAGGGCCTTGAACTGGTAGTGCCGCCCTTTGACCACGAACCTGAGGAACTTTCGGTGCCTCTTTAGAATAGGGATGTGGAAGTAAGCATCCTCCAAATCCAACGACAACAGGAAATCGCCCTCCTCCAGCTGTGCCAGCATGTGCTGGAGGGTGACCATTCGGAACTTCTGTGCCTTGATGTATTTGTTTAGTCGTCGCAGGTCCAGGATGGGACGCCATCCTCCTGTCTTCTTCCTCACAAGGAAGTATCTTGAGTAAACTCCGGAGCCCCGAAGCCTCTTCGGGACGAGCTCGATGGCACCTTTCCTGAGCATCGCCCGTACTTCCAACACCAGCTGAGGACCGTGATTTTCCTTCCTGGCCCCGGGAGGAATGCGGGGGCACCTCTTCTGGAACTCGAGGGCGTGCCCGAGGGCCAGGGCGTCCAGCACCCAACGGTCGGTGGAGATGGACTCCCACACGCCGACGAACTTTGTCAGCCGGCCTCCCACTGGGGTTCTTCGGCAGGGGCCCGACCCGACAGACGGTTCAATCCTGCTTGGAGGCCGCTTTGCCTCCTTGACCACCTTGGCGATGACGGCGGGATCCACATGACTTGCCGCGTCCCCTGTAGGCCTCCGGCGACGACGACCTTGCCGCTTGACGGTAGGTAGAGGAGCTGCTGCCGGCTCCCTTGGAGGCACCCTGTCTGCCTCCGGAGCTCCGAAAGGACAGCCGTTGCTGTTGGAGCACCCCCAGTGCACGGGCCGTCTCCATGTCTGTCTTGATCGCCTGAAGGGATTCATCAACCGCCTTGCCGAAAAGGTTGTTCCCATCGAAGGGCATGTCCAAAACCTTGGTCGGAACGTCCTGGCGGAAATCCGTCGCCCTGAGCCATCCTCGTCGTCTCAGGCAAACGCTGTTGCCCAACTGATGGAAATTGGTGTCGGCGATGTCCGTAGCCACCGTTGCAGATGAGATGACCTGTCGTCCCATCGCGTCCAGTTTCCTACCCTCGCCGTCCGGAGGGGAGGTTGAAGTCGAGGCCGATGCCCCCCTGCTTTCTTCTTGGCCGCCGCCGAGACGACCGAGTCCGGGGTAGGTTGCGCTCTAAGGCACAAGGGGGCAGCGTACGGGACCCGGTACTACTTCTCGTACCGGTCCCGCTTCGCAGGAGCCGTGGCAGGGTTCTTGAGGAGGGCGAGCCCCTCATCCCAGATGTCATCAAGAAGTGGTACGGCAGGACCGTCTTCCTTTTAGCCTTGCGCCGCTGGTAAAGGAACCCCTCTTTCTTTTCCTCGGGGCAGAGCTGGAAGAGCTCGGATGCCCTGGAGATCATTGCATGGAAGGATCCAATCTCGTTGGGCGGGGAAGCCCGGGCAGGGGGCGACGGGGGACACGTCCCGTCGTCGCCTCCGTCGTCATCCGTACCCGTCGTAGTCGTGTCCATGCCTGTATCATCCCCGTGGGTAGTGGACCGGAGGGAAGGCAGAGAAGGCAGAGAAGGCTGCAGAGGCGGGAGAGGAGGCCTAGGATGCGTCCTCCTCCTCTTAGGCGGTGGGCTCCCCGAAGGTCCTGGCTCCGGATCCTCCGTCGGGTCTGGCTCAGGCTCCTCTGTCGGGAGAAGGTGGAAATAGTCCTTATCTCCGAGCATAAGGACTGGATGGCTGACAAAATGGCCACCGAGGTGTCCTACGGCGCGGAAACGACGGGCGCGAGGTCTCTTGAGGAGCCTTGTCTGCGTCGTCGTCGCCCTCGCCGGGATCCCTCCCGATGGGCTGTGTCTCCTCCACGACTTGGATGAGCTCCTCTTGAGAGGTCGTGTCCGTATCCACGACGGCCACCACCCTCTCCCCCCCTTTTTCCAACGAGGACTTTGTGGGGGTCTTCTCGATGGGCCTGAAAGACAACTCCCTCCGCGGTGGCAGGGAGACTCTGGTACCTGAGGGCGCCTCCACTGGTGTAGCCTCCACAGGCTGAGCCAGGGCCGCGGCGACATCCTCAATCGAGGTCTTAGCAGGGTGAATCACGGCCAACGTCACCTTCTGTACGCCCAGGGCCTTCACCTTGGGGGAGTGTCAGAGCCTCGCTCCCCCTCTGCCGGAGTCTTCGAGATCGACCGGGGCCTCTCCAGAAGCTTCACCGGGTTCTCGCACTTCCTCTTACCCGAGCCAGAGCGTTGGCTCGTGGTTGATGGCGCCGGGGAGGATGAGCTCTGCTTGGCAGCCAAGGAGCCCGACCGTTCGGCGCTCCCGGTGCCCGCGGACTCGCGGTGCTTAGCCTTTTGTTGGGCCCCCGTCGCCGGAGCACCCTCACAGGACTTAGAAGACCCCTCGGACTTCTTCTTCTTCTTCTCGCCTGGCGGGCTCTTACCTTCCAGCCAGTTGTCGAGACGGAGGTGGCGATCCTTCATGGTCTGCTCCGACATGTTTCCACAAAACGCGCAGTCCTTTTCCTTGTGCGTCTTGTCCTCATGGAGACAGTAGAGGCATAACGAATGCTCGTCCTCCTTGAAAACGTTCTGAAGCTGGCATCCAGGGCAGGTCCTGAATAGCTTCCCGGGCGTCGAGTTCCCTTTCTCCTGGGCCATCTCCGGGGTAGGCCTCGGAACTTCTGGAATCCTCCAAAAGCGTAACTCGATGAAATCTTCACCCTTGAGGGGCGTAGAAAACTCCAAAACGGATCCCCGTTGATCGGAAGTAGAAACAGTGGAGCTTGAGGCTCTTTTAACCAAAAAAATGAGAAAATCTCCTGAAAAAAGCGCAAAAACGCAGCAAAAGCTCGAGAGCTAAGCACGAGGACTCCCAACACTTGAACGTGCGGTAAAAATCTGAGGATGGCTGCCAGGGGAGGGGCTTAAGGAGAGGGCAGTCATTGGCTGGGGCAGTATGATCCAGAGACCAGTGATTGGTTACTACTGAGAAAGACAGATCAGAAACTAAACTGATACTGATTTTTTCTATACCGAGGATTCCCGGCCTGACGACGGGGAATATTCATGAGCATGTGAATCCATGCCAGACCCCATGCTGGAGAATTGCCTGACCATTGTATTGGACAAGTCGGGTATACTGCTCAGGTGTGTGTTATTCTGTTTTCTCCCATAGCAGGCTATCTGTGTGAAAGTTTTCTTGTTGTAAAAGGGGGGAGGTAGAGTTCCTAAATATCCTACCTGGTAGGATGGGGTAAAGGTGTTACAGGGAAGGGGATACCGCATCTCACCATCCGGTTTTCCACTCCCACTCACTGAAGATCCCTCAACAGTGTTCCTCCCGCATTGGTCCACCCCCAGGAACTGGATCCAAAGCGATGGCTGTGTTCTGGCCACATGGATGACAGATCCCAGGGGACTAGTGGAATGAGAAACCTTCTGGTTTCTCACATGCCTTTCCCCTATGTGATGTAGCCACATCTGTTTCACAGGGAAACCGAGAAAGGAAATCGACGTTCCCCTAGTCGTTTCGAGGCTCCACAGTGAAACAGTAGGGTTGCAGGTCTAGGAACCATTGCATGACTCGAGGGTCAAAGTCCTTTCGTTGGCTTATCCACACTAACGGAGAATGATCAGTGATGAGTATCTTAGATGGTGATGGCCCATTTTATGGCAAGGGCATCTAATTCTAACACAGGGTAGTTTTCTTTCAAGTGGGAAGAGTTTTCGACTAGTGAATAGGATAGGGTGTTCTAATCCATCACAAACTTGTGACAAAACGGCTCCTAACCCTGTAAGAGAAGCGTCAGTTTGTAACACAAACTCTTTTGAAAAATCTACTACCTTTAGGATCGGTTTCTGGCACAGGGTTTGTTTTAAGCTTTGAAATATACATCTTCCTCATCAGTCCAATTAATCTTCTGGGGTTCAGAGTTCTTTAATTTGTCTGTCAACCTATCTGTTCTGTCTGAAAAACTAGGGATAAACTGTTACGCTCACCTGGCTCCCACAGAGGCGTCGATCTGGACTGGACTTCTGCGGTCTCAACGCGTAGGGCCGAGATGACGGACTGGACTGGCCCACCTAGCTTCGTTTGCTTGGCCCGTAGGAATATTCTTCTGCAAATGGAGAAAGGGAATTAACCACCCGTGGAGTTGAGCGTAAATCCCCCCGCCCCGTTGTTCTCCCCATTGATCACCTTGGATGTCCCCTCTTATAGTCTCACCTGATGATTTGAAAAGATGAGCTCTCCATCCTGCATTGAGCGCAGGGGCGCGTAGATAACCAGTTGCTTCACTGGCTCGAAGGAATTGGTGAGTTCCAGGACAATATTGACTCCGATATTCCCGGCAAGACGCCGTAGGTATGTAGTTCGTAAGAGTTCAAATGCCTGACTTTCACTCTTGTCCGATTCCTTGCAGGTTGTAGCTTGACCCTACTGAAGAGTTCCTCGTGGCAACCGGTAATATTCTGGTAAGGATTTGTATTATCCAACACAGTTCGATAAAATAATGTCCATATGTAACCTGTTGCTTTCTCCCTTATTCAGGCGCTGAGAGAAAGTATGAAGTCTCGGGGAAATAATGCCTCTGGCAGTAAAATCAGGTAAGTCTTTTGTGGTGAGGAGGGTTCCCCTTGTTAGTCCCTTTGTTTCACCTTGCTGTCCTTTTGTTTCCCCTTAGGGGCCGGGGTTCGGCTAGAATGCAGTGGAAGCTGCGCCGACCCGTGAAGAGGACTAGTACCCCGGTGGTAAAATCAGGTAAGTCTATGGGGGGTATTCCTCTGTGTATTCCCTTGGCTCACCTTGCCGTTCTTGTCTTCTCCTTAGGTGCCGGAGTGCGGTGGGAACATGCAGGAGGATGCAGTGAAATGTGAAGATGCTGCGAAGGCCGGTGAGTTCAGCGCGGCGCTGCAGCAGGCAAGGCGACGCGCATAAAATAACTTCTTTCTTCCAGCTCGAAGGCGTGATGGATTGGGAATTCAGGTAAGGATCAAAGGTATTGCTCTTGTTCTAACCTTTTCTCCTTCTTTCTCCCTTTTTCTAGGAGCTCCAAACTCGAGGCGGGCGTGGCAGAAGACTGGGTGCAGACTTGCAGGCACAGTGAGCGTTACGCTGCTGTATGCAGAATAACGCGAAGCGTGTGCTGCTCTTCGGGCGTGGTTTAAATAGCCTCCTAAGTAGTTCCAGGTAAGTATCCCTCCCCAGCCCCACCCGAGTAAAAAACAGACCCTAGGTAAAATAGTCCCTTCCAAAGCCTCTTTTGGCTTGGAGCTCTTGCAGCATGGTCTGCATCAGGTAAGTTTGCAGCATGGTCTGCATCAAGTAAGTTTTAATCTATAAGCCTGGCACCTATGGGGCCAGGACTGACTCTCCATATAAGCCTGGCACCATAGGCGCCAGGACTGCACCTAAATAGCCCCCTAGCAGGGGTTGTTGGGCTTGCTTGGGGTAACTTGATGCCTGCTTCGGGGTTGCTGGACTTGGTCTGGGTCCCCGGGGGTAGGCATCATGATATAAACCTATGGTAATAACCGATTATTCCTAAGAATGCTCTGAGGTCTCTATTGGTCTTACGCATGGGGGTATCTAGGACAGCTTTCACTTTTTCTTGTTGAGGCTGGACATTGCCATTCCCTTCAGAGAAGCCGAAGTATTTCATGGCTGATTGAGCCAGCATGCATTTGGATGGATTGACAGCTAAGCCGCCTTCTCTGAGGGCTCTCATAACAGTAAAGAGATGGAAAAGATGGCCTTCCCAAGTCTTACTATAAATTACTATGACATCAATATAAGCTCTACAGAAATCAGAGTAGGGCTGCAATATCCTGTCTAGTAGCTGTTTGAAAGTAGCTGGGGCCCTGTGTAGGGAAAAAGGGAGGACTTTGAACTGGAATAGTCCCATGGGCATCAAGAAAGCTGTCTTTTCCTTATCAGGCAAATATACTGGGACTTGCCAGTACCCCGTGGTTAAATCTAGGGTCGAGAGGAAGGTGGCATTTCCAGATTTAGCAATCAATTCCTTGATGTGTGGCATAGGATAGGTAATAAAGTCGGAGATGGCGTTGACCTGTTGGAAGTCTATGCAAACCTCCAGGTATTATCAGGTTATGTGACCAACACAATAGGGGAGGACCATGGGCTTGAAGAGGCTTGGATAATATTTGTCCTTAGCATTTTGTTCACTTCCTCAATCACTATCTGTTTACGGGCTTCCAGGAGTCTATATGGTTTCAAATGGACCACTTTTCCCTTTGGAGTTCTGATATAATGAGTGTCGTGCACTCTCCCTGGTTTCCCGCAGAATACATCAGGGAATGTCATGACTAAATCTTTTAAGTCTTCTTGTTGTTGACTAGATAGCTCTTGGGTAATTAATTCAAAATTATCTATTTCCTCCGGTACCAAACAAGACAGTATTGAGGCAGTGGCCACAGAAGGATTTCCTTTCCACTCTTAAGAGATTTATGTGGCACAGGTGGGTATTTTGTTTCCCGTCAGGTATCTTGGGCTATTTTATAGATACTGGTCCCTGTTTGCTCTAGAACTTCATATAGCCCATTCCACTTTGAGACACGTGTATTTTCAGACAGGTAAGTGGACTAATACCTTTTGTCCTACTGAAAAAGATCTAAAGTTTACCTTCTTCTTGTAGGTGGACTTTGGTTGTGCTTTGGCTTTTTCCATGTGAGTATAGACTAGATTTCGAACATGTTTCATTTGCTCTCGCAATCGGGTGGCTCTTTGTGAGAGGGGAATATGTGTCTCTTCTCTTCCATCTAAGGTTTCTCGCAGCATGTCTAGGACTTCTCTTGTTTCTCTACCATAAAGTAGTTTAAAAGATGGACGCCTGTGGGGTCTTTCTTACTGCAAATAGGGCCCAGACATTCATGCAAATCCAGTCTTTCCCGTCCTTTTTAGGATCGTCTTAAGTGGTTTTTTTTTTAATCTTTCTACCAATCCGTCCATTTGGGGGTCGTAAATTGAGGTTCTTAAGGTGGAAATATGGACCAATTCCTTGACTTCACCCATGATCCATTAGAATTTCCTTGGGGAAACCAACCCTGAAAGAATATGGCAATAGATGTTTTAAAATGTGTTGAGTTGTGTTGTCCCGCATGGGTATCGGGTTGCGCAATCAATGATTACAAGGACATATTTGTTACCCAGTCTGGAGGTTTCCAACAGTCCAATGATATCCATGCCAATTTGGAAGAAAGGAACTTCTATTATTGGTAAAGGGTTCAGAGGGTCAGGCAAGGGAATATGCATACTGGTTTTCCAACATAATTCATATGTCTGAATGAAGTTCATTATATCAGCATAGATACCTGGCCAGTAAAAGTTCCAAATGCTGTGCATCTGGGTCTTAGATTGTCCTAAGTGTCCCCCTGTCAAATGAGAATGTGCAATCTCTAGCATGATCTTCCGATGGGTTTTGGGGATTATGGAGTTTTACTTAGGCCTTCTCTGGAGGTTTCCTTTCTATACAGTAATTCTTGCCTTAAGAAGCATAAAGGACTTCCCTTCTCTGATCCTTCCCCTTCAGGAATCACCTGCAAGAAAGCCTCTGCGAGTGCTGGATCATTTTGTTGGGCGAAGGCTAGATCGGGAAGGATGGTAGGTTTTTCTTCCCCCTTTACCTCAGTGGTAGATGGTTCATGAGCCTCCCCAAAGCCTACGGTACATCTCTCAGTTTCTTCTGATTCACTCTCTACAACACTGGGAAATAGAGCCCTTTCAAGAATTCCCTGTGCAATTTTGTCCTCACAATGTACTTCAAATGGAGTTTTGCCATGGTTCTGTAGGAGACCTTTATGTTTCTCCGGGAAGTCGGGATCTTTGACGCCAGCATAGGACATCCAGACCGAACTTCCAAGGCAGGCCAATCTTGTATTACACCCTGGACGGGGTATTAGGACTAAGTCTGTGGGAATCGTTCCTCTTTTCCCTGTAGGCATAGTAGCTTTTCTGCTGCTAGAGATATCAAAGCCTATGTAACCTTTTGTGGCGATAGAGGGATCTGAGGCCCTATGACTAAGCTTCTGGAATTTTAGGGTACACCAATTTGTCTCAATTGAGTCAAATCCCACTTCTGCCACCAGATGTAAGGAAAGAAATTGTGTGTAGATATGCACACTCAATTGCCATTTAGTGGTGAAATAGAGACCCTAGATGAAGTACCAGACAGAGAAATTGAACAAGCATGTGTCCCCAGAGGTGACACTCAAATTGCATCTACATAGAAAACTCCGACATCATCTTCCTCCTCCACGCCTTCCTCTTTTTTAGACCAGGTCTGACCAGAAGAGGCAAGAATAAAAATTCCAACAAGAAAGGTGAACTTCCTACAAAAGAAGGCTTAGTGATCAACGTTTCCAGTTATAAATTATCTACGTTTGAACGAGCAACATTACAAAAAGGCAACTCCTTTGTCCCACATTACAGCAGCACACTGCTGAAAGAAAAAATTCACTTTAAGTTAACCGGGAAAATGAAATTAAAAGTGTTTTCGGACAACAGGACAGATTCAGAATTTTTGAAAATAAATACCAAAAGTACAGACCTGCCTCCGGTTCAGAATTCTTGGTTAGATGCCTTCCAGAAACAAGTTCTTAAGGACTCCAAAAATCAAAATTCCAAAAACGATCACATTCCAATTTCACACCGTGTATAACAAGTGCTAGACATATTATGGAGCAATCCGGACATCATAATCAAACCTGCGGACAAGGGCAGCGCCCTGGTGATATGGGACACAAATATAAAACAGAAATTGAAAGACAACTGGCTTACCAGGAGACTTATTTGGAAATTTTCAATGACCCAACTGAACAAATCCGTAACATCATTAAAACAGTCCTCGGCGAAGAAGAAGCTGATGATCTCATCAGTCATTGCACCAGGATCTTTTTAACAAACCTGTACCCATCTATGCCGGTTATTTACACTTTACCTAAAGTTCATCATAATCTACTTAATCCTCCGGCATAACCAATAATTGCAGCGAATAACAGCTTGCTTGAACCACTTGCTCAATATATAGATTGTGCCATACAACAATTAACACATGGATTTACCGCTTACATTAAAGACACAAATAATTTTTGGAGCAAGCTTCACGGAATATTGTTTTTAATGAAAACACTGATATTCTATTCACCATGGATGTCTCAAGCCTTTACACAAATATCACGCATCATGCTCGACTTGAAGCCATGGAATGGCTTTTACTGACCACAGATAAAAGTACCCAAGGCAGATCAATTATTGACCATGAAGTTACTTACTATAGTAACAATTTGTTCATGTTTGAAAACAGAAACTTTGCACATATTTCTGGCACTTCGATGGGAACGGCCATGGCTCCCAGATACCCCAACACATATATGGCTTACCTGGAAGAAACGCATGTTTTGCATAACGATAAATGGAAGAAACATCTCAAATGTTTCTTGAGATACATCGATAACTTATTTGGAACGGCACACTGGAGGAACTATGTGAATTCTTCACATCCATGGATTCATTAGCACACAGAATTAAGTTCACCACCAAATCCATCTCGACTTCGATTGAACTTCTAGATGTGCTCATCTACACTAAATCAGGAAACTGCAAACCACAGTATATACTAGACCTACAGTCTGTTATATACGACAAGCGTTCACCACAAAAGAACCACTGAAAGGATCCCACTCAGCCAATTCCTTAGATACAGACACATCATTTCAGATGATCAAGATTATGCTAAGAAAGCTGAACTACTCACTGAGAAATTTCAGAAGCAAGGTTACAATTCGGATTCAGTATGTGGATCTGCAGAAAGAGTCAAAAACATTTCAAGAACAGAAGCCCTACTACCCAAAGAGCGTTTAAACAACAATGATCGTGTTTATGTCACCACATCCTCACAACGAAGCGGCCAGATTAGGAAGATCATCAGGAAAAATTTGAGAACTTTATCAGTGGATCCGACCGTAGCCAGATTGTTCCCTAACCCACCGCTATTCGCCCACAGCAACAGCAAATCTCTACGGGATTACTTAATCAAGGCAGACATTGCGATCAAAAAGACAGTAAAACAAAACTTCAAAGGCACTTTATCCTACAACAACTGTTATAACTGCCACAATATGATCAAAAGCAACCCCATAACACATTCTTACAAAGGTTATAACATTGCTCTTCACCATACCTCCACATTTCACACAAAAACCGAAATCTATGGCATAAAATGCCCTTGCGGATTGTATTACGTAGACATGACCACTAGGAAAGCCAAAACGCGTTGGGTGGAACATAAATCCAACATTAGACAAGCATCCGAAAGATCACCAGTGTCACAGCACTTTAATCAGTCACAAAATACCATTCAACAAATACAGTTTATAATTTTGGAACATGTATGCCTACCCAGAAGGGGTGGCAATTTGAACGAACTAACGCAACAAAGGGAGATCCAATGGATCGATAGGCTTGATTGCACGTCCCCATGCAGAATGAATTTAGATTGGAACTTGAGTTGTTTTTTGTAACCCAACAACCTAGCTTGTGATGTTTGCATACAGAATCAGGGATTCTTCCATATGTTCTGCCCCCACAACCACATTTATTTTTTGTTTTTACCCAACCCAGGCATTAAGTATATGCAGCTCTGTAATTATCATACTTACTAATTCAAGTAAGCATATGCATGAGGGCACTAGAGTGCCAACCAAGATGGCAGCTCCTCTGTGAGCTCCCACTGAGCTCCTGAATAAATCCTGATTAATCGTGGCACCCCTGATGAACACTAACCCAGACGCGCAGGTGTAGTGCAAAAGAGGCATTAAACTGTCATTTTGGCCAAAAAACGGAGAGGAAACGGTTCCGCACACCAGACCATCGTGGCGCGGGCCGCAGGCACAGAGTAGGCCCCGCCTTCAGGATCCGTAAAGGCCCGTAGGAGGTGCCGAGCAGAGAAGGGGGACGTGAAGCAGGCTGTGTGCGAGCCTCACCTCCCGCGACACACAGACTCCCGTGAGAGCCGGTCCTCACCGCATCGGAACCCCATCAGCTGGCAATCTAAGCAGCAGAGTTGGGTCCGGACACATGGAAATCGTGTCACGGAAACACAGCAGAAAGTATAGCAGTGTCCGCGGCACCTACGAGGCCAGACCCGATCATTAATCCACAGCAGGGAGATCTTTTCAAACAGGTGAGCGACATGGCAGGGGAGGCCCGGGTGCCGCAGCCTGAAATCAGGACGGTGCGGGGACTGGGGGCAGCCAGTGTGAGGGGCTGTGCACTCCCCCTCTGGGTACATTAGAACACGCCGCGTTCGGCATCAAACAAGACCCCAACAAACCAGAGGGGTCACTACGCACAGGCTGCACAGCAACAAGCCCACAGACAGACCAGAAGTGAGGCGGGCTTCCTTGGGGATGCGAGAGCTCCACACAGGAAGGTGCGGCAATGCAGGCTTTATCTCCGCCGTGCACCCGTGAGGCACAGAACTAAAAACAAACCCAGACCTCACTTGGCCTGAGGTATTTAATCTACTGGGAAGCAGATAATCCTGCATATATCATGCCAGCACGGGGGATCTTCACAGGGCGCCAGAGCACCCCAAAAGTCTCCAACCACCACAAAACCTGAGGGATCAGAGGAAAGAAGGGGTTCCCAGGGGCGCCCACACACGCAAAAAAAACAGAAGAAGAGGATCAACTCACCCCACGCAAGTTCATACAGAGGCACTGCCTACTTAGCCCCAGATCACCATACCGGAGTGTTTGTCCTGGCAATACCTCACCCGGGCACATTCCCCCTGTCTCCCCGCCATACAGAACAAGCTGAACACACGGCAATATTAGAAAAGTAACACTGCCAAGCCCAGAGCTACAGAGCTGAAATCTACTGTGGCAATCAGCACCAGGCGGCCCCATTCACCCCAGAGAGCAACGCGGCACTACGGGGTACTCATCTCAGATCCCGCGCAACACTGCCTCCATCGCAAAGTGAGGGAACGCGGCCACAACAGAGCTACAAAACTGACAAGTCACAAAGGAAGGCCAACTTCGACGCAGGCCCCACGCCCAAGACTCCTAGACCAGAAAGCCGCCCGGAATCCCCACTAAGCCATAAAGATCCAGAGGAAGGGCACACTCAACCAATGGACATTCGTGAGATCCTTATGGACTTGAAGGCTGGGATAGGCAATTTAGACAGCAAGATCGACACTCTGTCATCTAAGGTGGACCTACTTCAACACCGCCTCGACAAACACAGCGACAGACTATATAACATCAAACAAAGAGTCTCAGATCTCAATGATGGCGCGACGGCACTGAAATCGAGGGTATCCATGGTAGAAGGCCAAATGAAAGCAGTATTGACCAAAAATGAGGATCTGGACGGACGCTCCAGGCGTATCAATATAAGAGTGGTCGGCATCAGGGTACAACAATTACAAACTAAAATGGAGGATCACATTGAGAAAATGTGCAGGGACCTCTTCGGACCCACAGAACTGTCACAATTGTTCATTGTGGAGAGAGCCCAGAGCATTCCGGCCACCAGGCCTATTCCTGGGGAACCTCCCTGGCCGACTATAGACAAGCTCCTAAGCTATAAGGATAGGGACACAATTCTGAGAATGGCAAGAGTGAAAGGCAATCTTCAGTACGATGGGGACAACATACAAGTCTATCTGGACTTCTCTCCAACAGTCCAGGCCCAAAGAAGGTCCTTTGCCCAAGTCAAACACAGATTACGTGACAACCAAATTACCTACTCAATGCTCTTCCCTGCGAAACTGCGCATCCAACATGAAGGGAGAACACCATTTTTCAACTCACCAGAAGAGGCCACTCTGTTTCTTGATAGACAGGGATGCAAACCCTCAAGCAACATCCACGGGCCACCAAGGAGAGAACGGCAGGAAGAATGCTGCCATGAAGTACGTACATCAAGCCTGCCGTAACAAAGTCGTAACCTGATACCAGGGCAATATAAGTAATCTAGTAGTAGGAGCCTAAATGTTGGGAGGACACCAGCGCCCCATGCGCAGCAAGTTTTCTTTCAAGTTGGGGGGGGTTCCAAACGGACAAGCTGGGGGTTGTCCGTGTAAGGAAAAGTTCTTCGATGTTGTTGGGAATGCACGCCACCCTTCCCTCCCTAACTGCCGCCTCGGTCCTCCAATTCCACAGTTCACACCACCCCTGCTCCAGGATGAAGAAAGACTTAAACACGCCTCCGGCGCACTGCCCGCATGGGCACTGGTCACTAGAAATCATGCCTTCTCCAGCGGGCTCTAAACAAATGTATCATCAGTCCAGTTCAAAGTAGCAACATGGAATATTAGAGGTAGCAATCGCCCAGCCAAAACGACGAAGATCCTGCAACTCCTCAAACGTCAGTGTGGAGGTGGCTATGATCCAAGAGACCCATCTTCTTACTCATAACGAACATCTCTGGGCTCGAAATTGGGGCTGCCACCATTATTTCTCACCTACTCCTCATACGCCAGAGGAGTAACGATCCTTATCCACCCAACGACATGCTTCCATCTGATTAAAAACAGAAAAAGACGCAGAAGGCAGAGCTCTCCTGGTGCAGGGGGACGTAGCGGGTGAAGAGGTGGTATTTGTGAACTCCTACACCCCTAACACAGAAGGCGCAAACAATTTTGATTGGGTGCTCTCTCGCCTAGCACAAATTGGCAATGCAACCATAATTTGGGGGGTGACTTGAACACGCATCTTGACCCACGAAAAGACAAAACAGAGTCAGCAACAGCACAACCATCCAAAGCTAGCCTCCAGCTGCAGGAGAGCTGCAAGGCATATGACCTAATAGACATTTGGAGACACCAGAACTGGGAGAATCGGGACTACACCTTCCACTCAAGCGTCCACAAGACAAGCTCATGCATTGACTATCTGCTCGTCTCCTCATGTAGCAAGTGGCAATGGGGTCAATGCCAAATCCTTCCCAAAACCTTTTCGGACCACACCACAGTAACGCTTGAATGCAACCCCCGTGACACCAAGCCAAGAACACCCCACTGGCACTTTAAACCCGGGGCGCTAGCGGACCAAGTATTTGCAACAGAGATACGAGATGAAATCACTTATTTCCTCGAATCCAACCTAGGCACAGTCGCCTCAGCAGGTACACTTTGGGAAGCACTAAAATGTTTCATAAGGGGGATGTGCATTGCCAAGGAAAACGGAATACTGAAACTAATATGCCGTGAACTGACCACCAGCGAGAATCGGCTGAAGTCCTTAGAAAATCAGAAGCTCGCCGTAAACGGAACACAAGCACAAGCGGAACTTAAGAAAGAACTTCTGAAATTCAGATCAATAGCAGAACGTGAACTGAAATTTCTAGGGCACGGACACCGGATCCGCCAATATGGCGAAGGCCAAAAACCTGGAGCCCTCCTTGCACGCCTAATTGCCGCAGACAGGAAACCAACACGTGTAGAAAGAATCCGATCACCACATGGGGCACTGGTGCACAGAGAGGAAGACATAGTAGAAGTGTTTCGTACCTTCTACCAAGAACTTTACAGTGTCAGGCATCCCACGGATACAGATGCCCTATGGAACTATCTTAATGACACTGAGCTGTACTGGGTGGAGAGAGAACTCCGGGAGCCCCTAAACGATCCCATTGCACTAGAAGAGATCCTACAAGCAATAAAGAGCTTACCCACCACCAAAGCCCCCGGGCCCGATGGCCTAATAGGAGAATTTTATGAAACCTTGGCCCATATCTTAGCTCACCTCCTCCTAAAAGTTTATGAAGAAGCGACCGAGTCTGGAATTCTCCCCCAAACACTAAGAGAAGCCAACTTAATTCTACTTCACAAAACAGACAAACCCCCCAAAGAAGGCATGTCCTACAGGCCGATCTCCTTAATAAACCTCGACAATAAGATTTTAGCCAAGATTCTTTCAAACAGGATGCTTCTTCTTATGCCGGCGCTGGTACTTGCTGACCAGGCGGGATTTGTGCCCAGTCGCAGCACAACATTTGGCATAAGTAGAATGTGCGGGGTAATGGCAGCGCTTGACCCCGATCACCAGCCGATCGCAGTGCTATTAGATCCGGAGAAGGCCTTCGACTCTGTCGAATGGCCCTTCCTGTTCGCAGTATTAAGGCAACTCGGACTTGGGAACCATTTTATTAAACTGGTCTCCCTTCTATATAACCAACCTCAATCGACTATCACTCTAGGGACAACAAAGTCCAGTCCACAAGCATAAAACTACAACGTGGAACAAGACAAGGTTGCCCACTATCTGCTTTAATTTTTGCTTTGGTAATGGAACCCCTGGAGTCAAGCCTACGTGGTTGGCATATTCAAAGAGGACTCAGTATAGGTCCTCACCAATTGATAATATCCCTCTACGCCGACGACGTAGTGCTCTTCGTCCAAAACCCCAGTGAAAACCTAAACCCCATTATGCACGAATAGTAAAATTCGGCCTAGTTTCTGGTTTAAAAATCAATCACTCCAAATCGACCATCTTCCCACTGACTAACACCACCAAAACATTTGTAGACGATTACAACTTTAAATGGGAGAACGCCCACGTCCGGTACCTGGGAATCTTAATGTCCCCGAACTACCACGATATTTTCAGAGATAATTACGAAAACGTACTAAAAACGCTTCAGGAAAAAGTGAATAGATGGAAATCGCTCCCACTAACCCTATGGGGGAGGGTGTCACTAGTGAAAATGGTACTTCTCCCCAAATTTCAATAACTGTTCTCTAACATACCAATCCTGTTGCCACGTTGCTTTCTGGGGAGGGTGAAGAGTCTGGTGCTGGACTTGATTTGGGCAGGTAAACCGGCAAGGGTGGCATACACATCTCTCACGCTAGCGGTGGCCAAAGGTGGCCTTGCATTCCCCGACCTGGAGAGATATTACTGGGCGGCCCAGGCACAGTTCCTGAGCCACTGGTACTCCACCCAGTTTATTACACCACATGTCCAAGTCGAACGAGCCCTGGCCTCACCAAATCTACTGAGGGCAGTGGTCATTAGTCAGCAAGCAGTGCCTTATGCCACTCTGAATATAGTACAGTCCAGATATGCAATCTGGAGGAAGACAGCCCAAAAGTACAACATGCAAATCAGATATTCTCCTCTCCTGCCCATTAAATTTATACCAGGGATACACTCATGGCAGAAAAAGTGTTCCTCCAGTGGGCAGACAAAACCAAAATAAGTACAATGGGTGACCTATTCGACCAAGAAACCTTCATAACTACCCAACAAGCAAAAGAGAGGCAGCACCACTTCCCTAGATACATTAATTTATTTTAGACTACGCTACGCAGGAGTTCATCCCCTCGTTCCCCCAACAGCCGCCGACGTGGCAGCTGTTACATGGAGTAATACAGGCGCAGGGGGAGGGAAAGCTGGTTTCAACAATATATAAATCCCTCCTAACAGAGACAGTGCCAGTAAATCCAAGAATAAAAGAGGTGGGAAAAGGCCCTACAAGCTCCCATCCAAAATGAAGAGTGGGAGTACATACAACAACAGATGCAAAAAGTGCCACTGAATTCTCGCTTCAAGCAAATACAATTTAACTACTTGCATCAAACATATCACACGCCGGCTAAAACAAGTAAGCATCACCCGGAGACAAATTCTACATGTGACAGATGAGGTACACCGGCGGCTGATTTCCTACATCTCGCCTGGAGCTGCCCAGCAGTGGCCCAGTTCTGGGCAAGTGTACTCCGCAAGACTGAAGCAATAATAGAAGAGCTAAAACCCATTCCCACAATAGCATTACTAGGGATGACGAAATACCTTTCATCACCAATGAGAAAATTGGCAAACATCCTACTAGTATTAGCACACAGAAGAATAGCTATGTCATGGGGACATGGCCCGACCCCCACGCTAACAAAATGGCAGAAAGACATTCTCTATTGCCAGGAGGTGGAATCAGAATTTATAAAAACACCTCTACATGCGAGACTTCCGGACATCTGGGGACCTTACGTATTATATCTGCTCTCCAACGCTGATACCTCCTCATCGACGTCAAATCCAACACAATCAAATAAGCAGGACGAATAGGAACCAGCACTATCACAGAGAGCAGAGGTGGCAAAGACTATGCCATGCACACCAGAGGGGAAGGGGGGCCTGGGTTGGAGGGAGGGGCGGGGTGTGGGGAATGTTTTTGGCGCAAGTTAACTAGCCCACGGTTCGGGCAGTTCTATATGCTATTGTAAAATGGAAAATGTCAAAATAATGTTTTTTTAAAAAAAAGTAAGCATAGGCTTAACGCGCACAAGCTATCTTCAGCACACGATCAGTCAGTCATCTTTAATCATTTGTCCTTACAGCTGCACGCATATTTATTGTGTTACCATATTTTCTGTAAGCATTTGTAAAAACCTTGTCTATCTTGAAATGACATATCTCCAAGATGGTGCGCTGTTTTGTTAACATTTTCAGTCTCAGGAACTATTTTTTAACCAAAGCGCATGCGCTCCAGCTGCTTAGCAACCCGACGCGTCCTAGAACGCGAACAGCGAGGGACATCTCCTCTGGCTGCCTGCCGCTTTTTGCTGTACTTTTCTCGGTAAGTGGAGAGATCTTATCCGTCCCACCAGTTACCCTACGCACTGTTTATATTTAGAACAAACCGCAGCATTCCGGTAGTTTCTGGTACACTTTTGTACATTAGCACTTCAAAAGCATTGCATTACCTAAACAACATTTCTGTACACTTCATGCGCTCCTGACACAAACCGTATCCGGCTGTCCAACAGACACCCTCTCATGTTATGCATTAAAACATGTCACAGCTCTGCAATGCGGTCACAAGGTGGGGCCCATCGCTATCTACTAGCGACTGGTCCCATGTTTGACTGCCCAATATATACAATTACCTGCATTTTCTGACAACAACCTAAATGCATTCAAAACTTTGTTGTCATCAGATATGGTGAAGGTTACCCAGCAAGTGAAGATTTATTGGCAGTTTTTCCTGCAAACGCTCAGGTTAATCAATCAGGTCTTCAGGCCATACAATACACTTCCCCCCAACATCCCCACCCAGAATGAACACCATTACTTACATACTATCAATCTAATCCACAGGAAACAAACATTACTACAGATATCACTTACCTGATGAAGGGCCCCACTGCCCGAAACGCGTTGTAGCAAATAGGAGGAGACACACAGAGCTACACCATCTTGTCTCAGCCCAGAACTCTCCCCCGTAGAGATATCTGTCCTCATGAGTTTTTGTAATCATGAATGTTACCATGCAATGTCATTCAAGTGCACGTGATATGTACTCATCAAATTTGTTAAAATACAAGAGATATGCACTAGTTGTGCAACTTTGTTTTTGAATAAAACACTGCCTTTTTTTGATCCACAACAATTGAAGTGTTTTATAATTTAACTTATTTTCTTAGTATTTTTCTCGATCAGTAAAAAATTGCACATTATTGAATTTGTGCATTCTGAATATATTTAGGCAATTGATTTTGCCATTGTGTGCCCAGGTCATATCGCCCGAACCACTCGAGGGACCTCTTTTGCACCACATGTAAGGAAGCCATGAGTTCAAACAGTAAGACAGACGCAAGTGATCACAGTTCAAGGGTGTTTACTGAACTTCAATTGGGTTTGGAAAACGCCTATCCAATCCTAAATCTAAAGATGGGAGCAAGCTACGAGCATCAAATAACAACACCGCAGTCCTAGTCGAGTCTGTCAAAATACAAGGGCCTATAATAATAAACATATTGCCAATCCTTCCTTCTAAATACAAATAGTGTGGGAAACAATGTTGTGCAAAAGAAAAGAGTTCAAGAAATTATATGTCAGGATGGATAGCATAGGGGCAACGTGCTAGTCTTGTAAGCAAGACCACGCAGAGCAACAGAGGTTCAAATCCTAGATCTGCGCTTAGAAACCGAACTCGGGTACGGTATTAGGTGCGTTATTAAAAAACAATTAAATAAATAATTAAAATACCTTCAAGCCGTTGGCTTCCCTTCCCCACGTTTTCAGCACGGGACAAGGCAGCACACTCGCTGGCTTCTCTAGCATGAGGATGCAGTTCAAAACCTCAACATCAGGGCCTTCTGTGCCAAAGTCTCTTTGCCATTCAAAGTCTCTTATTTCAGAGGGCCTGATACAACACAACAAACATTAAAGTTCCTTTCTTCTTAGGATTTCACATGTACAACTTCTGGGGTGATTTTCTGTTCACCCCGGGTCCCTCTCCGCTGGGCTCAGACCCACTTCGGCTCGGACGAAATGTATCTTCTTTTCCAACTTTCTGTACGTCATGAAAATCGCAGACTTTCGAATGTGTGCATGATTTTGCCCGACCCATTGTAGTACCACTTTGATTCTCAATTTCTCAATTACTAGTTCTCTTCTTGATATAACCTTTTTCTCACTTTCACTTTTGCCACTTCTCAGCAAGATACCTTACAGAGACCTTCAATTGAGAACCCATGCGGTGCCGGACCACTCTGTCACAGGTAGTGTATCTTGCTTTTAAAGTTCACTCATCAGCAGTTCAACTTTACTTGCAACTCTTATCACACGCTTTTTAACAATGTTCGTTCCAGCGCTCGTCATAGAATGTTGCTGCTTGCAACCTTGGCTTCAACACAGAGCGGTCTTGTATCGGTCACCCCAACTCAGCGACTGTGTTGATTTCACTGACGCTGCTTTGTTCTTGGAGCCAAGGACGGTACTACGGCAGCTGCTGCTTCTCCCCGCCTTGATTATTGGCACAGGAAGGCCCCGGGTATCTCCAACACACAATGCAGGATTCTTCAGCCTGGTTTGCTTGTCTTACTTTTCAGAACCGTTGAGAATAGAAAGTGTAACAGTTCCTTGTCAAAAAGGTCAAGGGAACTTCCCTCCTTGCGATCCCCTTCTGGTTTGCCGTCTTTCTTCTCTAGTTCAGCTGCCGTCTCGAAACTGCTGCTTCCTCGTGTGCTTTGCCTCGCTCAGAGTGTGCTCTCGTGCTCCGCCGTTTATCCATGTGGGGGATGCTTAATGGAAGTCAAGTGTGTGTGATGATCAGTATTTGCCTGACCATTGTATTGGACATGTCAGGTATACTGCTCGGGTGTTAGTCTGGTTTCTCCCATAGCGGGCTATCCGTGTTAAAGTGTTTGTATTCTAAAAGCAGGGAGTAGAGTTCCTAAATATCCTACCTTGTGGGATGGGTTAAAGCTGTTACAGGTAAGGGGATACTGCATCTCACCATTCAGTGTCCCACTCCCACTCCCCGAAGACCCCTCACCCAGGTGATCCTCCCGCACTGGTCTACCCCCAGGAACTGGATCCAAAAGCGTTGGCCGTGACCTGGCCACCGGGATGACAGATCCCCTGGGACTGCTGGGTGAGACACCTTCTGGGTTCTCACCCCATGGAGAAATTAAGTGTTCCTAATTGGAGTGACTAATGCACTTATAGTCCATAGTCCCCTTTCCACCATCCTGTATGGGCGCGTCCTTCGCAAGGGATGGGAATGGAACCTCTTTTCCATCAGAAAAATAAATGTTCCCTTTGAATTTACTAGAGCGCGGGGGGCGCCTCAGGAGCACGGACTCCCCTAACCCCGCCCACCGGCGCCACACCTCAGTCCTCTTTTGACGCATCAGTTGTATTATACTTTAACTACCTCACTGGTCTTATTATAGAGGGATAGATGGTGGGACGTATGGACAAAAAGGGGCTATGGACTATGAGTAAGTTAGTCACTCTGGTGAGTAACACTTAATTACTCCTACGTCCTGTCCCCTATCCTCCATCCTGTATGGGTGATTACAACTGACACCACACCTTTGAGAGGAGAGCCTGACCTTCTAGGCAAATAGATTACAAAGCAATGCTTGGCTGAACACTGCATCAGCCTTGACACTGTATCCAAGCAATAGTGCTTGCAAAAAGACAAAGGAGTGTCCCACGTTGCCCCACTGCTGATCACCTGACAGGGAACGTGACTGCTGTCGCCTTAGTTCATACCGCATGCGTGCCCTGTGGTAGGTCCTTACGCTGCACCTTGCATGTCTCCTGCATCGCCACCATCATTCATGGCGCTATGGATACCTTGGAGGCCTGCTGGCCAGGGCAAGCACCTCCAAATGTTACAAACATAGAGTTTGTCTTGCAGATGCCCTTCGTCCTGTCCAGATAGAATTTCACCGCCCTCTTGACATCCAGGCAGTGGAGTGTCCTCTCTGCATCCTCCTTGGGGTCCGGGAAAAATGTGGGGAGCACAATCTCTTTGTTGATCTGGAAGATGACACCACTTTTGAGAGAAACTTGGGGTGCGTGGGGAGCACAACCTTGTCTTTGTGAAATCTAGTGTATGGCTCTGAGGCGACTAATGCCTGGATCTTGCTCACTCTGCGAGCTGATGTAAACCCGACCAGTAGGGCTGTTTAGAGTGACCAATGTAATGTCTGCCGTGGCCATGGTTTCAAAAGGTTTGTGTGCTATCGCGCTTAGGACTACATTTGGATCCCAAACGGGATGGGGGCGCTTGACCGAGGGGTACAGCCTGGTCAACCATGTCAGGTGTTTTTTTTACTACGGGAATGACCAAAGACAGTACAAGAGAGCTCCTATACGCACAGAATGCGGCCAGATACGGTCTGCAGGTGTCAACCTGAACACCAGACCTGGCAAGATAGGCCGAGAATGATAAGACTTGGTCGAGGGTGCATGTCAGCGGGTTAACGCCAGGTTCCTGAGCCCAAGAGCAAAATCTTGTCCGTTTACTTTTGTACTGCTTGCATGTAGCCCGACTCCCGACATTTTGACTGATCTTCGGATTGTCGCTGGACAGCAGAAGGTGCTGGAGTGTGAGCTGCTCAAGAACCAGGCTGCCAGGGCTAGCCTCTCTGGAAAGGGGTGTAGCACTGCGCCTCCCTGCTGTGCTACTAGAAGGACCTTCCCAAGGGGAGAGTAGAATTTCCGGCTGAAGTGACATCTGCCACAGGTACCAGAACTGCACCGGCCAGCGAGGCACCACAAGGATAATACTGAGGTTCTTGGAGTTCCTGATCTTGCTCACTACCTTGTGCACAAGCGGAGTAGGTGGGAATGCATATGCCCACATCCTGTCCCACGGTATCTGGAATACACTCCTTAGAGAATTGCATCCACTTCCTCTCCCTCCAGGACGCGAATTGTTGACACATCCGATTTTGTGCTGTCGCAAACAGGTCTGTTGTTGGGTGCCCCCATCTGCTGAACACTTCCTGGAGGACTCTCCAGTTTAGTTGTCACTCGTAATTGTCGGCAGCCAGGCGACAGAGTCTGTCTGCTTCCAGGTTAGACTCTCACGGAAGGTGGACTGCTGAGAGCCACACTCCCTGGCTCATGGCCTATTCCCAGATTTCCAAGGTCAACACGCACAGTTGTGGGGATCGTGCCCCCCCGTTTGTTGATATAGAACATGCAGGTCGTGCTGTCCGTCTGAATGCACACTGACCTGCCTTTGATGGTCGGTTGAAAAGACCTGCATACCCAACAGTATAGCCATAAGCTCCAGCAAGTTGATGTGATTCTGCCGGTCGGGGTCCAGAGGTTGTGCACTGAGTGGGCTCCCAGGGTGGATCCCCACTCCTGGAGTGAGGAATCTATGGTAATGGTGTACTCTATGGGGGGGTGGGCGGAAGGGTCTGCCCACCAGAATGTTCTCTTCCTGATGCCACCATCTGAGGTCACGGTCCAAGTGTTGTGGGATGGAGACAGGGGCCTCCTGATGACCCGATTCCTGATTCCAAGAATCTGCAAAATGCAACTGGAGCCTCCTCATGTGGAGCCTGGTGTACGGGACTGCAAGGAGAAATGCTGCCAATACGCCCAGAAGGTGTTGATACCAGTTGACCTGCTGTGGAAATGGGAGACTTCCAATCGAATCACTGTCACCTTGTCCCTTGTGGGGAAAACCCTCTGCTGTTTTGTGTCCCACACCAGACCCAGAAACACTTGCATCTGCGTAGGATTGAGCTGAGAGTTTTGGTCGTTGATTGAGAAGCCCAGGTCGAATAAGGTAGAGATGAGCCTGTCCAATGAGTCCCGAACCTGCTCCGGAGAAGTACCCCTGACTAGTCAGTCAAGGTACGGGTAGACGTGCAGCCCCTGTGACCTGAGCAGCGCTGCCACCGCATTGATGAGCCTCGTGAAGACTCTCAGAGCTGAGTTTAGCCCAAAGGGCAGAACCTTTTATTGAAACTGCAGGCCCATAACCCAGAACCTGAGGAAGGCGTGGTGAGGCTGCACAATGAGAACGTGAAGAAACACGTCCCTCAGGTGCAGGGAGTACGTCCAGTCCCCCCCACACATTGTCTCAGCAATGAGCGCTGGCATCACCATCTTGAACTTCTGCGAGGGTAGGTAAAGATTCAGTGAAGACAGCTCCAACACCACTCACAGGCCCGCCTGGTTCTTCTGCTGGGGGACCTGCTCTACTGCTTCGCTCTCTACGAGGGAGCAAATCTCTTCTAGTAGAGATGGTGTGCTGATCTGTGGGAGGTGAAGACGGAGGGAAAAAAGGAAGAGGTATCTGTAAGCCCAAGGACACCACTGAGATGACCCAAGCGTCCACAAACTTCTCCCGCCAATACGGACTGTGGAGGGCCAGCCTGCCCCCAACTGGGGTGCTGTGGACCCGAGACACATCATCATTGTTTGATCTGGTCAAAGGCTGATTAGGAGGGGGGACTGGAGGAACTCCTTGTGAGATGCCTTGCAGTGTTTTCTCCGGTGCTGAATGGGAGACCTCTCCGGCTGTCTGGCTTTGCAGTCCTGGAACATGCGGAAGCCGCCAGATGAAAACCCCTTGTCTGATAGGGACTGTGTTTGTGAGGACAGTTTAGGTGCCGGTTTGATAAGAATAGCCAGAGACTTCGCAGTCTGAGAGCTGGTGGTCTGTTACGCTCACCTGGACCCCACAGGGGCGTCGATCGGACCCGGGCAGCTGCGGTCTCCGCCAACATGATGCGTAGAGCAGAGATGACTGTCTGGACTGGCCCACCTAGTCTTGTCTGCTGGACCCAAAGAAGTATTTTCCTTATGTTTTTAAATGATGAGCTCTCCATCCTGCGTGTCTTGCAGGGGCACGTAGATACCAGTTACTTCACTGGTTTGAAGGCGTTGGGAGAGTTCTGGAAGGTATTGACTCTGAGGTTCCTGGTGGGATTAGTGAGTATCAAGTTCAAAGCGTTCAATGTGTCCGATGTTCACTCTTGTCCCCTTCCTTCTTTATCTTGCAGCTGAGTTCGTGAGAAGAAGGTATCATGGCTGCTGATGGCGTTCAGGTAAGAGTCTGTATTACCCAACAGTGTCTGGTAACTATTGCATGAGTTAACGTGTTGTTTTTCTCCCTCTTTACAGGTGCGGCATATGAAGATGTGGAGAGTTATACAATAATGCCTCCGGTGGTAAATCAGGTAAGTCTATGGTGGTAAGGAGGTTATACTTGTTGATTCCTTTGGCTCACCTCGTTTTTTTCTTGTGTCCTCTAGGTGCCGGAGTACGGCGAAGAAATGATGGAGACAGCGCCGGATCGAAAGATGCTGTGAGGACTGGTGAGTATGGCGCTGGAGCTAGCGAAGCGGCGCGTGCTGGATAGATGTACTTTCCAGGTCCGGAGATGAAATGGATCCGGAATCAGGTGAGGAATTTGAAATAAGTTTGTTTTCTAACCTTGTCCTTTTCTTCCTCTTTATTCTAGGAGCTCCGGATTCGAGGCAGGCGTGGCAGAAGACTGGATGCTGGCTGCAGGCACGGTGAGCGTCACGCTGCTGGATGCAGAATAACGCCAAGCGTGTGCTGCTGTTCGGGCGTGGTTTAAATAGCCTCCAAAGTAGTTCCAGGTAAGAAGTTCCCCAGAACTACACCCGAGTAAAAAATAGTCCCTGTTGTAAAATAGTCCCATCCAGGCCTCACTTTGGCTTGGATTCATTTGCAGCATGGTCTCATGAGGTAAGTAATGTCTATGTGCCTGGCGCCTATGACGCCAGGACTGGTTTTTGTTATGAGCCTGGCGCAAAAGGCGCCAGGACTGAACCCAGACAGCCCCTAGCTGGGGCTGCTGGGGTTTTAATAAATTTCTGGATGCCTGCTCCCGGGGCTGATGGGCTTGGTCCGGGTGCCCGGGGGTAGGCATCATGACATGGTCTTCTTATCGAGCTCCTCATCGGTCGAGGAGTGGAAGCGATCACCCCCCTCAAACAGAAGGTCCAAGATTCTATTCTGCACATCCAGGTTGAACCTGGTAGCCTTCAGCCAGGCCATACGCCTCATGTCTGTTGCCAGACAGATTGCCCTGTTAGCCGTGTCGATGTGGCCCACAGACGCCTCCATGATGTACTGACCCAGGAGTTTGGCCGAGTTAGGCTCGTTCTGAAAGAGGCTTGCTTGTCCTTCGGGATGTCAGGTAGGAAATCTGTGATCTGATCACAGGTGATGATTAGCCGCAGCAAGGATAGACCTTCTTGCCATACGATTCGAGGGTCTTTTCCATGTTGAGGAGGGCTGTCGTGGTGGTACTGGAAGACGAATCTTGGGGCTTGGCATACAATGAAGGATGCTTCAGCGATTACTGAGGACAGAGGCTGCGGCTGCCTAGAGAGTAGTATGCTGTTCCACATGGTTTGCCTGTACCTAGCATCCAGCTTTTTGTAGATGGGTTGCGTGGAGTGGGGCTTGAACCAATCCTTTTTGGCCAAAGCTTAAACATCCTTTTGTAGGGGATGCCCGACCTAGCCTCCGCCCTAATGCTCGGGACCTCCGCCAGAACTCCTGCTCCAGGGAACTCCCTCTGTGGCTGGGGGATACCGAGGTATTCTGACAGGCTGGTAATCCTGTCATTGAATGATTTTGCAGAGGAGGGCATATTTTGCTCCTCCTCGTCTGTGTCCTGCTGGTCCTCTGTCCGCGGAGGAGTGGCGCCAGTCACCTTTGGGGGTTCCTCTGTGGTGGGAGTCTGGGCCCGCACCAGGGTTGCTGGAGCCTCAGTACTGGGCTGCGGAGAAGGAGGAGCCAGAGAAGGAGGCATGGGCTGTGTTATTGTGGGAGGCGCCGGAGCGGCTGGAGGCAACACGTCCTTAATAATGCTCCCGAGAACTGAGCCCATTTGTGGGGACCGTATGAGTGACATGAATTTGTCAAAAACCTGTCCTCACAGGCTGGCTGTGTGCGTACATGGGGTCATTGTACCTGGGCCCCAAGATGTTGGGATAAGATGTGGACCAGGTGATGGGTGGGGTCAGTGGTTCCCAGTCTGCACTGGGAGCAAACCGTCTCCTTTGTTGATCGCCTGCCTGCAAGGCGTCCCGCCTTTGCTGCTCGGTAGTGGCAGCATTTTGTCTCAAGCTTCCGTCATTTTGCCCACGCCTTGAACACATGGACCCTGAGCCGACATGTTCCAAGGCACGGCCCGCATGCTCGACTACACGACTCCGCCATGCCCTGCCCCTCAGGTGTACACCCGGTAGGCTGTGCGCCCTCGGCTCCCAGACAGTAGTGCTGGTCCTGCATGAAGAGAGAGGTGCCCCCTCTGGTAAGGTATCAGAGCGATGTTCCGGTGGTAGTAAAGCTCACAGGCCCCTCGGTTGCAGGACCGGTAGGGCCCTTGGACCCCTCGGCCGTGAGACGGATAGCTGTGCGAGTCTCAGAGCTCCCTGAGCCGGTGCAAGGGCCAGACTGACCCCTCCAGCCAGAGTGCTTCCCCGGGAAGGAGACGTCTATGTGGGGTGTCTTGGAGAATAACGCACCTACCTTCTGTGTCTTCCTCCGGACGTAGTCCTTGATGCTCTAAGAAGGAGACCTGTTGAAGAGTCCCCGCCGACGCTCAAGCCGGTTCTTAAGTGACCAGGGTGTGAGAGAGTCGCATGCAGAGCATCAGTCCCAACCTTGGTCCTCACCAAGGCATCAGACACAGAGTGCGTGGGGATCTGCTGTAGGGAAGGAACGGTGCACGTAAACAGTAGGAACTTATCTTTATTGACGCAAAAGCCTAAAAGCGTTCAGAAATTTCCCAGTATCTCCAGAAGCATTGGCATATTATCACACAGATTCCCCAGATACAGTAACAGGTCATCAGCGTAAAAACAGACAATATGTCTCACACCCCACCCTGCGAGTATCCCTGCCTCAATAATCTCCTTCTGGAGAAACCCTGCCACTGGTTCCAGTGCCATGGAAAACAGAATTGGCGAAACCGGACACCCTACTCAGTGTCCACTGCTGTGACACCCAGTCGTTGGTCTTCACCCTCGCCACCGGATGCTGGTTTCACATTGACTGGAAGGAGCTATAGATGTTTCAATGGGCTACAATACTCAAAATGCCATGGCAATTCATGTGATTTGGTTTCTATGCAAAAACTCCTGCAGTATGTCAACACTGGATCCTCTCACAAAGCCCATGCAAGGGATTTCCAGTAACCACACCTGTGACTGCTTGTGGGCAGCCCATCATATAGCTCCATCCTTGCTATCCTCAGAGCTAGAAGTGCGTATAAGATGTCACACCCTTACGCTCCCTGTTGGTGCATTGCACTCTGACCCTCATATACCTGAAACCCATTTGAAATCTCTCTGTTTTGCTGTCCATTCTGCCTGATCTGTGACTGATCTTGTTGCATTGCTCCAATTTCCACAGCCTTGCCCTGCTGGCTCGGTCCCCCCCTCTCTGTCTGCTGTCAGTGTGTTGTCTTCTTCCCTTTATGCTATGTTCCTGCAGCCATTCACCCCTGTTCCTTGTGCTGATGTCCTGCATCTCCTAGCCCCTGCTTATTGTGCTGGATCCTTGCAGCTTCCAGCCTCTGTTACATGCACAGTTCCCTTTAGTCTCCTTTTCTGTTCCCTGCTCTCCGTTCTCTTGCTCTTTCAGGTCCATTTAGTATCAAGCTTTTTTTTAAATGTATTTATTTATTGGGTTATGTAACAATACAACAGTTATTATCAATACTGTGCCAATGAAGAAATCGCAGTTGAACTTCCTCCCTCCCTCCCAACTTCCCAAGACCACTCCTCTCTGCTTTCAGTTCAGCCTTCACCAGATGGCCATCATGGGCTGCCTATGTCGTCATTAGAGGAAGCTTCTTCTCTCGGGTGGAATGACGACACATTGACCGCCACCCATTGTTGTAGGTCGTCACCTGTGTCAAGTTTCTGTTCTCGTTGCGCGTTCTCCCACACCCTGTTTCTGCAGCCAACCATTTTCGGAGATCCTCCCACCACAATGTTACACTTGGGGTTTTGGGGCTTTTCCACCCCATGGCAATGCGTCTTTTCGCTAGAATCTACATCAAGTCCTTAAGCTTATTCAGAGGTTTATTTTTCTTGTTTTTCCTGTATCTACCCAGGATGCACGCACTCAGTGACTGTACGTCCAAGGTGATGTCTGCTCTGGCTACCTTTGTGCCCAGAAGGATTGTACCAGCTGGCATCCCCAAAACATGTGCGCGGGGTTCGTTGCATTTTGGCCATTCCGTAATATTAGCCCCCTTAAATTTGGAGATGACTTCGGGTGTGAGGTATGCTCTGTTAATGATGTAGAACTGTATGAGCTGCAGTCGGGCGTTTCTGGATACTTTTTTTATGGTAATGCGTTATGGATTCCCATTCTTTGTCCTCAAATTGCAAGCCTAGTTCCTGTTCATATTTTTCTTTACATTTGAGGTCTTGCTTGGTTGTGCAGTCTCAAAGTCTCGAGGTCTCGTGCCCTCCCTCGGCGGCATTCAGCATGTTTTCTTTGGCTTCGTGCCCTGTTTCGCGGTTCACTGCCTCCGGCCATTAGTTTGTGAGCTTTCTTACTACGGCACCATGAAGTAGGAACTGACCGGTTGGTAGCCCCGAGGTCTCATGCAACTCAGCGAACGTTAAGATGCCCTGGTCACCCGCCAGGTCGCCCAGGGCGGCAATTCCGCAGGGCTCCCATATGTTCCTTATCTCCTTCGGGCCCCCCGGTCTGGATGACATGATAGCTGCTATCGGGATCTGAGGGGAATATGGGTGCTTTGTTTTCATGGCTTTGCAGGCTTGTTTCCAGATCTGGGTCCCTAGGTTAATTAAGTGCGGGTTGTGTTGTTTTGCGTTTGGTGTGGTCCATAATAAGTCTCTGAGAGGCATGTGTGGGATGGCCGGTTGTAGAAGACGGGTGTCTGTTGTAGTCTCGTCTGCCATCCATTGTATTACGTGTTTCAGTTGGCCACTAAGCAGTATAGTTCAAAGTTGGGGATTTTCAGGCCTTCCCTGTCATAAGGTCTCAGTAGTACCTCTAGAGCGTCTCTGTGCCTCCCTCCTTGCCATAGGAATCTTCTGTAGAGTTTGTTTAGTTCTTTGAAGAACTGCAGGGGGATGTTGAATGGAACGTTGGTAAAGAAGTGTAGGAGTCGGGGCAATGCCACCATCTTAAGTAGCCCCGCTCTTTCTGCCACTGAGAGCGGTAGTCTGCCCCAAAAGTCCATCGATTTTTCAAAGCTATCTTTGGCTCTCACAGTGTTTAGGGTGTGTTCTGTCTTGGGGACTCGGTGGATGGAGATGCCCCGATATTTGAAAGAGGTGGTCTCCCACTTTAAGGCCAGGGCAGGGAGTCTCTCTGGTCTGGCATCGCCTAAGGCCGCCAGGGGAAAGAGGCACGATTTGTCATGGTTACTTTGAATCCTGTGTATTTATGGAACCCATCTAAGGTTTCGAGTATGTATGGTAATATGTGTTCTGGGTTGTATAGGTAAAGGAGCATGTCATCTCCGTACATTGATACCAGGTGGGTCACCCCGTCAATCTCTATGCCCCGTCCCCATACTCCTGTCTAAGATATGCTGCTACTGGTTCAACGGCTAAGATGTACAGCATGGGGGAAAACAGACATCCTTGTCGCGTGCCCCGGTGAAGGCGCCATTTATCCGAATAGGTGTTATTCGTGCATACTCTTGCGGTGGGATCGGTGTATATAAGTTTTGTCCATTTTAGGAAGGCCGGTCCTATTCCCATTTTAGTCATAGTGGCATACAGCCAACTCCACCGGACTGAATCAAATGCCGTGGTGGCATCCAAGGATGCCACTGCGCGTTTCCCAGGCTTGCCGTTGGTGCTGTATATGACGTGGTGTAGTTTGCATAGATTTTCTGTGATGGATCGCCCAGGCAAGTACCCAGTCTAATCATGGTGGATCAACAGCGGGACTGCCCTCCATAGCCTCCTCGCCAGCAGCGCTGTCAGGATTTTATTGTCTAGGTTTAGCATAGATAGGGGTCTGTATGAGCCACACTCCTTGCCGTCCTTGTCAGGTTTCAGTAATGGGATAATTACGGCTTCTCACATGGTGTCTGGAGGGTGCCTTTTTCGTATGCTTCATTGTACACTTGGGCTAAAAGAGGGGCTAGCGTGTCCTCATATGTTTTATAGAACTCCCCTGGGAGCCTGTCAGTTCCAGGTGCCTTCCCGGATGGGAGCGACCTGATGGCGGCCGTGGCCTCTTCTGGGGTGATGGGCTCGTCTAGGGCCTCAGCCATTTGCTCATCTAGTTTGGGTAGCTTACTGATGTCCAAGACATCCTCAATTTCAGTGTCTGTAGGTGGTGGGGGATCAGTGTAGAGGGCTTGGAAGACCCCAGTGAACGCTGAGTTTATATCGGCCTGCGTGGGTGCTACTGTACAATCTGGGCTGCAAACTTGGCAGATGGGCTTTCTGGGGACTTTGCGTTTATAGAGCCAAGCTAATAGCTTCCCCGGTTTGTCGCCGAGGGCGTGACTCCTTTCGATATGTTCTGCGTAGCTGAATTTCCCCAATTTTTCCCAGTGCACTAAGCAGGCTTGTTTAAGCTCTACCGCTTTTTTTTATATAGGCCGGGTCTGAGGAGGCCTCGGCTTCTAGTTCCCTCAGCTCCTCCTCAGCACATGCTAGCGAGGTCAATGTAGACCTCTGGGCACAACCTATACCAGCAATCATTTACCCCCTCATAACTACTTTGTACGCCTCCCATCCTGTACTGATGCGTTGGACACTATTTTCATTTATTTGCCAGTAGTCTAGCATACTCTTCCTAATCTGTTCGCAGAAGGCCCTGTCCAGCACGGCTTCACTTCTGAGCCTCCACGTGGGTACGGGGGGTCTGGCCGCGAGCGCCGTCCAGGTGGTTGTTAAAGGGGAGTGATCTGACAACACTCTGGCCAGGTATTGCGTGTCTCCAAACGAGGCTTGGTGTTCCTCACTCACAAATATATAGTCTATTCTAGTGTGTACTGCGTGTGGGGGTGAGTAGTAGGAATACTCTTTTTCTCAGGGTGCCGCTCCCGCCATAGGTCTCTAAGTGCAAATTGTAGTGTTAGTGCTTTCAGTATTTTGGCAGGGGGGGAGGGGCGGACATGTTTATTGTCCGATCTGTCTTTACGGGGGTCAAGGGTACAGTTCTGGTCTCCCCCCACATCAAGATGCTATATCTATATGGGCCGAGTCGGGTGTATAATGAGCGAAAGAAGACAGTGGCGTCGTGGTTGGGGGCGTAAATGTTAATCAGGCAGACTTCCTTTCCTTCTATGGATCTGTGTATCAAGGCCATTATGCCTTCATCATCCATTTTCGTTTGCATCACATTTATGGGAATGGTTGAGGCGATCCAGATTAGGACTCCTCTTGCATATGTGGATTATGTGGTGCCTGTCAATGTGCCTCTCCAAATTTTAGCTAACGCTGCTAGCTTTTGTGCGTCCAGGTGTGTCTCCTGTAGGAGGGCGATTCCGACCTTGTTACGTTTCATGAATGTGTGGATTCGGCGTTGTTTGACGTATCTATTCATTCCTCTGACATTCCATGTCATGATCTTGATTTTCTCAGCCATGAGTTTTGCGTGGCCGAATGTTCGAGGGTGGCATTTGCGGCGATTCCTCTTTCGGTTCCGGCGGTTTCTGGCGTTCTGGGTGGTCTTGGTCTTGCTCTATATAACTCCCCAACTGAGATCCCAACTTACGGGTTCCCTTTCCCAAAAACAAACTCCCCTATAACAAAACAAGTCTAGCGGGGTTCCCCCCGTTCTGACTATCCCGTTTCCGCTCCATTTGACCTATAGGTCTCTGGGTGTCCTATGGGCGGGTTAATGTACCCAAACTACTTCTGGAGGCAGAAGAAGTCCACTTCGGCTGCTGTAGTGTTAAGAGCAGTCCGTTTCCGGGGGGCGCTGTTGAGCAGCCGACAAAATGGCTGCCTAGCTTTTCAGCTCCGTGTGCTGCCGCTTTGCATCTGCTTCCATCTGCGGTTTGCTACTCTACCCCGTCTCCAGACTTGGCTCCTACACTGCTGGCACCAGGGGCCACCTGCCTGTGAAATTTGACCCCGAATCGGACCTTTTAACCCTGTATTCGGCCGCCGGTGCTGCCCCCGCGTGTGGCCGAACTGGGCCCTTGCGCTCCCAGTGAGCAGCGCGGGCGGCGGCGCCGATAGACATCAGTGACAGCTGACGGCCCAGGGGTTCATCCCTCGCTCGGCTCTCTATCCTACCCCCGCGCCCGGCTGCCCTGTGGCCGGGACCGGGCCTGATACGCGGGGGCCGCCTGTGCTGCCTACGCCGACGCACGTGGACGGATCCAGCGCGGAAATCCGCCGCCTGACATCTGGTACTCCTGGCGGCCGACCGCGGCTCCTGCACCGCCCTTGCCTGGCTCTACCCCTGCCGCCTCTGAGACATCGCGGCACGCCCCGAAGACAACGCTCCCTCCTAGACTCTGCTGAAGACGCCACCATCCTGATCCTGCTTACGGAGGTGAGCCGAGCCTGAGATGAGGGGCTGGGGAGGCCGTTGTGTGCCGTATTTTTCTGCAAACCCCCCTGGATCAATCTGACTGCTGCCCTAAGATCCGCGCTGTGCCCCGGTAGGGCGAACCCCTTTGGCCGTCACTCCGGCGCCTGAATTTCTGGCTCAGGGACATTTATTATCCTCACGACTCTGTGGGCCGTTGCTACGCCATCAACAAGAGTGCAGCCTTTTCCATCTGGTCACTGCACCGTCCCGCTTCAGGGTACGTGATACCCGCACGAGTCCAACCACTGTCAATACTCTATACCACACGCCACACACGATGTCCAATAGGTCCAGGAACACTGGTAAAACAGGGGCCATGGACAAATTTGCGAAAGTCGCCCCGAGGCCCGATTCGGCCCATACATCTTGCGACCAGATCGAAGTACCACTCCCCGCAGAAGCCCCCCCAGCGGACCTGACGGTCATCATGGAATCAATGGCTAGAAATTTCGCAGCTTTCCATGAGAAGCTAGATGACATCAATGCAAATGTGGCCTCTCTCAGGACCAAACTAGACCAACAAGGGACGCGAATCACCGAAACTGAAAACAGGATCAGTTCCAATGAGGACAATATAACCACACTGCAGAACACGGTATCCACCCTTGTCTCGGACATGAAACTGGTGAAGGCCAAATGTGATGACCTCTAATCTAGATCACGGAGGAACAATATACGCATTATTGGAGTCCTGGAAAATGCGCTGAAGGGTCGACTTGAACTGGCTGTCGAGAACCTTTTGAAAGACCTGTTGGGCAGCCCGGATATGTCCCCCTTCTTCACAATCGAAAGGGCCCATAGGGCACTGGCCCCACGTCCCAAACCGGGAGATTTTCCGAGGCCCATTGTTGCTAAAATTCTGAGTTTTAGAGACCGGGATCAAATCCTCCGCCTCGGGCGGGAGAAGGGTGAGCTCAGATTGGACTCGCAGGTGATCCGAATCTTCCCTGACTTCTCAATCGCAGTTCAACAGGAGCGTCGCCAATTTTTTGGAGTCAAGAAACTGCTCAGGGAAAGAAGCATTCCATACGCCATCCTATTTCCTGCCCGTCTAAAGTTCACATTTAACAGCAAACTTTACTTCTTTACGGTGCCCTCGGAGGCGGTGAAATTCATAGAGGCACAGATTCCCCCACATCCGTCTGCTGTGGATGTGGGGGAGAATGACTGAACCTGGTCCGAAACTTGTTCTTCTAGATCGTCTTTTGCTCATACGGGCTTGCGGCTCCACTATCCACCGGCCTCCCCCACAACTACCTTGCTGTTATATTTTCCATGCCCTCCGAGCTGTACTCACTGAACCTAAACCTTCAGATACGCACTGTCAATTTTTCATGTTGTTGAACCACTCATCGTGATTATGCTAACTTCCTGTCTTTGTTGAATGCTGCATGTTTCTGTTATATACTGGGGCCGACACAGCTGCATACAGATGTTGCGACAGGCATTACTAAACCGCGAACACTGTTTAATTTCTTACGGACACCCTTGGGTCCCAAGCGTGCTAGCACACGGCAATAGCGCACCCCACTGCGATTGCACTGCATTTTGTACTTTTGTTTTGGTTCTGCCCCTGTTGGGCTCTTGCACAGGCCGGTCCATGTTGGGGCCGATCCGACTGTGCGCTGTTTGGGGTGGGTGGGGGGTACACTGCTAACCTTGGGTTGGTGGTGAGGGTGGGGGGGGGGAATACTGGGTGTTTTCTATAAAGGCACACGAGGTTGCATGGAGCGAGCACTAATGGGCCGTGATCGCGAGTTTAACTTCAAGCTTAGGGACACACACTATTGTTGGATCCTAGATGTTCATTGAGAATACGTGTTACATAATGGTGTATCAGTTGCTGCGATGGCTACCGTCATAATGTCATGGAATGTTCGTGGGGTAAGCAACCACTCCAAGGCGCGTAAAATCGTGGCTTATGCCAACAGACATTGCTGCAAAATACTGCTCCTACAGGAGACACACTCCAATGGCCACATTCCTAGAACCATGGCCCCAGCATGGGGACCTGCTAGATTTTTTACCTCCTACTCCACTCAATCAAGGGGGGTTCTAACCATGATTCATAAATCCATTAAGTTTACATTGCACAAAAATTACACTGACCCTGAGGGACGTTATGTAATACTACACTGTTCCTTGGCCAACAAAGAATATCTACTTGTCAACACCTATTGCCCCAATGTGGACTCTCCCGATTTTTTTGACAAGATCACCACCATACTGCTGAGATATGTGGGCACACCGATCCTTTGGGGGGGAGATTTAAACCTTATCCTTGATACGGCCCTAGATAGAACTGGTACCACTTCCCGGCCTTTGTTCAGTGCTGCACGCAGACTGCACTCTCACATTAAGACCCTTGACATCTGCGATGCCTGGAGAATGCTACATCCCCATCTAAGGGATTACACTTATTACTCATCGGTGCATGATAGCTCCTCTAGGATAGACCTCTTTTTTGTCTCCAAAGGTGTCATGGGAGGGGTTGTCGACTCCCAGATCCTACCTCGCACGCTGTCTGATCATGCCCCAATTACACTCTTGGCTAGACTGGGGATACCTGCTCCGACGTTTAGCACCTGGCGTTTCAAATCTGATGCTCTACGAGATGTTGTATTCAAGGCTGAAATACTTGCTGACATTCTGTCTTTCTTCGAATTAAACACTCTCCGAGACACTTCTGCTGCAGTAAGATGGGACGCCTTCAAGGTATATATAAGGGGAATGTCCATCTCCCGGGAGGCTGGGGTGTTGAAATCAATTAGAACAGCATTGGGCCGGTCTGAAAGCAAACTGAAGCAACTGGAACTGCAAGGTGCCTCGGGGTGCCGACCATGCCAAACTTGCCCAGATCTCCGATGAACTTCAGGCATTCAACAAACTTGCCGTCAGCGAAATACAATTCCTTGGCCGCCCTCAAGCAGCCAGGAAATATGGTGAGGGAAATAGGCCCGGGAAAACGTTAGCAACACTAATCAAATGGGAATCTGGCCGAACGCAAATCACCTCTCTTAAAGATGAACAGGGAAATGTTCAGTGGGCTGACCAGCAAATCCTAGACACATTCACCGAGTTCTACAGGTCTCTCTACTCTCAGCCTGCTGAGCACACTGAACAACATATGCGAGAACTCCTCGACCGGATCCCCACCACAGAGATCTCCTCCACCACTCGAGATGAACTAGATTCCCCAATTACACTTGATGAGATAGTGACGGCCATCTCCGACCTACCCAAGGGCAAAGCCCCGGGGCCTGACGGCTTGACCGCCGATTTCTACCGGGAACACGTTTCCATACTCGCCCCCAAGCTACTTGAGGTCTGGGATGAATCGCTCCGAGTCTCTATCCTCCCCCTTTCCATGCGCAAGGCAGCCATCACAGTGTTGCTCAAGCCTGACAAACCGGACGATGAATGTGGGTCCTATAGACCCCTCTCCCTTATGAACCTCGACAAAAAGATCTTCGCAAAAATTATAGCGAACCGATTTCTGACCATTATGACATACTTGGTCCATGAAGACCAGGCCGGCTTTGTACCTGGTAGGTCCACCTCCCATAACATCAGAAGACTATTTAACGTAATGTCCCGCATCGACCAGGATGTGCAGGCGGTGGCGGTCACACTGGACGCACAAAAGGCCTTTGATATGGTCTCCTGGAGATACACCTGGCTGGTGCTGGAGACTATGGGCATTGGACCGAACATGATTAGGTTCATCAAATTGCTATACACCTCTCCCGTGGCGCGGGTTAGAACCAATACACTAACATCTGACCTTTTTACACTCTTTAGAGGTACCCGACAGGGATGCCCTTTTTCTCCAATACTGTTCGCTCTAGCAATAGAACCAATGGCAGATTATGTCCGTGCACATCACGCCCGCAAGGGAATAAGATTGAAAGACAGCCCCGAAGTCATATCTCTATACGCCGACGACGTTTTGTTATATATCAGAGACCCAGCGACACACCTGGACTCAATACTGAGGGATATCACCCGCATTGGCACCCACTCCGGCTTCACTATTAACTATTCCAAATCGGAGATCTTCCCGCTCACTAAATCTACCCAGCGACCCGTCTCTGAATACCCCCTCCGCTGGTCACCGAATGGTGTCAGATATCTGGGCGTACACATATCCTTAGCTAAATCCACCCTCCTTGCTGATAATTACGTTGCGGTATCACGAACAGTTGAGACCAAAGCCCTCCGGTGGCGTCCCCTCCCACTATCCATTGCTGGACGGCTCTCCCTCATTAAAATGATTCTGCTCCCCAAACTTCTCTACACGTTTAGCAACGTACCCGTATGGCCTGGGAAGGCCTATTTTTCCAGGCTACACACATTATTTGCGCAGTTCCTTTGGCACTCGGGCGCAGTACGTAAAAAGTGGATGGACATGACGCTTCCATACAGGCTAGGGGGGACTCACGGCTCCGGATCTATCACTTTACTGGCACGCAGCTCAGGCCCAACATGCTACTCACTGGTATCCTGGTACACCAATGCGTCCCCATGTCAAACTGGAAAAACTTGCAACTGCTGGTACCGATCTAATGTCCATTATACTGCATCGTCAATACACACCCGACTCTCCCATTGACCCTCTCAATACGACTCTTTTAGCCTGGGCGCGCCTACTATTCCAGACGCCTGGAGCCTCCCCGTACTACAAGTGGCTCCCTGTGTGGGCCTTTCCCGGCCTGGAACCAACCCACGATGCAGCGCTGGCCCGACACTGGGGGATGCTGGGTTACCAGGCACTGACGGACTTCTATCCCAAAGGCAGGTTCATTGACCCCCTCTCTTGGAAACCGGCACATACCGGGACCGCCTTGGAAACCCTCCAATACTATAGATTACGGGCTGCGTTTCGCTCCAAATGGCCCACATTCCCGAACGAGCCCCCAGACAACCCGGCCATCGCATACATTGCCAATTCGGGTGGTGCTCGTGGAGTGGTCTCCTCACTCTACAAGATATTTCAGGCTGCTTCCCCTACTCCCACTTTCAGGGCACAAGATGAATGGGCCAGCGACCTGGGTCTGGAACTATCGGATGGGGCCTGGGAGGGTATGTGCCTACACACCCAAAGAGTCTCTCTCAATTTCCGTTTTCGCGCCATGCAATACAAACTTCTAAATAGACTTTATTACACTCCGTATAGAACCTCGAGGTTCGCCCGTACTGCAGCGCACCCTTGCCCCCGCTGCGGGGCGACAGAGGCTGATCACCTACACATGTTCTGGTCGTGTAACAAACTGCTTGGATTCTGGGAGGGTATCCTAGAAACACTCTCTGCTATCACTGAAACGGTGGTAGACCCGGACCCGCTGGCCGTCCTGTTTGGTGCATGGGGGACCGATGACACTAGAAGTTCAGCTAGATTCCTTAATATTGGTTGTATGATAGCCAAAAAATGCATTCTTCAGAATTGGAAGAGTCCCTTCCCTCCATCCCACCGGAAGTGGCTCCATATGCTCACTTGGTCACGTAATTGTGAGGAAGAATTCATATCCATGCTCCCTGCCACCTCTCGCCCCAAGAACATATGGATGGAATTCAACTCTTACCTTAACAATAGAAGCACGAACGCCTCCAGCCCCGGCTTCTCCCCCACTCCTTCCGTAGCTACCCCTACTATATGAACATATACTTGTGTAAATCTTATGTGACCTATGCCTGACGTTGCTGTTTACCATTGTACTATGCTTTATGTATCACTCCACTTTGCAACATGTGCCCGTGCTTGAAATCTTGCTGTTTGTACCATGTAACCTTCTGCCGCCAAAAATAAAATTTTAAAAAATAATAAAAAAAAAAGAGCAGACCGTTTCCAGTGTGGCTCTTGCGAGGATCGATCTTGCTGCATCAGGATGTAGTTACATTCTCAGTGTGTGCCTTGTCCCATTGCTGGGTCACGATGGAGGTTTAGGTTGCAGATTGCCGTGGATTGCGCTCTTTCGCTTCGAGGTCGGGGAACTGTTCTCTATCCATCCACTCTCTGGCTTCTGCCGGCGTGTCGGACAGGTGTGCTTTATTATTATGTAGCACTTTCAGTCTTGCTGGATAGAGAAGTATGTAGCGTAGGCTTGCATTCTTCAATCTAGCTTTGGTGTAAATAAATTGGGCTCTCTTCATCTGGACTTGGAAAATGTAATCCGGATATATGGATATCTTTGCTGAGTCTCTTTGTATGCGGCAACCTGACCTCGAGAAGGCTAGGATCGCGTCTCTGTCTCTGTAGTTGAGCACTTTAGCTATTATTGGCCTGGGTAGGGATCGATGGGCTCTTTCGATGTTGAAGCCTTGTGTTAATTTCCCAGCCCCAATTTCTTGCAGTAGGAAATCCTCAATACAGTTCGTGGGGTTGTTTCCTTCGATGCCCTCTGGCAGGCCTAAAATTCTAATGTTATTTCGGCACGCCCGCCCTTCGACTTCATCGGCTCCATCTTCCAGGTTTTTTACCTTTTGCGCCAGTCCGTCGACATCCCTAAGGAGCTTAGTTTTGGCCTCTGTGTTCTCGCGAACCTGAGCTTCGAGCCCTTCAGTTCTGCTTGCTATGGAGCGAGCATCTTGCCGAAGTAAGTTTAGATCAATAGACACTGCATCTATTTTACTTTCCATTGTCCTCTGGAGCATTTTGATGGCCTCCAGGAGTTGCGAGTTCGCTGGTTCTAGGGACTCGGTCCGCGTCGTCTCTGTGTTGGTAGTGCTGGTGTCTGGTCTGGCTGAACTACCTGCCGTGTAGGTCTCCATGGTGGTCTGCTTCTGTTTGCCTGGTGCAATGGCCAGGGGTGGTACAGCAGTTGTGCGCTCCAAGTAGCCAACGGGGGCTACGTAGGTCGCTCGCAATCTCTTAGATGTAGGTGAGTGGGTTCCTGGTCTTACTGTAATGCTGCTGCCAGGCCCCTGTGCTTCTCTGCTCAGCGTGCAGGGTGACCCCTCTGGCCGCGACTGTCTGCTTGCCTGTTTTTCGGTGGGTACTGCTTGTGTGGAGCACCCGGGAGTCTTTGTTGCTGTGAAGTGCTGCCCTGCCCCAAACCCACCCAGTGGGGCTGCGCGCTGGTATAAATGTCAATATATGCCGTCGTTTGCGGCTGCAATGCACTGCGTGGAGTGCACGCTTATCATGCACCGTTCCGGGCCATGGACTGCCCTTGGTCGCAGCCTCTGCGATGCGTCATGAGTTGGGGCTTAAAAAAGGGGAGGGAGGGTACCCCTCCCGCCGACTCCTCAACTTGTGCCCTTGGTCTGGACTGCCGGGCTCTCTCATGCGGCGGATTCCGACTCCCTCAGTCTCCGGCCCTACTCTGCCCGGGCCTTCCGCGATGGTCCGTGCGCTCCGTCCACTCTCGCTGGGGGCAGTCGCGCCCAGGCCGCTTCTTTGCTCCCCCTTCCAGAGCCGCAGACGTCACCGCCAGCAGTGCGGGCCAGGTCTCGCCTGCAGCGCCCCAGTCGCCCACGGGGCCTCACAGGGCCAGTCCTATTACGGAGCACAGGGGTGTCGGGTCTCAGGTCTTGCGTTGTCATGTGGAGCAAGTGTCTCTGCCACTCGGTCCGAGGTGTAGGCTCTCCATCAAGCTCCCGGGTCACCCGCTGGGTCTTCTCAGTGCTCTCTGATGCTTCTGGGTTATTCTCAACCCGAGGGGTCGGGGCCCTGCATAATACGCTGTTCAGTCAGCAGGCGCCATCTTCCTCAGGCTCCCTCGTCTCTCCGCAACTCGGTGCTCCATGGCGGGGGAGGGTCGCAGCGGCTGCAAACTTCAGGTGAGGGTGCACGGGGAGCTTGGCAGTGATTGTGGCCGCTCTCAGTTGTTTGTGCGGCGTGGAACCGTGATGTTTCAGCAGTATTGAGGCCGCATCAAGCAGAGCCCTCTGGAAAGCATCCTTCTTACATGACGGTTAGCCACGCGGCCCCAGTCTCAAGCTTTAATCCGCTTGGTCATACTCTGTTTGCACCTTTTACCTTAGTTCTATTCCTGTGTTCTGTAGCTTTTACATGCACAGGTTGTTGTTTCCAGTCCAGTTCTCAACCTGCTTTTGCTACCTAGAATCAGTTACCTTGTACCACTACCCTCCTTTGTTTCCTAGCACCAGTACCTTGCCTCTGTTAGCGTGCAACAGTTCTGTGCTATAGTGTTCTGCATTCTGCATTCCTGCTTTCTTGTTCTGAACTCGTTTCCATTTTGGTGGTCTTAGTGTCTGATGGTGTCTGAACTTGTTTATTCCTTTGTGAAGAGACTGGCTCCTTGTTAGGGAGAATTCTCTGTTTAGGCTGAATTTCCTAACCTAGTGAGTCCCCCAGCAGCTTTGCTGGATTTTTGGGGTTTATTTTTTTTCTTCTGCCAAGAGTGAGTCTCTTTTACCCTCACTCTTGGACATGATTTGAGTGCGTCTCTTTGACTCTAGATGTGTTGAATGGGCTATGGGGTCTTTTACTCCATAGGGCTTCATGTGTTTTTGTGATGTGTGTTACACAGCACCCTCAGTGCAGTAACACAGGGGTGTCATAGTGACCCCCCAGTATAGACTCCATACCCTGGGACTGACTACTGTCTCCCAGGGCATGTAAAGTCACCATCGACTTTACTAGTCTCAAATTCTGAACAGAACCAGTACAAACCATCATATTGTGGACGTACTGGCCGGGGCAATTCGATTGCCCGGGGTCTGTTAGTCAAGGGGGCACGTCTCCGTCCCCCCTGATCGAGTTTTGGCTGGTGGCAGTGGATACTACTTTTTATATTCGACCGCGAATATATCCCTATGGGATTTCCCATTGTTCGAGGCTACCAACTTTAATTATTAAATTCTTATAGCCTCGAACATACCGCCGGTTTATTTATTTGATATTAATTCTCTGGTTGGTATTTTTTGCCAGAACTCGGTTCTAAAATGGCGTTTGTGTTCGCTTCTGTGACTCCAACCCAAGTTGAGCTCTTTGTTCCACTTTTTGGCGGGCTTCTCCACAGAAGCCCTCCAAAGTGGTGCCACTCTGTCTGAGGTACTTAGGAGGGGTGGAGGGGGATTTAGGCACCCTGGACTGAGTTGCCTAGGCAACGCAAGTCGCACTCCGTCCTGATTGGCCCAAGTGGTGAGCCGGCCGGCTCACCACTTAGCATGTTTGAGTGACAGCTAGGCTGAGTCAATGGGGGTTTTCTGCATAAAAGCAGGGCTTTGGGGACGAACTTCAGAAGTCGCCACAGGACCTAAGAATCCGACGAGGGAGAAGCTGAGCCGACGTGCTACGACGCCACCACAGGTGGAGCCCTGCTGAACCGTATCACCACTTTTCCCAACCACAGAGGAGATCTCCAGCCCGGAGAGTCTTCTTCCTTCGACTGGTGGGGATAACCAGTCTGCTTCCTTTTTCGCTTCCTGGAGCATCTCGTGGCCGCCTTGCCTGTGCCAAGCACCCCGGCAACTGGGATACCAGGTTTTACCACTACCGCGAATCAAAGGGTAGTACCTTTAACCGGAAAACTCCGCGGCTGGTTTCTTCCCTGGCAGTGCAACGACCTTCATCTTTCCTCCACGTCGAGATCTTCTCTTCCTCTGGTCGACGCCGCGACTTGCAACCGCTGCCAGGAAAAACTGCCCCCGCTGGAGGATCCTTTCCACATAAGGTACCGTGTTCCGCCTGGCTTCCCTTGCAACCGACTGTACGGGGTAGATTTAGCCCCCGGCTTTCGACCCTGGGTTAGCCTGGGACACCCTGGCTAAACTTTTCTGAAACCTAACTAAAACCTTTCTGAAACTCCATGCAAGACTTTTTAAGCCTGTTGTCATTGTGTGATCTTGGGTGCATTTGTGCCCTGCTCTCTCCAAGAGTGGGCCCGACCGATGGACTTTGGCTCCCAAGTAACTTTTGACTTTCCTGCCTTGCTTAAGAGTTCCTAAGTATTAGTGTGGTGTACTTTCCTACATTCTGCCTTTTCCCTCCCTTTTTCGTTAACTTATTGGAGTGTCATCTATAGTTAAGCGCTCACCTCTGTCTGGAAATAAGTGGTGTTAACTAAGACTTGTCTGATAAGGAATAAGGAATGTATATATAATAATAGTAACTGTGTTTAGAGTGATTTACAATAATAGTGCTGGAGTGTTTCAATAAGTGTGTTTTAAATAAATAATTATATACCTTGATACCAAAGCTCTGCTCGGTGTTTGCTTGTGCTATTGTGTCTGAGTGCCTATTGTGTATACTTTGCATACTGCCTAACTCTTCTTGAGGGAAGTCTGACTGCTCAGCCACAGCTACCAGGTAAATCTGGGTGGTGAAGACTGCTACTAAGTGGGTTTACTGCCAACACCTGTAGTCCTAAATCTTTTGCAGTGGTCCCCAAGAGAACTGCACAGGTTTCTGCCTAACACTCCTGTACTCCAGGTGGCAATCCCTGCCCTTTTTTTGTCTCGTCCTATTTGTAGTCTATAGTAGTTGTTTGTGCCTTAGGGTCCAGATATAGAAGCCACTCATGCTGCCCCCTTTCATGAGCTTGCAGGGCATGGTGCCTGCAAGAGTAACTTGCCCAGGGGCATTGAGGTACCTTATTTCTGTGGGTAGTCTCAAGTCCGTCTTGGGCAAACCCCTAGTGGTATTCCTCATTGTTTTCCAGTATATGGTTTCCATTCCTTCTTGTTCAGTATTGTGGTATGCCTTTTCTGCCTATTCCATTTTTCTTATTTAAGTTGTCTGTTCTTCCTTGATTAACCTCCTGCTGTATGCGCTTGGAACGACTTTCATTCATTCCCCCCCCCCCCTTTTTTGCATCATTTTTACCAAAAATGTTTTGCTGAAAGAATCATCGAAAAATAGGGGGTGGGAGCATATAAGGAGTAGGGTGTGGTGGTGTATAGGGAATAAATAATAGGGGAGGATTGGAGGTCACACCACCCAAAATTTAAAAGTTTGATGATTTTTAATCGGCAAAACATTTTCGAAAGAAAATAGAACCATGCGCTTGCCGGTCCCTTTATATCAGCAAAACAACCCCCCTCATGACAAGAACACACTCTTTTGGTTGATATTGGAGGCAAACACCATTTGTTGTATAGGTGCCTTACAAATAACCAATACAATAACAAATAAATAAAATGGTCCCCCAGGCCCCCAAGAGGCAAAGATCTGGTAAAGTACTAATTGTCTCTGTGGCCCCTCCACAGAAAATCATGCAACACTTTGGATGAGACCTGCAAAAGGTCCATCACATTAACTCTAAACTGAGACCACAAGCATAGCAGCAATTGGGTCAACCTCTTGCAATAGAAAGATGCAGGGGCCAGGAGACTCAGAAGGTAGGGAAAAACAAAGACATAGATTCAAAGTTGGACTGAAACCGTTGGAACATCCAACAGATGTTGGCGAAACTCCCTGGGTGGAAAAGCCCTGACCAAGCGTGTGTCCAGAACAACTCCAAACAACAGGAAGGGATGTGAGGAAGTGGTGAGGATTTTTTGAATGCAAGGGAAATGCCACAGTAATGTAGCACAAGGTTTAAAATTGCTACTTAGCTCCTGCTTCTAGTCTAGGAGAGCCTGGTTAGCTTCAAATTAACAGTTACCAGGAGCTACTTTAGGCTCCCCAGGCCAACTGGTGCCTTACAAACAAGCATTTGTGACATTAACCATCAGTGGTTTAGAATGTAACTAAAGAAGAATTTGGAGAAGTCTATGATACATTTAAATACAATGGATGATGCAAAATGAACAAAAAGTGTACTGTGCATCTCATGTGAAATTTAGAGTTGTAGTGTGCAGAGTACTAACTCCTGGTTCCCAACCTGTAGCCCTTGCCTACTGGATGATGCCCGACACCCAGCAGCTGGTTTTAGTTCCTGCTCATTGAATATGAATTTTGAGCCGTGCAGCAGATGGCAAGTGCGGTATAAGTGGGCTTAGACACAAAGGGAGCAGCAATGCATGAGGCAATTATTCAAGTGGGGAAAGACGTAAATCCACTCCACCGTAAGATAAGAGCTTTGTAAAAACCACTGCGGTAGTGGAGAGTTTGAGCAGTGGCACTATAAACTGGTAATGTTGACTTCCAACTACAAATGTCAGATATTTCCTGTGCTTCAGATGTATCTGCATATGAAAGAAGGTATTCTCAGGGTACAGAGACAGTTCACCTTAAACTTGTCCTTGTTCCTGTGCAAATTCAGTATCCACAGAATGTGGATGAGTTGCATACCACAGCACCAAAAAATAAGCAGCAACAAGTTTGACTGTTGAACTCGCTGGCGCTCGGACAGTTTCTCCAGGAGCATGGCATCCAGGGAAGGTACATTATCCCAGGGAAACAAGCTACAAGTCCCAGGCATCGGATATAGGGTGTATCCACTTCAGAAAGAAAGTAGGACAGCCAACCAGTGTAAGATGCTGAAAGGAATAATTAAAGAAGGCTGGAAACAGGGCACAGAGTGATGGGACAAAGGAGGTGGGAATGTTTTCTCTAGGTGAACCTAGTCCCTTACATTGGAAAATGTTATACCTCTGGTGCAGTCCGCCGGGGGACTCCACCTCTGGCCCTATCGGCGTAGGATGCAAAGGATCAAAAGGAAATGTCCACTGACAAAATGTGTGGAGGACTATTGTACTGGTAGACCAAGTGACTTGCCCTTGGAAGCCTTATACTTCTCCAAGGCCTAATTGGGCTGTGAGCAAAACAGATTCAAATGACATTTCCAAAACATTTATCTTCAATACCAAATCCAACAAGGATTGGGAGTAACATGGAATCTTCAGGAATCATTCACCTTCCGAAGTGCTAAACTATTGAAAACAAAGAATTTCTACCCCAGTGTATCACACTCTTTGGTAGCTCTATCAGGATACAAGGTGGGAAATGTTGCAGTCTTGCCCTGTATGGTGGAAGCCTGGACAACTAAACTTTCAGGTAAAGGATGGGCTTAGAACCATACCAGGTAAAAGGGTGCGTGTCTGTTTCCTTGATATGTATTTGCCAGTACGCTCAAGTAAAAGCAGGTTCCGCCAACACAAAACATGCATGCTCAGAAATTACAGTGGAAAAGGGAGGAGGTACTCTGCGTTAGGATGCTGCTTCAAAATATCTGTAAGGTCATGTTGCCTTTTGGCAATTGAAGAAGTAGGGATCTCCCCCGACCCCCCCAAGCATTCAATTGCCTTGGCAATTATGCGCTGGAAGGGCACAGCAACCTGGGTAGAACCATTTGGAGAAGCTAGCAAAGAATCAACTTGAGGAGAGGTGTCAAGGCCAATGGTATCCCAGAGATAGGAGGCCAAGGAAGAAAGGCAACTAATCCTGATCGAGAAACTCCTAAGGGAAGTCGCAAAACTCTTCCCCCTCGATTTCCGACCTCAGGGGACCAGATTCTCTTCCTCAAAACACATCCAACCAAACCTGGTTAGGTACTCACTCCTGGAATCCAGGGTACATTTCTGGCACTCAGGTTATTTCTGAAAGAAACCTGCACCAAATAGCTTGGCAATGAGGCTTCTACGCTCAAAAGCCGAGATGCATTGTGTGGAAGAAAAGTGACCTCTGGTTCCAAGTACTGTCCCGAGCCTACAGCTGCGCGGGGGTGGGTGTAAAGTAATCCTCTACCAGCCTTGGAAGGCGCAGCAGGCCACTGTTTCACCACTCGCACCAATTCTGCTCAGCCCTCGTAAACAAGTAGAGCATCTTTTGGCAGAAATCCTTCCACTGGTACTGTCTGGAGGAGCTAGGGGGAGCAGTGCTTGCACAAATGGAGGCAGTGATTCCTCCGACTCCGAGGCCAAATCATTGAAGCTGGAGAAATGTTGTGGTTTCTTCATGGAGGAGTAGTGGCATTTGGAGGAAGACTAACTCGGAAAACCTGTTCTACTGCACCTCTTTTCCTTTGGTTAATTTCTCTCTGTTTCCTCATAGGACCAAGATTTCCCCAATTCTTTGACAGTGTACTGGAGCTTCTCCTGTTCTCTAGAGGCTGAAGACTTGAAGTGTGCAAAGCAGTGATGACTCCCTAAGGATTGGTAAGAGCTACACTCCTCAGTTTCGTGACCCAGGGTCAATCAGCAAAGGTGAAGTGAAGATCCAACATTGACACAAGACTTGTGCAGCACTTGCATGGCTTTAAGGCAGACATTGTTAAGGAAGACATGGTGTAGTTGGTAAAAAGCGAAGCATTTGCATTCCAAAGCTGCATCTGGGCATGCAGAAACAAGGAATTAAGATCATGTGCAGCAGTCGGCTCCAGGGATACCACCCATGGCGTGGCATCAGGAGTAATGGGTGCCAACAACCTCAAGCGTAAAATGAAGAGCTACAGTGCACCACATAACGAAAGGAATCCATCAGCAATGTCCCTTCAAAGTCTACTGCTACAGGTTGTCACACAGTCTTTTCCACCAAGTGCTTACATATATCCACTACCCACTGTTATTACAAGTATCAAAGGCATTAAGTTAATACTTGTTTAGTATTTTGTGACTAATCCTTTCTTTACTGCTATTGATTGGTTGACCTAATATTTGACAATCTGATCATCTGGATATGGTGAGGAAGTTAGCCAGAGCTATAGGCATTGGTTGAAAGCATCGTGAACACTTGTTTTGGTGGCCATTAGAGAGCCACTGAAAGCCCGGAATGTACGCATTTTACCCATTGCATCACATATTTCAGTGAAAAGAGGTATTTGAGTCAACTGCTCAATGTCACAAAAAAGACAAATTGCGTGGAGTCTCTAGTTTCTCCATATGACCACACACACATGGCACAAAGGTCTGTAGTAGTACGGGTCCAAAAAGCCTTTTGCAAACAATTGTTCTGTACACATAAAAATGAAGCAGTTTCAGTTATGCACTGTACCTTTATGATGCAGGGCTCTGAAATCAATGTCTCTGGTTCTACAACTTCCACCACTGGCTCTGGAATAACTGACTTCTTCATGCAAGACATGTCAAAGCCATACACATCCTCCCAGAAAACGATTTTCGCTCCATGTTTTTTCGGGTTGCTCAAAGCCACTAGGCTAATAGTACAAATATCCGGATACACTGAAAGACATGCATTAAAAAATAATTATATCACAGAGATAATTCAAGGAATTCATACAGCTATAATGACAAAACTCGACCCTTGGAAAAATGTGATTTTTATGGTTAATAGTTATGTCTTGCAAAAACAAAAAAACACATAACAGAGAAGCACATCCTAACGTTTTTGGAAGCTAGACTACAAACATTTTCAAACATACACAAAGCTGCAGAATCACGTTTGATCCATAAAAGCAGACATGATAGTAAAGAATCTTAATACTGAAATTACACATTACATTAACAAGCCTTTAAAAAAAAGGAATCGAATGATTTCCTTATAAGGTCTTTATTGTGCTAACTTAAAAGGAGATCTACAGAAGGATAATTGTATTAGTAAGACATACTTGATCTTAATGGGGTCTGTGACAAATCGAGGGAATTCGTCCCTTGTCCCCAAGTGGAAGACCCCACCTGTGAGGCTAGGGAGATGAGCCCGCCCCAAAACACCCTCCCTAGGTGTTGAGGAGAGCGGGACATCACCTGTCGATATTCCCCTTTGGGAACAAGGACTCCCGTTCCTATGAGGTACTCCCTAAGGATCACTCCAATATCAACCCTTCAGACATAGGGCCTCATCACCAGTTGGGCGGTAACCCTGGCAGTATTACCGCTGGGGCTATTAGCCCTACCGCCAAACCCCCCAGTGTTATTAGCGCCGGATCACGGGTTTGGCGGAATGGTTGGTTCCCATTCCCCATTGGGCCCATTCGGGAATTCCCCATCCCCCATTGGGCCCAATGGGGAATTTTCACACCGTTACCGCCGGCGGTAATAGCGCCGAAACTCAGCAAAATCGTGGCGGATTTGCCCCCAGCTCAGAGCTGGGGGCAAATCCGCCAAGCCCATGATCTGGCGGACCCTTAAATGCGGCAGTAATAGCACTACCACCGCATTTAAGGGTTACCGCCAGACTCGTGCTGAGGCCCATATTCTAGAAAGGACTGTATGAGGAAAAACCAAGGATGCGGAAACTGCAACTATCCCTTTAAATGGCAAACACCATTTTTACTGGGACGAGGAGGAATAAGTAGGAGGATGCAGGGAGGGAGAGACTGTGAGCGAGACAAGTGGGAAAGGCCCACGGCTACGTCAGAGCAGAGAGTGGCATAAACAGGGAACTCCAGGTGACCCACGAAGCAGAGGAGAGAAAGCAGCCACAAGTGGTGACGTGACCAATGATCGACCGGAGGTCCTTATAGCAACGTTGATACCACAACTTGGAAGAAGCATTGTGATGTACCGGTATATGGAATACTGGAAAGCCACCCAAACTGAAGAGACACAGGATGAGAAATTTAACGAAAGAACAAAGTCGGGCAGGCAAAGCCAGGAGCCAGAGCCGAAAAAGAGAGATCCTGGTGGGGCATTCCCTGGGGTTGTCAGGTAACAGGGAAAGTGGGAGGCCCGGGAGGGAGACAGCAAATCATAATCAGAATTTTCATGGTCGTCTCAGTGACAATAAGAGAAATAAAGAAGAAACATTACAAGAGTGATGATACTCGTCTCAATGACGATAATGAGGTGTAAGAGAATTAAAGGAGAATCATTACAAGAGTGTTCATACTAGTCTCAGTGAAGATAAAGAGGTGATAAGAAGATTGAGAAAGTATCATTACAAGAATGTTGATGTTTACCTCAATCAAGAAAAAGACAGAATCCCAGTAGAAGAAAGAGAAGTGAATGAGAATCACAAAAAATATATTCATACTCGGCACAGTCCAAGTAAAAAGAACATCAGTAAAAAGGAAGAGGAGATTACAAGAAAAACAAATAAACTGAAATATTTGTTCAAAGAAAGATATAATACAGAGGAAAAAGAGTGAAATGTATAAAAAGGAAAAGAATTTCACGAGACAGAATCTGCGAAAGGCTTAAGAGAAAGGAAAACACGGTCAAGTTGAGAAAATATCAATAAAGAGACAAAGGAGTTGGATATTAAAAGAAGTCAAGGCTTAAAGAAGTCTTGAGGGAACTGTATGAGCTGATCAGGGAAGTCTCAAGAGACTAGTTGAAGATCAACTATTGAGCATAACACTGCTGGAGGCAAAACGCAGGACAAGGGAGTCCTTCTCCTGCCTGAAGTCATTAAGATAATGGTATGGTCAGTTTGGATAGTGGACTTACTCTTTTAAGACATTTTCACTGCCAAGCACCTTAGCTGGTTTTGTTAGGTAGGGAACTACCAATAGAAGTATGGAAAGGTAGGCCTTTTCCTTTTCTCTAACAAAATAAAATTCACACATGTCTTACAAGGATCCTTGTCCTCCTGATCCACCACAAGTCTTAAAATACAAGTGAAAATCATATTAATATAATATAAATGTTAAAGCATGTTAAACAGTACACAAAAAAGCAGGAGGGGTGGCTTCAACACTGTGGTCAGCAGCAGATTTATGAACTTCCAACGTACCAGTCAATGTAGTCATCAAGGAAGTTTGTGTAATTCCTCATCACATTGTGACGACGCGCAAGCACCTAATGCACGGTTACCCAGGTGCAATTAAAAGCAAATAAGGAAGTAGCTGAAATGGCCAAGTATTACATTTATGGAGTGACTCGTCAGCGTTGGATACACACAGATTAAATCAAATCAAAGGGCATGTTCAAATGTATGCCTGAACATCAGGGGTGAACCACTGATGCACATCCAAAAGTGGCGACAAAGGACTGCACATGTCCTCATGGACTTTTCTAAACAGAAAATTATTTGTAAGCTTTACTTGAAAACCACTACCATCTGTTGAACGGGGGCCTGTATTTCCTGTGGCATGTGCCTCCTTTAATACATTCCACTAGGTGAACATAGCTAAACTAAGCATGTAATTAGCCATATGTAAGGACAGGTTCCATAAAACAAAGTGAAAGGCATCAAGTTTCTTTTGACTTGAGTGGGCAGCATCCAAAAAGTCATAGGTCGTGAACCAGCCTTATGCATGTACGATTAACCTCTTTGGAGTAGGTTGAGTAGAAAGCAAACAATGCCCCCATAGTGCAGGATAATGTTTATGGGCCACCTTCTTGGACACAACTGGTACAGAAAGAAGGTTTTTGCCCAATAGCCAAAACCAGGTCAGTCAGACCCTCGCTGAAGGATAGTGGTATTTGTGATAGGTGTCCTGTGCCAAAATACACATGAGAGAATGTAACTCCCTCTTAGACATTGCAACTGGGAGACCGAGTATTTCCAGGGCATTCAAGATTAGGTTCCTAGATGGCAGTTTCCAGAAATCCTCAGGGAGATCAACATTAATTCCTTGGCTCATGCATTCCAGGCCAAAAAGAAGCCAAGTCAGCAACCCCACCAACAATGTCCTCAACATGGGCAGCTTGGGGGCTCCTAGCTCTGGAACTGGTGAGAGATAAGGGGCCTGCATATCAGCTTTACCATGGAAATTGGGGGTGAAGAACTTGCAACAGACTTGAAAGTGACAGTTGTAACCTCATAGAACAGAAGCCTAACGACGGAGAGTTGGTATCAGACCAGAACTCACACCCAGCTTGTGCTCAGAGGCATGCAGTGTTGGGGTGTACAGAGGCCTCCATTGTCCAATGAAAGAGGGATGGGCCCAACCACTGGCATGACCGGTGCAGTCACCAGAGTCATCCACACTAGTGACAGTTTACAAATAAGTTCAAGCTTGGCAAGGATGAAAGTCTATCACTTGCTGCGGTGGAAGAGAGTATGGAGTTTCCGTAGGGGAACTAAGGAGCAGGATATTGCTGGTGCTGTTTCCTGGATTCTTTTTCCTCAAAAAACACCCTGGCACTGTAGCATCTGGGCATGGAGCGGTGACAGAGTGGAATTTCACCTTTGGGTCAGAAAGCATGCAGTACCCTTGTCAACTTCATGGAGTGCCATACACATTTTGCCCACCCACTCACCACTGGCCAAGTGGTGCACAGCTGTCATTGTCTTAGTCCAGCTCCAGACAAAGTCCACAACGAGACTGAGGATCAAACGGAAATATCTGCCACTTGTAGTCCCCACATGGATTTAAACCTGAAGTTCTCAGGAGAGACATTGTGAAAACTGACAGAATAATCAAGTGGTCTTTCTGTGTCCTATGGTACTGAAGTCATCAGGCCTGGCAGCTTTGTTTATGTACCTGAGATGTCCCTACTTTCACAGTACCCTTAATGATGCCAAGTGGGAATCGGTGTGGCATGGGTCCACTGGTCGCTATGAAAATGTGTAATCTGCCACTAGAGATATTTCAAGAGATGCGTAATCTTAAAGATAAAGGCTAGCGCTACAATCGGCTTTCCCTTTCCAATAGGCGGACAAGGAAATTACATACGTAGGGGTGCACATTACTAAATCATATAAAACCCTCCTAGGAGCCAATGTCCCCATTCTGTGAATGGAGACTAAAGCTACTCTGAAATGCTGGGAAATGCAGGATATATCTTGGATGGCAAGGTTAGTGCCATCAAATGGCAGTTCTACCAAGACTTCTATACATCTTCCAAGCACTGCCAGTCCTTATTCCTGAAAAGGACCTTCTAGATTTACAGAAAACCATGGGCCAATTCATTTGGAAAGGGAAACCATCTAGAATCTCAAGCCAGGTACTCTTGAGGTCGTAAGGTCTGGGAGGAATGGGGGTTCCATCCATACGACATTACTTTTGAGCAGCACAGATCACACCAATGTTGGAATGAGCATTACAAGACAGGCACACAAACTGAAAAACAATAGAAAAAGGCCGCTCATGACCATCTCTGGCCCACCTGCCATTTCTACCAAAATCAGCCAGAGACGCTTTGCTAGAATCCACCCAAGCTACCCTTAATACTTGGGATAAAGCTTGCAGACACCAGGGGATCACGACGTATCTGGGGTACTTATTGCCAGTACTACAGAATCCAACCTTTTCCCCGGGAATGGAGAGTGGGTATTTTGCAAATTGGGAAACACTTGGGACTCTGAGGCTCAGGGATATGTATAGGCATAGTCATCCACTCACATTTATAGAATACAAGGAGAAGTTCACATTACCAGAAACTGATCGCTTCCAGGACCTCCAGATTAGGCACTGGGTCTCTGATATCTGAGTTATTCGGGCAGGCACACAACTCCCCATAGAGATTGAATTACAAGTTGCAATGGGGTTGGAACTTCGGAAAATTTCTAACTGCTACCGCTTGTTGGAAAAAACCTTGGTGGAAGATAAACTCCCATATTTGATACGCTGGGAAAGGAAATTGGGGACAGAGATCGAAGCGGATTTGTGGCAGAAATTATGGGCCTGAACCCCAAAAAGCTTGAGATACACATTGTTCAAGGAATGCTCAATTAAAATATGCTATAGTTGGTACATGAACCCACAGAAGCTGCACGCGATTTTACCTGAATACTCTGACTGCTGCTGCCATGGGTGTGGGTAATTGGGGGACCTCGCAAACATGTGGTGGCACTGCCCCATATTCCAAACATATTGGCAGGAAATTTGGTCGAGAACAAAAGAGATCACAGGGTGTCTGCTCCCTATGTGTCCCCTCATTATGTTACAGGGGGATGTACCTGAGGATGGTTCCTTCCCAGCATCAGGCCCCAAAGCTGACCTTATAACTCAGCTATTGCTGGCGGCCAAATTGAACTGCGCAAGATTTCAGAAAACAACAGAGGAGCCAATCTTGTCATACTGGTGGGTCAAAATATGGGAGATAATAGCGATGGAAAAGCTGACTGCACATGTAACAGGGACCATGACTCGATTCGCCCGAACCAGGGCCCGCTTCCTTGAATTTGTGCAAGAAAAAGAACATGTGTTTTAGGCCACAAACCCTTAATGTATGGGACATGGGTGTAACACCCAGAGAAAGAGAGAGTAGTAAGAATAGAGGAAACCGATTTTGAATCACTGAATTACTGTTTTAGGATGTGCAAAGACATTGGGACACTAGTGGAACCACTTATTATTGTTTGTTTGTTCATTTATGTATTTTATTTATTATTGTTTGAGAAACTGGGAAAGAAATGAAAAAGTTTGAGGTTGTATATGAATTTTGTAAAACTGTTGGTTACGGCTATGTTTTCTCAAGACTTCAATAAAAAGACACATTTTGGAGAAAAAAAAGAGAAAGGCATCCTTCTCACCTTACTATATGAGCTGTTTCTCGGCTAATAGCCATTAAAGCATTACATATAAAGATGATAAGTTACTCACCGTAGTTATTAACGTACTCCTAGTCCATAGTCCACTTTCCTCCATAATGTATTGGGTGTCCCTCGCTAGGGACAGGAGACGGAACCTTTTTCACCAGTAAAATCATCTTCCCCTTTAAATTTAGATGCGAGCAGGGGTGCGGCCCTGGGAGCTGGCGCTACCCTGTCTCTGCCCACCGGCGCCACAACTCGGTCCCCTTTGACATGTCGACAATATTAACATTGCCTAATGACACCAGCTCTATTAGGGAGGACGACGTTGGGACGTATGGAGGTGTGGGGTGAAATATAGCCCCTGAATGCCAGAAATAAAGAGGGCAGAGTGATTTGTGAAATCCCATTGAATTATAAGGGCAGAAGAGAAATGGTGATATCAGACATGAGGCCAATTGAACCAAAAATAGGTCTAAATCTCAAAGGAAAGAAAGTGGGCTTAAATCTCAAAAGTGCGAAGATATGCGCAATGCATTTCAGCAAGGAAAAAAAGACATGTGGCCGACAATGCTGTTTTACTAAATCCATGGAGAGCCGCACTTTTACTTAAAGAGACAGACAGCAGCGTGTACAATATCTTTATGCAAATTGAGACTGTGATCCCAAAATCTTAATTGAAACCAAGCTTCTTGCAATTACAAGAAATAAAAGAACTTCCTTTTCCCCTCATGCTAATGACAGTATGCGAAGAGAAGTGCTCACTAGACTTTCAGAGTTACATGGTTTTTTCATATAACTGCCCCATACATATGGACAATCGTATTTCGCAACTGTGAGATTAAAGATGTACATTACATATGGATATAATATAAAATATCATGTGAAATGCATTGGTTATGAGCTTAAAAGCCATTGCTTGCAGAATATTACATGCAACCGGTCCATTCTCCTAAAGATGGAACTTAACCTCCAAGACCTTTCTTCTGCTGTCCTGGAGAGGGAGCTCCGATTGTCAACCATCATCAGGGTTATTGCTTAAACATATATACAGAAATAAACTGCTTAGACTTAAACCACAGTGGAAACAGATAAGCCATGCCTGTTCTTTCAACAGAAGTCACCTTGAGGTCACAATTCCCATAAAATGACCATTAGAGTTGCAGCCAGGGCCATTACAAGGCCAAGAAGGGAGAAGTGAATATAAACACGAGTCAGCCTCTGGTTGATCGCATGCTTAGCAACTTAACAGAACAAAGGAAAAGGCTGGAGTTTAGTTAATAGAACAATACATATTAATGATAAACATAACTAAAGTTATTAATACAAATTTGATTTGGGCCTTCCCTTGATTCGGAGAGATTTGAAAATTGGTGCAAGGGTGAAGTACAAAATTAACATGGGAACTATGAAGTGGCGTATTTTTCACTGATACGGCTCCTGAGTAAATGAGGAAAAACCTATCTCTGCATGGGAAGGGCGTGCAGACTTCAGACTAGCATCATCCAATTAGCCTTATAATGTAGTTCTTAAGAATAGATCCATACATGTAAAGATTTGAAAAATTAGGGTACTTGCCATGATGATAGATTTTCAGAGTTGAGACAGGCCGAGCACACATGTTAGTTTGGGATGAGACAGCTTTCTCCTCCCACAGCTTTCCTAACTCACACCCCTCATCTCCTTGTTCTATTAGCACACACGTGGGTTGTGGTTAGAGAAAACCAACCAATCCCTTTTTTGGGAATTATGACAAGTTTGTGATGTCATTTGTCCTATAATTAGACCAGTTTGCATTAGAGCAGGATTTTTTCCCAATTAGTCCAGTAGGTAACCTGCTGCTGAACTCTTGCGAGAAACATCCAAGCCGTGGAGCCCCAAATCTTGCACTGGAGACAGGGACCAGGAGGGATAGAAGCTGACTGGTACCCCTTGGAGGATTCAGAGGAGACTATCCTTGACTGACACCCTTGCTGTCCCAGAGGTGCCCTGCTGTTCCCTGATGCTCATTACAACGCCTCCCCTGCAAGTAAAACTATCCACAAAGCCAAAGATTGTGTAGGCCCTGCATATTTTCTAGCATTGTTTTAGTTTCTTCCCCATAGCACCATAGCAAAATATCCTGTTTGTCTATGCAGATCCTTAGCATATTTCATTAAAGTAAATCAATTAATTCCCCTATCGAAATCACAGGATGTGTTTTGTTGGCATTCAAAACCAACAAGCTCTTCCGATGGTGTTTTGAGCCGGTATAGACAAAGATTTGCATAAAGAATTAATCCCAAAAGCCCGTTTCCACATGAGTGTGCAGGGTGCAAAACAAAATTGCCCCTTTGTTCCCATTGTGCTATGACCAAAACCACAAAGCCCTGCCTGGTCTTTTTAGGTGTTGCAAAACAAATGTTCCCATTGCTTTTCTTTCCCTCATATTGCAATTGTGGTCATAAGTGAAAATCATTAAATGTCCCCTTGTATCCGTTTTCCAAAGAGTGCATTTTATTAGAATCTCAAATGATTTTCGCATTGTGTTCCCACTCTCTGCCACTGGCCCTCAATTTAGAGGGGCCAGGTCTAATTTATGTTTGGAGGGTGGGGCTTACTGGGAGAAAAAGGAACAAGTTACTTACCTGTAACTGTTGTTCTCCAGCATGGGTCTGGCATGGATTCACATGCTCATGAATATTCCCCGTCGTCAGGCTGGGAATCCTCGGTATAGAAAAAATCAGTATCAGTTTCGTTTCTGATCTGTCTTTCTTAGTAGTAACCAATCACTGTTCTCTGGGTCATACTGCCCCCAGCCAATGACTGCCCTCTCCCTAATCCCCGCCTCCGGCTGCCATCCTCAGATTTGGTAGCACGTAAAGTGGCAGTATGACCAAGTGAAGAGCCGCAGAGGGGTAGGCGGGAGGGTTCGCATGTGAATCCATTCCAGACCCATGCAGGAGAACAACAGTTACAGGTAAGTAACTTGTTCCTTCTCCAGCATGGGGTCTGGCATGGATTCACATGCTCATGAATAAGAGAATACATAGCAGTACACACATGCACAACCACGGGAGGTGGCAACAGGCTCAACATTAAGCAATTCAACAACTCAACATTAAGCAACTCTTACCTCCTCACCAGGCTCACCTTGGGCGAACAGGTTGCGCAGCACTTATTGGCCGACCCTGGACTCCTCCCTGGAGTCCCGATCGACGCAGTAGAATCTTGTGAAGGTGTGCGTCGACCTCCACATCGCAGCCCTGCAGATGTCCAGCAGGGGCACACCAAACAGGAAAGCTGTGGTAGCAGCGATCGCTCTGGTCGAATGGGCTCTCGGACGGCAGGGCAGCTGTCGGTTTGCCAACTGGTGACAGTGCATGATGCAGCCGGAGAGCCATCTGGAAATGGAAGTCTTCGAGATAGCCTTCCCTTGATTCACAGTCCCAAAGTTCACAAACAGCTGTGACATCTTCCGAAAACTCTTTGTGCGGTCCACGTAGAACTTCAGCGCTCTAGCTACATCCAGCGAGTGCAAAGTCCTCTCGGCCGGCGACGAAGGCGATGGGAAGAAAACTGGCAACACCAAGGGCTCGTTGAGGTGGAAGTCCGACGGAACCTTGGGCATAAAGGAGGGGTGCGTCCTCAGCACCACCCTTGTGTCATGAAAAGTCAAGTATGGAGGCTTGCAAGATAGGGCCTGGATCTCTCCCACTCGTCGTGCGGAGGTGACGGCCACGAGGAAAGCTGTCTTCCATGACAGGAACTTCAAAGGCGCCGAATGCATAGGCTCGAATGGGGCCCCCATGAGCTTGGTCAGCACCACATTAAGTTCCCACGCCCTGGCAGGAGCCTTCACCGGCGGGAATGATCGGAATAGTCCCTTCATGAATTCTTTCACCAGGCGATGAGACCACAAGGACGCCCGACCCGTCGTCCTGGTATATCGGGAGATTGCAGCCGGATGTATTTTGATGGAGGCGTGAGCCAGTCCAGATTTGGCCAGCGACAGTAGGTACGGCAGTACTTGAGGGGCTGTAATCCGCAGAGGGTTAATCTTCTGTGCACGGCACCAGACAGAGAACCTCTTCCATTTTAAGTCCGTAGCACTTGAGAGTTGAGGACGCCCTGGCCTTTGCAAGAACCTCTCTGCAGTCGGCCGGGATGTCGTACCCTCCAAACTCTAGTGCCGCAGGAGCCAGGCATGCAAGTTCAGCGACTTCGGGTTGTGGTGAAGAATGGCGCCTCCTTCTCTGGAGAGAAGGTCTGCGTCTGTCGGCAGCTTGACTGGTGGGGACGTTGACAAGTCCAGAAGGTCCGGGAACCAGATCTGTCTCGGCCACGCCGGTGCGACGAGGATCATCCTGCACCAGGACCTCTTGAGCTGGTTGATGAGCCGGAGCGGCAGCAGAGGGAATGCATAAAGAAATAGGCCGTCCCAGGGGAACGAGAAAGCATCGCCCATGCTTCTCGGCTGGGGGAACCTGCTGGTGAACCTCCGGCACTTGGAATTCGTCGCCGCCATAAAGAGATCGATTTGGGGTTCGCCCCATCGTCGGAAGAGTCGATCCACTTGATCCTGGCGTAGTTCCCACTCGTGGCACGAGCGCAGCTCCCTGCTGAGTGAGTCGGCGATCGTGTTTTTTATTGCTGCCAGATGAAGAGGCACCAGAAACATCCCTTGGGCGACGGCCCAATGCCACAGATCCTGGGCTTCCTTGGATAGGGCCGGGGACCTGGTTCCGCCCTGCTTCCGGATGTAGAACATCGTGGTTGTGTTGTCGGTGAAGATCCTCACCACCTTGCCCTTGAGGGACGGAAGAAAGGACCTGAGGGCCCAGAACACTGCGCGGAGCTCCAAGATGTTGATGTGGAGAGACTTCTCCTCCGGGAACCAAAGGCATCTCGCGTGAAGATCTCCAGAGTGTGCTCCCCAACCTTCCAGGGAGGCGTCCGTCGTCACCGTCACCTGGTGAGCTGGGGTCTGAAAGTCTGTGCCCGCTGACAGATGGGAGCGGGCACCCCACCACCGGATCGCCTGACAGAACATCTCGTTGAGAGGGATCCTGTCCTCGAAACTGCCCGTCGACTGGATCCAGCGGGCGTCGAGGAACTCCTGTAAGGGTCTCATCCGAAGCCTGCAAAGGCGCACCAGATAAATGCAGGAGGACATCATCCCGAGGAGGGACGTGATATATCGTACCCTGGCCATGTCCGTGGCCAGCAGACGCTGCACCTTGCCCAGAATGGTCCTGGTCCTTTCCTCCGACGGCGAGGCTGCCGCGCCACTGTGTCGAGCTTGGCTCCCAGAAACAGGGCGACTTGCGACGGAACCAGGTGGGATTTTGGAAAGTTGATGGAGAATCCCAGGTCCGTGAGCAGCTGGACGGTCTTCGCAGTGTGCTCCACGGCGAGCTCCCTTGTCCTAGCCCGGATGAGCCAGTCATCCAGGTAGGGGTAGACGTGGATCCCCTGTAGGCGCAGCCACGCCGCCACCGGTGAGAGGCACTTGGTGAACACCCTGGGTGCCGACTTCAATCCGAACGGGAGGGCCTTGAACTGGTAGTGCCACCCTTGGACCACGAACCTGAGGAACTTTCGGTGTCTTTTTAGGATAGGGATGTGGACTTGGAGGGACGCATCCTCCAAGTCCAACGACGACAGGAAATCGCCCTCCTCCAGCTGTCCCAGCACATGCTGGAGGGTGACCATACGGAAGTTCTGTGCCTTGATGTACTTGTTCAGTCGTCGTAGGTCCAGGATGGGGCGCACCCTCCTGTCTTCTTTCTTATGAGGAAGCACCTTGAGTAAACTCCGGAGCCCCGAAGCCTCTTTGGGACAAGCTCGATGGCATCCTTCTTGAGCATCGCCCTTACTTCCAACAGTAGTTGAGGGATGTGATTTTCCTTCCTGGCCACGGGTGGAACGCGAGGGCACTTCTTCTGAAACTCAAGGGCGTGCCCTTGGGCCAGGGTGTCCAGCACCCAACGGTCGGTGGAGATGGACTCCCACACACTGACGAACCTCGCCAGCCGGCCTCCCACCGGGGTGCTTCGGCGGGGGCCCGACCCCACGGTCGGTTCAATCTTGTTTGGAGGCCGCCTTGCCTGCTTGACCTCCTTGTCGACAACGACGGACACCACCTGACTTGCCGCATCCCCTGTAGGCTTCCTGGGACGAAGATCTTGCCGCTTGGCGGTAAGTGGAGGAGCCACTGCCGGATCCCTTGGAGGCACCTTGTCTGCCTCCTGAGCTCCGAAAGGACGGCCGTCATCGTTGGAGCACTCCCAGTGCCCGGACAGTCTATGTGTCCGTCTTGATGGCCTGAAGGGACTCATCAACCGCCTTTCCAAACAGGTTGTTCCCGTCGAAGGGCATGTCCAGAACCTTGGTTTGTACGTCCTGGTGGAAATCCGTGGCCTTGAGCCATCCTCGTCGTCTCAAGCAAACGCCGTTGCCCAACTGATAGAAACCGGTGTCGGCGATGTCCGTCGCCACCGTGATGGAGTGGTCCAAAGCAATCTCCCCCTCCTGTAGGATTTCAAGGGCCTGAGCCCTTTTGGCGTCCGGAAGGAAGTCTAACAGAGGGGCGATTTTAAACCACAACTCCCTGTCGTAGCGGGCTACGATAACCAGGGCGTTGGCCGCCTTGATAGTCGTCGCTGCAGATGAGATGATCCGTCCCATCGTGTCCAACTTCCTGCCCTCGCCGTCCGGCGGGGAAGTTGATGTCAAGGCCGATGCCTCCCCAGCTTTCTTCTTTGCCGCCGCCAAGACGACCGAATCCGGGGTAGGTTGTGCCCGAAGGCACAAGGGGGCAGCGTCGGGGACCCGGTACTTCTTCTCGTACCGGTCCCTCTTTGCCGGCGCCGTGGCAGGGTTCTTGAGGAGGGCGAGCCCCTCATCCCAGATGTCATCAAGAAGCGGTACGGCGAGGACCGTCTTCCTTTTAGCCTTGCGCCGTTGGTAAAGGAACCCTTCTTTCTTCTTTTCTTCTGGGCAGAGCTGAAAAAGCTCGGATGCCCTGGAAATCATGGCATGAAAGGATCCAATCTCGTCGGGCGGGAACGCCCGAGCAGGGGGCGACGGGGGACACGTGCCATCGTCGCTCCCGTCGTCATCAGTACCTGTCATAGCCGTGTCCGTGCCTGTATCATCCCCATGGGTAGTAGACCGGGGGGAAGGCAGAGCAGGCCGCAGAGGTGGGAGGGGTGGCGTAGGATGCGTCGTCCTCCTCTTATGCGGTGGACTCTCCGAAGGTCCTGGCTCCGGTTCCCCCGTCGGGTTTGGCTCAGGTACCTCCGTCGGGGGAAGGGGCAACCTTGTCCTTATCTCCGAGCATAAGGACTGAATCGCAGACAAAATGGCCGCCGAGGTGTCCTGCGGCGCCAGAAACGACGGGCGCAAGGGCTCTTGAGGAGCCTTGTCGGCGACACCGTCGCTCTCGTCGTCGCCCTCTTCGGGATCCCTCCCGATGGGCTGGGCCTCCTCCACAACTTTGATGAGCGCTTCTTCAGAGGTCGTGTCCGTATCCACGATGGCCACCAGCCCCTCCCCTACCTTTTCCAACGAGGTCTTCGTGGGGGTCTTCTCAATGGGCCTGAAAGACGACTCCCTCCGCGGTGGCAGGGAGACTCTGGGTCAGGAGGGCGCCTCCACTGGTGTAGCCCCCACAGGCTGAGCCAGGGCCGCGGCGACATCCTCAATCGAGGTCTTAGCAGGGTGAATTAAGGCCATCGCCACCTTCTGGACGCCTTGGGCCTTCACCTTGGGGGGAGGGTCCGAGCCTCGCTGCCCCTCTGCCGGAATCTTCGAGATCGACCGGGGCCTCTCCAGAAGCTTCGCCGGGTTCTCGGACTTCCTCTTACCCGAGCCAGAGCGTTGTCTCGTGGTTGATGGCGCCGGGGAGGATGCGCCCTGCCTGGCAGTCAAGGAGCCCGACTGATCGGCGCTCCCGGTGCCCGCGGACTCGCAGTGCTTAGCCTTTAGTTGGGCCCCCGTCGCTGGGGCACCCTCACAGGACTTAGAAGACCGCTCGGATTTCTTTTTCTTCTCGCCTGACGGGCTCTTCCCTTCCAGCCAGTTGGCGAGACAGAGGTGGCGATCCTTCATGGTCCGCTCCGACATGTTCCCACAAAACGCACAGTCCTTGTGCGTCTTGTCCTCATGGAGACAGTAGAGGCATAACGAATGCTCGTCCTCCTTGAAAACATTCTGAAGCTGGCATCCAGGGCAGGTCCTGAACAGCTTCCCGGGCGTCGAGCTTCCTTTCTCCTGGGCCATGTCCGGGGTAGGCCTCTGAACTTCTGGAATCCTCCAAAACCGTAACTCGACGAAATTTTCACCCTTGAGGGGCATAGAAAACTCCAAAACGGATCCCCGTTGATCGGATGTAGAAACGGTGGAGCTTGAGGCTCTATTTAACCGAAAAATGAGAAAAATCTCCTGAAAAAGCGTGAAAACGCAGCAAAAGCTCGAGAGCTACAGCACAAGGACTCCCAACACTTGAACGTGTGGTAAAAATCTGAGGATGGCTGCCGGAGGCGGGGCTTAGGGAGAGGGCAGTCATTGGCTGGGGGCAGTATGACCCAGAGACCAGTGATTGGTTACTACTAAGAAAGACAGACCAGAAACGAAACGGATACTGATTTTTGATACTGATTTTTTTTCTATACCGAGGATTCCCGGCCTGACGATGGGGAATATTCATGAGCATGTGAATCCATGCCAGACCCCATGCTGGAGAAGTATTATAACCAAATCGGCGATCACTGTGTGTCTTGTATTGTTCTTTTTCTACATTGGTGGGAGATTTGAAAAGAAAGCTGCAGGAAATTGTGACTGCATATCTCAGTATTATGTCTGTGTTGGTGCAATTACGGTAGTCCTTTTTGTTCTTGTGTTGACACAGCATTGGTGGCTGATATTAGTCTATTTGTCAAATGTGGTTTAAATAAATTAATAAATATATACATTCTTACTACACACCGGCCTGGTTCCTAGTCCATTGTGGCAACAGGTATTTGTTGGGAATGGGTGTAAAACGGGTTGAAGGCTTTACCAAACTGAACCTAAACAAAAGAAGAGCGAGTTATTGTGCGCCACATTCATTGAGGAGAAAGGAACCCCTTGGGTTGAGTGCGACCGTGTAATAAACCACGACAAAGGAAAGGGGACTATGGACTAGGAGTACGTTGGTCACTACGGTGAGTAACTTATAATTACTCCTACGTCCTGTCCCCTTTCCTCCATACTGTATGGGCGATTACAACTGAATGTAGCCCCAGGGTGGAGAGTTGCCCCTCTTAAGAAAACATGTTCCTCATCACTGCCTGGCCAAATGCTGCATCCGACCTGGCGCTGGCATCTAAGCAGTAGTGCTTGCAGAAGGCCGAGTGATTAGCCCATGTAGCCGCTTTGCTGATAAGCTGCCACGGAACAGATCTTTGGAAAGCTACTGCCGTAGCCTTGGCTCTGATGGTGTGGGCATATATGCTTGCTGGCAATGGCTTGTGCTGCCCCTCATACGCCTCCTTGATTGCCATAACCATCCACCTTGCTATGGAAGCCTTGGAGCCCTGACAGCCTGGTTTTGATTCCCCAAATGTGATGAAGAGGGCATTTTATTTACAGAAGCTCTTGGTTCTGTCCAGGTAAAATCTTAGCGCACGCCTGACATCCGGACAGTTAAATACCATCAGAGAACCAGGGACTTGCAGGCCACCATGGCGCTATCAGGATGAGCCGAAAGTCCCGCGACTCCCTGACCTTGCAGATGACACTGTGCACTGGGTGAGTGGGAGAAAAGGTGTACGTGTTCATGTTGTTCCACAGGATCTGCATTGTGTTGCCTAACAAACCCCTGCCTTGCCCCAGCCAGGAGGCGAACTGGGGCGAAGAGCTCCACCTTTGGATGCACCCACCTGGTGAAGATCCCCCGAAGGACCTCCTTGTTCAACTGCCATTCGTAATTGTCCAAGCACAGCCATCCTGAGCCTGTCTGCCTCGAGGTTGGACTCCCTCAGGAGGTGGATTGCAGAAAAGTGCATGTTGTTCATCAGAGCCCACTCCCAAATGTCGATCGACAGTCGGCCGAAGGGAGGAGACCTGGTGCCACCCTGCTTGTTGATGTAATACATGCAGGTGGAGCTGTCTGTCTGGATGAGAATAGACTTGCCGGTGATCATGGGGAGGAAGGCTTTGAGGGCAAGCCAGATAGCCATCATCACGAGCCAGTTGATGTGTGCCTGCTGCTCCTAACGTGACCATACTCCATGGACACTGTGGCTATCCAGATAAGCACCCCCCCATCCCTAAAGGGATGAGTCTGTGGTAATGGTGACTGGAGGTGCAGGCTGCCGGAAGGGCCTACCTGTCCGCAGGTTGATGTCTGTACCCCACCAGTCTAGATCCTGGTGAAAATGTTGTAGTATGCTGACCTGCTCCACCTGAGATCCCTTTTCCTGCTTCCAGGAGGCTGATTAGTGCAGCTGCAGCATCCTCATTTTGAACGTCGTATGTGGCACTGCAAGGAGACATGCGGCCATGACTCCCAACAGGTGTTGGTACCACCATGCTGAGGTCATTGCTCTGCAGAGAAAATGTCCAGTGGCCCTCTTCATAGCTGCGATCTTGTCCGCTGAGGGGAAGATCCTCTCGGACCTTGTGTCCCAGAGAAGGCCCAGGTAGGTCAGACTCTGCGTGGGCACTAACTGTGACTTTTTGAGATTGATAGAAAACCCATGATCCTGAACCTCAGAAATGACCAATGAGGTTCCCAGATAGGGATGTGTAGGTAGGTATCCTTCAGATCCAGGGAGCACATCCAGTCTCCCACACACAATGTCTCTGCTATGAAGGCTTGGGTAACCAGCTTGAACCTTTGGAGGGGAAGGGAAAGATTCAAGGAGGAAAGGTCCAACATAACTCGCAGGCCAGCCTGGTTCTTTTTGTGTATAGCAAAAATCCATGAATAGAAGCCCAGGCCCCGCTGCGAGGCTGGGACTTCCTCCACTGCCCTGCTTGCTGCGAGCGAGCGGATTTCCGCCAGCAAAGTTGCTGTAGCAATCTGTGGGAGCGGAGGGGAAGATGGAGGAGAAGTAGGAATTGGGAGCCGGAGGCCTGTGGATACCATAGAGTGGATCCATTGTTCTGTGAACTTGGTCAGCCAGCAGTGTATGTGAAGGGCAAGCCTGCCCCCCACCGGAGACTTGTGGATCCGGATGAGCCTGTCATAACTTCTTCCCCTCAGAGGCTGGAGCTGAAGAGGGGGACTGGAAAAAAACCTTTTAGCCGCCTTGTGCCGTTTGCACCTGGGCTGGCTAGGGTCTCTGTCTGGTTGTCTGGACCATCTCTCCTGGAAGCCCCTAAAGACTGACCTTTGTCTGAGCGCTGGTGCGTTTGGCTGCAGGTGTTGCGTGTGGACTTAGTAAGAATAGATAAAGATTTTGCTGCCTGGAAGCTATTATTTTTCTTATCAAGTTCCTCATCCGTTGTTGAATGGAACAGGTCGCCCCTCTCGAAAGGCAGGTCTAGTACGCGCTCCTACACGTCTCGGTTGAATTTTGACGCCTTGAGACAAGCCATCCTTCTCATGTCCGTGGCAATAAAAATGGCTTGGGAAAAAGAATAGTAGAGGTGCACACTTTGGGTATTTGTCAAAAAGATCCGAGTAAGGCACAGTAGCAGTTTTCACAGACGCTACTCTAGAATTTAGGTGCACCTGTGTATGTCTTGGCTAAAAGACAAATATTAGAATGCAAGCTCGAAGGTCCGCCTTCTCATGGGGGACAACAACAGGGCACACTTTAGACTGATCAAAGTCAGGAAAAATATTCAATCATCAAAAATGTGGTGCTCAAAGCACAGTCAAGTGTGTAATTTAAGGTTTATAGTCACTTTTTCGACAGTCATAGTGTCGAAATACAAAGGTTTCGACACAAAAGGAACGAAAACATTTTTTTCAAATGTTTTTTTTTTATTTTTGGGGGGATTCCCCCCAAACGGCTGTTTTCTGGGGGAAAACCACTATTTTTACTATACGAACCAAAAAAAACATTTACATTAAAAAAATGCATTCAAATTTTTTTTTCGATGCTTTTGTTTCGAAATTATTGTATTTCGAAACTATGTTTTCGAAACTTTGACGGGACACCTAATTTAATCATGGCATTAAATCAGAAAGTTTGCAATTACACACAATTTTTAAACAAAAGTACATTAGCAATCCATGTGAACAAAAATGTATGTACATCATATTTCAATGCAAATTACATAAAGGCATTACAAAGTGGTGATTCAAATTCAGATAATCGAAAATAGGTAACAATAGTTTTTGGCAATTTTAACATCAAAACATATGTATCATTTTATATAGACTGTTTTGAACATTGCCTTAAAATAGTGGGGTGCAGTGTTGTTGTACAACTCGTTTAAGGCCTGGCCCTTCATCAGGTACAGGACATACTGGAGTTTCTGAAATATATAAATTCATAATATGTCTCTTAGCTTATGATCCCCTATCGGAATTGATTGTACAATTCTATTCTATAAAGAGAACTAAAAAGTAAATGAGTCAGTAACTGACCTGCATTCCTAAGGAATGGCCCAATTGTCGAGGGAAGGGTTTAGTTGGATGTGGGCTGGATGTGGAGAAACAGAGAACTTGAGTTTGCAGTTATTCTAATAAAAGAATATCGAGGATGATGTACAGCCAGATTGTAAATGACCGCGTGTGGGACCAGTCGCTTGTTAGAAAGCGGTGTGTCCCACACCACGGTCATATATTACATTTCGGTTGTTTAATTAATGTACTCACCAACTTTAGTGAGTCCACCCGGAGAATAATGGATGCTTCTGATTCAAAAGGTTTGGCCCATCAGGCATGTTAGTTCAATTTATGCCGGGTCAGTGAGAAACATCTACAAAGAAAGTGAGGCATGATCTAGTGTAATAATGGCCAGTTGCCTACAGTATTCTCAAGGTGCAATATATATTAGCAGTAAAGGGTCTGCTCACCATCATTACACCGGTAGGGATGGAAGGACGTGGGAGAAAACACTTTGCTTGGTGCACGAGACCCGCGCTGTGCTGTGCTTTTGACAGGCGTTAGATCGTTATAATTCTTAAGAACCTCTAAGTTCAGATTGTCGGATATGTTAATTAAAGGATATAGTTAATTCAAGGACATATAATGAACCCAAGACCAATCTTTTTCGGGCGCAGCGAGGCTGCTTACCTGTATTCTGTAAAGGAACAGCGTTCCGAGTGTCAGCGAGGCTGTCTGCTACTAGTGTGATTGTCAAGGAAATCTTGATGCCATCTGAGAGCCATATTTGTGCTCTCATTCAGAGAAAGCGATTCGGAGAGCACCATCTTGTAATGGCTTGTTATTGAAAGCTAATGTCGGAATAACGGGTCCACGCAGGCTCAAGTGTGGGAAATTGATGATCACACTGAATTGTGAAGATCAAACTTAATAATGATAATGGTAATGATTTTATTAAGAATCGTGGTAATTGCGCATGGTACACAGTGTAAGTGACAGATAATAAGTATCGTAGTGATAGTGGTATCTGAGGTCTAAATAAGTCATCACTAATGTGTACACCTTATTTGAAGGTGTAGGGGGGGGCAAAGGAGGGGTGGTAAGGGGGGTTGTAATCTGGTACTAAGCAAATTATAGGCATGGCATATACTGCATTACGTATTTCACATGGGGAACCTAGTGTCATACATCAGCACTGGGGGTCATGTAACTCAATTTGAATGTGGTCCAGTGGAGAACCTTGGTTTCAGGGTAAGTTGTTTCTGGATCATAAATGACAGTAGTTGCTTAGTGAGGTTGCCTCCTCTTCTTGGTAGAAGTACATGTTCTAGTATGATGAATTTAATCTCTGCAATCAACTGCGATTCTTTCAAAAAATGTTGGGTTTCTGGTGATCTTTCTGATTTCAGTCGGATATTGAATTCAATTGCAAGACTAATTGCAAACTTTCTGATTTAATCCCATGATTAAATTACACAACTGACTGTGCTTTGAGCACCACATTATTAATGATTAACTATTTTTGCTGACTGATCAGTCTAAAGTGTGCCCTGTTGTTGTCCCCCAAGAGTGGCCCAACCTTCGAGCTTGAATACAAATGGCTTGGTCTGATGTGTCAATGTGGCCCACAGTGGACTCCCTTATATCGTATGCCACGATTTTGGCCTCCTAGCAAGCCTGGCTGTGGGTGGGGAGCTCAAGAAGGAAATCTGCAATTTCCCGCCACAGCTTCTGGTTGACAGCCGCCAACATGGCATCAGCATTGGCCTGGCGCAGGTGGAGAGTGGCGCTAAGAGTACATTTTCTTCCCAAACACCTACAAATGCTTTTCCTCCTTGCCCAGGAGTGCAGAGGTCGAAGCCGCTGAGGAGGATTTTGGCTTAGAGTATAGTGATGCTGCTGCGATCACCGAGGAGTGCGGTTGGGGGTGTGGCAACAATAGGAGGGTGTCCCTTTGCGTTTGTCTGTACTTAGCATCGAGACACCTGTTGGTAGGCTGGGTAGAGTGAGCCAACCATTTGTGGCTAATGCTTCGACATCCTTTTGAAGTGGAATTCCAGTTCTAGTAGGAGGACGTAGCTTAAGAACTTCAGCCGGTACCCCCGCCTCTGGTTGTTCAACCTGTGGCTGCGAGATTCCTAGATACTCAGCCAGGCCCTCCAGTCGTTCATGAAAAGCTTTGGCTGACGATGGGGTGACCGGGTCTTCCACCTCGTCTGTGTCCACTGTTGTGTCCTGCGGAAGCTGGAGGAGTGCTGGGCGCAGGCAGCTCTGGCGTGCTGATTATCTGTGACCGAGTCTGCTAAGGGGGCAGAGCCGGAGCAGCTGTGATTGGTATAGGCATGGGAGGCAGGGGCTGGGCTGGACCCAGGGGCGGTACCGCCGTGGGTGCTTGCGGCTGTACAGGAGGGAGCATGTCCCTGATTACGACCCTGAGGATGGAACCCATCTGTGGTGATCTCATTAGGGCGAGGAGGAACTTCTCGAAGAACCTGTCGTCGCAAGCCGGAGGTGTGCCTGATGGGATAGACATTGAGGTAGGGCCCTGAGGTTGCTGAGTGCTGGGCGTGCCCTGTCTCGCTACATTGGGCGATGTGCATCTTCCCTGCGAAGTGGAAGGATAGGATGTGGACCAGGTGACAGGCTTTGTCCAAACCCACCTGGAAGCATGCTCCCTTGCTTGATCTCAGAAAGGGAAAGGGCGCCGGGTGAGCCGCCATTTTGTCTGGCCCAGTGGCCATTTTGTTTTCTCTGCGCCATGTGCCTCAGCCGTGGTACTTGCTGAGCTGGGACTGGCCTCCACCAGTACACTGAGCGGTGGTCATTGCGACCTTGCCTGCACCTCAGGTTGAGGCCTGGTATGAGGGGTGCCCTCGGCCATGGTGGCGGTAGTGCTGCGTGCAGGCGCCCCCTCAGACATGGGTCCGGTATTAGGGCGTAGCCACTCGGTTTGGGACTCAGTAATAGAGCCTTGCGGCCCCTCAGCTGTAGCACCGGTAGGATCTTGCAACCCCTCGGCCTGGGGGCAGTAGCTGGAGCAGCCTTGGTGTTCCTGCTGGTTTTAGGACCCGAGAGGTCTTTCCCGCTTGGGCGTCTCCCAGGGAAGGAGTCACCCTTGCGGGGTGCGGAGGAGAACAGGGCACCTACCTTGGGGCTGGTCTTTCGTTTCACAAATGCTTTAAGGTCCTCTGGAGGCGATCTTCGGAAGAGCTCCCGCCACCTGGCTATTCGATTCTCAAGTGTGTGCGGAGTCAAGGCGTTGCACACTGTACAGCCGTCTCAGCTGTTGTCTAGGCCAAGGTACCAGAGGTAGAGGGCGTGGGGGTCGGACGGACCCTCACAGGCTGGACACCGGCTAAAGCCCGCCGTCGTCAAAATGCGCCGAGGAGGAGCATGCCGCCAGAGAACAGAGCAGTACTTAAGGCAAGAATATTTCTCGGGGGAAGAGTGCATGGAATTAAAAGGCAGGAGGCCTAAGCCAGGAGCGCTGGTGAAAGCGGTCAGTTCCCAACGAAGAGGAAAATAGGGCTGAGGCGTGGCGCCGGTGGGAGGAGTCGGGGGAGCGCATGCTCCAAGGGCCGCGCTCCCACGCACATGTACATTTAAAGGGGAAGATGATTTTTCTGGTGAAAAAGGTTCTGTCTCCCGTCCCTAGCGAGGGACACCCCATACAGTATGAAGGAAAGGGGATGGGACATAGGAGTACATAACTTTCCAAGCAATCTCTATATGATTCATAGCAGTTAAAATTAAACAGATAAAACAAGATCTAAAAAATAATCCATCTTTATTTAACATCCAGCATGATAACTTGGCTAATCCAAACAACAAAAAACAAAATTGTCTGTATATATACAATACCACAAATCTAATTAATCCACCATTACCTTAGTAAAAAGCTAACAAAAAATATTTAGCCTAGCCCCAGGGTGGAGAGTTGCCCCTCCGAAGAAAACAAGTTCCTTAACACTGCCTGATGAAATGCTGTATCGGGCTCAGAGCCGGCATCCAAGCAGTAAGGCCGAGGGCGTCGCCCATTTAGCCACTTTGTGGATAACCTGCCATGGCATGTTCCTTTGGAACACAACCACTGTGGCCTTACCTCCGATTGCATGGGCATGCATGTTTGCTGGAAAAGGTTTGTGCTGCCCCTCATATGCCTCCTTGATGGCCAAAACCATCCACCTAGCTATGGAAGCCCAGGCCTGACAGCCCAGCTTTGACCCACCAAAGGTGACAAAAAGAGTGTCTGATTTGCAGAAGCTCTTGTTCCTGTCAAGGTAGAATTTTAGAGCGTGCCTGACATCTAGAGAGTGCAGCACCCTCTGAGCGTCATCCTTTGGATCCGCGAAGAACTTTGGTAACACTATCTCCTCATTTAGGTGGAAAGAGAAGACAACCTTAGGTAAGAATGGAATTGAGTTCTAAGCACCACCATATGTCTTTATGAAAAGTATTATACGGCTCTGAGGCCACCAGCGCCTGGATTTCACTGATCCGGCGTGCCGAGGTGAAGCCCACCAGGAGGGCCGTCTTGATGGTGACTAGCCTGATGTCCATGGACGCAATAGGTTCGAATGGCGTGTGTGCCAGGGCTCCCAAGACCACGTTAAGGTCCCACACAGGGTGTGGTTTCTTGATGGGCGGATAAAGTCTTCTAAGGCACACCAAGTGCCTTTTAAGCACCGGAATGGAGGATGAAAACACCTCCTTCTCCGAGTTCCTGTAGGCTCCAATAGCCGCAAGATAGGTGCGGCATGTGTCAACCTGCACCCCAGACTGTGCGAGGTGTGCCGAGAAGGATAGTATGCTGTCCAACGTGCAGGTCAAGCGATCAACCTCCTTTGATTCCGCCCAGTGACAGAACCTGGTCCACTTGCTTTTGTATTGGCTCCTAGTAGCACTGCTCCTAGCCCCTTGTATAACGTCTAGGTTGGCTTGAGACAGCTGCAGATGTCTCAGTGTTACTTGTTCAGGAACCATGCTGCGAAGCCTAATTTCTGGGGGGCGGTGTGGATGACCTTGCCTCCCTGAGAGAGTAGGTGTGCTGCGCCCAGCGCAAGGTGCACAGGGCCTAATCCGAAAGGCTGAGTAGTTCCGAGAACCATGGTCGTGCTGGTCACCACAGAGCTATCAGGATGATAGAGTTGCTGGGACTCCTGGATCTTGCAGATTACCCAGTGAACCAGGGGGTCAGAGGGAAGCATACGCATGCATGTCGTCCCACTGGATCTGCATCGCGTTGCCCAGGGAGCAATTGCCCTATCCCTGCCAGGACGAGAACTGGGGGCACCTCCTGTTGTACCAGGTGGTGAAGTGGTCCACCTGAGGATGACCCCACCTGTTGAAGATTCCCTGAAGGACCTGCTTGTTCAACTGCCATTCATAGTAGTCCACACCCAGCCTGCTGAGTTGTCCGTCTCCAGATTTGAGTCCCCCGGGAGGTGTATTGCTGAAATGTGCATGTCGTTTACCAGCGCCCACTCACAAATTTTGACTGCTAGGGTGCATAAGGGAGAAAATCTGGTGCCACCCTGCTTGTTGATGTAATACATGCTGGTGGAGCTGTCGGTCTGAATAAGGATCGCCTTGCCACTGATCATAGGGAGGAAGGACTTGAGAGCAAGCCAGATGGTCATCAACTCAAGCCATTTGATGTGAGCCGCCTGCTCCTGACTGGACCAGACCCTGTGGACGTTGTGGCTGCCCAAAGTAACTCCACAGCCCTCTAGGGACGAGCCTGTGGTGATGAGGACCTGAACTGCTGGTTGACGGAAGGGCCTGCCTATCCGCATGTTGCTGTGCCTGCTCCACCAGACTAGGTCTTGGTGGAGATGAGGTGGGATGCTGACCATCGCTGCCTGGGAACCCTTCTCGTGGCTCCAGGAGTCTGCGAAGTGCAGCTGCAAGTGGCCCCATTCTGAGTCTCTTATGCGGCACAGCGAGGAGATTTGCCGCCATGATGCCCAGGAGGTGTTGGTACCACCACGCCAAGGTCACTGCTCTGCTGAGAAAATGCCCTCTGGCCTTCTTGATGACTATGATCTTGTCTTCCGAGGGAATAATCCTCTCTGAGTTCGTATTCCAGATGAGGCCCAGGAACGTTAGACTCTGCGTGGGAACCAGCTGTGACTTCTTGAGATTGATGGAAAAACCCAGCTCGTGTAGTTTGGTCATGAGGGCGGAGGCGGTGTTGAGCACTGCCTCCAGAGACCACACCCGGATGAGCCAGTGGTCTAGGTATAGGTTGATCCTGGACCCTGAGTAGGGCTGCCACTGCGTTCACCAGTCTTGTGAAGACCCTGGGGGCCGAAATGAGGCCAAAGGGTAGAACCGTGTATTGGAAATGAAAACCCATGATCCTGAACCTCAGAAAGGACCGATGGGGCTGTCAGATCGGGACGTGTAGGTAAGCATCCTTCACATCCAGGAAGCACATTCAGTCTTGCTTGCACAGTGTCTACTACAGAGAGGATCCATGGGTCCGTGAACAATGTCTGCCAGTGTTGAGAGTGAAGGGCAAACCTGCCCCCCACTGGATATTCATGGATCCGGATGGGTGTGTCATGCCTTTTTTCCCTCTGAAGCTGGGGCTAAGGAGGGGGACTGGAAAAAGCCCCTGTGAGACACCTTGTGCTGCTTGCGCCTGTGCTGGCTCTGTGATCTGTCCGGTTGTCTGGACCGTCTCGCCTGGAATCCCCTGAAGCCGCCGAAAGTGTTGTAGAGACTCATCAGATGTAAGTGGAGAATGCCCTTCATAGTGTTTCCCTCCTGTGTGCTGAATCCCAAGTATGATGTCATGGAGTGTTGATGACATTGTTCCTGGTTGGGATTATCTGAGGGTTCTAATGTTGTCAGTTGGAGAAGTAGCTGAAGGAGAGGAGTCTCTACTTGTTGGGGATCTTCTTCCTCTGTTTAATACATATTAAAACTTTAATATATCTTACCTGTCTGCGCCTGCCTCTTCATAACAATGGCGACGAGGATGGGATAAGTTGGCCACAGCGGATAGGTGTAAGGAGACCCCCAGCAGCCAGCCAGCCGTGCCCGCTACTCCTGAAGGCCGCCGAGTGACCCAACCTACATGACACCCGAGGCCAGGCGTAGAGGAGCGGCGCTCCCACCACAGACAGCAGGAGCCGCGGTTCGCCGTGGGCTGCTCCGCATCATTGTGCGTCGAGCGGCCCCCCAGCGCGGACGACAGGAAGACGTTGAAGTCCATGGGCGTGGAGTGGGACGGTCGGAGCTGCCCCAGAGTTCGTGTGAGAAGAAGCGGCGGCCCCGCACCAGCCAGCGGGAGCCGCGAGTCGCTGTGGGCTGCTCTGCATCCTCCGTGCGTTGAGCGCCCCCCCCCCCAGCTCCATAGACGACGCGACCGCCGAGCGGCCACTTACCGGAGTGAGAGTTGTGCTGGCCAGGCACCATCGAAGCGGGGGAAGGTCACTCCGCTGTCCCCTGGCATTGCCCCGCCTCAGCCAGCAGGTGCCGCGGGTCGCTGCGAGCTACGCCGCGTCCTCCCTGCGTGGAGCGGCCCCAGCGCCATAAACTGTGTGACGGTGAGCGGCCGTCTTCCATCGTAGGAGCCGTGCAGGCCAGGCACCATCAGCGCGGGGGGGAGAAGGTTGCTCCGCTGTTCCTTGGCGTAGAGCGGCCATCATACCCCTGCGGCCGCTGCCAAGTAAGTGCTCGACGTTTTGTTTGAGTTTCAGGCGGGAAGGAACACCGTTCAAAAAAAAAAAAAATTACCGTATTGCTCAAAATAGAGGGACAGGTGCATCAGGAGGCGGCAGCTCATTTACCGTATTACACGAAATAGAGAGGCAGTAAGAAAAGGAACTCCAGTGACAGTAAGCGCACAGGGTTTGAGTTAGTAGCGCTGAAATAGAATTGTGACTTTGAGACATGGCAGCTTTACCTGGCATATCCGGACCACCCGTATTTATGCCCACGCCGGGAGCGGCAAAGATTGCTTGGCCCCAATGGCGCAAGGGCTTTATGCATTATATGAAGGCGGCTGGGGGAACAGCATATTCCAGCGAAAGGAAATTAGCGTTATTGCTTCATTTTCTGGGTTATGAAGGCCAAAGAATTTTTGAGACTCTCCCTCATTTGGCAAGTGATGGAAGCGGGGATGAACTGAATGATTTCGAGTCAGCTTTGATGAGACTTGACAAACACTTCAACCCAAAAAGAAGCACGATCTTAGAACGTTACAATTTCCGCATGCAAGCTCAAGGGGAGTCTGTTGAAGATTATGTAACTGCCCTCCGTCATCTGGCTCTGAACTGTAAATTTCAAGGAAGTTTTGACGAGCACATCCGCGATCAATTCATGACGCATTGTCGGTCGAATAAGATACGCGAGGAACTGTGGTTGAAGGACGAGCTGAGTTTGGACGAGGTATTGGACTTGGCCAAACGTGTAGAACATTCATTGGCATGTATAGCCAAGTTATCGAAGTCTGAAGGAGGAGACTCCAAAGAAGCCAAGCCGGAAGTATTGAAGGTGAATGAAGGGAAGAACAGGAGGAAGGGAAGAAACAAACAGAAGGAGAGGAGCAATGTGGAAGAAAGAAGGAATCAAGATTCAACACAAAGAGAAGATAAAAAGGATGAGAGATTGTGCTATAGGTGCGCCAGTGCGACTCATTTTGCTTCTTCAGTGGTGTGTCCAGGGCGGAAGGCGATCTGCAATAAATGCAAGAGGAGAGGACACTTTGGGACGTCCTGCAAGAACTATCAGTTTAGCCAAGTGAATCAAAAGAAGGTCTTATATGTGAATGAAGAAGAGGAAGGGAGGTCATCCGAAGATGACACCGAAATGACTTTGCAAAATGTCATTGTAAACACTGTCAATGTTGTTGGTAGGGATGACATCCCGGATGATTGTGAGCGCCCATATACTGTTGTGACGGTGAATGGATGTAAAGTGTCGATGATGGCTGATTCAGGGTCAAAGATCACTTTGATATCCAAAAGCGCATTTGAGGATGAGATGAAAGGGGCAATGACAACATTGTCGGTGCCAGACATAAGTCCAGGGGGGTACAACCAAGAAAAGATTGATTTGCTGGGGTATGTCTGGAGTAAGTTTGAATTTAAAGGACGATGCTGTGAAGGGAAAGTGTATGTGACAAAGAAAGGCCAATCGTTACTAGGGTGGAGAGAGCAAAAGAATTTGGGAATCAGATTAGATCCCAACCATCCTGACCAAGTGTTACATGTAGCAGAAGTGTGTTCAACATATAGCAAGTTTGTGAGAGAGCATGGGAAGGTATTTGACGAGACATTGGGAAGAGTGAAGGGATTTCAGCATCAGATATTGTTGAAGAGAGGCAGTGTTCCCACCGTGGCGAAACTCAGGCCCGTCCCTTTTGCGTTAAGGGACAAAGTAAAGAGGGAGTTGGAGAAACTGCTTAAGTCAAGTGTGATTGAAAGAGCAGGGGGGGTCGAGTGGATTTCCCCGGTTGTCGTTGTGAAGAAGAGTTCAGGCGACCTGAGGCTGTGCGTTGATATGCGCGAGTTGAATAAGTGTGTATTGGTGGATAGGCACCCGCTACCCAACATGGGTGAATTGTTGACCATGGTGGGTGGAGGGAAGTACTTCTCTAAATTGGATATGACGTCAGCCTATCATCAGGTGGAGTTGGAGGAGGGATGTAGGAAAGTCACGGCGTTTGTGACACATGAAGGTGTGTTTCAATTCAGGAGGATGCCCTTTGGGTTAGCATCCGCTTCCTCAGTGTTCCAGAAAATTATGGATCGCTTGTTGAAGGGGGTGAAGGCTGTTTTCTGTTTTCAGGATGATGTGTTGGTGAGTGGAGTGACATTGGAGGAACATGACAGGAATTTGGGTAAGGTGTTGAAGATATTCGAGGAAAGAGGGATCACGCTTAAGGAAGAGAAATGCAAATTTGCTGTAACAAAAGTGGACTATTTGGGACATGAAGTGTCGGGGAATGGTGTCAAACCCAAGGAAGAAATGGTGAATGCCATAAAGAGGATAGAGAGACCGATTGATAAGAGTGAATTACGCTCTTTTTTAGGGATGACGGAATTTTATCAGAAATTTGTGGTAAATTATGCTGACAAAGTGCATGAGTTGAGGAAGATTCTGAAGAAAGGGGCTGAGTTTGTGTGGAATAGTCAGTGCGAGGCGGAATTTAATGGTATAAAGGAAGAGATAAACTTAGCCCAACCCTTAGGTTGCTTTGACACGAGAAAGCCATCCATCATCACAGTAGACGCTAGTGAATCTGGCTTAGGTGCGGTTTTATCGCAGAAAAAAGACGATGGGTCTGAGGAGGTGATCACCCATGCATCAAGGGGCCTCAAGGGAGCGGAAGTGAGGTATTCTGTTCTCGAGAAGGAGGCGTTGGCATGTTTCTGGGCAGTGGAACGTTTCAAAAACTTTGTGTGGGGTGTAGAGTTCGTAATTCGGACTGATCACAAACCGCTTAAAGCCATATTTGAGAACAAGGGCCTTGATAAGGTTTCCCGCAGGGTGGCAGGATGGGTCACCAGAATGCAAACACATTGTTTCAAGGTGGAGGTCATTCCTGGGAAGGACAACGTATTGGCTGACAATCTGTCGAGGGTGAGAGTAAATGATTCTAGTGTTGTGGAAGACGAAGAAATGGAATTGGGGTATGTCAACATGGATGGTATAGTGTCCAAAGAGGAGTGGTTGGAAGGGATGAGGAGCGATGAGAACCTAAATAGAATAGTTCCATATGTTGTCTCTGCTGCATGGCCAAGGAAGGTGGAATTAGCGGAAGGCGCGAGACCGTATTGGGAAGTGAAGGACGAATTGTCGGTCATCGGTGGAGTGCTATTTAGATGGGGAAGGGCTGTGGTTACAGTTGGATTGAGGAAGAGAGTGATTGAGTTAGCACACAGTGGCCACATAGGGGTTACCAAAACCAAAGGTGTATTAAGGGAAGACTATTGGTGGCCGGGTTTTGACAGAGAAATAGAAAATTGTGCAGAAAATTGTCAATTTTGTGTCAGGAGTGGGAAGGGATCTGTAGCTAAGAAGCAACCGTTAGTGGACGTGGGACTTCCGTCCAGGATATGGAGTGATCTCGCCATGGATATTCTGGGTCCTGTGGAATTGGGGTATGGACGTGGAAAATTCATAGTTCTGGTGGTGGATTTGTTCTCCAGGTGGGTGAATTTTAAAATTGTGAGAGATGTAACAGGAGAAAGCATGATAAAGACTTTGCAGGAGATATTTTCCAATGAAGGTCTGCCGGAGAGTTTGTTGACGGACAATGGTCCCCAATTTGTAGGGGGAAACTTCACCAGCTATTTAAGGAAATGTGGAGTGCGTCACAAAAGGACTTCATTATATCATCCTGAATCCAACGGTGTAGTTGAAAGGATGAATAGGTGTGTGATGGAGAGTATTCGCATGGGGGAAGAGTGCGGATTGGATAAGTTAGCTGTGATACAGAATAGGATCTGGGCCCTAAGGATGGCGCCTCATTCTACGACAGGTCTGTGCCCGTTTGAGCTTATGAGAGGCAGAAAGCCATATTCCATGGCGTGTCCGCCGTGGTTGGGCAGGAGTAGGGAAACAGATCTGGTTGTTGATGAGGTGAGAAAGTCATTGGTGGAGAAGAAGTCTGAATGGGTGGCGCGTGAAAATCTGAAGAGAGGTAAGAAGGTGTTGCGCGTGGAATGTGGAGATTGGGTTAGGATCAAGAAGGGAATTGTAAAGAAGAAAGGAGAGTCTCTTTATTCTGATCCGGTAAGAGTTGTAGCGGTCATGAAAGGGGCCGTACGTGTAACTGGAGGGCAAGTGTGGAATAAAGACAGGATTGCTGCGGTGAAGAGAGGGCATATATGATATGTGTGTCGAGAGTTGACCAATTTATGTGAGTTATTGCGGTCATCTACATGCCGACCTTAAATTATTTTGTGTGATCGGTTGTCGGACCATATAAGTGAAGTTAAAAAAAAAAAAGGGGAGATGTGTTGTAGAGACTCATCAGATGTAAGTGGAGAATGCCCTTCATAGTGTTTCCCTCCTGTGTGCTGAATCCCAAGTATGATGTCATGGAGTGTTGATGACATTGTTCCTGGTTGGGATTATCTGAGGGTTCTAATGTTGTCAGTTGGAGAAGTAGCTGAAGTCTCTACTTGTTGGGGGTCTTCTTCCTCTGTTTAATACATATTAAAACTTTAATATATCTTACCTGTCTGCGCCTGCCTCTTCATAACAGAAAGACCGACCCCTGTCCGAGCGCCAGTGTGTATGGCTATAGGCACTGGGGTGGACTTTGTGAGGATCGATAATGATGTGGCAGTCTGCAAACTAATTTTCTTATGGAGTTCCTTGTCCGTGGTTGAATGGAACAGATCACCACCCTCGAAACGAAGGTCCAGTTTTTGCTCCTGGACATTAGGGTTGAACTTGGTCACCCGTAGCCAGGCCGTCCTTCTCATGTCGGTAGCAATACATATGGCCCGACCTGAGGTGTCAATGTGAACCACTGTGGACTCCATTATGTCTTGTGCTACTATTTTGGCTTTAGACAACCCAGCCTTGAAGCACGCCTGGCTCTGCACAGGGAGCTTAGGAAGGAAAATCGGTGATCTCTCGCCAGAACCTTTGATTGACAGCAGCCAGCATGGCGTCAACATTGGACTGGCGCAGATGGTGGGAAGCGTTGGAATAGATCAGCTTTGTATATGCTGCCAAGATTTTCTCCTCCTTACCAAGAAGTGCAGAGGCTTATGTAGCTGATGACGAATGAGGCTTGGAATAGAGCAAAGCCGCGGCAATCGCAGAGGTGTGTGGCTGGGGGTGCGCCGATAGCAGGAGGCGGTCGCCCTCCAGTTGTGTAAACCTGGCGTCGAGGCGCCTACTGGTAGGCTGTGCAGAGTGGGGTTTGAGCCATCTGTTTTTGGCAAGCGCCACCATGTACATTAGCATTGGAATCCCCTTTGTAGCCTTGGGGCAGAGGGTGAGGACGTCTGCCAGTACCGCCGCCTCTGGTTGTTCGACCTCAAGCTGAGGAAGCCCAAAATACTCAGCCAGGCCCGCAAGGCGTTCATGAAAGGCCTTGGCCGACGGGGGAGTGTCTGGGTCCTCCTCATCTGTGTCCACCAAAGTGGCCTGTTGGTCGAGTGCAGCTGGAGGAGTGCTAGGCGCAGGTGGCTGCTGTTGCAGCGGAGACAGGCCTGCCGTGACAGGTGTAGGCATGAGAGCTGGTGTCATGGGGAATGGCGCAGGCAGCTTGGTCTGCACTTGACCCGAAGTGCTGGACCCAAAGGCGGCATGGTCGTGGCTGCTAGCGGCAGTAAGGGAGGGAGATTGTCTCTTATCAGATCCTTGAGGATGATGCCCATCTGCAGAAACCTCATGAGAGTCAGGAATTTTTAAAAAACCTGTCTTCGCTGGGCGGGGGAGCACTTGGTGGAGCGGGCATAGGCGTGGGGGCCTGAGGCTGCTGAGACCTGGATACACTCTGCTTTATGCAGGGTGTATCTGCCCTGGAACGCTAAAGGATATGCTGTGGGCCACGTGCCAGGCAGTGACCAGTCCTACCCGGTCCCCAAAAAGGCATGGTGTCGGGCGAACTGCCATTTTGTCTGGCCCGGCAGCCATTTTGCCAGGCTGTGTTGCACATGCCTGTGGTGTGGTGCTTGCCGTGCTGGGCCCGGCCTCCTCCAGGACGCTTGGCGGTGGAAGTTGAGGCCTGGAAGCAAAAAACAAACGATCCATTTCTTTTCCTCTTTCCAGAGTTTCACAAGTACACAAATTGTTTAGGCAATTCACTATTCCCCCCGGATCCCCCTCAGTCAGGCTCAGATCTCGGATCCCCATCGGTCGGGCTCAGATTCCTTTTACTACAATGTTCATAACTTTACGCAAACTTGCTTTTCCCACAAAGCTTTTAGCAGATCTCCCACTGCTGGGCTCGGACCAACTTCCTTTACGGTTTCATCAACTATCGAAGACTTTCGAATGAGCACAGAATTTTGCTTGACCCATTGCAGGACCACGTCGATTTCACAATTCTCTATCACTCTTAACATTTGCCACCTCTCAGCTGGATACCTAACAGAGACTTTTTCGAAAGAGCACCCACGTGGTGCCGGACCTCTCTGTCTATGGTATCGTATGTTGGTTTCCTAGTTCAATCACTCATCCACTGATTGTGCGCGCGTCGCTTGCCACATAAGCTTCATACACAGTTCTCTTTAGTTTTGATTAGACAATGTTGCTGCTTGCAACCTTGGCTTCAACAAAGACCGGTCTCGAATCAGTCCCCCAACTCACTGGCTGTGCTGGTTTCACTGGCGATGCTTTGTTGTAGGAGCCAAGGACAGTACCACAGCAGCAAACAATTCTCCTCTACTTGACTATCGACTTGGGAGACTTTGAGTACCTCTGACACACAATGCAGGTTTCTTCAGCTCCAATTCCTGGTCTCACGTTTCCTATTCGTGAAAGTTCCTGAAAGTAAGAGTCTTTCGGTGAAAAGGTCAAGGGCACTTCCCTCCTTGCAATCCTTTTCGGTTTTGCCATCTTTAGCCTCGTGTTAAACTGCCATCTTGAACCCACTGCTTCCTTGTGTGCTTTGCCTTGCTCAGTGTGTGCTCTCATGCTCCACCTTTCATTTGTGTGGGGAAGTGTGATGGATGTCAGGTGTATGTGTAATGATCATTAATTGCCCGACCATTGTATTGGAACATGGCTCGGGTGTTAGACCGTTTTCTCTCACTGTGAGCTGTCCGTGAGAAAGTGTTAGTGTTGGGAAAGGGGGTCGGGGTTGAATTCCTAAGTATCCTACCTGGTAGGATGGGGTAAAGGTGTTCCATGGAAGGGGATACTGCGTCTCGCCATCCGGTTGTCACGCTCACCTCAGCTCTGCGAGGGTATCAGGAGTCTCAGAACCTTCTTGCTTGCTAGGGGGGCTGCGTCTGCAGGGGAAAACCAAAAGAACCTGTGGTGAAAAACTAAGACATTGGGTAGTTGCAGCCCCCCTTCCCTATTTTCCTAGACCCCTCTGCAGTGAACCTTTCCCCACTAACCTTAAGGATTTCGAAGGCTAGCTCTCCATCCTGCTTTCATTCTGTAGCAGGGGCACAAAGTCCGATTCCACCAGTTGCTTCACTGAATGGCACTGCCCAGACCGGCTGTGGCTAGGAGAGATACTCTGCGCTCTTGTATTGTTCTTGTTCAATGTCTTTTACCAGTTTTGCTGGTTGTTTCCTTGTCCATTATTTGCTGGCATGGTTAGTGCTCCTTTCTTCTGGTCTTTATCTTCAGTGTAGTCTTTGTGCTGAAGTCTGTGGCTGCTATCTTTAGCCACTGTGCAGCCTTCTGCTGGTGTCCGTGGCTGCTGCCTTTATTTATTGTACAGCCTTTTGCTATGTTTGAGGCTGCTGTCTTCATCTACTGTGCAGCCTTTATTGTCCTTTTTCTCCCGCTTGCCTTGTAATAATGTGCGCTCCTTGCTCTGTAATAACGTGCGATCCGTGTGTTTCTTTTTCTATCCCAGGTGCTGGTGTCTGAAGCTGTGAGAAGCAGCACGAGGGGCCGCGCCTGCGGAGGGGCAGCGCTAGCAGAGAGGCCGCGGACCCGACGTGAATGCAGCAGGCTTGACGGAGCTGGCAGCCGGGATCTCGCAGGACAGGTTCAGTTCAGTGTGTTGTTGAAAAGAGGAGCTGGCTGGCAGGGGCTGGGGCCGGGGCAACATGGTGAGCGTTCCGCTGTCAGTTGACAGTAATAACGCAAAGCGTGGATCGAAGCCTGGGTGTGGCTTAAATAGTCAGCCACACCCAGGGATTGAAGAAACTAGACTGCGGTTCCACAGTAGACCGCTGACTCCTTGTTGAGTTGTGACTGGATCCAAGAGCGCCATGCTTTGGTCCAATTGGGATCACTAGTGCTAGAGGAATACTGTAGAGGTCTGATTAACCAATGGGGGCCTCCAGGAACATGTGTGTGTGATTTTATTGTAAGGTTGGTGGAAGCAAAGGCAGGAAGAGTTGTGACACCGGTGTCCCACTTCCACTCCCTGAGGACCCTTCACCCAGGTGATCCTCCCGCACTGGTCCACCCCCAGGAACTGGATCTAAAAGCGATGGACGTGTCCCGGCCATCTGGATAACAGATCCCCAGTGACTAGCGGGTGAGATACCTTCAGGTGTCTCACAGGTCCCTGAGCCCCTCGGTCTGGGGGCCGGTAGCCTGAAAGGCCTCGGGTCTGTCCACGGATCACTTGGAAGAACCCCCGGGCCCCACGGCTTGCGACCCAGTAGCCATAGAGGTCTCAGACCTACCAGAACCTGAATGCGAGGAACCCCGATCCGTGGGAACCCCGGGGAAGGCGTCTCCACGTTGTGGAGCCGTGCTGAACAGAGTGCCTAACTTGTCTTGATGATAGGTCCCAGAGACAAAGTCCTAAAGGTGGGGTGGAGAAGTGTAGAAGATCTCCCTCCACTGCGACATACAATTCTTCAATGTCCTGTGACCAAAAGCGCTGCAGCCCACAAATGGGTCCCAGCAGTAGTCTGGCCCCCAACACTCAAGACTGAGTGCATGCAGGTCTAAGGCTCTGAACGAACGGTCGCAAGAGGCACATCTCGTGAATCCTCCTACGGCCGACACGCGCTGGTGAGGTTAGGCACCAAAAAGAAGTGAAATAAGAATTGGAAAAAAAACGGGAAGCTAAAAAAAAGAATCTGTGCTGGCTGCCAGGTCCGACACCGTCTGTGCAGAAAAAGGGACTGAGGTGAGGCGCTGGCGGCTCGGGAGGGCGTGGCCACGTTATACTAAATTTAAAGGGGAAGATCAATTTTTAGCTGCAAAAGGTTCCTATACCGCCACATAGGATGGAAGAAAGGGGACGGGACGAATGAGTATGTATTTGCTGGTATGGATTAGATCCAAATAGTCTTCAAACCACAAGGAAGCTTTAAATGACATATATTGTGCAGTTAGAGAGTATGATTAGAACGGTGCATTGTGTTAACGCACCACTGCGCCAACTTTATATATATATAAATTAATTTGTCAAATCTTTGCATTAAATGTATTTGGTACTCAGTCTTCTGGCACCACCCATTGTGAGGTGGCTGGAACACAATTTACCAGCCTACCAAAGTGCTACAAAATGCCTCCTATCTGGGTGCTGTGATGAATCAGTGATGATTCCCCCAGAAAACCTGGCCTGGGATCCTTCTCATGTGGCCAGGGAAAGACAGGTGCTTTCTGATCCCGACCATGGGCGTGGTGTTCTGTAGGAGGATTTCATGAGGGGGAGGGGTGGGAGGGCAGGTCAGGAGGAATGGGAAACCCCCTTGTTCAAATTGCCCCAGACGCCAACCTTCTAATGGCTTATTGCAAAACAGAGAAAAACTAACTTTGTCATTAGGAAGTTCAAGCCGCTGCCACCCTTCTCTGCAGAGCCATATGAAACAGTACCGGGTCAGTGGGGGGACCAAGATCAAGGATGTCCATGAGATCATCCTGAACAAACTCCCCTGGGGGAGCCAACCACCCCAAGTACTCGGTGACCCGAGACATAAGGCGCCGGTGTGAAGAATCGGCATGAGTGCCAGGCTCCGGCCTACAAAACTCCACCTCCGGAGAGGTGTCCAGTCCACTGGCATCATGCAGTGACTACCTCAGGTCATCAAACTGGCTATGGCCGGAGAGAAGCTCATCTGGTACCGTAACCGGAACCAAGCCTTCATCAGAGCCTTCATCACCCTATGAAATCCAGGCGGTGAGAGGAAGACACCTGGGGACCAAAGCTATGCCTGACCTTAGCCAGAGCCTTTCTAGGGGCTAACCCCGTGCCACAGGGCCCCTCCGACACCACCGCCTCAAAAGGCGTTGAGGTCAGCTGCAGCGCCGCCAGCATCGACGGTGTCGACACAGGCCTCGAAGCCGGAGCTCCGAGCGTGTCTCTCGACGACCTAGGCGCCGACAGCGTCGACGACCCCCTCGGAGGCGGAGCCTTAAGAGAAATCATCGACGACCTCGGCGCCACAGGCGTCAACGTATTCTTGGAAGACGGCACAGGATCACGCGGTCTCGAGCGCGTCGAAGACCGGGACCTGGAATGGGCATGGCGAGAACGGCTACCCTTGTCCGAGCGGGACCTTTCCCGCAAGCCATGCCGACCACCCGAGCCCAAAGGCGTACGAGCGGTGTCTCTCGACCGGTGCCGACCGACCCCACTCAGAGGCGCGGACGGACCGGTGCCCTGTGATTCAAGAATCGCTAACATCTGCTTCCCGAAAGAAGCCCATTCCTCCGGTGTCGCTTGCATGGTGGGATAAGCGACCCGCCAACGGGCGGAGTCCTCGGAAGAGGACAGGGAAGGCGATCGATGCCGGCGCTTCCTGGAATGCCTCGAAGAGGCGGAGGAGTGGCGAGACCGAATCCTGGAAGGAGACCCACTGGACTTCCGACGATGATGCGGAGAGTCGCCTCTCGAGTCATCCGTCGAAAGCCCCGTAGACCTCGACTTCTGGGGCTTAGACACCCGACCTACCGACAGCTGCTTCCTGCGTTCCCGCAAGGCCCTGGCCGTGAGCGACTGGCAGTCGACACAGTCGTCCGTATCGTGGGCCTCCCCGAGGCACCAGAGGCAGGCGTCGTGCGAGTCCGTGACCGACATCTTGGACCCTCAGTCCCCGCATTTCTTGAAGCCCGGACGCGGGGTTGAAGATGAAGTAGACATCGCCACAAACAGGTCTTCACAAAAACCGAACAGGTTCATCGAACTGAGAAGAATACAGCAAACTCCAAAGAGTCGAGAGGAGCAATATGCCTGCAGACTGTTGTAAGGATCAGGCATGTCCAGAGTGCTCCACTAATTGTTGTCTGGCAATTGAGACTGTGGACTCACACCTGTAATTTGCCAAATGGTTGCAGGTGCATAAAAAGTGGAGCCAACAAGTTTGTGAGAGAGACCAGCAGGAGAGATGCTGATCCAAGCGTTGTGGGCAAGAGGGAAGAATCCCATGTAAAAGAAGGTGGCAGAGTTGTGGAGTTGTGTCCTGCAGAATAGCCAGGACACCGGCAGGTACCCCCAAGAAGCTGTGTAGCCGAGGCCAAGGCAGGCAGCGAAAGGGCCACAGAGGTGGCAGCCTTATTGGTCAAGTTTCAGCGGAAGGAATTGTGGGCACGGAAGGGATTTGGAAGCTGCGTCTGTGTGAAGCGAGCAGAGCTGCCGCCAACCCACGTAGTGACCGCGAAGTGCGGGCAGGGCTCGCCATCTGAAGAAACTGTGGTGGCGGAGCAGAAACAAACAGAGCAGAGGAAACAGCCGCCCAGAGGAGACGCCAGGGTCCGCTAAGTGAAAAGAAGAGAGCACTAAAACAAGGGCGCTGCTGGGGGCTGTTAGAACGCCAATGTAAATGCTGAATGAATGAAAGAGTATGTGTACAATACTGTGAACCCAAAGCAAATTAAAAGGCAATAGTTAATTGTATGAAACAAAGTGAAAAGCAAGTATGGAATATTTCTATTATTTTTTATAGGCTTTATTGGATTTTGATTTACAAACCTTTTGCCTTTAATGTTACCATCACATTGATTAAAAAAGAACATCTCAGATCAGTTACAATCAGCAGCAGGAGAGAAAGAAAAGAAAAACGAAATACATACATTTTCCATTTGTCAAGTTCTGTTAGGTTACTTGGTCAGTGACTTGTTGGTTTTTAAATAGTAGATTTTTTGGAAAATTGACAAGATTTTCACCAACGCTAGAGTAAGTCGTATTCGTTGTCCTCTTAGTATCTCAAGACACCAATCATCTGCTGTTCGACCTACATAGATGTTAGTAATCCCAGCCATTAGTTGTGTTCTTATTGCATCCAAATCTGGACAGAATAAAAACAGATGCTTTAGTGATTCTTTTGTTTCGTCGTTTTGGCATAGTCTACATTTTTGAGGCTGTTTTGATCTTGCATTGAGGATTTCTCCAGTGGGAAATAGATTCAGCCTGAACCTCCGATTTTGGTCTCTGAACAGTGTATTCGGGAACATTTCTAATATTTTGGTATTGTATTTAGTTTTCTGCCTTCAGGAAATGAATTGCCATATAGTTTTAACTTATGCCTTTCGTTTTGTGTGTTGATCCAGTCCATCGCATAAAGCTTCCTCTTGATCTTGCCGGGGTCCTCCAAGAATGATTGGTCAGTTTCATTTAGATCTGCAATGGTTGTTTGGCATATTAATTTCCATTCTTGTAATGTCAGATCATTGCTTTTTGTAAGCATATTTTTTATAGCTGTGAATCCACTTTTAACTGGTGGGTCTAGACATTTGCGATACATTGCTAGCGATTTCCGTGTAATAATCACCTTTAATGAGATTAAGCCCAGTTCCATACGCAAGGCCTGAATAGGTGAGCTAAGAGGTATTCGCAACACTTTTTTTCCAAAACAGTCCTTCGATGACCTTCCAGCTGTCAGATTGTAATTTCAAGACTGTTTCGGCACCATATGTTAGAACGGGAGTTGCTTTAAGCTGATAAAAGTCTATCAACGGTTTAAGGGAGAACTTGCAGTATCTTTTTAACAAGATTCTACCTTCACTAGCAAGGTTAATAGCTTTTGCTTTTAGTGAGTCCAGTCTCGGTTTATTGATCTTGCTAGTGTTGAGACATACTCCTAGGTAAGGAAACGCTGATACTTGTAGGATCTTTGCTACATTTATATGCCAGATATTTTTTTTCTGGTTCAGCCTTCCTGTTTGTTCTCCAAAGACCATCACTCTGGATTTGAACGGATTGATTTTTAACCCGTTAGTTTGAACATAAGTTTGAAATGCATCCAGTTGGCATTGTACTGGGGTTTGGTCCAGGAGGACTACATCATCGGCATACAGAAGACGACTTATTTTTGTGCCCCCAATATTGGTTGGAAAACTTCAAATATGATCAAATGGTTAGTCGATGTCTGAGATAACAAATTCAACAAGTCTGCTGCCAATGGGCAACCTTGTTTTAGCCCTTTATTTGTTATTGGTTTAGTCAACATCCTTGCATGATCTAGTCGAATCTGTATTGTGGTGTCCGAGTGCAGGTCTTGAATTGCATGGAGAATTGGAGTCGGTCAACCCCACTGTTTCAGTTTGTTCCAGAGTTTGGGTCTGTCAACTGAGTCAAACGCTTCAGTGAGGTCAATGAAAGCTGTGTAGATTTTATTCCTCTTAGATAGTTCAGTTTGAGCCTTCAGGATGTTAATTGTGAAGAGATTTAAAGAAGTACCCACTCCTTTGACAAATCCACTTTGCCAAATGTCATAGCGGTTGGAGTCTATGCTCCATTTGCTCAATGATTTCGCCAAACAAAAGAAATCAGAAATAGCAACGTAAACATTTCAGTCCATTGATCAGGGTTCTCTTTGAGAAGGGCATTCGTGGGGCCGTCCGGCCCTGAGGCTCCCAATTTGTTAAATTTGGCAATTGCTTCTCTCACAGACTTGTAATTGATTTGAAATATGTTCCAACTTTCACAATCCAGATTTTGATCCACTATCGGATGTAAGTTTGGGTCAAACAGTGTTGAGAAGTGGGCAATCCAATTTGCGGCCGTGATTGAATTTGACATAGCGCATCTTGCGGGGTATCCAAATTGTTGCTCATTGACCAAATTTGAGAAGTGTTTTTCGACTTGATTTTATTCAGCATCTGCTGTGCATCGTTACGAATAATAGCAGATTTGTGGATTTCCCTCCAGTTTCTCTATTTTTGTTTAATTTTCTCTGTATTTGTGAGGCGATGAGCCAATTCTTAATTTTTTAATGCTCATATTTCCTTGTCCATTTTCTTTTTTTGTTCCGCAAGTTTGCTGTCAAAATGATGTCTATGTTCAAATCTCAGTTTGTTTGTTCTTCAATTTTTTGTTTCAAACAATTTTAGTAAAGCTGTGAATACTACGAGATCTGCAGATGTAGATTGAGCTTTTGATGTTATAGATGCTTTCAAATTTGTATGCAGATGTGATAGCTGAGAGGGTGTTATTTGTAGTCTGTTACGTCCTGGCACTACGTCTGGTTGGGAGTTATAAAAATTTGCTAGATTATGATCACTTTAAAGTTTTGCCACCACTTGCATGGTAATTGGATACCTCATTACATTGCCTGATATGCAGATGCACTCTAGGATTTGATCGTGCTTCTTCCCCCTCCATGTTGATGATCGTGGTTTGTCTTCGGAGGGGTGATCAGTGAGAAGTCTTAGATTTCTTTGTGTCATTGTTCGTCTCCAAGATATACCCCTCTTTCTAGCAGCACTTAATTTAGTAAGATCTTCATCCGTGTCGTAATCACCTTCAGTGTTCCAACAGAGGGCATTCAAATCTCCACAGATGATAAAATGGGGGCAGGGGGAGTTTCAATTGTTCTCTAGGTTTGTCTATATTCAGTGCTGTTTGTTCTGCGAAGTTGTTTAACGTTTGTATTGCAGGGTTCCAGTATAGATTTAAAATGATTATTATTATGGGTTCTTTGATGGTGTATTCAGTCAGTTTTCCCACTTAGCATTGTATATTTGGATTTGGATTGTTTGTTTGTTTCTTTTAGCTCAAACTGTAGAGTGTTTTTAATTTCAATGAGAATTCCCCATGTTGGTCTACCTCGAGGGCCCTTAGGAGCTGGATTCAGGTATACAGAGTAACCGTCGACCATAGGCGAGGTTTGCAACCAAGTCTCCTGTAACCAAATGAGATCTTGTATTCATTTTGATGAGCCATTATTTGCTGTCAAGTGGATAAATCCTTTTGTAGTTCAGCTGGCTATCGTCAGAGACGAGGTCTTGTTTTGTAAGTGTACTGGTTAAGTGGATGATAACTTTGTCTATCGTCATCTACGAATTCAATGATTGTCAAATCTTGACTTGTTATAGCCTCAGTGCGGGCAGATGATGAAATAGCCTGATGACATTGGCACGGTTCAGGGTTAGACCATCGTTGTCTGAGATGATGCGTTCCAGTATTACACGGAACGTTGATTCTCTTCGTTTTAGTAGGGGAGATAACTAATTTTGGGGTTGCTTAGTGTCTTCCTGGGTTTGTTTTCGTTTTGTAATTCTTAAAGGAGAGATCACATAACCATCATATTCTGGTGACGTTGGTGACGTTGCTTGCGCATTGTGTGTGCTCTTACGCTCCTTATTGCCCCTACTACTCGCATTTCCTGCTCTTTTGCCCCTAGGCGGGGTCGATTACTTTTGCGGGTGGATGTTGTTCTTGTGTCTTTCTGTGAGTCACCAGCCTTGTTTGTTGGGTTATCGCGAGGTTGTCGATGTACAAGCTGAGGACCTACTGGGATATTGTTCCAAGTTGGTTTATGATATTCCACAAGATCGTCTTCAGAATCTGATGAAGCAGGGTCACAAGTTCAATCTTCGTCATTCGAGGATTCTATGTTAGACTACTGGGTTGTCGTGATTGAATATGTTGATAGGTTCATAAGGTCATTGGTGGAAATATCGACAACTTGTGTGGTCTCAATGGTTTTATTGATTTCTAATTGTGATTTATCCTTTTTGAAGGACGGTTTTTGTGGATGTTGTGGATTGGTTAGGGTTCGACAATGTGATATTTTTAATAAATATTTTACTTCTGTTTGATTTTTGTTTTGACATTAGTGGTCAAATATTTCTTTTTTTTGTTTTGATTGAGCGTCTGGGTAGTTTTGCCTTTTTTATGCATCAATTTTTTTCCCTTTGACTCATTAACTGTTGTAAAACTATTTGTGAATTAGTCTTTAGTGGTTTTCCAAAAATTGGGCACATCATCTTTGTTTCAGTAGGTGGCTTTCCCGTTGGCTGGTCTTGTTCAACCAGATTTTGTTCTTGTGCATTTTCAGTGGCATTGATAATGATGTGAGAATCCTTCTCATGTTCTGAGATCCACTTATCAGCTGGTTGGTTGAGTAATAGGAGATGAGGGTCGATGTCAGGTATGCATTCCATGATTATTGCAGTTGGCTGGTTGTCGCTGTGTTGTGCCTTATTTTTTGCGTAGAGAAACTGGCATTATTTTCTTTGGTTTTATCAAGCTGAGTTGGCTTAACTGTTTGTACTGCAATTGAGGTCAAGTTCTTCTGTAATGTTGAGGAATGGAGTTTTAGTACTACTGGCTCAAGTGACTGCGATAATCTACGTGCTTGTTTTTCTTTTATGATGGGGTCTAATATTGTGTGTAGTAGAGCAGATACTTTGGCTTCGCTAGTATCGATATCCTGCTGTACTCCACTTATGAATCCTTCGACGTGTATCATTTTCGAAATGAAGCATGGCGAGAACTGTTGTCTGGTCTTTTATCTGCTCTCCGATTTGTTCATACAGCTTCATAAATGGTGATAATATTGCTGTTAAGGTCGAGATCATTAGAAACTAGTGGTTGTTTGGGATATTCTCTTGAGCTCTCTCTTCAGAAGTGTTTTTTCTTCCGTTTGAGACACTTTGGAGATATAATGAATACATTGTTGTTTGTTTGAATTTGCGAGGTGTCTAGTTTGACTGGCTAGAGATAGGTTTCACTTACACACCTGGATTTGTGATTTTATCAGATGATTTGGAGTTTGGTTGCAAAGTGGGTTCTTGTGGTGTCCAGCTCCAACTTGTTGAAAGTGAATTCTAGTTTATGGTGTTCCTGTGTTTATCATTATTTGCAAGACAACTGTGATGGTCTTCACCAGTCTCCATTGTCGTGGGGGTTTCTAGAAGTAATTGGTCTGAAATTTCCAATTGGTTATCATTGTTGTAACATACTGACACAGGGGTCTTGATTTGTTGAAACTGGTCAGTCATGTTTCAACTATATGTAATTGTTTCCATTTATAGCTTGCATGGTGAAAAGCTTGTTATGTAGATGTATTGCAGTGTGGCTTAAGTGTCGTGGGCTTCCATGTATTTGAACGTTTTGCAAAGAATTTAGAAGCACGTTGTTCGTGAAGTGATATGTCGTGTTTTCTTTTAAGAAGAGATGCACAAGTTTGTTTTGCCTGTCTATCATCGGCGCCCCGGAACAGAATGCAGGCACTGAAGGCAAAGAACAGGGGCGAAGAAAACAGGAGCGGAGAGAACTTTGATGTGTTTGCAATTGAATGTTGGTGAATGTTGGTGAAGCGGTGCAGCGCGGGAGGGACGCCGTAATCTCTCGCCACCTCTACACCGTTTCCGCTGAGTTAGTAAGTTCCGAGAGGACGTGGGAGGTCCGACATGACAGCGCCACTCTCGCCCAGTTCTACGAAGCTTAAAACCACGACTGCGGTGGCCGGAGCACATTCGATTTCATTGGCGCTTAGCCGCCGGATCTCTCGCTCCATTGGTAAAGTTGTATGTGGTTTTGTTTTAGCATGCAGAGTGAACGGGAATTTCAAGGTGGTTATGTTAGCGCCTTTACTGACGTTATCTGCATAGTTTTCTCAATGTGAAGTAGGGATGTTCACTTGTCGATACAGATTTTTGTAGCGTGTTGATATGGGAGCATGTCCTCGCAGTAATATCAATGTTAACGATGAATGGAGGTAGGCAGTTAAGCTGACCTTGAAAGTCACAAAGTACGGGGGTCGATACAGATGTACACAACGTTTCCTCCACTGTGTTTGCATTTGGTTCATGTAAACGAAAAAGTACAAGGATATGGTTTGCATCTCGATGCGCATTGCACAGTGATTTGTCACTTAGCGACTAGGCATCAATGATGACGCATGTTCGTTTTGTATTGTCTAGCTGGGTTTCAACAGTTCGTGAAACAGAGGTGGCAAAGCTAGAGTCTAGTGACACCATGGGGCTGAGAGGGAACATCAGGAGTTACTTCAGAACAGTGCAAAAAGAATGGTCAAGGTGGATGGGGGCTCACCACTCTTGGATCTGGGAGCAGGATGTTGACAGGGAGTGCTAGTCTTGATGAATCTGGTGTGTGTTTTGGATCACTCCCACGACCCACAGAAACACAAAAACACTGTGCCAAACTCTGCTAGGACTGGGGTTTTTAAAGGGCAACACCCACCTTCTAGAACGGATCCCAAAAAAGGTAGGGAAAAATAAAAAGGTCTTCTAGAGCATCAAGTTGAGTGATGTCCAAGAGCAATGTGACAAAAAATGTCTACAACTTTGTGCGTGCAGCCTCCCCGCGCAGAGGAGAGGAGCCAGGATCTGCAAGGCTCCCCAAGCTCGCTTTAGTCCCGCCACTGCATCGCTGTCACCGCTCCCCACTGCCGTCTCCTCGAGACCCGATCGAATATTGCTGAAAAGTACGAAAGCAAATGTGGTGAAGGAATGAGAGCACCAGAAAGTGAACTGTGTGGGAAAACACATTGTGACAAAGCCAAGAGGCTGACAAGGAAAAGCCAAGTGAGCGTGAACCAGCACACAGGTACAGATACAGAAGAACCTGTGTGGGCTAGAAGGCTTAGGGCTCCTGGTTGCTTGACCTGTAATGGGTGGACTGTGTGGTCTGACAACTGCGCCTAGACCGGGGATACCCTATTTGTGAAAACCAACGAACTGTATCTGATAAAGGCAAGTGAATGAAAGATTGCTGAAGTGAAGCAAAAGAAAGCAATCTGTAAGAACTGTCAAGAAAGCAGATGGTATGCAACATTGATCTGGAGCTGGTTTTGAATATTGAAAACTTCAGAGTAAGTAGAAGTTGGAGTCTTGGGCAAGGGAACCTGAGACTTTATGAACTTTGGCGCTGTTTTGAGGAAGGGAATTGTGAAGCCCCTGTTTGGAACTTTGTTGTTTTCTTGAGGAAAAGAACTCAAGATATCTTATTGAAATGTGTTGTCGACTTGGGGAAGGGAACCTCGAGACTTTGTGGAACTGTCTTGAACTTGGGGAAGGGGAGATGGAAAGTAAGCTAGAAGATGGAAGAAGCTCAGGAGTTTATTTAAAACACTATTTCTTGTATTTCTAACATCCCTACACATTGTTTAGCTTTAGTTGTGAGGGAAAGTATAGGTTTTGGACACAGACAGACTTAGGTTATACTCACTGACTCAGACTTTCCTTAGTTTCTTTAGGTAGGGAAATCCCACCTTAGCATAGGGCAAGGTAGGTCCTCAACCATAAGTTCATAAAATACCTTTGTTTGAATTATGAATCTGTTGTCTGTGTCTTGCTTCATGATGCCTTCACAAATCATGTCAGTAGTGGGATGTGGGTCAACCGATACACACTGGGGGACCGTAAAACCTGAGAAGCTAAGGGTCAGAGCATCAGACCAATCTGTAGCCACAAAGGGCTCTATTGGCTCTATTGGGTTTGACATTTGTAGCAGTAGGGATTAAATTATTCCCAAAAGTGAAGGAAGACTGGTACACAATGATTTGCTCCTGATTCCACCCCTGACACATATATCAGCTTAGCACCCAAATCCGGACATTTATGGAGGTTTGGAATTGATGTATCAGCTGGAGTTATAGACCCAGACTTTAGAGGTGATGAGAAGGTGTTGTTACAAAATCACAGGAAGGATCCATTTCAAATCCATCAAAGGGATAAAATTGCTCAAGGGGTTCTTGAGAAAGCAACTTTCCGTAGGGTTGGGGAAGAGTCAGAGAGAGAGGGAACAGATAGAGGTACTCGAGATTTTGGAGCGGCAGATGAACCACCTGATGCCCCTCCCAGCCCTGAACCCAGAAAAGCTAAAGCGGAAGAACCTGAAACACTTCCAGACATAGCCTTTGCCCTAAGGAATGACGCCTTATTGGCTCAAGCATTTTTACAAGTACTATCTGGGCCAGAGTTTCGTGAGAAAGGGGGACACTTTACTTTTGAAACATGGACTTCTATATAGAGGAAATACCACTTCAGAGGGCTCAGTAAAAACACAGTTGGTTGTCCCTAAAAGTCATAAGCAGGTGGTCCTGGAGATGGCCCATTCAGATCTGACAGGAGCCCATCTGGGACAGTCAAAAACTAAGGGCCACATAGCAAATACATTTTACTGGCCTGCAATCCATGCAGACATACAAAACTTTATTCAGGCTTGTGAAATCTGCCAGAAGACTAGCACACATATACCACCAACAGTTTCCTTAAATCCACTATTAAAAATTGAAATTCTGTTCTCAAGGAGAGCTATGGACATTGTGGGACCACTAAAACTTCCAAACTGGGAAATAAATACATTCTGGTCATTGTAGACTTTGCAACACGATACCCAGAGGCCTTTCCCCTGAGATGCAACACCACCCAACAAATTCTGAAGCACCTACCCCCTTTCTTTTACAAAGTAGGGTTTAAAAAGGAAATACTAACTGCCCAGGGATATACTTTCATTTGCAAACTTATGGGGGAAGTTAAACTGTTGCATATCACCACTCTACGAACATATGTGTATTATCCCCAGACAGATGGCCTGTAATAAAACCCTAAAGACCATACTACAGACGTTAGTGGAACATAATAGTAGGAACTGGGATCAAATTATTCCTCTGGCTTTGTTTGCCCTCAGGCGTCCACAGGATTTCTCCATTTGAACTGCTTTATGGACTGGAACCCCGGATGTCGAGGGAAACTTGGAGGTGAGAGAAGTCCAATACCACTATCCCAAATTGCAACTAGGCTTAAATAACTTATGATGGGTGTTAGATCTTTGGTACAGACTAGCATTGTTAAAGCACAGGAACAACAGAAGACCTCCTATGATAAAACAGTTTCTTCAAGCTCCTTTTCCATAGGTCAGAAAATGCTAGAACCGTTGCCCACTTCTGAACATTAACTTATATCTAAGTGGCATGGACCATGTGAGGTTTTAGAACAAATGGGTCTGTATAATTATAAAATCTCACAACTGGACCGTTATCTTAAAACCCAGATCTACCATGTAAATCTGTTAAAGGAATGGAAAGAAAATCCTTCGGAATCCCATGCCATAATATTATCCTGTCTGTTGCCAGAAGATACAGATAATAATGCAGTAATTTCCCCTGATCTTAGTAATAACCAAAGCAAGACCCATATGACCCTATAGGACAGTTTACTGACATGTTTAGGGAGGAGCCCGGAAGAGTAAAGGGTATTTATCATCATATCTGCACTCCCGAACGGAAAGTGGTACATTTAAAACCTTACCGATTACCCGAGACCCGAAAAGATGTCATCATTCAGGAACTTAAGCAAATGCTTGAGGCTAGCATCATCAAACCTTCTAATAGTTCCAGGTCCTCTGCTATCATGTTGGTGGCAAAACCAGATGGAAGTTAGAGGTTTCGCATAGATTTTTGATGGGAAATGGGGCTGCCCCGCCCTACCCCCCCCTAGGCACTTTAGAGTGAGGCGAGATGGATTCAAAGCACTATGAGGGGACAGGGGGACGGTGAGCGGACCACCTTCCAGTTTATTAGGACCCTAATCCAATATAACCAAATATAGTCTATCCATATAGTACAGCATAAGGTGCAAGCAGCATTGCTATTTTGTGTAGTTATTGGTAAACATAGGTGGAGGGGAAGGCCTGCGAAGTAAATGCGGAATTGCATGCATTAGGCCCAAATCGCGAGACAATGATATGATATTTTATTTGTATCGCACTTGTACACAAGTGTTTCAGAGTGCGACAAGGCAAGGCAGGGGAACAGGGGATAACAAAACAGCGATCTTACTAGGCCCAGTTACATTGAGAACGTGCAAGTGCATAGGAAGGGAAAAGGGGAAAAGTGCATGGAAGGGGGAAGAGTGCGAAGCAGAGGAAAGACGGATAAATAATAATAAATTCAAAAATAAAATAGATAATGGAGCAATAAGCAGGGATAGTGCAGCCAGCAAGTGGCAAGTGCTGTGTTTACGGCAGCAGACTGGGTAAGTCTGATAAGTGCATAAAAAGAAGAAAAAAAGGGGAGTGGGGGACTTTATGGGTACAGATACAGTCCCCAGTGCAAGGGGTGGCCGGGAGGCAGTGCAGAAGGGTGGCAGGGTGAGCAGGTACCTAGGCCAAGGAGACAGAGGGTGGCCAGGTGTACAAGGGAGAAGGGGAGCAAAGGCAGATGCAAAGAGGAAGGTCTTGAGGTGATTCCGAAACCGGGGATGGTTCTCCTCAGGTTTTAGAGTAGAAGGGAGGCTGTTCCAGAGGGAGGCCCCTGCTGAAGACAGAGATCTACCCCCAGCTCGTTTCTTTGAGAAACGACTGACCCTGAGGGAGTTAGAGGAGCGAAGAGCTCGAGAGGGGAGGTATTTGCGGAGGGATAGTTGAAGGTATTTTGGACCCAGGCCCCAGAAAGCCTTGTGGACAATGCAGAGGGTTTTAAATTTAATCCTTGCCAATTGGGAGCCAATGGAGAGATTTCAGAGTTGGAGAGATACGATCCCAGCGCTTGAGGCCAAGGACAAGTCTCGCAATCCTGTTCTGGATTAGTTTTAGAGGGCGAAGAGTAGAGGCAGGTAGATTTAGAAAGAGGCTGTTACAATAGTCCAACCTAGAGAGAACCAGAGCTTGGGAGACAGTGAGCTTCTGGGGGAAGCAGAGGAAAGGAAGAGTACCTCTGAGGAGGTGCAGAAGGAAGTTTGACTTTTTAGAGACCTCAGAGATGTGGGCGGAGAAGGAAAGTGTGGAGTCAAAGATGACCCCAAGGTTCTTAGCCTCACAGGTGGGGATAGGAGGATGGCCAAGAGAGGCCGGCCAGAGAGAGAGGGGAAAGGATGGAGAAGGGTTGCCGATGAGGAGGATCTCCGTCTTGCTGGCATTCAGACAAGAGATCATTGGCGGCAAACCAATCTTGAATGGCAGTTAGGCAATCAGAGATGAGGGAGAGGAGGTGGCTGAGGGCAGCCTGAAAATGAGTTGAGTGTTGTCAGCGTAGCACTGGAATTTAGAGCATAGAATGGCAATGCAGTGGGCAAGAGTTGCCAGGTATTGTTTGAAAAGCCATGGCGAGAGGTTAGACCCCTGGGGAACACCACAGATAGAGAGGACAGCCCACAACCCCAACCGCCACAACGGTTATTCATGGTTCTAACAGTGTTGCAAAGAAGACAGAGAGGAATGTGCCTACAAGGCCGCGATTACAGACTGGCCCCTGGTGTGCATGTTATCATACAATGTCCAAAGCATGACCCGGCCCATACCCAGGCGACCGCGAGTTATAGCCCGTAAAAACTGACTAAAACCTAAGATCTCTGAATTACATGGCACCAGGTGCCCTTTGACCACCAGCCCCTAAGTAACAAGCCCTGAGATGTTCAAAGAGGATGGACAGGGCACATTGTTGAAGCGACAATCGTGTGTAATTTGTATTGCGAGGTGCTGGGAGGGATACATTATAGTTCAAAACAAGGGTGGGTACACCTTGGAGCAGGATGGCACCAAGGGGAGTGAGTGAAATGTGTGTGTGAAGGTTAAGAGTGCCAAAGAATCTCCTTTATGCCCATCTTGAGGCCTGCCAAGTGCACAGTATGAGTGACAAAATGGTTGTATGGTACGAGCATAATTAATTTGTTTTCTGACCTTCGATGTGGGAAGATGATCACTGCAGCACCCACGTGATGGAAGACGAACGGACTGGTCTGGAACCAATGGCCTGGCATCCCTTATGAGGTAGGCAGATTCTTTATAGGCGCACACCAACCAGCCGCGCAGGATTTCACCCTATGTATTGCATCATGTATGACAGTGTTTTGCTTTATAAGATTCTGCGTGCACTACTTTTGGGCAGAACGTTCTTAGCAGCAGAGTTCTTTGCTGTTGCTCTCATCTGCGTGTGAGATTAAAAACCTGTTATCCTTACAAGATCGACTTGGGCTAGAGGGTTGTATTATCTCTGGTGTGAGCATTCAGGGACCTGCCTTCAATTGGGGACCTCGATGTGATCCCAGCACCCCGGTATTTGAGGAGGCTTCCAGGGCCTCTTCTTCGGAAGGTGCCACGCCCACCTCCAGTGGCCGGTCCCGAAAATACACGTGTTTCGAGTGGTTCAGCAAAATCCATTTTAAGAGAAGTTTTCTCTGCTCTTTGAGCGGGTGCGGCTCCAAGGGGAAAACGGGCCAGTGTTGGAACCCCGTGACGGAGGAGTTCAGCACACATATGTGAGTAGACTCTTGTAAGCGATAAGCAATAGGGGACAGATGCATGGGGAAGAGTGAAAGGTGTGAGTACATGGAGAGCGAGGTCGTTGATGCGACGTGGGTGAGGTTAGAGTTATTTGTTGTTAAAATGTGTACTATGAAGAGTGTTTCGGTAAGGCATTATAAGGCAAGGCAAAGGTAAGGCAGGGAGCCCCTCCTCGGAAGGGGAAGGAAGGTGGTGCCACGAGACAGTATATTATTTAAAAGAGGACTATAGAAATAAAATTAGTGGTCTCATAATAGGCCTGGAATAAGTAGTGGTTGTTATGTTAGCTTGTTATTTTATTGCATTAAATTTGTGATTTATTGCATAAAGAACAGGCCCTAGAAAGGGTGGTAATTGTGTGCGTCGCAGGGTGGTGTGGTATTGGATGATACTGTGGAGTGGTGTGTGCACAAAAGGAAGGGTGATTTTCTTTTTGTTGTTACGGACAGCTGCAGCGTGCAAAGCGCATTAGCAGGGCTTTGCAGGGTCCTTAAGGGATAGACAGCACCAGCATGGAGGAGAAGAACACCAATAGAGTATATGTATAAGGCCCAGCCACTGTATCATGACAGGTTGGAGAAATATCACAAGCAGTGGATTGCAGAGACAGGAAGGGGGGGATGCACTGCCCGTGGCCAGAGCAGGGCTCCCACAATAAGAGCGTTTTGGAACATATAACCACATTTTTAGATGCTAAGTATAAGGGGAAACAGCTACAGAAGAGAGAAGAAATTGTAAACCCCTGGTGCATGTTTGGAGAAGCAGAGGGCCAAGGGCACAGAGTGGGAGCACAGATACAGAAAGATTGGCAGTGCCGGAGGGGAGAAGGAGAGGGTGGGGCGCCAGCAGAACATGGGGGATTATCCTTTTATAGCGTGTCACTCAGACGGGTACACATATCCAGTTTATGTACCCATGGTGGAAGGGACCCAGTAACACCACAGGCTAGCGCCTCCCTCTATTCCTCCACCTCCATATACTCACCTGCCAGAAGTATCAGTATCGACGCGTTTCAGGTCAAGGGAGTTCGAGGATAGGCTGACAGGATTGCTAACAGAACTGAAAAGGATAATGGAGGGTCAAAGAGAAGAACAAAGGTGTGAAGAGGTGGCTGAGAGTACGCCCCAAGTAGGTGGTTTGTGTGCGGGGCAGGTTGAGGAACAGGGCCGGCCGGATGGCGTTATTAAAGAGAAGAGGAATAATGAAGAAGGGTGTGGGAGGTAGGGCGAATATGCAGATGCCCCTTATACATAAGGGGGCAGGGAGGAGACAGTATGTGCCCTGACGCCCAGATGGATTATAATTTATTTAAGGCCCTCCCACAGCTCACAGCAGGGGAAGACAAGTGGATATACAAATTTGAAAAGCAAACAGCAGGGGTGCCCCTGGCAATAGGGGATTTTAAGAGCTTGATGGTTGTTATAATTGGGGACCAGGCTTGGGATGGGAGATTTAAAGCTGGATACCCGGGAGTAACCTGGGGACGATCTTGTGGTAGAATTAGGCGTGCTCTCCGTCCTGCCTTCTTTGCAGGGGCGCGTTGTCTTTCATGGGCGAGTGCGGTCCAGTTACTTCACTGACACTGGGCCCGTTTGATATTGTTCAGGTAGGTCTTATTGCTGTTCTTTAGTTTTGTTGCTATCCTGCATGCCTTTCTTTGTTTAAAATGTCTCTTTTTCTCCCTTAGGTATGCAGAGCTTCAGCGCGGCGAACTGGCTTGGTTGAGCACCGCTGGTAAATGATGGCGCATTAAGAGCGCTATGATGTGGTATGTAAGCGCTATGCGCAGCGCTGCAAAGTCTTGCCTTTGCTAACCTGTGTTTTCCTTCCTTGTAGGTCGCGGTGTTCTTCAGCGCGAGTGGAATGTCCGGAGTGGTGCCAGCCGAGAGGCGACCAGCCAGGTAAGCCTTTTGAGCAGTTCGTAATTTGTAAATGTCTCTACTGCTTTCTTTAATGTTGCCTCTAACTTCCTCTTTCAGGTCGTTCTGTCCAGGAGGCGTGCCGATTCGAGGAAGCTGTTCTCAGTAGCTGTGAGTATTTAAAGATGAAGACTGCAGGTAAGATGATGCTGCTAATGATGTTCCTTTTGTCTCCTTGCAAGTTCTGCTTCTCCGAGGTTCGAGGGAATAGCTGGACACGGTGAGCGTCACGTTGCAAGCTGCAAAGTAACGCAAAGCGTGTTGTCTTGCTCGGGTGTGGTTTAAATAGCCCCAACAAAATAGTCCGGGTAAAGTAGTCCCTAGGCTACCACACCCAAAACACTAGACCGCATAGTTTGGTTCTTAGGGACCAAGCGATGTGGATTCCTCCATTTTGGCTGACAATACAATAAAGTAGTTCCCAAGCACATTGTTTTTCATGGTGAATGGCCATAGGTGCCAGGACTGGCCCCATGAGGGCTTTTGAAGAAGATGCCAGGCTCTAGAGGCCCGAGTCCCGACTCCACCTGGGCAATGGGTTGCCAGAGGGGGCTTTGGGCGAGGGTTGTGACAGCACTCCCCTCTAAGGTCCCTCTCCCATGTTGTTCCTTCTGTCTGGCCCAGGTTTGGTTGGGAAGTTCCAATGGAATTTCCTGATTAGGCATGGTGCGTGGATATTCTCACTGGGCTCCCAGGATCTATCTTGTGGTCCAAATCCTTTCCAATCGACGAGATAATATAGCTTGGTCCTAGTGTATTTAGAGTCCAAGATATCTTTGACTTTGAATTCTGGCTCTCCGTCAACAAGTATGGGCTTAGGTGGTGTCCCAATCCGTGTGCATTGGTTTCAGGAGGGACACATGGAATACCGGGTGGATGTGTAGATTAGGTGGTAAATCCAGTTTCACGGCTGCTGGGTTGATAATTGCCTTAATGGTATAGGGTCCTAAGAATCTGGGATGAAAGGTCCGGGTTCCCTTGATGGATACGAATTTAGCGGCTAACCAAACTTTGCCTCCTACTTGATAATCAGGGGCCTTTTTCCGGTATTGGTCAGCGAATCTCTTGTTTTTCTTTGGCATGAATAAGGTGTTCCTTTGCCCTTTTGAAAGCCTGAGTAATGGTTGTGTGTAGAGTCTTTACCGCTGGCATTTTCAAGCTGGCTGGAAGGTCTAGTTCAGAGGTATGTGGATGTCTGCCATAAAGGGTATAGAAGGGCATTTATCCCATGCTTGAATGCAAAGAATTGTTATATGCATATTCGGCTATCCATAGTAGGTCTTTCCAATTCCTTTGTTCGTGGTGCAGCATGCACCGTAAATATTGCTCGAGTGTCTGATTGGTTCTCTCGGTTTGGCCGTCCGTTTGGGGATGGTGACTGGTAGCCCTTGCACAACATTATTTCCAGAAGTTTGAAACAAAGTGGCTGCCTCGATCAGAGACCAGAACCGAAGGGAAGCCGTGTAGCTTAACCACGCCCTCCAGGAACACTTTTGCTAAAGTGGCTGCGTCGGGGAGGCCTTTGAGAGGAATAAAATGGGCCATCTTCGAGAATAAGTCCATAACTACAAGGATGGTGTTGAACCCTTGGCTTGGAGGTAGATCAGTGATGAAGTCAAGGGAAGGAGTGTGCCATGGAACTGGAGGAATGTCCAATGGTTGTAGGAGACCAGATGGTTTTTGTTTCTGTGATTTATTTTGTGCGCAGACACCGCAGGACTGAATATACTGAATGATGTCCTTACGCCAGGTAGGCCACCAAAAGTTCTCTTTCACCTTAGCTAGGGTTTTGGTGATCCCAGGATGCCCTTTGATCAGTGAATCGTGATAGTTTGAAATAATATGCTGTTGTAATTCCTTCTTGGGTACATATAGGCGATCCCTACAAAAGGATTGATGGTCCTTCATGGTATATTGTTCTCCTTGAGTTTGCCATGCGAGGTTGGCATCAGGATTCGTTGTCTGTTGGATTTCTTTTCGTGGTTCTGCTTGTGTTAAGGCTGTCGTGATACCCAAGTGTTTGTCTTCAGGTATAATAGGTACTGGGTCTGGGGTTGTATATACTATTTCATCTATGCTCATGCGAGATAAGACATCCGCCTTTCCGTTTCTGACTCCTGGTCGAAATGTGATTACATAATCATATTCGGCGAAGAAAAGGGCCCACCGTAATTGGCGCGAGGACTGGGCCTTGGATGTTTTGAGATATTGCAGGTTTAGGTGGTCTGTGATGACTGTAATGGTGCGTCTGGCCCCCAGAAGGTAGTGCCTCCAGCCTTTAAAGGCGGATTTGATAGCCAGGAGTTCCTTGTCCGTGATGGCATAATTTATCTCTGGAGGTGAGAACTTTTTCGACCAGAAGGCCACAAGATGTAGCTGGCCGGTTTCCGGGTCTCTCTGTGAAAGGACAGCCCCCATTGCGAGACTGGACGCATCAGTTTCAACGACATAAGGGAGGTCTGGACGAGGATGTCACAGGATTGGAGCAGAGGTAAACCTTTGTTTAAGTTCCTGAAAGGCTTCTTCTGCTTCTTCGGTCCAAGCAAACTTTTTATTGTTTTTTTCGTAATAGTACTGTGATTGGGTGCACAACCTGAGAGAAGTCTGGGATGAACCGGCAGTAGAAGTTCACAAAGCCCAGCATGCTTTGTACCCCCCTTTGAGAGACGTCGGTGAAGGCCATTTCAGAATGGCATCTACCTTGTGCACGTCCATTCTGATGCCTCCTGGAGTAAGGATAAAACCAAGAAATTCTACTTCGGTGACGTGAAAAAAGCATTTTTCAAGCTTTGCAAACAAGCGATGTTGACGGAGCTTGGTGAGGACTGAACGAACGTGCCTGACATGATCTTGTTCCGAGGCTGAGTATACTAAGATGTCGTCTATGTACACTAAGGTGCACACATCAATTAACTCCCTTAAAACGTCATTGATGAAATACTGGAATGCTGCAGGAGCGTTGCATAACCCGAAGGGCATGACTTGATATTCAAACAAGCCGTACTTAGTACGGAAGGCGGTTTTCCATTCATCTCCTTTTCTGACTCGGACCAGGTGGTACGCTCCTCGAAGGTCCAATTTGGTATAAATCTGGGCATCTGTAACTTGGTCTAGCATCTCAGGGAAAAGTGGCAAGGGGTAGCGGTTCTTCACGGTGATCTGGTTCAATGCGCAGTAGTCAATACAGGTTCTCAAGTCTCCTTCCTTTTTCGGTACGAAGAACAAAGGACTGGCTGCGGAGGACTTCGAAGGACGGATAAATCCGTTTGCAAGGTACTGGTCTAAATAGGATTTCAAATGAAGGTTTTCTGGTTCTGTGAGAGCGTAGATCCTGCCGCGAGGGGTTTGTACACCAGGAACAAGGTCGATCTGACAGTCATAGGGCCTGTGCGGCGGCAATGTATTGGCTTGGTCCTTTCGGAAAACATCCTGGAAATAATGGTATTCACTTGGCAATGTATTAGTTGCTCCCAGGGTTGATACTGTCGCTCCGGGAGTCATGAGGATACAGACGTCGGGTTTCTCCTCTTGGTAATAGCAGGCAGGGGAGCAGTCACCGGGGAAGGTTAATTTTCGTGCCCGCCAGTCTATCAAAGGGTTGTGAGCAACCAACCATGGCATCCCTAGTATTAGCCTGAACTGAGGTGCCTTGAGATCGAATGAAATAGACTCCCGATGTCCGTCCTGGCACACCCTGGCTGTGCACTGGGTTACTGGTCCGGAAGAGATTTCTGTCCCATCCACAGTGATTACCTTGTCCATAGTTGGCTTAGGAAGCCCCATCTCTGCTGCCAGTTCTTGATCAATATAATTTCCAACTGCTCCGCTTTCGATGTATGCTTAAACGGCATGCATTCTTGACGACTGTTGGTGGTTAATTAAGATCACTGGTATTGCAAAATGCGAGGTGAGCAACTCTTTCTTCTCACTCGACAAACTGACCTCTATGTTTGTCAAGCTTGGTAGTTTTCCGATTCCTTAGCTTCATCCTTCTCTGTGGCCCCGGCTGTTCTTCTTGGGGGTTTTACTGGACAGTCCTTCAGGAAATGTCCTGGTTTCCCACAATACAAACAAAGTGTCATGATTCCGCCCCCTCATGTCCCCAGCCCTCCAAGATGTCAGGCTGGAGCCAGGCCACGATCACCTACATGGCCCTCAAGGGCCTCTCCATCCCTCCAAAGACCCACTTGGAGTCAGACTTGGCGCTTGTGGCACCAGACTCACTCACTCCCATAAGATAACATTGGGGATTGGACTTGTAGTGCATTGATGGGGACAAGATGGATGCCCCCACATATTTCGGTTCCCAGACTGCATGTGCAGTCTAGTCTTTTGGGTGTGGTTCAGCCCAGAGACACCTGGGATACCCAGAGACTATTTAAGCCATGCCCAGGCTGAGAAACATGCTTTGAGTTTTCTGCACCTGCAGCGTGACACTCACCGTGTTCGGATCGGTCTCCAGTAGGCCTGCATCTTTCTTCTGCGCTCAGCTCCTGCAAGAACAAGAACACCGTTAGGAACAGCCTTACCTTGCCGCGCTTCTGCCCATCATTCATTGCTTCTTCTGTTCTGCGGGCATCTTCGGCTGTGTCATTCCCATCCCGGCACGCCGCTTCCTAAGGAAAAGGGAAAAGAACAGAAAAAAGGCATTAGTAAGCATTCAGCAAATCTTTGCTTATTTTTAAAGACTGTTCGAGCTTCAAACGCTTACCTGAATCCCAGCCGCTCTGGAGGAACTCTGTCTCCGGAACTTCTCATCCATCTGCAAGAGGGAAAAGACAATCCAGGTTAGCGTGCAAACATCTAGAGGCGCTGCATACCACGCTTACTCACCGCATTTCTTCTTCATAACCGGCATCCACGCTGAAAATGTCGCGGCACCTAAAAGATACAGAAATCAGTTCAATACAAATACGAAAGGGTTGCATCGCACTCTCACTCACCTTCAGCGCTACTCATCTCAGCAGCACGTCGCCATCCCCGGACGCCGTCCATCACCTAAAGAAGGAAAGGAACAAAGTTAGAGAACTGTTCAAAAGACTCATACTTACCTGTCGGACTCTTGCCAGTGAAGTAACTAGGCAGCAACGAGCCCGCATCAATCAACGCGCCCCTGCGCTGAAAGCAGGACCGAGAGCACACCTTCCAAGAAAACAAGGTGAGCTGTGGATCAAAAGAAGGGTTGGACCCCGGGGAAGAAGGGGTTCAAGCACACAGAGAAAATAGGGAGTTAAACTCTACCAATCCTGTGGTTCAGGCCCAGTCTCCAGTCGAGTAGACTCCAGGGAAGGGTTTGAGGTCGTAAGAGGTCAGAACAGGCTGAGTGACGTCCCCGTGGATGCCAGGTGAGCGTTACACAAAGCTGCTGTTGTCTTCTTTTGTCCCGCTCTTGTTTTGTTAATGGAGGCCGTATCCCTCCAATCTGCATGGGTTTCTACAGCATTTTCAGGTGCACAGGGTGCGTTTTCCCTTGGTCGAACATACACGGTCCGAGGGTCCGTCTTAGACCAGTCTGCCTTTCGGTTCTGCAAACGGTGGTCTAGCTGCACGACCAGATTTATGAATTCTGCACAGTCTCTGGGTGGATCAACCACCTGGGCAAAGACGTCCTTTAATTCGCCTCATAAGCCTCGATGGAATAACGTGGTTCTTTTGTTTTCTGGCCACCTAGCTTCGGCAACCAGTCTGTTGAAGGTAGCAATGTACGTTAACAAGTCCTAATCCCCCTGTCGGAGTGACAAGAGTTAATTGTCTACTGCTTGTTCCTGGGTATGGCGAGCAAAAAGTTTTTCCATTTCTCTCTGGAAACCCCCAAAGTCATGTAATAGAGGATCGTCGTGGGTTACCAACGGCGCCAACCAATCTGCTGCACTACCACTCAGGTATGATAAGACAAAAGTTAACCGAGCTTGGTCGTTTGGAAATGCTCCAGACCTACAAAGAAAATGAAGGCGGCACTGATTGATGAATGCCGCATACTTCCGTGGGTTGCCCGAGAACCTTTCTGGTGGTGCCAGGGGCACTGTTCTAGGTAACGTGATCTGTACCGGAGTGGGTGGTATGGAGTGGGTTTTGCATCGTTGGATTGCTTCCAGGTAGAGGCGTCTGTCCTGCCTGTGATTGCAAGTATTGCCAGCTAATGTCTTCAGTGCGATCTTTGGTCACTATTAGGTCTCTCCGGAGGGCATTAGTCTCTTGTCGGGCATAATGAACCTCAGCACGAAGCTCTCCTAGTAATTGGGCCAATTGGTCCATTTCTGATGTCTCCATGGCATCCAGGTGGATTTGTTATGGTAGGCTTCGCGTTCTGTTACGCTCACCTGGTATCCACAGGGACGCCACCCAGCCGGGTTACTCGCTGGTATGCTTCTCAGCTTTGCCCTGATCTGGTCTGCGGGGAAGGTTCTGCCTGAAAATACAGGAGAACTGTGTTCAAGACTGACCAACTGGGGTAAGTATCCTCCCTCCACTCCCGTATGATTTCAGTCCCTCTGGCGCCCTCTCCTCACCTTGTGGTAGAATTAGGCGTGCTCTCCGTCCTGCATTCTTTGCAGGGGTGCGTTGTCTTTCATGGGCGAGTGCGGTTCAGTTACTTCACTGACGCCGGCCCGTTTGATATTGTTCAGGTAGGTCTTATTGCTGTTCTTTAGTTTTGTTGCTATCCTGCATGCCTTTCTTTGTTTAAAATGTCTCTTTTTTCTCCCTTAGGTATGCAGAGCTTCAGTGCAGCGAAAACTGGCTTGGTTGAGACTCGCTGGTAAATGATGGCCATTAAGTGCGCTATGATGCAGTAAGTAAGCGCTATGCGCAGCACTGCAAAGTCTTGCCATTGCTAACATGCGTTTTCCTTCCTTGTAGGTCGCAGTGTTCTTCAGCGCGAGTGGAATGTCTGGAGTGGTGCCAGCCGAGAGGCGACCAGCCAGGTAAGGCTTTTGAGCAGTTCGTAATTTGTAAATGTCTCTACTGCTTTCTTTAATGTTGCCTCTAACTTCCTCTTTCAGGTCGTTCTGTCCGGGAGGCGTGCAGATTCGAGGAAGCTGTTCTCAGTAGCTGCGAGTGTTTAAAGATGAAGACTGCATGTAAGATGCAGCTGCTAATGATGTTCCTTTTGTCTTCTTGTAGGTTATGCTTCTCCGAGGTTCGAGGGAATAGCTGGACACGGTGAGCGTCACGTTGCAAGGTGCAAAGTAACGCTAAGCATGTTGTCTTGCTCGGGTGTGGTTTAAATAGCCCCAACAAAATAGTCCAGGTAAAGTAGTCCCTAGGCTACGACACCCAAAACACTAGACCGCATAGCTTGCTTCTTAGGAACCAAACTATGTGGATGCCTCCATGTTGGCTGACAATACAATAAAGTAGTTCCCAAGCACATTGTTTTCTATGGTGTATGAGACTGGCGCTATAGGTGCCAGGACTGACCCCATGAGGGCTTTTGAAGAGGATGCCAGGCTCTAGAGGCCCGAGTCCTGACTCCACCTGGCCAATGGGTTTGCCAGAGGGGGTTTTGGGCGAGGGTCGTGACAAAGGACACCAAATGGAATTACTGCTCCCTTTGGAGAAGCAGCAGTGATTAGATTAACCCCTTCTCGTTCCCAGGAAAAAAACATATATCCCGATTAGGACAGCCCACAGAGAGCACTCGCATGTCCGGTCTTGTCGACAACCATCCACCCTGAAGAGGAACCTTTGGTGGGGGCGGAGATCGGAAGCAAGCAGTTCATATTCATGGTGGACTCTGGTGCAACTAAATCATGCATCATGGAAATTATAGGGAAAATATCACGACACGCAGGGATTCTCTGGGGCTATTTCCAAGGTTCCATACACAGAGGAGCTGGACGTAAAGGTGGGAGGGAAGGTAGTACGGGCGCCCTTACTGTATTTCAAAAGTTCCCCAGTCAATTTACTGTGCAGGGAAGTACTCAGCAAGTTAAACAGGACTATATCCTTTACAGATCATGGTCTAGTCTGCTCCAAGCCTAGGATGTGCACTGTAAGGGCGATGTTGATAATACACACAATGACAAAGGGGTTGGTGGTCTGCAAGTTTCCCGTTGACCCGGACATGTTTATTTATGGTATTACAGTGCTTGTGGAGGCGGTGCCCCAGATTGCCAAACAGTGTTGGCGAGTGCCCACTGATTTTATCTTTCGTCCAGTTGTGTCACCGGAGGTTGTGGCAGGAATGATATTGTCGCTGGATTTGAAGGGGCACTTGGTTTCCTACAAGAGGGTTTTCATGTTAGTAATTGACAGGGATGGGTGTGAGTGGCACAGAGTGGTCTGTGTAGATCCAACGGTACAGCTAAAGGAAAAGACGGATGACAAATTGTTTGAAAATATAACAACAAAGATGGGGAAATAATACTAGAGGATCTGTATCCCCTGTGACATAATGATACAGTACCGAAGAGTGCTGTGCCATCTGATGGCAGTATCAACTCCACCCCTATTTTTTAACGAAGACTTACAACACGTGCCTTCACAGTTGCAGACTAAAAATCCAAATGATGTAGGGTTCCTGAAAGATGTGACCCGCGTGCGCATAACACTGAAGCCAGGTGCAGTGCTTACCAGGGTAAGACAATATCCATTATCAAGGGAAGTGGAGGAGGGTATTAGAAAGACAATACAGGCCCTACTGGACCAGGGGATCATCGTGCCACCCACTGCTCCGTGTAACACAGCAATATACCCTGTCAGAAAATCAACAAGGTACAGAAAGAATTTCCAGTCGTTTCGAATCCTGCAACAATTTTATGTAGCATCCTCAAAGAAGCCATGTATTTCACTGTAGTGGACTTGAAAAATGCATTCTTCTTGATTCCACTCCATCCTGAGTCGAGGTACCTCACGGCATTTACGCAGGGACAGATGCGGTTCGAACATACTAGATTACCTCAGGGGTACTGCGAGAGCCTGAGCATATTCAACAGAATACTGCATGCCAGTCCAGGGAATATTCAGGTGCCTAGCACAATTATCCAGTACGTGGACGACCGGTTAGTGTGTATTGACAGTGAGCAGCACTGCCAAAGAGATTCCACTGCACTCCTACAGTTGCTGGCCTATAAGAGGTACAAGGTTGACAAGGTCAAATTGCAATATTGTCACCAGGAGGAGCTCTATGTGGGGCAGTTCATAGCAGCGAACAGTAAAAGGATAGTACCAGACAGTGCAGCGTCAGCACACCCCCCCCCACCACCACCACCACTAGAACCGCCTCAGTTAAAGAAATGCAGATGTTTCTGGGCCTGTTTAACTACTGCAGGGCCTGGATTCTAGATTATGTGGCGTACACAAGGCCACTCTTACAGGCCCTTAGGGAAGCACAAAAACAAAGGATCACAAGTTGCAGTGGACATCAGGCAAGATCAAACAGTTTGACGTCTTAGAATTCGTCATTAGTTTGGCACCTGTACTGGCCACCCCAGATTACACGCAGAAATTCTACTTCTTTTCACATTCAGATGGCCAGCTCGTGACAGCGGTATTGACTCAGAAGAGCACTATGGGCCATAAGCCATTGGCCCATTATAGCAGCACTTTGGATACAGTGATGCAAGAGCAGTTTGTGTTTAGACAAGCTTTAGCATCTGCTGCTTTTGCAATAGAGAAAAGTTCTACAATTGTAATGGGGTGTTCAGTTACGTAAGTGGAAAATGTTTTCTTTGCCATTCTAGAAAGGTCAAAATCTACTCTTTCAACGCAAAGATCTTTGGCACATGAGAACATAATTTCTAACCCCCATATGCACATGGTTAGGTGCGAAACAATAAATCCTGCCACCTTTTCCACAGACATGCCTACTACAGAGCATTTAACGATGCACGATTGTGCCACATTTGAGGGGGGAGACGACGACATTCCCAAAACAAGTGACTGTGCACTGACAGAGGGTGAAGGTACTTTTTGTTCATGTGTCTTCCACAATTGATCAGGAAGTTGGGCAAAGACAGACAGGGGCAGCTGTGGTACGACTAGAAGAAGGAGAATATAAAACAGTGGTTATGAAAAGGTTGCCCATGAATTATTCTGCACAGGCGGCGGAACTCGTAGTGCTCATTGAAGGGTGCCATGTCGCAATATATTCTGACTCAGCGTACGTCACAACATCTGTGCACGCTGGTCTATCCCGCTGGAAGAGGAGGGGGTTTCGGAGGGCGGATGGTTCCCCAGTGCAGCAAGTGGCACTGCTAGAAATTCTGATAAAAGCATTATACCAGTCATCTGTTGTGGCAGTCGTCAATTGCGCCGCCCACACTAACGGGACAGAACAAATAGCGATGGGGAATGAAGCCGCTGACGCAGCAGCCAAAATGGTGGCGTATCTGCCAAATTAAATACCTGCTGAGTACGTTGTGAAAGCCCCACTGGCAAAAGAACATCCAGCATCTTACCCAGAATTCCCCATCTCCCAGCAGATTATCAAACTGCAAGGGAGAGCACATGAAAGAGAGAACGAGATGTGGTCATGGAGAGGTTGTAAGCGATCTCTGCCAGATCTGTTTTGGAGGCAAGAGAGCTTTGGGAAGACAGTCATTCCCCAGGATCTGCTAGCAGTATCATTTGAACAGTTACACCACCCATCCCATAGTTCCAAGCAACACATAGCAGCAGATAAACAGGAGGACTGGTTTATACCAAACATCCAGGAAGGCAATAAAGAAATGGACATACATTGCAAAACATGTCAAAGTTTCAGTACAGCGATGACGCTACGGACGTTGTGGGCATCTTGCTCCGCCCTACTGAAACGTTCTGTGAATTACACAAAGATTACGCTGATATGGGTGAGCGTTGTAATGGATCTAATTATCTCATTGTAGTGGTTTGTCTTTTCTCAAGGTGGGTGGAAGCAGGGCCATGTGCACATCCGGATGCCAAGTGTGCTGCTAGATTTTTAGTGCGGGAAGTCTTCATGCAATGGTGTATGTGCGAGGTTTTTAGGTCAGACAATGGCACACATTTCTTCAATGCATTATTTCGGCACATTAGAGCACTACTTGGTATCAAGCACCGGATGTCGAGACTACTATGGTGACAGATCCCGAGTGTATGACCACACAACCACTGCTGCCTCGGGACCTCAATACGTCCGCAATTTTATGAGCAGATGGAATAATCCTTTGTTCCAAGAACCCTAAACTAGGTGGTGTTTTGTACTCCTCTCGCTGTGAAAGTCCAGGAATTGCACTATTGGGTCCACCTCTCTGACATTCGTAGGGCACCTCCAGAGAGTACAATGGTACATCAGTTATCGAAAAACAAGGGCTAGCAGTACCTGTACCCAATCTACCTCAACGGCCTGTTTAGGGGAGATATGTGTGCGGTAACACATTACAGTGGCAGGTCGAAGCTTAGCTGCTAGCTCCTTATCTTTCTTTTTTCAGGAATGCTTTCTTCCTTTCTTTTTGCTCTCTTTTTCTCTCTCTCCCTCCCTTTTTCTCTCTTTTCCTCTTCGTTTTTTCTTTTCTTCCTGTGTATAAAAAATACATCTTGTACATTTCTCCTTCTCATTGTCTTGTGCGTCTGTGTTTTCATTTCAGGAAAGATGAAGATGGACGAGTCTAATGTAAAATATGTAAGTAGGGACCCGAGGTATTGATGCATGAATGAGAAAATTTGGACCTATGTTTATTATTGTGGGTGTAACGCTTACCTCAGAAACTCTGCGGGAGCACTTCTCTGGAATTCTGTTTGGGCGCTATTCTCAGGGTGCGTAGTTAATCTATGCAGTCTGGTGATCTACAAACAAGAACATTCAGTAATCCTTAGTCTACTAGTCTAATGCACCCGTTCAGGAATTATCTCTCATACCCATCGGGAGGCGTTACCTGTAGTTAGTTTTTTGGGAGCTCTCCATCCTGCTTCTGCGCAGGGGTGCTAGTTCTGAAGAAGGGAAAAATGAAATGCGATTTTCTGAGGGAAGGAAGGATGGCGTGAGTGCGTGGCTAGTAAATTATGGGGATGCTAGGAATTGATAAGGAATTGGATACTAGTGATAAGCTGTTCCTCTAAATTGACGTGAATGAACACCTAGTCACATCTAACTATGAGAAGCAACTCAATCTGCGTGTGAACAATTGGACAGAAAAAATGGTTAACTGCAGAGATAAGTGATATTTCTTTGTCACATTTAACGTGTGGTGTATGCTAGCTTGTGAAGAAGACCTTCCACACCCAACGACGTGGCTCTAGTAATTTAGCTGACTGGAAGCAACTGTAACTTTTCCCCAGAATTGACAACTAATAACCTTGTCACCAAATCGTAGCCCTACCTAGCATGTGTGGAAGGGCGGACTGACAGGAGAACAGCTTATTACTGTAGTTACCAAACATGAAAACTCCGCTGACTGAAAAGGCACGCTAAAAACAAGGGCGCAACAACATAACAGCCAATACTTGCGGTAACTGTCGCTTGACGAAAACAACACAGCTTCGAACTGCTGAAGGAGATTTGCGAATGTTCCGCTGACAGGAATGAGCGCGGTAAATGTATGAGGTAACTGTGAATGCAACTTACTAGAATGTTGCCTAAAACCTAACGCCAGGGAAATACTGTGGAAGTGACAGAAAATGTACTCTAACTACAGAGGGAAAACTATGGAACTATGACAGGAGATGATATGAATGGGCTGAGGTAAACTGTGACGAGAACGGAGCCGCGGTAAGCGTACACTGCGAAGCAGACGACGCGAAGCGCGGAGCAGGTGAGAGAAGGGACTTATATAAGCAGTGAGTGTGAAGCACTAGACCGTGACGGTTACTGTCCATAGAACCCCTGAAGCCGCCATCTTAGGTGATGAGGAAGTGTCTTTCCCCCATAGCCCAAACATGGTTCTTTCCGTGTTACGGACCAAGCATGATAAGCCATGGTCCACAAATTCTTAGAGGCTAATCTAGGGGCATGGCCCAAGCTCATGACAGTGGGTTGACCATTATCGCATGTCTCTGTGTGATATTGATTGTACTGTTGGGATTGTATTGGGGGAGGGTGTTATAGGGGGAGGTCATATAAAGGTGGGTATTGGGGGAATAGGATTGTATATTATCCAAATGGGACAATACATATAAATGTTAATAATATGAGTGGAGCTACGTAGATTAGCACTAATGTGAACACTAACAATATTAATGGAAATGAATTTAATACGCACAATTATGGGGGAAACTGTGAAAAGGTTGTTTGCAGCAAGTAGGAGATTGGCTACCACTGCGAAACTATGTTATTTCCGGTAGCACTGGTAAAGCAGCCATCCTTGAAAACAGGCATAGAATAATGAAAAGGGAAGTACGACGAAAGTATGACACCCAATAAGGGCTGGGTTTGGATGTGATTGAGGATATTCATGAGTTCACCATCACATGGTATTCTGACATGAGTGGTGTGGGGAGAAACGCTGTGAATATAACCTGTTACGTGTGTTCACTCATTCCACAAGCGCCAGGGGCTCCCAAGGTGTTAGTACCGCAAACAGTCCCAAGTATAGCGGAACACTGCCTAGTTCATCTTGCACTATGCAGAATAAAGGGTAGGTTCCACGCACAAAATATGCAACTGCAAATGGTGGGTCCAGATCTTGTACAGTGCAGCAGTGATTCAAAAGACATCAAGTGTGTGAAGCTGCCATATCTGATGTTGAAAGGGCGTAAGCATGTCAATAATAACTGGCAGGACACCACACTACCATGCCTGGCAGAAGGAATGGTAACATACAGCAAGGAAAGGATAGAACGAGTGGACAATTTCTGTGCGCAAATCTAGACCGAGCATCTCACAAAGTTGACGTGGATTGCAACAATGGAAAAACCGGTGCGAGTGCACAAGGAAGAATATAGACTGTATTCACAGCAAGGGTACAGTTTTTGTCGGCTCGAATGAACGTTGTAAATAAGACTCTCTTGATCACAGACATGAAGAAGAGAACAGCAGCGATGATAACTTACTACTGGGACTGTAGCCAACAAACTTACTTGCACCTCCCACCATCATGGCGGGGTTGCTGTTCGCTGGCCACATTGCACTGAGTGCTATTAGTGATCCCAGAAAAACAGCTGAAAGGGGGTGGGGGCACTGGCTGTCGAGGGACCAACTAGTCTCCCTGCAATTGAAAATGACAATAAGGGCCTGTTGCCCACAGAAGAGCTCCATATCCTGCCAGGATAAGTACAGTTTCAAAAACCACAGAGGATAAAAAGATTGAATTACATTTGCAAAGACTCCTTCCACATTGCTTGCTGAAATACCAGAAGAATACAGGCTCTTCAGTTCAGCAGAAACCTCTTTTGCATCTTTACTTTTGCCGCGAGTGCAGGCCGCAGCAAATGCCAAGTGGTTGCAGATCTTGAGATGGGAGCTGGTCCAGCTCGCCAATGACAGAGAATGGGTTCAACGTGATCAAAGTTGAGTTGCGTGCGTTGAGAATTATGATGATGCAAAACCGTTATGTGGTGGACATGTTAACAGCAATGGAAGGTGGGGTTTGCAAAAAGTTTGACTATTCTTGCTGCACATTCATGCCTCCAAAGGATGCAGAGAACGCACCATTATCCCACATCATCGGAGGTGTCCATGGCCTGGGTGTTCGCATGAAGAAGAAGGGAGGAGCACAGTGATTGGTTTACCTTGGCATTTAACTGGGCCCCGTCTTGGCACAGAGCAATCCTGAAGATGTTAATACCATCATTGTGTTCATCCTTGTTATTTTCTGCACCTGTCAGCTGAGCCTTCGATGTTGTGCAATTTGGCACCAAATACTGCAAGAATTATGTTATCAATTGGGGTTCCAAAAAGCACCTTGCGAAACAAGAAAAATCGAAGTACAAACTAATGTCCCACAGGGTGTCCCTAAATATGAAATGCTCCCCATCCCATATAGAGATGAGGTTGATCATCTATACCACATTATCATTTCTCCACACCCCCTGATCTAGGGAATTAGACAGAGGTTTGGGTGGACCTGGCAGGGGAGGGTGGATACATCTATATGACTTGCTCAACTGAAGAGTATGCATGCAAGGGGGAGAGTTTGGGGTCAGTGTGTAGGGCTTGGGTGCTGATAAAGGGGACTCAGCCCTATGTGGAAGCCAAGAGGAGGGAACAGGAGCACAGAAATATAGAGTAATTTGTTACTGTAGAAGTAACAAAAGGGGGGAATGTTGGGAAGGGGGCACCCCCGCCCTAGGTGCTTTTGAGTGAGGCGGGATGCATTCGAAATGCTATGATGGGCCAGGGGGCGGGGGGACGGTGAGAGGACCCAGTTTAATAGGACCCTACCCCAATATAACCAAATATAGTCTATCCATATAGTACAGCATAAGGAGCGAGCAGCATTGCTATTTTGCGTAGATATTAGTAACCATAGGTAGAAGGGAAGGCCTGTGCGGTAAATGCAGAATTGCATGCACTAGGCCCAAATCGTGAGACAAGAGAAATCCCCAGTCATGCCCGAGCTCCCATGAGGTCACCCCACACCCCAACCGCCACAACGCCTATTCATGGTTCTAACAGTGTTGCAAAGATGTTTGAGAGGATTGTGACCTACAAGGCTGCGATCACAGACCAACGCCTGGTGTGCATGTTATCTCACACTGGCCAAAGAATGACCTGACCCAGCGACCAGTTATAGCCCATATAACTGACTAAAACGTAAGATCTCTGAATTCCATGGCACCAGGTGCCCTTTGACTACCAACCCCAAAGTAACAAGCCCTGAGATGTTATAAGAGGCCCGACAGGGCACATCGCTGAAGCTGAAGCGACAATCGTGTGATTTGTATTGCGAGGTGCTGGGAAGGATAAATTAAAACAAGGGTGGAGACCTTGGAACCACATGGCACGGAGGAGAGAGAGTGAAATGTATGTGTGTGTAACGGTTACAGTGTCCCAGAACCTCCTTTATGCCCGTCTTAAAGCCTGCCAAGTGCACATTATGAGTGATAAAATAGTTGTATGGTAGGAGTATAATTAATTTGTATTTTTGACATTCGACGTCAGAAGATGATCACAGCAGAACCCAAGTGATGGAAGACGGATGGACTGGCATGAAACCAATGGGCTGGCATCCCTTATCGGGTAGGCGGATCCCGCAAAGGCACACACCAACCAGCCACGCAGGAATTTACCCTATATATTGCGTCATGTATCACAATGTTTTGTTTTATAAGATTCTGCTTGTGCTACTTTTCGACAGAACGTTCTTAGCAGCAGAGTTCTTTGTGTGAGATTAAAAACATGTTATCCTTACAAGATTGACTTCGGCCTTTCTTTCCTAGTGGGTTGTATTCTCTCTGGGACTCTTTCACTTTAGAAAGAGCCGGATCACAGGTTTGGCGGAACAGTAAGTCTCCATTCCCCATTGGGCCCATTCGGGAATTTCCCATTCCCTATTGGGCCCAATGGGGAATGTTCGGCGCTATTACCGCCGGCACTATTACCGCTGGCGTTAACAGCACCGAAAATTGCCAACATCGCAGCGGATTTGCCTCCAACTCAGAGCAGGGGGTAAATCCGCCAAGCCTGTGATTTGGCGGACCCTTAAATGTGGCGGTAATAGCGTTACCGCCGCATTTAAGGGTGACTGCTAAACTTGTGATGAGGCCCAAAGAGAAAACTGCCTTTTTCACTACCTAGGACTGTTTCAGTTTAAAGTTTTGTCGTTTGGGCTTCATAGTGCTCCTGCAACATTTTAGAGGTTGATGAATACAATCTTACAGCCATACTCCGATTTGTGTGAGCCTATATAGACAACATTGTGATACATAGCAAGACAAGGGAAGATCATTTGTACCACCTTTACACAGTCATGAGAGTGTTAAGAAAAGCAGAATTGACTGCTAACCGCAGAAAATGCTAACTGGCCCACTTTGCGGTTAAGTATTTAGGTTTTTTGTGGGTAATGGTACTGTCCAACCACAGCAAGAGAAAGTGAGAGATGTTCTCGATACCCTGACACCAAAAACCAAGAAAGATCTGAGGGCCTGGTTGGGGCTAATCGGTTATAACTGCCGGTTAATTTCAAATTTTTCCAGTAAAACATCACGATTAACTGAAATTGAAAAAAGCTTTGCCATAAAAAGTCAGATGAGAGGAGGACGAGATCTGTTATATGACCTTAAACCAACCCCTATGCCAGAGCCCCATTTTGAAAGTAGCAGACTCTACTAAGGAGATTATCCTCCAGACTGATGGCACTGGGAGCCATCTTATCTCAAAACCACGACGGATTGCAACACCCAATATTATACATCAGTCGTAAGTGGTTTCCCAGGGAGAAAAACAACTAGTGATCGAGTTACTGGCAATCAAATGGGCAATGATTTTTTATTTTTTCATTTGTTTATTGGCCTTTCAAATACAAGCATAAGATGTCTGTACAATTGTCAATCACATTATAAAGTACAAAAAGCCAATAAATAGAGTTCTGAAAACAGAAAAAAAGAAACGGAAGAAGAAGTGACCAACCAGAGGGGGAGGGGGTGGAAGAGTGGAGAAAACAACCACAAAAAAAAGTAGTGCCAAACCAGTGTTGTGTACTTGCTGCATAATACTGCTGTTTCCAATCAAGTTCGCTTCCCACGCCATATGGGACATTAACACTAAGAGTTACAATCCAGGTATGAGAGAAGGGCATACAGGGTGGTCTACCACCAATAAGGTGTATAACATAGGTCAGCACACAATACATTTGACTCTGCCACGATTCACTGCAGTATGTCATTCGGCGGGTAGAGAGCAGCATGTACCAGCGCTTTCCAGGCCTCGAAGAGGAGCCCCATTTCACCGCCATACTCTTCAATAGCACGTCCCCAAGCTGTTGTCTCTGCCGTGCACCAATGCTGCATTTCCTTCAGCCATACTTCATATTTCGGGCCCTTACTTGATTTCCAGGTCATGGCTAACCACCTCTTGCCCAGTATACAGGCCAAGTCCATGAACCTAATGATATGCTTATGTTTACTATGCTTTGAAGAACACTTGGTAAGATTATAATCGCATCCGCCGTAACATCTTTGCTTGGAACCATTCCCACCAGCATCTTTTGTTAAGATTAGGATTGCTGCTCATCATTGTCACAGCATGAATCTATTAAATTGCCTGTTGGGGTGGATGTAGTAGGACTAGCCCTTAGGAAGCTGTCATATACCCTTATCTGAAACCAGCATTGCAGATCGTAAGGCTTTCTCCTGCCCAATAGTCTCTCTTACACCATTCCATGGCCTCTCACCTTTGTCACATGTCTCTCTTGTATAAAGCTACTGTCATCGATTCATGCCCTGTATTTGTCAAGTATTATCACTTCTTCAAATAATGGGTTTAAGAGTATTGCCTACCATTTTGGGTTTACTTTAAAAAGGCTTCTAGGGATCCATCTGGTCTAGCTGACCAGGACAACTTAGTTTTGCACATGACTGGTCAAACTGCACATCACCTCTTTTATCTACTGAAATGTTAAAGGACATCCCCCTTCCCAGGAGGGTTCAACAGTGACTTTCCCTGACCAGGAGGTTCCTGTTTGTATACATCTATATTATGATTAATATAGGCTTTCTCTTCAATCGGAAACATTTGTACAGGTTTCGTCCCGTGACTAAAACTGAGATTTGTCGTCGCCCAAATGTCTTTGCTGTCCTTTGATCTCATCATCGTGAACAACTTCTTTGTGGAAGATTCTTTCATTAAGGGCATGCTTATGTTTCATCTATCCATTTTGCTATCAAGAACCTTCTACAATATTTGGCCTTTGCCATTTTACAGACTCTGCTAAATCAAGGTGTCCCATTGTTTTTTCTATTTCTCCATCTATCCAAGATGTTTGTGAATAACCCAAGGATTTCCTTCTACAAATAATTAATATCTAGGTAATGGACGTCATTCATAAATAACTAAGCAAACCAATGTTTCTCGGCCAGCTTTTAAAAAGGTAGTTTGAATTTAAATACAGCTCTAAAGTATTTGGTAGTGCAGACTCATATTAAAAGTTATAAGAAGATAGGACCACCTGAAGCAGGGCTTGTGAAAGACATCGTATTAGCTTCAATTCTAACAGCTTATAACTAACTAATATAGCTCTTGTCACTATGCAATTGGGCAAATGGATCACCCTGGTAGGTAAACTTTTTGTCAAGTGCACCATTTTTACCACAGCTATTTAGTCATGTGTTAATGCTTAAATAAATAATGAATTTATGGCATCTGTAATGAATCCAATTGTGTCTACACTCCTTTCTCGGCAGTGACATCTGTCCATGTGGCCAGCAGCCGCTACCTGATCCTGACCCTGGGGGCATCTATATGAGAGAGGATCAAATGGGGGGAGGCAGCCCTTGGGGAATTGTCATGACATCATCGGACGAGACATGGCATCCTCCTTTTTCTTTTAAGGATATCTCCACCATTCCCCATGCCTCAATGGCATATTGTCATACTTCCCCTCACTCACCTAAGAAAGGTACTGAAAACACTTTCACAGGATCTGTATACAAGTCCTTAAAATCTACCTTGCCTTTTAAGACTCCAGAAAACACCTTTCCAGACTTTGCATCAAGTACTGACTTGCCTTTTAATATCACTGAGAACCCTTTTTCAGACTTTGCATACAAGGTATCAGAAAAAGACTAGGATTGCCCTAAAAACAAAGCTATTGTAATTAAGCAGATGAGCCGAGTAATGAAGATCACTGGAAGCCAGGAGCACACACTGCCCTCTAGTTGTTGCAGGAACAAGTCTGATGCCGGGAGATCTAAACCGGCAGATGCTGGCTGGAGAACGCTACTTCTCTCGCTGAGCAGAGAAACTGAGAAGCACAGGTGGCGAGAGGGAGCGGAATGCTGAAAGACCACCACAGACTTGCCATAGGAGAATCAACATACATGAGTTCACCTGAGGGAAAAGGGGACACCAGGGCACATTGGCAACCTTGCCAAAACCAAATAAACATGAATGAAGTATATGAGGGAGAACGAACAAGTGAACATTTCTTAAAGAGACAGAACAGAATAAGTATAAGAGACTGTCAAGTTTATGAGTGTATGCAGTACACCTATAAGAGAAGCACTGGTAGGCTAGTATATCAGGCGGATTCAAGACAAGACAGAACAAATATAAGAGACTATCATGTTTGTAATGGTGCACAGTGCACATATAAGGAAAGTCATGGCAGAAAAGTGTACCCGGCAGATTTAAGTCACAAGAAAATATATATATATATATATATATATATATATATATATATATATATATATATATATATATTACATGGCCACATTAGTGGTAGTTATGGTTAAGTTGCTGTTTCCATAGGAAGAGCACTTTTTGGGTGGCTTATAACTTTGCTCCCCCTGGACGAATCCTCACCAAACTTTGCAAAACAAGCACTCTGAATTCTTTTGCAAAGTTTGGTGAGGTTTGGTCCAGGGGGGGCAAAGTTATAGGCGGGGTCCCAAAACAACTTTTTTCCCATAGACATAATGGGAAAAAACTTTGCTCACGCCTACAGCCCAAACCGCTGGACGGATTTACACCAAATTTGCGACGGGAGCGGCAGCTTGGTCCCGAAAGCGTGCTTTTTTTATTTGGTGTAAATCCGTCCAGTAGTTTTTTTTTTAAAAATGACAAAAATGTAAGTGCAAAACATTTGTGATATCTGTGTCCGCTTCGCGGACACACTTCCCTGTTCGCTCCGCGGACAGGACAGGGATTGGGCAAGCGCTTGCATGATGTCCGCAGACATCTGACGTGCTCTCCGATTGGCTGCCATGAAGCGTGCAGTGCGTCTATTGTGAGAAACGCCCGCCATCTTTGTTCATCGGTTCATGGAGTGTTTCACAGTAAACTCTGTGTGTTCCTCCCGTTCCCCCCCACCCACCGCTCATGGCCCGTGTCTCTCTCCCGTTCCCCCCGCTCATGCCCCGTGTCTTCCCTGTTCACCCCCACCCCCGCTCATGCCTCGTGTCTCTCAATCGTTCCCCCCACCCCCCGCTCATGGCCCGTGTCTCTCTCCCGTTCCCCCCACCCCCGCGTCTTCCCTGTTCACCCCCACCCCCTGCTCATGCCTCGTGTCTCTCTCTCGTTCCCCCACCCCCCGCTCATGCCCCGTGTCTCCCCTGTTGCCCCTCACCCCCGCTCATGCCCCGTGTCTCCCCTGTTCCCCCCCACCCCCGCTCATGCCTCGTGTCTCCCTTCCGTTCCCCCCACCCCCCGCTCATGACCCGTGTCTCCCGTTTCCCCCACCCCCTGTTCATGTCCCGTGTCTCCCTCGTGTTCCCCCCACCCCCTGCTCATGCCCCGTGTCTCCCCTGTTCCCCCCACCCCCTGTTCATGCCCCGTGTCTCCCTCGTGTTACCCCGCCACCCGCCGCTCATGCCCCGTGTCTCCCTCCTATACCCCCCACTCCCCCTGCTCATGCCCCGTGTCTCCCTCCTGTACCCCCCACCCCCTGATCATGCCCCGTGTGTCTCCTGTTGCCCCCACCCCCCGCTCATGCCCCGTGTTTCCCTTGTGTTACCTCCCATCTCCCTCCTGTTCCCCTCACCCCCCGCTCATGCCCAGTATCTGCGCTGTTCCCCCACCCCCTGCTCATGCCCTGTGTGTCTCATGTTGCCCCCATCCCCTGCTCATGCCCCGTGACTCCCTCCTGTACCCCCCACCCCCTGCTCATGCCCCGTGTCTCCCTCCTGTACCCCCGCTCATGCCCCGTGTCTCCCTCCTGTACCCCTCACCCCCGCGTCTCCCTCCTGTACCCCCCATCCCCCGCTCATGCCCCGCGTCTCCCTCGTGTTCCCCCCACCCCCCGCTCATGCCACACGTCTCCCTCGTGTTCCCCCACCCCCGTGTCTCCCTCATGTTCCCCCACCCCCCGCATCATCTTCGTGTTCTCCCCACCCCTGCTCATGCCCTGTGTACCCCCCACCCCCCGCTTCACCGTGTCTCCCCTGTCCCCCCCACCCCCGCTCATGCCGCGTGTCTCCCTTCCGTTCCCCCCACCCCCGCTCATGCCCCGTGTCTCCTCTGTTCCCTCCCACCCCCGCTCATGCCCCGTGTCTCCCTCCTTTCCCGGACCCCCCACTCATGCTCCGTGTCTCCCCTGTTCCCCCCACCCCCTGCTCATGCCCTGTGTCTCCCTCCCGTTCCCCCCACCCATGCCCCGTGTTTCCCCTGTTCCCCCCACCCCCGCTCATGCCCCGTGTCTCCCCTGTTCCACCCCACCACCTGCTCATGCACACTTGTCTCCCCTGTTCCCCCCACCCCCGCTCATGCCCATGTGTCTCGCCTGTTCCCCTTCACCCCCCGCTCAAGGCCCTGTGTCTCCCTACTGTTCCCCCCCCACCCCCACGCTCATGGCCCGTGTCTCTCTCTTGTTCCCCCCACCCCTTGCTCATGCCCACGTGTCTCCCCTGTTCCCCCACACTCATGCCTCGTGTCTCCCTCCTTTTCCCCTCCAACCCCAGTGTCTCCCCTATTCCACCCCACCCCCTGCTCATGACCACGTGTCCCCCTCCTTTTCCCCCCCACCCCCGCTCATGCCCACGTGTCTCCCCTGTTCCCCCCACCCCCCGCTCCTGCCCACGTGTCGCCCCTGTTCCCCCCCGCTCATGCCCAGGTGTCTCCCTTGTTCCTCTACAGCCCCCGCTCACGGCCCTGTGTCTCCCTCCTGTTCCCTCCACCCCCCGCTCATGGCCTGTCTCTCTCTCTTGTTCCCCCACCCCTGCTCATGCCCTGTGTCTCCCTCCTTTTTCCCCCACCCCCTGCGCATGCCCCGTTCTCCCCCACCCCCCGCTCATGCCCACGTGCCTCCCCTGTTCCCCCCAGCCCCGCTCATGCCCACGTGCCTCCCCTGTTCCCCCCACCCCCGCTCATGCCAACGTGTCTCCCCTGTTCCCCTCCATCCCCCGCTCATGGCACTGTCTCCCTACTGTTCCCCCCTACCCCCACGCTCATGGCCCGTGTCTCTCTCTTGTTCCCCCCACCCCTTGCTCATGCCCACGTGTCTCCCCTGTTCCCCCACACCCCTCGCTCATGCCCCGTGTCTCCCTCCTTTTCCCCTCCAACCCCAGTGTCTCCCCTATTCCACCCCACCCCCTGCTCATGACCACGTGCCCCCCTCCTTTTCCCCCCCACCCCCGCTCATGCCCACGTGTCTCCCCCACCCCCCGCTCATGGCCACGTGTCGCCCCTGTTCCCCCCCCGCTCATGCCCAGGTGTCTCCCTTGTTCCTCTACACCCCCCGCTCACGGCCCTGTGTCTCCCTCCTGTTCCCTCCACCCCCCGCTCATGGCCTGTGTCTCTCTCTTGTTCCCCCACCCCTGCTCATGCCCTGTGTCTCCCTCCTTTTTCCCCCACCCCCTTTGCATGCCCCGTTCTCCCCCACCCCCCGCTCATGCCCACGTGCCTCCCCTGTTCCCCCCAGCCCCGCTCATGCCCACGTGCCTCCCCTGTTCCCCCCACCCCCGCTCATGCCCACATGTCTCCCCTGTTCCCCTCCACCCCCCGCTCATGCCCTGTGTCTCCCTACTGTTCCCCCCACCCCCCGCTCATGGCCCGTGTCTCTCTCTTGTTCCCCTCAACCCCCTGCTCATGCCCCTTGTCTTCCCTGTTCCCCCACACCCTGCTCATGCCCCGTGTCTCCCTCCTTTTCCCCCCACCCCCCGCTAGATGCCCTGTTGTGTTCTCTTTATACACCCTGCCTTCTCTTTCCATGGTGGCCATCTTGGTAAAAGATTTTCCTTCCTTGGGAAGAAAAATCTTTTTTTTACCACCCGGGGTTCCCACTTTGAGGACCTAAGATGCTAATGGTCTTCATCTATTGAAAAGGATGTTATGGTGACGTTGCACTAATAAAAACCTATGAAATTCAGTTATAAATAAATGTGATACAGGGACGTTATGGTTAAGTTGCGCTACTAAAAACCTATGAAATTCAGTGAAAAAACTTTGTGCTGATAAGTCTATTGATTATCTTTATGCACAAAAAGGATTGCTGTCTTTCAAGCTTGTGTCTTCCCCTATGTATTTGTTTCATATGATGTAACTGGACTCTAAGGGAATTACTGTAAGAACCTACTTGAAGGATATGTCTACAAATAAAATAAAAATTTTAGTTTCTGACTGTTACTGAAGAAAATCATGTGGCCTAGATATGTCAGCAGAAGACAAAAGTGAGCCAGACATGTGATGTCATCATTGATGTCATCAATGACATTTGTGATGTCATCTTTGATGTCGTGGGTGTTGGTCTTAGCAGTGCACGGTGGTGGCGCGAGTTATGGTTGCTTCGCTTACCATAACTGGCGAATTTCAAGGGTTTTTCGCTTTTACTTGGAACCATAACGTCCCTTTAACAAAGTTTTTTCATTGAATAAATATATATATATATATATACATATATATATACATATGGGATACATTACTCACCGTAATCGTATTTCTGATGCTTGTATCTGCTTAGATTCACATGCTGTGCATAGGCCGACATCTAGTGAAAGCTGCAGAGTATTACAGTTTGTTTTTCGAAACTCGAAAATGGGCGTCGACACAGGCGTGCCAGTAATACTATCCCTAGTGTGACGTCCACTGTACCCAAGATCCCTCACGCGTCTAGGATCCTCAGATTGTATTTTTTCTGACATGAGGAAGCATGAGGAGTAGCGTGAGTATAGATAATCCAAGCAGATAGACAGAAAGGTAAGACTACAAGCAATCATGCGCCTTCTCTCGGAGGGGAGGAAGGGTGGGTCGCATGTGAATCTAAGCAGATACAAGCATCAGAAATACGATTACGGTGAGTAATGTATCCCTTCTGAGGCTTGTGGAATCTGCTTAGATCACATGCTGTGCATAGATTAGCGAGCAGTACCAGAAGAAGGAGGTGGGATGTGAGAAGGGTCATGAGCAACAGGTGTCTTAGAACCGCTTGTCCCACTTGTGTATCTGTCTTGGAATGAGTGTCAATGCAGTAATGCTGAGTAAAAGTGTGAATAGAGCTCCAAGTAGCTGCTTTGCAAATGGTGTCGAGGGGAACATTTGCAATGAAAGCCAGAGTGGCCCCAATGCCTCTAGTAGAATGGGCCCTTGGCGTAAAAGGCATAGTTTTTTCAGAAAGAGAGTAACACAGCTGTATACAGTTGATAATCCACTTCGAGATCGCGCCTTTAGAGACGCGATCCCCTTCTCTGCCTGTAGCTACGCAGACAAACAGTTGATCTGTTTTCCTTAGCGGTCTGGTTTTATTTACATAGTAGAGGACCGCCCTACGCACATCAAGGGTGTGTAGTTTCACCTCAACTGAGCTTTGCGGGTTCTGGAAGAAAGCCGGAAGCTCGATGGACTGGTTTACATGGAACTTAGATATAAATTTAGGTGAGAACCTAGGGTGTGTGCGTAAAACCAGTTTGTCTTTGTGGATAGTAAACAAAGGATCCTGCACTGACAGAGCCTGAATTTCACTGACCCTTCTTATAGAGGTAATGGCTACTAAGAAGGCCGTTTTATAAGTCAGGTGTTTGAGACTACTTTTATGCATGGGTTCGAAAGGGGGGCCCATGAGCTTAGCTAGCACCACATTGAGGTCCCATCCTGGCGGTGGGTTCGAAATAGGAGGGTGAAGTCTCTTTACTCCTTCCATGAAGGCTTTAACTACTGGTACTTTCCACCACAATACTTTGTTATGGGATGTGGTGTAAGCCGAGAGGGCTGCCAGGTGTACTTTCAGAGAGTTAAAAACCAAACCTGCGTCCAGCAGGTGGAGCATGTATGTTACAACGTTGGAAGGAGTGCAATCAACTGGGTTGATTTGTTTATTCTGGCACCAAATAACGAATCTCTTCCACTTGTCAAAGTAACAGTGCCTTGTGTTTGGTTTCCTGGATTCTTTTAGGATGTCCATACACCTCTGTGGTAAATTGAGATGGCCAAACTCTATGACCTCAGGAGCCATGCTGCCAGGTTCATTGAGTTGGGTTCCTGGTGCACTGTTTGACCTTGGTGCTGGGACAGTAGGTTGTACCAGGCTGGGAGTTTGATGGGCTCGCACACCGCCATCCTGCGTAGGTGTGGAAACCATGGTTGTCTCGCCCACATGGGAGCAACTAGGATGAGCGTCATCGATTCCTTGTTCATCTTGTACACCACCTTCCTGATGAGAGGGGTTGGTGGAAAAGCGTACGCAAACATCCCTGACCAGTTCATCCACAGGGCGTTCCCTTGGGAGTCTGGCTGGGGGAACCTGGATGCAAATCCTGGGCATTGTTTGTTTTCGCTTGTGGCGAATAGGTCTATAGTGGGAAAACCCCACCGAGAGAAGAGATCTTCTACGATATCTCTGTGAAGGACCCATTCGTGTTCTTCTGGGAGGGAGTCTCTGCTTAGGGCATCCGCTAGGGAATTGAGCTCCCCTGGAACATGTTGTGATGACAGGAAGATGTTCCGTCTGAGTGCCCATATCCAGATTTTCTGGGCAAGCTTGGACAGATTTGGCGAACGAGTCCCTCCTTGTTTGTTCAGATAGAACATGGCTGTCGTGCTGTCCGTCCGGATCTGCACCGACAAGTTTAGCAGATGGGGCTCGAACGCCCGAAGCGCTCGGAATACTGCCAGAAGCTCTAGCAGATTGATGTGGTTCTTGGCTACTGAGTGAGACCAGAGACCCTGAGCTGTGTGGTGGAGATGGTGAGCTCCCCACCCAGTCAGGCATGCATCTGTAGTCACCACTGCCTGTACTTCTGGATCGTAAAAGGGTTTTCCCCTTGCGAGATTCTCTCTTGTCCACCAGTGTAAGCTCTGTACAAGTGTTGGCGAAACGACTACTAGATCGTCCCACTGACCACTTGCCTGAGACCACTGTTTCGCCAACCATTCCTGCATGGGACGCATGCGCAGACGCGCGTGGGGGACCAGGTAAATGCATGACGCCATCATGCCCAGTAACCGCATTGCTTTGCGTACCGTTATTTGTTGACCTGACTGATAATGTGGAATTTGCAGTAGTATATTCCGAATTCTCTCTTCCGAAGGGAAGGTCAACCCTTTCTGAGTATCTAGGATTGCTCCTAGGAACTGATTTGAGGTGCTCGGCACCAGACTTGACTTCTTCTCGTTGATAGAGAAGCCTAATTCGTGGAGGAGGTCGATAGTCCTCTGAATGTTTGACCTGCAAATTCCTGGGGTTTCCCCCGTTATGAGCCAGTCGTCCAGATAAGGGTACACTGGGATTGCCTCCCTGCGTAGGTGTGCATCCGCCACCGCCAGTACCTTGGTGAATACCCTTGGTGCTGAAGCTATCCCGAAGGGCAGTACCTTGAATTGGTAGTGGCGACTGTCCACCTTGAAGCGCAAGTATTTTCTGTGCGCTGGGAGCATGGAAATATGAAAATAAGCATCTTTCATATCCAAGGTTGCCATGTAATCCCCCTTTTTTAGGAGGGGGATTACCTCTTGTAGCGTGGTCATACGGAATTTTTGGGGCTTGACATACTTGTTGGCAGGCCGTAAGTCCAATACTGGGCGCATTGTCAAATCTTTCTTTGGCACAAGGAAGTAAGTTGAATAGATACCCTTGTTTACCTGATGTCCTGGGACGAGTTCTATCGCATCCTTTTCTAGCAGAATGGCGATCTCCTCGAGAAGGATCTTCTGATGTTCTAAGGAGTGTATTCTTTGTCGTGGAGGGTGGTTCCGGGGACGTTGCAGTAATTCTATACAATATCCTGTGGACACTGTTGACAGCACCCATCTGTCTGAGGTGATCCCTTCCCAAGCCTGGGTGAAGTTGGAAATGCGTCCCCCTACTGGGGTTGCGTGAGAAGGGACCCTGAACTGAGCGTCACTGCTTTGGTGGAGGCGTGCCACCTCCCTTGTTGGGGCTGCCTCTGCCTCTTCCACGACCTCTCTTGTTACCCCTGCCGTAACTTTGGGTAGACTGCTGGTTGTTGTTCCATTGTGTACCCTGTCCTTGGGCATAGTTGCCTCTTTGTGAATTTTGGCCGCGTGGGCGACGAAAATTACTCTTCCCCCTCTGGTTAGGGGGTTTGTTGGTAAACTGGCCAAGGGATTTGAGAGTCTCGTATTCGTCCGTGGCATTCTTAAGTGCGTCTTCGACCGATTTCCCAAACAATAGATCGGGTTCCACCGGCTTGTCTATTAATGAAGCCTGGGTTTCTGTTTTGAACCCCGACTGCCGTAACCACGCATGTCTCCTGATAACAGTACCTTCTGCTATCAATCTTCCTGCGTTGTCCGCGGCGTCGAAAGTTGCTTTTAATATGCAACCAGACACGGCTCTCCCTTCTGCCGAGATCCGAGCCAAGTGGCCCTTTAACGGTTCAGGAGCAGAGGCTATGAGCGCCGCGACCTCTTCCCATTGATGGCAGTTGTAACTTGCCAACAGGGTGGTGGAGTTTGCAATCCTTGCTTGGTAGGCGGACGTTGAGGCTACCTTCCTGCCAAACCCGTACAGTTTTTTGCTCTCCTTGTCGGGAGGAGCTTCTGACGACGATAAGGGTGTCCCAGCCCTCTTCCGAGTGTTGGTAACCACTAGGGAGTCTGGTTTGAGATGTCCTCTTATATAAAGAGGGTCAGACTGGGCTGCCCGAAAAAGTTTTTCGACTCTGGGGTTGACGGCTCTGGTGAGGTTAGGCTTCACCAGGGATGGATCTATTCTACGTTGGATGGATTTAAGGATAGGGATGGTCTGAGCGACCGGCCTCCTCTCTCCCACCAACTCTTCTGCGAAGTCCCTTTCCTCCTGTACACCGTGGGTGTCGATGTGAAAATGTTCTGCTGCGCGAGCGAGAACTTCATTAAGGAGGGGCTGGTTATCAACTGGCGAGTCGGTAACTGGGGCTTCGCTCTCTACCGGGGAATCTACTCTGTAAATTTCCTGCTCATCTTCTATCTCCTCCAGGTCCTCATCATCCGCATAGTATTCAGTCCCGGTTTGTTCCTCCATAATTTCAAACTCCTGGTGTGGAGTAGAGTATGGAGTAGAGTAAGGCTGCACCTCGAAGGGTTCGAACAGGGCCTTTTTACTTAGGGGGATAGGATCAGAGGAGCCTGAGGGTGTGGCCCCTTGAGGGTCATACGAAAGGAAATGTTCTGGGTTTTTTTCATAAAAATCAGCTAAGGAAGACATCCTTGACATGACCCTGTCTATGTCTTCACTGGACCATTCTTTGGAACAGGGTATGACTTTAGTAGTGACTTTAGTAGGCAACTTAGGGGACTCAAGGGTACCCTTGCTGGATGTTGATGTCCCAGTAGATTTGTGTTTGTCTGTCTGCTTAGGGTGGAAGGATGGTCTTACAGGAGTGGAAGGCTGTGCTTTCCGCTGTTTCCCCCCCTCCCCATGCGTGGAAAAATGTTTTCCCTGCCCCTTGGAGGCCCCAGAGACTTTCGACGGCTGTCGTCGAGGGTCTGGGGAGGTATCTGTGTGTTTCGAGCGTGGGGCCTCGCTGGTGTTAACTGCGGCCTCGGTCTCCTGGAGCGTGGCCTGGGGGTGGAAGTCGTCTTCGTCTTCTGACGATCGAACTTCCGTTATTCTAGGGAGCGAGGCACTCTTGGCAAGAGTGGATGATTGCCTTGCGTCATGAGGCGATCTCGATCGAGAGCGCCCAGAGGACACCGAGTCGGACCGTTCTATCTGTGCCTCTTTCCGAGAAGTCGACGTCGTCGAGATTCGGTTGGACTTAGTGTGCTTAGTGTGTGTAGGGTGTGTAGCGCTTGCGTCGCCGGGGGTCTTCCCCATAGCCGCCCTGCTGGACAACCTTCCGAAGTCGGGGACCTGCGCTCGGCAGTCTTTCGACGCCGTAATGCCCTCGCCGTCCGAAAGTACGGCGTCGCTGCCATCGCTGAAGGCGCCCTCCGCTGCCATGGCCGCCTGCCTGGCGTGGTGGGCCCAACGCTTTGTCGAACGGTCCTTAAGTGTCTTAGGCTTAAACCTACTACATGCTCTGCAGTTCGCTTCGGGGTGGTCCCTCGGCAAGCAGAGATTGCACGTGGCGTGCCTATCGACCCAAGGGTATTTGCGGTTGCACTTGGGGCAGAATTGGAAAGGGGTACCCTCCATACGCACCTTGAGGCAGCGGGCTGGTAAGTGTAGGAAATATATAAGGTGTACCTATACGGTGTACCTATATACCAAGAGTGAAGAGTATGTACCACCCCCCACTCTCCCTACTTGCAGGGCCGAGGCCAGCGGCCTACTAGGCCCGAGGCCAGCGGCCTTCCGAGGCCCAGATCCGTCGTGCAGCAGCCGACGGTCGATGTCTTCTCCAGCCGTCGTCGAGTGTCGAGGGTCGACGTTGGGGTGGGGAAGGATGTTAATAAATAATTTTAAACTTCAATAATAAGCAAAAGTATGGCTAAGGCCAGGGGACTCCGCAAGATGCTTCCGACCAGTATGGCGGAAAAAAACAATCTGAGGATCCTAGACGCGTGAGGGATCTTGGGTACAGTGGACGTCACACTAGGGATAGTATTACTGGCACGCCTGTGTCGACGCCCATTTTCGAGTTTCGAAAAACAAACTGTAATACTCCGCAGCTTCCACTAGATGTCGGCCTATGCACAGCATGTGATCTAAGCAGATTCCACAAGCCTCAGAAATATATATATATATATATATATATATGAGAAAAGCCCTGGTAGGAGAATGTACCAGGCAGGCTAAAGATGCAAGAGTATATTTACAGGAGAAAAGCCCTGGCAGGAGAGTATACCAGGCAGATGCAAGTTGCGAGTGTGTTCATATAGGAAATGCCCTGGCAGGAAAGCACAACAGGCATCGTCAAGTTGAACAGTGTGTAAAATACAGTACCCAAGGAAGTACTGACATGGAAACATCAGGACTAGCAAAAGCCTGTGGAAACGAAGAGAAAACCTTTCAGGAGAGAACACCAGGTATCCTAACAATATACAGACTAACAGACAATTTGTTTTGTATACCAGTTGTGTTGGTTGATCAAGAGAAACTTAAGGAACTGATGTTCTTGAATATAAAACAGAGAAGAACAATCTAGGGGAAGGGAACCACCCTTTACAACAAGGAATTACAAGCCCGGGCCACGGCGGTGAAACTCAGGCAGCGCCCGCATCATTCTACAGAGTCCGGGTGGACTTGCGAGGCACCCGGACGCACAGATAAGTGGGGAAAAACATTGCTTAAGAGCGGGTGTGAGGAGGCAAATCTGTTTGTGCTATGCTCACCGTTACGAGGGGAGCTGGGAACTGCAAAGAAACGCGGTGGGCAGTAACCGCGTATTGACACATTACCAAATCTTTAGGAAATGTAACTATCGTACAGATTATGCCCTTTTGAAGTGCACCGACATTGGGAGAAAAGGTCACACTGCAAGCTCTTACAGAATAGTTAGAGGCACGATACTTTGAGCATTACATGAAGAGTTAGGGGTTGCTCCTCAGGACATGGGAAGGAGCGCTCCTCAATGTAATGTATGTTTGTTTGTGCCATACTGCTCGTTTTTTTCAGCGTCATGTCCTGCATCATGTCCAATAAGGTTTCATGTGCTTGTGTTATGTTGCATTAACCTCCATGATATATGCTTTCATGTTTTGTTCATCGATGTTGAAATAAGATCTTTGTTACAGCGGCTCGTAAACAGGGCAGCAGGATTTAGGTGTAGGTAGGATTGGTAGGTTTTGTAGTCTAAGATTAAGGTTTACAGGATTGTGAGAGTTTTGACTAGACTGTTTATGTGCGTGTATTATTTTTTCCCTGATATCCCCCACCCCATCCCATCCAATACATGTTCTCCTTACCCTCTTTCTTGTCTGTTTTCTTAACTTCCCCTTACCTATCCACAACCTTTCCCTAATCCCTCCTTCCCCCATTGACTGCCATGTGGTTACCTGTTTTACTAATATCCAGGCGCCCTTGCCAACCACGGTGGGAGGGTCGATCTATTCGGCTTCTGTGGTTCGGGGGAGGGGGGTTGATAACTTTTCCTCCCTTCAGGTTTTGACAGAAATATCCGCCCACAATTTCAGGGTATTTGAACCACCCAGGCCAAATGGAGTTGAATCCTCCCCCTTAAGTGGAAGTGCTAAAGGCTTTGCAAGATATTCAACTGGAATTAGTGCATGCAAGACAAGAACCAAGCACACTTAAGGCCCAGCTGCAGGGGTTAGTAGCGCAAGGTACTCCTCTGGGAGCCACTGCTGAACCGTCGGCAGGGGTAGCGGCTGGCAGGGCTTCTATGGTTATTGTGCAGCCACCCAGTAGTGTGCCCTTAGCAGCACCTGAAAGGTTTGCGGGTGACCCAAGGAAATATATTATGTTTTTCACTCAGTGTAGATTGCATTTCTTGTGTAAACCCACAGCTTTCGAGACTATACAGGCCAGAACCGCGTTAGTAATATCGTACTTAACAGGAGACGCTACAGCCTGGACGATGCCTTTGTTGCAAAAAGATTATCCATTATTATACAATTGGGAGGGTTGTATGGCAGAGTTTGGAAGATTGTTTGACCGTAGAGTGGTTTCTTTGGCACAGGATAAAGAGTTGTTGGCTTTAAGGACACGAGTTTTGGTATCATATGTTAACCAGTTTAATAGATTGGTCATTGTGACAAATTGGCTGGAAAATAAACACAGTATTTTTTTTATCAAGGGTTGAGGAACTAAAGGATGCTATTGCTTAGGTAGAACCTCAACCTAGTTCATGTACGGCCATGATTAATTTAGCATTGAGATTAGACCATCGCATGAATGAGCGCAAGGGAGATAAGAAGAGACCGGAGGTGGTATCCTTTGTAAGGTTGGACAAGGGTAGAGGAGCCAGGAGTGGAGTGGGAGAGCCAATGCAGATTGGAGGGGTGAGAGGGCCCTTATCGACAGCGGAGAAAGAGCAGCGCAAGACTAACAATTTGTGCTTGTATTGTGGGCAACCGGGACATTACCTTCGGACGTGTCCCGACACTCCTGAGAAGGGCACAGGAGGGGATCGGAGCAAGGGGCAGTTGGGAAAAGGATTGGGCCAGCCTTAGGGGGAACTCGGGTGTCAGGCCCAGCCAAAGATAGGTTCCCTGGTTGGGTAGCAAATACGGCAGGAAACAAGAATTCACATTTGTACATCTTGGTGACGTTAATTTTTTTACGGCAGGAAACAAGAATTCACATTTGTACATCTTGGTGACGTTAATTTCTGCTTTAATTAAACAGATGGTGTCAGATATGGTGGACTCAGGGGCCACAGGGAATTTTATTGATCTTAGTTTGGCCAAACTATTGGGTTTGCCTTTGAAGGACAAATCACAGGTGGAAGGGGTGCCGTCGGTAGATGGTTCACCCTTAATTTCAGGCCCCATTTGTCAACAGCTTCAGCCGGTGCAGATGAGGTGTGGGTCAGGTCATGTGGAAGAAATTGTGTTTGATTTAATAGCGGCACCACAGTTTGGACTCATTTTAGGCATGCCATGGTTAGTACAGCATAACCCTCAGATTGATTGGGTCACTCGGGAAGTACTTTTTGAAAAACCGGAGTGCAGGAGTCATATGGAAGGGGAGATGGGACCCGCAATGTTCTTGGCAGATCAGACACATCATCACCGGTGGTGGGAGCAGTGGGGCCAGGGATTCCAGCCCAGTATACTGATTTTGCCGGGGTCTTTGACAAGGGTGGTGCGGAGAGGTTGCCTCCCCATTGACCTTATGATTGTGTGATTGACTTAGCGCCTGGGGCTAAACTAACTTGTAGTAGTATATATGCTCTTATGGAAGCAGAGAATCAACATTTGAGAGAGTATTTGGATGACATGTTGGCAAAAGGTTTCATTAGGCATTCAACTTCGCCAGTGTCATCGCCCTTATTCTTTTGTACCAAAGAAGGAAGGAACGCTCAGAACTTGCATTGATTATAGGGCATTGAATAAGGTGACAGTAAAGAACAAGTATCCCCTGCCGTTGATTTTGGTATTGTTAGATCAGGTGAAAACAGCAGCGATATATACGAAACTGGACTTGAGTAGAGCATACCATTTGATACGAGTGAAAGAAGGGGATGAATGAAAAATGGCCTTTAGAACTAAGTTTGGGTTGCTTGAATATATAGTTCTGCCCTTTGGGTTGTGTAATGCTCCCGCAGCATTCCAGTATTTCTTGCAAGATGTTTTGGGTGAGTTAATTGATGCGTTTGTTATCGTGTACATCAATGACATCTTCATTTACTCCTCTTTAAAGGAACAACATATAGAATATGTGAGGGCGGTATTGCAGAAGTTGCAGGAATATTAATTGTATGTAAAATTGGAAAAATGTGCATTTCACACCACCCAGGTGGAGTTTTTGGGGTTTATTTTAACTCCTACCAGCATTGCAATGGACAAAAAGAAGGTGCAGGCAGTCACTGATTGGCCAATGCCCCAATGTACTAAGGCCATTCAGTCTTTTCTGGGGTTTGTCAACTTTTACCGAAGGTTTATCTCCAATTCTTCTCAAATTGTAACTCCAATAACTAAGTTACTGAGAAAGTCCACTAGTTTTAGTGGAATCAGGAAGCAGAAGGGGCTTTTCAAGAGTTGAAGGCTTTTTCTTCAGCCCCAGTTTTGAGACATCCAGATCCTAGAAAACTGTTTCAAGTGGAGACAGATGCATCTATTGTGGCAGTGGGGGCAGTGTTGTCTCAAAAAGATGAGGAGGGTACTTGGCACCCAGCGGATTTCTATTCTCGCAAACTCACCAGCTGCAAAAAAAATTACTCCATTACAGATAAAGAACTTTTGGCCATTCGAGCTGCTTTCCTGGAATGGAGGAATTATTTGTTGGGGGCCAAGCATCATGTGGTGGTAGTTACTGATCATAAAAACCTTCAATACTTTAAGATGGCACAAACGCTTAGCCCTAGGCAATTACGGTGGTCTCAGTACTTCAATGAATTTGACTTCCCGGTGACCTTTCGGCCATGAAAAAGAAATGGGGAAGCTGATGCTTTGTCAAGGCAGCAACATTTAGAAAATGTTGTGACAGAAGTAAAGGCGATCATTCCAGCTGAAAAGGTGGTGGGTGCGTTCACTGAGTAATTGTTGGGACAGTTGAAAAAGGAGATGAGAAAACAGGGGGTGTTGAAGTGTGGGATTGGGGACCCGTTGAAAAATATTCGAGATGGGCTTCCATACTATGCAGGGAAGTTGAACTTGCCTACTCATGTCTTAGAAGGGAAAGCTCTATATTGGTGCCATAACTCTCCATTGGCAGGTCACTACGGAAGTAAAAAGACGCATGGCATGCTAGAAAGGTATTTTTGGTGGCCGAGTTTGAGACAAGATACGATCAAGTATATTCAGAGATGTGAAACGTGTTCGCAACAAGGTGGATCATGCAAGGAAAGCAGGGCTGCTCCGCCTTTGCCCACTCCTGAAAAGGCGTGGACTCATATTTCCATGGACTTCATTACTGATTTGCCTCCTGATGATCATTATGACACTATTTGGGTTGTGGTAGACTATCTGTCCAAACAAGCTCATTTTGTGCCAAGCAAGGGTATTCCAGGAGCGGGGCACCTGGTAGAGTTATTTCTACAACTTCAAGTACTGTATCGGATAGAGGTCCTCAATTTACCTCCAGGTTTTGGCATGCGTTCTGTCATATGTTAAGAATCGATTGTGCTCTATCTACGAGCTATCATCCACAAACAGATGGACAGACCGAGAGGGTCAATTAGACACTGAAACAGAATTTGCAATGTTATCTGAGTGATGATATGGAGTATTGGGTGCAAGCATTGCGGTTAGCAGAATTCACGTATAATAATGCTGAGCATGCATCGCTAGGTATGGCACCAAATGAATGTTTATATGGACATGTGCAAAATATGTTATCCGAGAACTTACCTGAGGTAGAACAAATTCCAGTTCTACAAGAGAAAAAACAGTGGCCTCTGAACATTAGACAGAAGGCACAAGCCAATTTAGAACAGGCTAAAGTGGCTTACAAAAAGCAAGCAGACAAGAAAAGGCAGGAGGCTCCCCAGTACAAGGTGGGAGACTGAGTATGGTTATCAACTCGCAACTTGCCCTTGGTGGGGCCTCGGAAATTAGCTCCCAGGTTTATTGGACCTTATGAATTCTTGAAGTGTTTGTCTACAGTAGCTGTAAAATTGTGTCTACCCACAACTTTAAAGATACATCCAGTATTCCATGTGTCTTTGCCTTAACCCACAGCTCCTGGGATGAAGAATGGCCATACTGAATATGAGGTTAAACAAATCCTGGATTCAAGGAAAAGACAACATGTATTGTGGTATCTGATTCAATGGTCAGGTTATGGTCCTGAAGACTGTTCTTTGTAACACAATTTCATTTACGTCATCCTGATAAAGCAGGTCCTGGGAAGAACCCTGGGAGAGGAGATACTGTCGGGAATTGGGTTTGGGGCATGAGAAGGCACACTATGTGCAGGAACTGAGTGAGGAGCTACATTACCCAGCAGCCTGGGGGCCAGCGTATAGTTCTGTGTTCGAGCGCTGTGCCAGCTGATGTAAATGAGGCGTCTTCTTAAACACGCCGACCGCCTTTGCCTAGGTGTGGATATTTAATGGTATACTGCACGGGCGGTCACAGCGGTCTTGCTGAGGAAATCTGAAGATATTTGGGACACCGGAGGAATGTGAATTATAAGCCCAGGCCACGGCAGTGAAACTCAGGCGGCCCCGACAGGTGGTCTGCGTCATTCCACAGAGTCCGGGTGGCCTCGCGAGATACTCGGACACACAGATAAGTGGGGAAAAACATTGCTTATGATTAAAAGAGCGGGTGTGAGGAGGCAAATGTGTTTGTGCTACGCTCACCGTTACCAAGGGAGCTGGGAACTGCAAAGAAACGCAGTGGGCAGTAACCGCGTATTGACACGTTACCAAACCTTTAGGAAATGTAACTATCGTACAGATTATGCCCTTTTGGAGTGCACCCGCATTGGGAGACAAGGGCAGGCTGCATGCTCTTACAGAATAGTTAGAGGCACGATACTCTGAGCATTACACAAAGAGTTAAGGGTTGCTCCGCAGGCCATCGGAAGGAGCGCTCCTCAATGTAATATATACTTGTTTGCTGTTGCTCGCCCTCAGGGCCATGCGTCTTGTTTTTTCATGGAATGGGAATTCCCTTGTCGGTGCCATACTGCTTGCTTTCAGCGTCATGTCCTGCATCATGTCTAATAAGGTTTCATGTTTGTGTGTTATGTTGCATTGACCTCCATGATACATGCTTTCATGTTTTGTTCAACTATGTTGAAATAAGATCTTTGTTACAGGGGCTCATAAACAGGGCAGCAGGATTTAGGTGTAGGTAGGATTGGTCAGGTTTTGTAGTCTAAGATTAAGATTTACAGGATTGTGAGAGTTTTGACTAGATTGTTTACGTATGTGTATTATCTTTTCCCCTATATCCCGCCATCCAATACATGTTCTCCTTACCCTCTTTCCGGTTTTCCTAACTTCCCCTTACCGAGCCACAACCTCTCCCTAATCCCTCCACCAACCATTGGCTGCCACGTGGTGAGCTGTTTTACTAATATCCAGGCACCCGTGCCAACCACAGTTGTAGGGTTGATCTATTCGGCTTCTGGGGTTCATTGGAGGGGGTCCATACCCTCTCCTCCCTTCAAGTTTGGACACCATTGTCAGGATGGTAATCCTTGTATATAAATAAAGCAGTTTCAATGGAAACTAATGCACTCACTTTAGTTTTCTATTGGTCTAATTTTTGGTCATGTAGCCTCTAACCAATCGGCAATACCTCCCTTATCACCACCCACTGAGACCATAATCAGATTCTTTGAATGCAAGGGCAAAGAGCACTATTGAGCCCCATCAGGGTTTGGAGGGTGGGTCGCAAGTGAATTTATGATTCACAACAAGATGAATAAATTATAAAGCAGTAATTCGTATATAGACAGGGAGGATGAAAGACTTGGGTCAGCCCAGGAGAATAGGCTTCGGAGGACTGCCCGTCGTCGAGTGAAATCTAGTGACCACATGAGGGGACCTCCAGGTTGCCGTTCTCCAAATATCTGAAAGCGGCACTCCAAGCAGAGAGCAGATGTAGAAGACACAACCTTTGTAGAATGTGCTTTCAGCCTTCCAGGCAGTGGGCTTCCCACCTGGGCATGGCAAAGGGCAAGAATAAAAACTGCACCATTTCCCATTTGGCAAAACCCTGTGTGCGCATTATCTATGGCCACTGAAATAGCATTGTCTGATGCAGACTGTCCTTCTCTTAGCAATGCTAAAGCCTCTTGCTTTTTATTCTCTGGCAGGAAGTCAATGATGGGTTTGATTTTAAACCACTGCTCCCTATTGTATCTGGGTAGGATGACTAGTCAGTTAGCAGCTTTAATGGTGGTCACTGGCGGTTGCTGCTGTTGTGATTAACCTGTTTCAAAAAGCATCAAGTTTACTGCATTCTTGGCCTGCTGGCTCTGGGAGGGAGGCCATGGGTGAGTATGGATTAGACTAGCTCTTCTTTGGAGCCGCAAAAACTACTGAATCTGGGATTGGTCGTGTCCTCAAACACATTAAAGCATTATTGGGTGCCCTATATTTTTTTCAACGTTCTCGTTTTGTTGGAGCAGTGAAGGGGTTCTTCATGGCCACAAGGCCATCATCCCAGATATCATCCAGGATAGGTACAGACATTGTTTTCCATGATCTTTCCCTTTGTTGTTATAAAAGAAATCTCCTTCCTCTGTTCTGTAGATACCAGGTTGAGTGTTTTGGAGGTTTTTGTCATAGTGGAATGAAAAGCCTCGATCTCATCCAGCGGGGATTCCCATGGAATATATAATTCATATTCCCCATAAACCAGGACAAGTTCATTGGATAAGTCATTTAACAATGAATGCTTTGTGGTTAATTCCTGATGAGTGCCATTTGGAGAATCAGTATCCCAGGGCACATCGATAGGTTTTTTGGGCGTGGGCTCCTCTTCATTAGGAGGTAGTCTACCACGGCGCGAGGTGGGAGCCCAAGGGGCGGACTGGGATGTCACCTTCGGTGCAGGGACTGGCCTTGGAGAGATGTTGAGGACCCTTCTCTGGAGCTTGGATACCAAGGTCTTCAAGGTACTTCAAATGTCTGGGCTTAAAATGTCCATGGACAAGTAATGTGACCCAGGATATGCAGCCGGTATCGACGGCCTATGTGGTCCCATCCATCTGATGGTAAGGTGCTTTTGAGAGAATGGAAGAAGGTAAAGACTGTGACACAAGCATTGTCATCGAAAGAAGTTCTCTTCCTTGTCTGACAAAATGCCACCTGTAACCCCAAAACCTGAATCAATATTGTGCTCCAGGATGTCCTTTTGAGGAATATCTCAGGGTTCTGAAAATATGGAACACATATGGCTTCAGTGTCAAAATGCCTTGCTTTGTTTGCCTTAGCTGGTTTAGGGGTAATGCTTTTAAGGGTGCACCTAGGATGGGACACAGGATGATCATCGATGAAGTTATTGTAAAACAAATGTTCATCAACTAGGTCATCGACAGGATTGTCACTGCAGGTTTTGGTGTCATGGCCATTGAGGAGGTGGTCACATAATGTGTTTTCGATAATGTTTCTAGGACTGCTTTGTTGACAGCTGCATCATAAATGGAAATAGCTGCTGCCATCAATGGCTTCGCGGACACATATTTTGTTGATGATCTTGACCATGTGTGTGGTCTGTGGCCTGACGAAAGGGAAGAGACTGGCTTTTCAGGCATGGGGGGTTTAGTGGGACCCTTCTGAGCCCAGGGTGGAAATAGCCTTCCTCACCCTCATTTCTCTGGTCACATCTTTGAGGGGAAATGCTCTCTTGGAAGAGGTAGCTCATTCTGTTAGCCTGCTAGGATGAAGAGAAGCACAGCTTCCCACTGAAGAATAGTCTGAGGCCATAGTGCATTCATCCAGTCAAGCAACCAGTCCCCTGTGCCTGTCCTTCACAGACCTATTGATTAAAGACTGACAAATGGAGTAGGTGTCGAAATCATGGTTATGGTAAAAGCAGTCAAGGAACTCCTCATGTTAGCCATCCACATATAGGTTATTAAGCTTGGAAGTAGAGCAAGTTTTGAAGAGGTGTTTCCTACACTTAAGATCAGACATGGTGAGGTACGGAGGAACACATCAGTGGAATTGCTCCCCCCCCCCCCCGCTCTCCCTACCGGTACTTATCTGAATCTATAAAATTAGACTGATAGCTGCAGCTTGAAAATTTATTGGTAAAATGTTGTAAAAAACGAGAACTGTGGTGAGGCCTCCTAACTCTTAACGTGTGGTAAAGAATCTGAAGCTGGCCTCCAGGGTGGGCTGAAGAAGGCACTGCTTATTGGCTAGAGGATAAATGACCCAAAATTAGACTAATACAATCTAAAGTGAGCACAGTTTCTTGAGAATCCATTGAAACCGCTTTATAATACAGAGGATTCCTAGCTTGACGACAAGGAATATTTAACAGCATGGGAATTTTATGAGGGTTTCAATACTGGATATTTGGATGAACAGGATTTTTATGGCATAGGTCTAGTTGGCAACTCTGAATATTCCTCATTTGTGGCATCTAAAGACATCATCTGACCACAACTAATTACTTGCACAATTTTTAGGTAGTCTAAAAATAGATAACAAAACCTGCAGTTCTTGGTTGATAGTGCACTGCACATTTCATAGGATTTGCTTGTTATAAATATGCTCACTTAACAAATGTACATATATATTTTTCAAAATGTCTCATATTCAACCATGTAATTAATTGAGGTAGTTCTTCAAATGCAAATATCCTGAAATAAAAGGAATACAAAATCTATGTTGTACATGGCATACAATACTACTATATATATGTATTACTGCAACACCTATCTACGCCAAGCACATAAAAGTAAGGTTTTCCATAAGTGTCTCTAGTTACCATCCATGTAGTTTTTCTCCCTCGTCCCTTGCAGAATCCCTAGGCTGCCCAAATGTGAAGCACGGATAACCTCCTACACAAAGCTTGACACATTTGTCATTTTCCGTTTCTGATGGAACATGCTAATTGAATAATTATTCCTTCTCACAGGTGAAATTAAACAAATTGCTGATGGAGCAGAAGATCACTTTTAGCAGCTCGTTTACAAATTCATGGCTTTGACATCTGTGTCCTTCGCGGCTCACTGCCCAGAAATCATTCGTCTCTAGTAACAACCCCTGGAGTGAGTCGATTTGGAGGGGGAAATCCTTTATTCGTCTTTAATGCCTGGAAAACCAGAGATTACTGGGTATGAGTGGAATACCGAATAGCTGCTCGGCAACTGCTCATAGTGGACACCAGTCATGCTCGAGGTAACTACCAAGAAATGTGGATATTCCGGATGTAAAATTAAAAAGAAAAAGACTTGTTTCGTGATCCAACCCGTTTTTATGTTTCGCTTTAAACTGGGTTCATTTGTCGCGTTTCCGTTAATTCTTACTTCCTTTGCTTGTGAATGCATCCATCATTCCAACACCTTCTTTTTTTAATGTCTCCACTGCCATGACTATTTAAGGCGGGGTATGCTAATCGCTAGTGCTTATAATGAAAGCACAATTGCCTTCTAGTGGCCCTGCAGTTCAGTGCTCCACATAAAATGTTTCCCGAAGAAAGAATTATTCGGGGAGAAAACCGTGAATAATAGAACTCAATTCGTACAGATTTTAAAAAGCACAGTCTATTTTGGGTGGGAAATGACTGAACATTTCGGCTTTTGTGTAAAAGGAACGAGGGACAGAGGTATTGTACCCTTGTAGCGGAGCGTCCCTTTTTTAGAACTCAAAAGACTATTTTGGAACTGTATTTACTTCCAAATACTTTGCGTAATTTGACAAGCAGCTTTAAAATAAAAGTGCAGTTTTCTTCTGTTCGGAGATACAATGTGAATGACCAAACTACCAATAATATCAGGGCCTACTCTCCCTCACAAAATCTGTGCGTGCGTGCGTCCGTCTATACAAATCCACACCGTTGAACCCTCGATTTGCATGGATTCCTCTTTTGTCTACGGCAAGATCGTGTTTGGATGCAAAAATCTTAGATGCAAAAAAAAATTTGGAAAAAAGTAAATGTAAAATGTCTTTTTATCGCGCTACTCCAAATATGGGAAATGGCAAGGCTACAGTTTTCTTAAATTCATTCACAAGAAGAAAGTACAATCAATCTGACGGAAACATGGCGCACAAAAATGAACATCACTTGGAAAAACTTCATCTGATGAAAAGCGAAAATCAATATCAAGAGCTTCTGAAACACAACAACAAACAGCAGCACAACTTGCCAACCAGAGGACAAGAGCAGCTTTTTCCAGGGCAAATGAGATGCCAGAGCCAACTGAATCAAGACTTGCCAACAAGAGGACAAGAGCAACGCCAGGTACCCCAGTTAGTCTCAAATAAAAGAGGGTTTGAAGGATGAAAACTGGCAATCAGGGCCCTGAATTCTGGAGGGGTTCCATTAATCACTGAACCTTGTTAAGGGCTAAAACACATTCTTCAAAAACCTGGAAATCTGCCGCTTTACGCAAGCATATAGGCAAAGATAGGCACCAAACTAGAACACCCACAAAATGCAGTTATTGCTAATGGGCATTAGAGACAATATGGGCTTTTTACAGGGTTTATCTGAATCAGGAGGCGGCTAGGGGGTGGGTACCTGGAGACTATTGCTGCTACGTAATGAGGGCCTCACGGGTGGTATCATGGGGGATCACAGCCAGAGCCTCTGCCCAATCCCTCGCCTAGCGTGCAGCGCAAATACAACAGATTCCTGGCCGCGTGACAATCCCTCAAAACAGTACATAGGTGGACTGGAGGCAAGAATAGCAATGGCAAAAAGCACAGTGCATACATTGCATAGGCTCTGTGAGTCGAATCACAGACCAGCATCAAATCGAGATTTAGTGCTTCTAAGCGCGATTTGAGGCCCATATTCAATCCTCATCAGCCCAATCACCCGCAGGTGCAGGTATAAAAAGATGCTTTCTCTAGGCCACGATGTGGGAGGTGGGATATGGATTGTGAGTTGTGTTGAGAAAGGAAAGTGCGAGGCGAGGAGCAGATTGCAGCAAATCGGCAATGAGGGAGAAAAAGGTGAAGTGGAGAGGCGGCAAAACGAGGAAGGAGAGAGAGAGAGGGTAAGCCAATAGGAAATAGCAGAGAGAGGTTCAGAGGAGGGACAGAGAGCTATGGCAGTGGAGAGAAAAGTAGCAGAAGGAGAGAAACAGTGAGGGGGAAGGCAGAAAGGGAATAGGCGAAGGAGGAAACCAAAGAAAGGAGGGGAAAGAGATGAACAGAAAGGGAGAGAAACACTGGGACGGAGGGGGAAGGGAAGGAGACAATTGTTGTATCCCAATAAAGTGAAGAGGCAGGGTAAGGATCTTTGAAACTCGTTAGGTCCCGACACAGTCAAAAGGCAGAGAAACCCTCTGAGGTACTGTCAATCCTAAGGAGTACAAAGGTTGAGGCCAAGTCTCTGGAAAGTGAACCAACATAAATAATGTTACATATAAAAAGTATGTTTTCCATAAATCCTGGCAGGTCTGCCTTTGTAATATCAATTCATCACAGAACACTGGTAGTGAGGATTGTTGTACAATCTATGCCACTAAAGGGGCTAATCAGGAAGCAACCTTTCAAATGTGTCGAGGAGCAATCATCGTAGGGTCTCTCAACTCCCACTTTGTGATTAACCGGCATAAAGGCAGGAGGGGCGGGCGTCTAACTAGCTCAGAGAAACAAATGAGTTGTGTTTCAGGCCCTAGATAAACTCAAGACAAAGAGAGAGTGAGTATTAAGAGAATTAATAGGAGGGAGATTTGGCTTTGTGAAGGACTACGCTTGCCTAAAGTTTGCACGGGGCACGTGCATACAGTCTTGCACACCTTTATCCCTAGAAATGATTACAGAGAGGCAGTCAAAACTCACAGCCATTATCAAAATTGATTTAAAAAAAATACTATTAGAATAATGCCAGCTGTGGTACCCACGTAAATTGGCATCCAATGCCTACATCCTGTGCCAATTTAATTACATTTATTAAAGAATTTGTTTAAATAAATGGAAGAACAACAGGGAAATGGAATGTAGCTGACAGACTATTTGTAAATCTATATGTGGCCTATCAGACCTCCTTGTCATTCATGTGCTGAACCAGCCTTTGGTGGCAAACACGTTCAAACCATTCCAGAGACGGGTGGTCTGATGAGTGCATGTGCAGTTAAGTGAAAATTAAAAGAAGCTGGCCATTTTTACCGTTCTGGACATAGTTTATGTAACATATTTTACGAGCACAAGCCTACCCCATGGAGAAAATTGATGTAACATGTCTGCCTTGTAGTGCTTGGATGTTGCTTTGGAATGCACGTGTGATGTCATGATTTTGTGCTAGTGAGCAGAATTCCGACTGAGCAATGTGCATTATTATTCGGAAAGTGATATTGAGAGGTGTCCGGCTGAGGTCTGGGTGCGTTGGTCTGTTTCTCTCTATGTTCAGTTATGCTAATATTCTATTACACTATATAAAATCACTACCTTAGTAGCTGAAGAGCAACTTGTCTTGTCTATGGAATGGTGTACTGTGCTCCCACCAAGAGTATTCCGATCTTGAGAAATTGAGCGAGGGGAAGCTAAGAGCTTTGGGAAGCGGAACTAGATACCACAAACACATGGAGGGAGGGTAGCAGCAGGGGAAGAAGGCTTTGGGAAAGCATGGGTGCATGCCCTTCGTATTAGGCGGACAATAGTTCTGCAAAAGGGAACAGGCAGATATGTGCTTAAGTGCTGCGATAATTGGGCTGGGTTTTCAAGGCCGATTTGGAGAATTTGTAAGTTAGTACACAATGTAATGTTGGATGCATGAAGGACTCAAGTGTGTGCTACGGAAATCCTGGAAGAATGGTGGATTATTTACTTTAGCACCACTGTACATTGTACCCCAGGTCAATCTCCAGAATGTTAATTCTGTGAGTGCCAAGCCAGAGTCATGAGTAGTGTAGTCAAGGATAGATTGTGTATAAAGGTGAATGTTGTTGATAACCAAAGTGGTCAACCTAGTACAGTAACATTTAAATGGTCTGGCACCTTGATGTCAAAAAGGTTATTATTGAAAATTGGTTGCATGTCATGCCATGCTAATCTTTTAACTCACGATGAAACTAGGTGGTGCCTTACTTGGGAGTACGTAACCAGCGTACTCTATAGTGTGAGAAACCAGAAGGGGATCTGTCATCCAGGTGGCCAGGTCACGGCCATCGCTTTTGGATCCAGTTCCTGGGGGTGAACCAGTACGGGAGGATCACCTGGGTGAGGTGTCTATGAGGAGTGGGACACTGGATGGTGAGACATGGTATCCCCTTGCCTCTAACACCTTTACCCCATCCTACCAGGTAGGATATTTCGGAACTCAACCCCTCCCCCCGTTTACAACACAAACACTTTCTCACAGACCGCTCTCTATGTGAGAAAACGGACTAACACCTGAGCCGTATACCTGACGTGTCTCAATACAATGGTCAGGCAATTACTGACCATCACACACACACACCTGACTTCCATTACACATCCCCACACGCAGAAAAGGCAAAGCAGGAGAGCCCACTTTGAGCGAGGCAAAGCACACAAGGAAACAGCAGTTCCAAGATGTCAGTTTAACAAGAGGAGAAAGACGGTGAAACAGAAGGGGATCGCAAGGAGAGAATTTCTCTTGACCTTTTTGTCAAGGAACCTTTACTTTCACAAAGCCTCGAGAATAGAATGTGTAAGACCAGGAAACCAGGCTGAGGAATCCTGCATTGTGTGAGGTAACTGGGGACCTCTGGTGTAGATAATTAAGGCGGGGAAAATCTCCAGCTGCCGTGGTACTGTCCTTGACTCCAACAACAAAGCAGTATCAGTGAAATCAACACAGCCAGTAAGTTTGGGAAACTGATACAAGACCGGTCTGTGTTGAAGCCAAGGTTGCAAGCAGCTTCATTGTATGGCTAGCGCTGGAACGGACATTGTATGAAACGCGTGTGACAACCAACGCAAGTAAAGTTCAACTATAGATCAGTTATTGAACTTTGAAACCAAGATACGTGTGTGCTCAATCGAAGGTCTATGTAAGGTATCCAGCTGAGAGTTGACAAAATTGAAAGAGTGGCAAAGGATTGTGAATCGAAGTGGTCCTGCGACGGGTCAAGCAAAATCCCACACACAATCGAAAGTCTTCGATGTTGATACAGTAAAGCAAGTTTGTGCTAAAGCAGATTAATTGGTCCGAGCCCGGCAGAGGGAGACTGATTGAAGATTTTGTGTCAAAGTGGATCTGAGCACGGTGGAGGGGGAAGCCCGAGGTGAACAGTGAATCACCTGAGAAAATTGTGTATATGTGAGGCCCTAAGTAGAAAGGAACTTTGTTGTTTGTCATATTGCATCAGGAAAAGAGAATCCAGATACTGTGCTAAACTCCAGTGTGCCGCCTTGTCCTGTGCTGAAAACGTGGGGAAGGGTAGCCAAAGGCTTGAATATCCTGACATATCACTTCTTGAACACTTTTCTTTTGCATAACATTGTTTCCTGCACTATTTGTATTTAGAAGGATTGGTAATAAGTTTATTAGTATAGGCCCTGTTATTTTGACAAGACACCACTAGGACTGCGTTATTATTATTTGATGGTCGCAGCTTGCTCCCATCTTTAGATTTAGGATTAGATAGGCGTTTTTCAAACCCAATTGAAGTTCAATAAACACTCTTGAACTGTGGTCACTTGTGTCTGTCTTACTGTTGATACCATGCCTTCCTTACAATAGTAGCCACATATAATGTGAAAATCTAGGCTGAACTCTCTATCCAGGATGTATTCTTTAGACTGTGTGAAAAACGTAGGTGAATGTCAGACAAACAGGGAAGGCAGGGAGAGAAGGACCAAATGTCTGTCCTTTTGTATGCAGTGATACTCAGGCATCATTCCATTCTGTTACTATGCTTTGAATGCTTAAGTAAGGTTATGACACAGTTTGTTGCCTCTACAGCTCTTTAGCCACGGTGAAGCCACCTCACAAGACTGAGGAGTAGGGAGGGAAAGGAGGAAATATGTTGCAAGCTAACAATGCGAACACCAGTGCATCCAAAGATCAGCAGTTAGGGGGCCCCTCGGCCAACCAGCAAGCCAAAGTGGAGAGAATGGTTGTGAAATGGAAGTGAATGTGCTCTAAAACAGACACATGAACAAGAAAAATGTTGATCTGTGCAGCTTATATACTTGGAAACCGTTTTAATAACATTCGGGAGGGGAGGCATGTCAGAAATGTGAATTTGCCATGCTTGCAACTCCTTGAAAATGAGCAAATGTTCAATTGTTTTTACTTTCTGTTGTGTTACCAAGTTTTTATATTGCACGAAATTACCACTGCAGTAGTTTCAGGGCACCTAGGTGTTTCCTTGTGTGGAAAATATCTAAGGACATGGGCACTGTCTTTAGCTCAGCACTGCCGGCGTGTCATGGTAAGCCTTGGCATGTTGAAATCAAAGCCCCCCCCTGCTTTTGGGATGTCAGTCTTAGGGGACTTTTGGACATTACAAAAACGTATTTATTTCTGGGAGAGGAGATTAACATGAGCGTAAAAGCACTACCCACACACTTTGCCCATGCCAACCCACCCTTTTCCATCTGCTGCAGCCAGTATTAACAGATAGCTAAGCTTTGGAGGCAGGGAGCAAGAAGAGAGGGCAGGCGGAGCAACAGTGACTGTGGGGAACACAGTGGGGCAGGATTGGAGGGTGATGATTAATCTGGGGGAGAAAGAACATTACTGACAAGTAATTTCTCCTTCAGTGGATTGCATTCTCCAGTACATTCTTCAGATAGACTCCCAAAGCAGTACAGAGTGCTCAGGCGGGATGAAAGCCCTCAGACAAGGAAGCTCTGCAACACCCCACTGCGTCTGAACCACATGCCACATCTAAGCAGTTCTGCTTTGTGAACATGTGCCGCCAGACCCTGGTGGAATGTGCTCTGATACCCGGTCGCAGATCTTTACCTGCTCTCTGATAACACTCTGCAATGCAGAGAATTATCCACCAAGAGATTGTCTGTTTGGACATAGCCAAAACCTTCCTGGTGTGATGAATCCTACGAAATCCTCACAGAAACCCTACCTAAAGTCTCCTCCCAGGTGACCAGGGGATTGCAGCCGCTAGCTGAGCCTAACCATGTGAGTGGTATTAGCAAGGAGGATTACCCGGGAGGACAATGACCCAAGGGAACAGGAGGGTTCCGCTAGGAGAGACGAAGTATTTATCTTCTTCAAAAGAAGAACTTTCCATGTTGCAAGAATATTTAATAGCTTGCTGTCAAAGGAAGATTTCTCTTTCCAATTCTCTATACACCTTGCCAATAATGAAAATCATGATGACCAATATGAGAATAAAATATATAAGAATTCCAGCTGTAACTCTTTAATATTGGATACTTATATTTCTCTCTTATGTGTGGGTTATGAAGACAAGAAACACACTTTACACCTGTTGAAAACCATCTGTTAAAGAAGAATCCAGTAAACAGAGTAAATTGCAGAAAGTAGAAACTGAGATTTTTAATGGAAAAAGAAACCAGAACACTGGGGACTTCAAGTCCCACAATGCCCAAAGTACCGGGAAGAGGGACTCAGAGGTCCAAAACTGCAGAGAGCAGTCTAGTGGTTCCAATGACCCACACCCGAGCGGGTCATTTGAATATATAAAGCCCCCTCAGGTGCAGGCCATTAGAACAAGAAGGTGGACAGGCAGAAGGAGTTGCAGGCTGTCGTTGCAGCAGCAGGAGTGGAACACATAAGACGCCTGGGCCGATGCTGTATCTGAAGCCGGTACTGCCTCTGAAAGGGTCTTAGTGTTGGCAAATCGAAAGTGCAGAGGTCACGCAGCGGGAAGCACTGTTTTGGAAGGCTTTGCCCGTGGAGAGAGAGACGTTCCGGTCTGCACGTCTTGTATCGGTGGCTGGCGAGCACAAAAGCACTTTAGGAGCGAGAAGAGCTACTTTCGCACCGACGAGAGCCACAGGGAAATGGCTGAAGCCGGTGGTCAGAAAGAAAGCAGCAGAAGCAGCAGAATTGGATGCAGCAGCGGATCGAGCAGACGTGTATGAGGAATCCGGAGAGTTCACTAGGTAACCCTGAAACACTCTGTAGTCAAACGCTTGCTAATTTTCCTTATTTTGAATACCGAACGAATGAAAGAGAATCGTATTTGAGTTATAACAACATTAACAAAGGACAAGAAAGGAACGGTTACAATTGCTATTACCCAACCCGAATATATTGCCAAAGCATAGAAAGAACAATATTAAATCCAAACAGAAATATACATTGCCAAAGCCAAGAGAGGGTAATACTGAAAACAACTAACCATAACCAACACTGCCAAAGCCAAGCGAGGGCAATACTAAAGTCAGCTAATTGTAACCATTATTGCTAAAGTAAAGAAGAGGCAATAGTTGTGAAATATATCACACATTGCCTAAGCCAAGAAGGTGTTTGTATAACACAGAAATATTGTCAGCAGTTGTTTGATGTAAAAAAGGGAAACCATAGTGGCAGGAGAGAAGCCCTTATGATAGAAAGTGTAAAGGAGAAGGGAATAACCTATATTGCCTGTGGCAAATACAACAGTGGAACAAAAAGCTCCAATTTGTTTCTTGTTTTCTGAGAAGAAGTTGTGAATTGTGATGTTGAAGAGGTTTGAAGTAGACCTCACCACAGAGTACTTGTAGTAATGTTAAGAGCTTTTATCCTAGCAGCCGACTATACCAGGACAGGAACCTTTTAGTGGTAGTCCTGGCAGGTTAGTGGGCCAGGAAGAAATCACTGAAGTACTGTATTGTGGTTGAAAGTTGTGTGAAGAAGAAGTGTCAAGACCACTAAAGTGTTTGATGAATTATGATTGAATCATCCGGACATAAATAGTGTTGTTGATTCAGATTAGTGTGAAAGAAGATTTGTTTTCTTAAGAAGAAGAAATTGTGTTGAACCTTGGAGAACCACCTCCGGTTCCGGAATCACCTCAAGACCTTCCTCTTTGCTTCTGCCTCTCTCCTCCTCTCCCCTGTTGATCTGTTCTTTATCAGCATTGTGCACCTGGTCTCCCTCGGTCTTTAGGGCCCAGGTACTCGCTCACCCAGCCACCCACCTGCACTGCCTTTGGGCAATACCCTGCACTGGGGTCTGTATGTGTAAACCTACAGTCCCCCCCTTTTTTCTGTACTTATTCAGACACTCCCTGTCTGTTGCCTTATTCCTAGCACTTGCCAATTGCTGGCTGCACTACCACCGTTTGTTGCCTTTTTTGTTATTTATTTATTAATGTTTTATTTACTCATATTGTTGCTCAGCACTTTCCACCTCTAACCCCCTCCCTTGCACTTACCCCTCTCCCATGCACTTGCGCATTCTCAATGTCACTGCGCCTAGTAAGATCATTGTTTTTGTTCTCCCTTGTTCCCCTTGCTTGCCTCGTTGCACTCTGAAACACTTATGTATGAGTGCAATATAAATAAAATATCAATATCAACTTTCAATTGTGGTGGAATCATCCTGACGAGATTGTGTTGTTGATATAGGGGAATTGTGCAAGTGTTTTGTTTCGTAAGAAGAAGAAGCTACATTTAACTTGTATCTGTAGTTGGAGGGATAAAGACTTGTGGTCTATTTGAACTGTTGGTTAAAGTCCAAGAAAAAGACTTTTAGAACTAGACAAACTTTAAGATCAAAGAAAAAGGAACTTTCTTATTTGAACCTTTTTATTAAATATCCTGTTTTGAATATGGGGAAGGGGATCCAACACAGGTTACAAGGATTTAAGTTGAATATAACTGTCTTTTACTTTAAATTTGAATTGCCATTGATTATGTTCATGAGTATGATATATGTACAAGTGTGAGGGACAGAAGTGTTTTCCTTTAGTTATTTTTATAGACAAAACCTCTTTAGGTTAGGGATAGTGAGACCTTTGTCAAACCCTTTAAAGTAAATAAAATGCCTACTTGTGAAGAACCTTTACTAAGTTTTCCGCCTCACATTTCGGACCCCTCACAATGGACAGAGAGAAAGCTACAGAGTTGGTTGTCATGCCTAAATTCTGCTGTTCTAGCTACGTAACGGCTGAGTGCCCTCTTTTGGTCCAGCCAGAGTAGCCTTTCCTCGTCCTTAGATGGATGCAGAGAATACAAAAAAACTGCAAATCAATACTCTAGGACACATGGAATTCAGAAACCACTTTTGGCAAAATTTAGGATGCACCTCGAGTGAAAGTGTCTTCCTGAAATATGGTAGGAAAGGTGGTTTGTAAGATAGAGCCTAAAGCTCACTTACATGTCTAGCTGACGTGATTGCCACCAGGAAAGAGGTTTTCATGGTAAGCCACCTCATAGGGCATGAATGCATGGGCTCAAATGGAGACACCATCAAAAAGTCAAAACCAAGTTTAGGTCCCAGGCCAGAAACAAAAATAGAAGAGGCAGGAACATCCCCTCAACACTTGTGAAAATAATCAATGAGCAACAGCAGAAGGATAAGGGCAACTCTCATATGGAAGAGAATTTGCCTTTTATGCCACGTTGTGTAAAAAGAGCACACTCGAGAGCAACGAAAAGATTCCTGAAAACGCGCAAAGAAGCTATGGTCAAGAAGTTAAGTGATAAGCTAGATAATAATGTGCTACCATCTTTACCTGATCCTGCACGTATTATAGACCATGAAGAGGTGATGGTTGTTTCTGATGAAGAAGGCATCGATGTTCAGCAGTTATCTAGGGAAAGCCAGGAAGCACTTACACCGATGCCAAACCTGAAAGAAAAACCTCTATTAGGAATTGGAAAGGCTGAGTTTCCCTCTAATATATGTAGGGAAACAACGAAGGGGATAGGCTTAGACTCCAAGCCTAGTGATACACCAAGGAACGCCTCTATGGTCAACGCTGAAACGAGAACTAAAGAAGCAGGGAGCAAAGAGATTAAAATAACTACGACTATTGATCCAGGTCCAAAATCCAATTTAAACAATTACTTTCCGATTTTAGGAAGATGATGTACGACTAGAAAGGTACCTATACATGAACACTCTGTTGGAACTTCTACTATGATTACAAATCTGCCCTTGGCAAAATCATATAGTGCTGCTTGCTCTCAGGCATCACGGAGCTTAGAACTCCCGCTGACAAAAACGATGTGTAACAACGATAATGTATCAAATATGTTTAATGGTATGGGCAAAACTGCACTAGTAGAAGCTCCACCTCCAAAAGAAGAATCTGAACATGTTGTATTTTCTGGTGCTAGTGAAAAGTCACTCCTGCCAGACTTGGATGCGGTGAAGAAATTTGCCATCTCTTCCAAAATGAAAACCTCCACTGAAAAGGAGGATCCTAAAATGATTCATGATACTAATCACATTTCGATACATGGCCCTGCCCTAAGCAGAGCCTTGCCTGAAAAAAGTAATGTGGACGCTGTTAAGATTCTGCGCGATCCACTTAATGTTCTGGGCAAAGCTCTCCAAGATGGTACACTCAATGCTCAAACATTGAGGCAGTTATCAACTTTTATACCAGTGGAGGTTGAACAGATGGAAAGTATATCGCACCCCAGTCTGGCAAGGAATATTGCTGAGAACACTGACAAGGGACCTCGGGAAACTCAGGGATATGCCCATAGTGGGGGCATATCAAGCATTGAACAGCCTATTTATCCTGCTTCGTCTATACATGCCCCACAAGTTCGAGTTGTAATTCCTCGAAATGGTGAGAACAGTCAGATACCTGCAAATAAAATGAATGCAAGGCGTTTCCTGGTTGGTTTTGAAGGGGTTGCAACCATCATCGATGGAAAGCGTATTAATCGTTCCTTTATTTTGGCTCTTTTCGCTCGCATCCCCCAACTGAGAATGATTCAGACAGAGGATATACCGAGAGTATCAATAGCCCAGACTAACAATCATAGGGCTGTCTGTTATCTTAGTTCAGAGAATATCTTAAAATTCCTCTGGTTTAATCGTCAAGAGATTAAAAATCTCGGACTTAGGCTCTTCACTTTTGAATTGGAATCCGCTGCAGATGACTTTCTAGCATATGTAGATCCTATGCTTATCAAGACACTGCCATCTGATGAGATTATGCAGATATCTAATTCTAATATTGAACCTGATATGCAAGCATTATTCTCGCAGGTAGCAAGGTCAACTGCTTTGCCATGGCTGGAACCATTGTTTAATGCTATTATGGGGTCAACTAAACCGCATGTGAAGCCATAGCTCCCTGTTAAATCTCTTTTTAAAGTTATTTCATGGAATACATGTGGTTTTTCTAATATGTCATGGCGCTCACTGCTACTGCCTGGGGATGAACCAACCATCTTCATTTTACAGGAAACAATGCAGATGAATATTCTTACTATTCCAGGCTACACTACATATTGCGCGCCTGCAAAGAGGTTGCAACAAGGTCGCCCGAGCGGGGGCCTTGCAATTGCCATTAATAATTCCGTCAATCTAAAATCAAGATGGATATGGGAATCTCCAAGTGTACTGGGTGTATTAGTAGAAACCCACTCGAAGACCATTCCACTCATCTTAATATTATCATTATATTGGAATCCAGCTGCAGTAGCTATTTATGTAATATTAGAAGAACTTGATGATTGTTTATCAAATATAGCCAATAATTATCTGTCATTAGAAATTATTCTTTGCAGGGATTTCAATAGTGATTGTAGGGACCCTAGCAGGCATGGTTTTGTCAAATCCTCTTCACTATCAAATGGAAGGGGCTCGAAATTTAGAGAGCTCCTTGGTGATTGGGACATGAACATGATATTAAATGGAGATGGTAAATCACAAATTACTTGGTCACGTGGAAGTAAGACTTCAATTATTGATTTTATATTTACAACGAGGAACCTCACAGGGCTTACTTCATTTTTACAGACTTGTCAAATCTCAGGTAGTGATCATGCTCAAATTTCTTGCATGTTAAATATGGAATGCAAACTATTAACCATTGAACCAGCTTTGACTCTGGTAGAGAGTGATCGCCCATCAATATCTATTAGATGGAATCAAAACCTGTGCCTGCAATTTGTTGAATATGTTTCGCCTGAGGCACGCGCTCTTATTTACTCGAATACCATCAATTTGACATTAATCACTCAGTCCCTTATGGAACTGTTTAAGAAAGCCCTCACTCACTTTAGCAAAAAATATACGAAAGTAGAACATCTGCATCCATTTGATGCGACATGCAAAATTCGAAACAGGGAGAAAAATAAGGCTTTAAGACAACTTAAAATAACTTCATTGGGATCGCCACATTATCAGAAGAAGCGTCTTCAACTATTGAAACCCTATAATCAAGATCTTAGGCATGCTCGTATTATAAATTACAAAAGGGAAAATTGCAAACTCATAAAAGCATTAGCATCCCATGATACCAGAGTGATTTGGCGCGCACTTAGAAGTGGCGACAAGTCCTCGATATTGGTAACGCATAATTGCATATCCAATCAAGAATGGGAAGCTTATAATTATAGCCAAATATCAGATGCCAGCCAACTTTGAAGCTGTACCAGAATTTGAGCTTTGCTATAGCAAGATTGCTCGTTTGGAATGGTCTTTGACAGACATTAAATGGGCTATTTCGAAACTTTCTTTTTCTAAATCTGCTGGTCTGGATGGCCTCCCCCGTGCCTTTATAAAGCTGACCCAGAATTTTGGGCTGAATTCTTGAAAAACGAATTCGAATCCATTATTAATATCGGAATTATTCCATCCTCATGACCACTGCAATCATCGTACCTATATTCAAAAAGGGTAATCCTGCGCTTCCCCAGAATTACAGACCCATTTCATTGATTGACACTGACGCAAAGTTGTTCTCCATTCTTCTCCTACATAAATTAGAAAAATTCATAGCAGATAATGACCTGTATTCAAGATATCAAACAGGCTTCAGGAGAGGAATGAGCTCTTCCTTGAATGCTGCTATTATGGCTCACATTATAGAGGGCACAAGAGGAAGGAATGCTCAATCTGTCTATGTAGCTATGACAGACATGACGTCAGCATTTGATAATGTTATCCGAAACCTTCTGTGGAACAAGATGCGAACTATGGGAATTCCATCTGTTTTACTCTTTTGGTTTATCAAACTTCACACTAACACTTCATATAGGATTAAGATCTCAGTGGATGGACGAACTACAGATCCAATTAAAACCTTGATTGGGCATAAGCCAGGTTGCAATCTTGCGGCCACATTCTTTAATCTTTACCTTGCAGATTTAGATAAACAATAGGAATATAACAATTTATTTGCAGAAAAGGTTGGCTCATTACGCCTTAAATGGATGGCATTTGCAGACGATATTGTTATTTTCGATCCTACACCTGCGGGATTGCAAAAGAAACTCTCCTTGTTTGTAAAATTTGCTGTGGCCCACAACTCGTCTGCGAACCCTGCAAAAACTGCGATTCTAAAATTTGGTACCAAACAAAACAGTAAAGGATATCAATGGGAGATTATAAAAACTAAAATATTGTGCGTTATTAGAACAATTTATTTAGGATATAATCTTCAAGCCCAGAACTCCAAAAAGGTGTAGACGGACCTAATTAAAAAAAAGATCCGCCCCCTAACATCTCAGCTAAAAATGATCTATCGAAAATTTTGTAAATTTTCACTTATGCCAATATTGGACTTTCTGATGTTGAAAATAGAAAGTGTTATCCTTTACTGCCTTGACATCTGTCTTTGTGACATGAGTGATATACTAGATAGCATTCAGGGTTCGATGATCAAAAGTGCAATGCAATTACTAATGTCAGTTCCCAATGCAATAATCAGACATGAGTTTGGACTTGTGGCACTATCCGGACGCTGGAATTGTGTAGATATGAAAAAATTAATTTCCCGCCAAAAAATTCTTTATACGTAGATCTTCATGAATTGATAGACTTCACTAATTTGGCATCCTTTGCTCGATATCAATCCACCATGGAATACTTATTGAATTCATTGAGTATTTCCATTGAAGATGTCCATCAGCGTCCGGCTTATGCCAAAAAAAAACTCTTCGAACAAGATTGGCGATTCACAATTGAAACAATATCGTTTTACAAATTACACAGAGAGCATAGAATGTTTCTAAAACCTTGCTTACCGAGATTCGATCATGTTACCCTGTTTCCATGCAATGATTCCAGCCTATATATGGTTTAGAATGAATTTGTACCATACCAGAGAAAGAACTGTGCATTGGAATAGTAATGACGCTCCACGGACTAACTGTCGCTTTCCTGGATGTAATGAGCCCTTAGAAACCTTGAAACATCTAATTCTCAAATGGCCTCACTTTAAATCTATACGTTCTAATCGCTTGATGAAATTTGTTAACATCGACTTCGAGGACTGCCTGCAATTTCTTTGGGCACGGATGATGCAGGGTGTGCACAAACCTCTTGTTTTTGAATTTGTCAGTCTGTGCAAGTCTATTGAAAAAGAACTTCTTAATCATGAGACATAGATGTCTAAAATTTTAAGGATAGTAAAAATGCATTTTATTGTAAGATGACACCTAATGTGAATGTAATTTTTTATTTTGTTTTTAGCATATTAATTTGTAAAGCTTCTACACTTGTAACTGAACCATAGACAAAAAACAAAAAAAACACCAGATAAATTAGGTATATCTAGTTTTATTCTCCACCCAATATAATGGGCGAAGGGTAGTGGGATCAAAGGGATCCCTCAAACAGAATGGGCCTGGTTGGCATTGCAGCATCTGCATAAACAAAAATAATCTCCCATGATAACAGGTTTGATTAAACTGAGGAATCCTGTATCTATGGTTATCTGAGGATAAACCCATTCTCATTGGGGTAGACCCCGCGCATGTCTTAGAATGGTCAGGTATCAGTGGCTTGACATTCCCTTAGACCCGGTATTAGCTCCTCATAAGTTCTATGGTTATGGTAGAGTGAGACAAATGCCGAGTTGTTTGTAAATGCCCCAGCAAAGAGTGACAGGCAAACTGAAGTTATGGTGTTCTGGGGTGCCTAATCGTGACATTCTTATCTGGGCAAGTACTATATCATTACTCATTTTAGCTTAGCAGAGGGGCTCCTAGCTGCTTTATCGAGACAAGACTTATAGCTTCACCTCTTGCCCTAGCGGTTTTTCAAGGTAGGATTTTGTTCCCACCACCTAGGACTGCAGGAATTATAACATCCAAGTCAAAAGTATTGCCAATGATGCAAATTGTTTTATTGGATTTCTGAGGGTTTAGAAATTGCGACGGACACAAATTGGTAGTGTTTTCAACATCAGATGTACGGGAGGGGGAGTGACCCCTGACCGGCCCATAGTGTCAGAGCTCACCCTCGAGTACCTTAAGACAAGATAGCTGCACCTTGAGGTGGAAGGGGTGCAGGATATATTACTCCAACACCAATCAATAAGGACAACTCAATGGTTTGGCAAAGGGGAGTCCGTTTAATGACAAGTACAGAAAACGGGGAAACGTGGAGACCAACAGTGATGCGATAGCCCGTTTCGTTTCAACTCCCACCAATCTTCATTCAAACAGTAACAGTTGCACCCAAAATTTGTCATCATTGACGTGTAACACTCATAAGTTTGTCATGCAATTCTATTGGTTGGAAAAGGTAACTTAAGTATAGGTACTATATCTGTATATGGTAACAGTGTGAGGATTGGTTAATCCTTATCAAGAGGGTGTCTACGCCCTTCCTCTAACATTACACATTTAGACATCACTAAGAGTACGACGTCTCATTGGTTCTACTAGCTATAGGACCCTAGATTATTTGGTCCATTGTGATTGGGTTGGCTACAACCCCAGGCATAAATCTCCACTTTAATTAGCAGCATGCAGAATGGTCACCCAGATGCAGGATGCCCCAAGATTCACCCAGCCTCCCTTCAATCAATCAATCAGTACTTTATTGCTATGTGTCAATTAGTTGGCTGTGGTTGGCCTCGAAACTGTAGCTTTTTGTCAGGAAAAGTTATGGTATCTTCTGGTTTTGGGTGACAGACGTTAGTACCTATTCACGCTTGACTGCTCACGTGTTAGTACACCGTGAATCGGCTTCGTTTTCCTTCTATTTGTGCATTTAATTCTTATTTCGGCCTGCCACCTGCCTGGGCCTCCTTAACTCGACCTTCACAGGGCATGCTGCTCTGCTCTTAAGTTTTGATTCTCCGAAGTTTCTGTCCGCATCCCCTTCTTGGTTTGACCTCGATTTCCCAGGCACGCCCTGCTCCTTGCTGAGTTTTGATTCTGCCGTCTCTCTTCTTGTTTTAGCTGGAATAAGAATCCTGTCCTGTTTGACCCTTAGTAACGTGGGTTAATTCTGCTTTTGTATAACGTGGACGTGCACTTATATAGTGTGCTTCGTTGAGGTAGATGTATAGTTGGCGCTTGCCGCTCTATTCTCCTACTAAGCATAGCAAGCCGCACTGTTCTCTTAGCTTCTTGCGTTTCAAGCATATGCACAGGCGTTAACTGGTTGGATATTTTCATCCTGCTTTACAGTTTGAGTTTCTTTATATTTCAACATCGTCTCTCCTTCTAAGATCATGATGTTCTTATTCAGGATATTTCGTCTTTGTGTCATCTCTTTGAGGTTGTCGTTTCTTTCATCTGTGAGTCTGTCCGGGACCTTGTGTCATCACCATTCACCTTCAATTAAGGCCTTTTGGGTTTCTTCTGGGACAGTGTTTAAGCAAACTTCATTTTGTGTCATTTGCTGGTAGGGTTGTCCAATGGCTACCTTACTGTCCATTGTTGTCTGGTTATTGGCACTTCAATAGGTTTTGCTCTTCTGATTGGCACTGGGCAGAGTCCTAATGCGGATCTCTGCTGGTTTATTTGCTCATCATACATCACATATCTCGGTGTGTATGTTCCTGGTACTTCAAAAGGGGTGGCTGGAGTGCAGGCCATATTTGGGACCTCCTCTACACTCCCCCCTCTGGTCGGTTTATCAACCACTTCCGCTTCCTCCTTTGGATTCGTCTTACTTGTTTCTTCTGTATCCATTTCTTCTTCGTCTTCTAGGTTTGTACATGATGGTGTGAAGGAGTGTCTCCTTGGGAGTCCATATTTTTTTATCGCTCCTTTCAGGCTTCCTGCTGTCTTTACATGTTCATCTTTGTTCCATGTCATTAGCTGACATTGACCATTTGGGCTACAATATATCCATTTTCCTTCATAATTTCTGCGTTTCCTGGGATACAGAAACTTCGTACTTTCTGGTGCATGTTCGCTTGCCTTCACAAAGTCCTTTATTTCATCATCAGTTAAGTCTCTGGGCTTCCATCCAGGTTTGACATCAATCATGATCTTCATCCCTATGGCTTTCTTTGCAGTTTTCAGGCATTGCGAGATTATTACCTTGATAACACAAAATCCTAGTAGTATCATCAATAGCAGGGCTCCCAGAAACTTGAATATGTCTTCCATCCATTGTGGGACCCACGAGGATAGTGATCCAAACCAGCTGTCATCATCAACTTTGTCAGTTTCATTGATCATCTTGTTCTGTAGGTTTGTCAGCATACCTATGGCTTCTGTTAAAGTTCAGTTTTCTTCATCATGATTCAACATGATTCTCCAATTTTTGCACAAACTCCTCCATCCATCGCTTTGATCATGTCAAGCACATATCTGTTCTGGAGAGTCATCAGTCGGATGGCTCGTAACTCTTCCTTGATTACATTGAATCCTTTTATTGTCGAATTGATGGTTTGCAGTAACTCCCATCTGGTTATCTGCAACCATTTAGTATTTGCTCCAACTTGGAATCTTGGCATGAGGATTGTTGCAAACACTGATGAGATGAGGCTGAACATCCCGTGTTCATATGGGATTGCATGAAATGCTTCTTCTCATTTGGCAGAGAAATAGTTTTCTCTCTTCACTCTGGTTGTCAGTTCCACAGATGATATCTTCCTTAGGTGAGCATCTGCTTTTGGGAAACTATCAATATTCAAGTCACCTTTCGGGATCACTATTGTGCATATGCCTCCTCAGTTTTTCGGCAGTCTAATGTATGCTTTGGATCCACATGCCCAATAATGATCCATAATTACTGCAGTCCCATGATTCATTCCTGGAGCTTCAAAAATGTGTCTGCAGTTCTGATTCTCCCCCATCTTCCTTGTGCCATTTTTCCTGAGGCACAATTTCGGGCTTTCTAGTGGCACTATCTGCAAGGGTCCTCCTCTGTCCTCGACCCATGTCAGTAATATTGTTAGCTTTGGCCATAGTGGTTTGCACAATCTCTGAGAGTTTTCCATTGCTTCCTTGCAGGATCCAAGGACCATCCATGCTCGGCAGATCACCACTCCTTCTTCCCATCTGTTTGGTGAAAACACTGCATTTGGCCTCTGTTCTTCCAAATTTTAAACTGTTCTGGGGTTTTTCCTTGGACGTTCAGTCTCGCGTTTACTTCCCATCTTGTTCCTGCTCCTTTAACTTCAGGCTTTTCATACCTGATCATGTGATTCCTAGTATGAGCTCTATTTCTCGTCTTAATGTCCTGAACATAATCATCTCCATCGGGGTAATCTGTTTCAGTTGCCCATATCAATGAGGCATCCCTTCCCATGAACTGGCCTCTAGTGTTGCACATTGCTACATGTGACAGACATCAATTTCTACAGCCACAAAGATCTTGGATTTCCCCATGTTGTACAGTAGAAGCGCATAAACAAAGCATTCTCCTTCTGAAGTTCGCCTTCCACCTTCTTTGATGTGTTGGTACTAAATGTTGTTCCCTAGATGTCCTGTGCTGTCCAGGTAATCATTCAGTTCATTATTATCTTCATGCAGGCTTCTCTTGATCCTTAATGTTCTCTTGTAGTTTGCTATAACTACATCCCTAAATGCATCTGTATGGCTTTTCTTTGCGGGAAGGTTCTCAGGTATTCTGGTCCATGGTGCAGGCTTCTTCATCTGCGCCATTTGAGAGTCTGGCAGCTCTTTCCTGGTCCTCGTGCATTTTCTCTCTGCTGTGTGCAAGTGCCCATGCCAACCATTCTAGCACTGGTCCGGTATATGGTTGTATTGTAGGCCTGGTACTTGTCCCTTGTGTTGGAATACGCGTGCTGGATAGTACAGCCTCTGTTGTTCTGTTCTTTAGTTCCTCTTGTCGTTTTCGCGCTCTGTGGAAATAGAAGGTCTACTAACATTTGTGTCCTTGCGGAGAGTCCTTCTGCGGCCGCTTCTGACAGGACTGCTTCTGTTGGCTCTCCCCTTAATTCACCTATTTTTTTCTCACTATCTCCTGTGAAAGCTTTTCTGGTAGGCAGTCTCGTCTTCTCTGCTGCTTTTGTTTGAGGTTCTGTGTTTCTTGCCATCTGGCCTGGTTGGTGTGCATTCAGTGTGTGTGCGTGTGTAGTTGCTAGTGCTCTGTTTTCATTCATCTCGTGCTGACCCTGTCTAAAGCTTTAATTTTCATTAATTACCTCGTGTGTGTGTGTATCGCTGCTAATGACATTAATTTCCAGTTCATTTATTTTACCATCGGATTTTCTCGGGACTGAAATGACTATATAAGTCCTGGGTGCTTTTGTGGGTTTCATGTGTACATCATCTGGTGGGTGCACGGAAATTGGAACGCTTCGTGCACCAATGAAGAATGCAGTTCTGATCGTCAATGACAGTAAAATAATGATAAATACAATGCATAAGTACATTATAGTTCGATATGTAGGGCGACAGCATTTTCTTCCAGAGAAGTTGGGGTGCCTCTCTGCTTGTGGGAGGTCCAGGTTACTGTTCTGGGCCCCCAGCTCGATCATTCGCCAAATCTCACTGTTATCCCCCCCGCCCCCACAATATCATTCTTTGGACAGTTTTAGTGTCAGAAAGTGTCAGGTGCTTCAAGCGTGTCCCTCCTCTTGCGGAAGATAATTGTCTCTTGATACAGGACTCCGTTCCTTTGCTACTATGGGAAAATAGAACACTTCAGTGAGACACCTTCACTGTGCAAGTTCAAAGTGTGCGAGTTCTCGATTCACTCCTTAAATCTGTTTCAGTCCTGAGGATGTGTTGGACACTGGTCAGTATGAAATATGGGAAAAATGACAACAAATATAACAAATAAGGTTCTTGACTTTGCTCCCTCGATCTGTCCCTCGGCGTAAAGTTTCTTCAGGATCTCCTAAGGAGTCGATGGGCATTAGTATTTTTAATTTGAGCTACGATAGCATGCAAGAGCATGTTGAGCTGAGCATTCTTTACTGGATCTCCGAGTAATGCAAGTATGTCAACTTTGGTTGGTCCTCCCACTAGCCCTGGAAAGTTCTCAATGAGATGAAAGAAGATGTGGTATGCAAATCTGTCTTCCAGTGATAGGGACATTTGTCCAGTCTTTGTTGAGATTCAGGATTATATGTTCTTTCCTTGACGTGAACAATGTTTGCACTGTCCAGTCGCGTGGATTGTGACCAAAATGCTGATTTTGTTTCACAGGTGACTCAAATGTTCAGTGTTTGCTAGATCTCAGAGAAATGTCAACGTATCCTTGGTTCTTGCGACAATAGATGGGCACCCTTCGATTATGTGAAAGAAAAGTATATTGATGAGTTCATCTAGTATCACCTGTGGTGGAAGCATTTATGTCCTTCTCACCATACTCCGGGAGTATGATGAATGCTTCCGGAATGACAGTAAGCAGCTGTCTGATTATTTTTTCGTTGTCAGGATCTTCAAGGAAGTCTGTGACACTGGTGACCCTCCCTACCAGTGACATGTATGATATTAGCACTAAGTGGTAGTACGTAACCACGTCCTTTGTGATGTCTCTACTCTGGGACACCATAAGTGCTGTAAAACAAAGTCTCGGTTCCGGACGAATTGGGATGCTGTATCTGTTTCCAATTTGGCTATATTTGATCAAAAGTTTGTTATAGTCTTTTCCTCATCAAGACTTAATTGCGACTTGGTTCAAATGTTCGCGTCACCAAACGTGTTGTGGCTTAGATGCGCAATTGTCTTCTTCACCCCGCAACTAGGATGCACAGAGTGTCCGTTTTTTATGTCCTTATCTCCTTTTGTTTAGAGGAAATGTCCAAGTTGGCCACAACTTGCAAAAGTGTTCCTTGTCGTGGCTTTGCTGGTCATGCGTCGTCTTTCATCATCATGGATCTCGTCTGCACGTGCTGTGGATTTTCCCCGTTGTCTGTCGGTTCTTCGCCGTGGGGTGCAGGCAGGGCATCTCCTCCGACGTATGGCTTGATATCACCCAGGAAGACCCACGCTCTTCTCCCTTGTAACTTGACTGCGGAAGGAGTAACGTCTTCAACTGTGAATGGTCTGTTGAAGCTTGGCCCATGCCACTTTTTCCTTGTGACGTTTCTCACCAGGACAGTATCTCCAGGGAAGACGAGTGGAGCATGTAGACCCTGAGCTCTGTTTGATGTATTATCTCTTTCTGTGTCCTGCGCTGCCTTGTACACGGTTCGTCGCGCTGCAGCTGGTCTGAAATTATAGTAAGCCAAGATGTCATGCAGTTCAGATAGTTTTGCATTTCAGTTCCTAGAATCTCCCTTGTCGACTGGGCATCACATCCAGCTCTTTCTGGGGGCATCAGGGGAGTGCGCATTTGTCTTCCTGTGGCTATTTCGTGTGGCGTAAGATGATGGTCGGAGCTGGATTGGTTCCGAAGAGCATACAGTGCCAGTGGAAGGCAGTGCAACCATCCCCTCTTTAGAGTAAGCTTCAAATTGGCTATCTTTTCCTTTAACACGCCATTGAGCCTCTCACAGATCCCATTACCTTTTGGATGATACGCTGACGAGAACTTGTGTTTTATACCAAGCAGCAAGCTAATCTGCTCAAAGACTAAATTTACAAAATGAGCCCCATTATCTGATCTCATTACTTCACACACCCCACCCCCACCTAGGGAACACTTCTCTCACAAGGAATTTGACCGCACAGGTAGAGTTTGGGTGTGTACATGGACCTGCTTCTATCCATCTAGAGAATGGACACACCACGACAATTAAGTACCTGTACCCGTTGCATACTTGAATCATGTCGACGTAATCGACATGCAAGTGCTGAAAAGGCCCATTTGGCCTGGGGATGACTCCTCTCATAACTTTTAATGTGTGCCCAGTGGTGAATTGCTGGCAGATTATGCAGATCACCATAAAGAATACAACATGCTCAGCTAAATTTGGTATAAACCAGGCTTCCACGAGCGTTGCTGCTAGATTCTACTTTGTCATGTGCGTCGGGTAATGCAACTGTTCCAATGCTATTTTTAGTAGGAATACAGGCATTACTGGTTTACCAGTGCTGTCTTGTCGCCACAAGCCATCAGAGGGGTTTAAAGAACACCTTTGACATCTCCACAGGTTTTTCTCTTCCTGTGGTGCATCCCCTTGGAGTTCCATTAGTTGCGTTTGCCCAAGATTGCTATAGGCTTCTGGTGTGGTTTGTGCTACCATCATCCTTTCATGGGTGCACACCACTTCCACTTCCATAACCGTCTCGCTTTTGGATGCCATACGCTTGGCTTCCGTGTCTGCTGCGTGGTTTCTGCGTGACACAAAATCTGTCCCCTTCGTGTGGGCGGCGCATTTCACAACCCCTATGCCCACTGGGAGCTGTAGTGCGTTAATAAGCCTGTCCAATAAGGCGGCGTGCTGCACTGGTGTGCCGTCCGCTCGGAGGTAGCCCTTCCTTTTCCAGCACGCTAAACCTGCATACACTGTTGAGGTCACATAGGCGTAGTCAGTGTACACCGTTATTTCCTGGTCTGCGTGATTCTCAATGGCGAGTATCAACGCCAATAATTCTGCAGCCTGTGTTGACTAGTGAGATGGTATTTGCGCACTAACAAGTACTCGAAATTCTCCATTTGCTATGTGTTTCATCACGGCGACGCCTGTATATCTTTGTCCATCATTTTGGTCGATCCTCGAAGAACCGTCAATAAAGACTATCTCTCCTCTCGCCAAGGCATTTTCCTTTACGCTGGGGATTTCATCATAGAATTCTTCATAATTCGTGCAGTCATGTATCGGCTCTCCTTCAGTGACTGGCTCTGCTATAAACATAGCTGGGTTCACTATCTTACATCGGACTATTTTAATCGATGGGTTTGATATGATCACTTCATAGGACGATGTCAATGTGCCCTTTGGTTTCTCTAAAATGGCAAATAATGAATGCTCAAAGTATAACCTCATGAACCAGCCCATTACAATGGTTGTCACTTTTGTTATGGCAAACGCTGCGGTAGCTAAACTTTGTTCGCATGGGAAGTGGCCCTTCATCACAGGGTCCAGGTTCCCACTGTAATATGCTAAGGGTTTGTACCCCAGCGAGGTTCTTTGGGCGAGCACTGCTGTCATGACATTACCATCTGTGTGCGAAAACAGGTAGATTTCCTCTGCATAATTAGGAATTCCGAGAACTGGAGCCGTACAAATCGCTCTCTTGAGTTCAGTAAACCCTTTCTTCATCGTCTCAGACCATTCAATTTTTTCCTTTGTCACTTGGGCCTTCTTTAGGGCCTGAAGTAAAGGCTTAGTATAAGAGCTGTAATCGAAAAACCCATGCCCTCACATAGTTGCACAGGCCTAGAAAGCTCTGCATTTGCTTTATCGTGTATGGCTTAGCCGTGTTCAATATTGCTTCAGCCCTTTCTGGGGTCACCTTCTTTCCTTCATGAGAGATCAGCTGGCCTATGTACAGCACTTCCTGTTGACAATATTGTAACTTTTCCTTGCCAACCTTATAGCTTTTCTCAGCCAGTATAATCAGTAGCTGAAAAGAATCGTGCCTGCATTGCTCTTCTGTGATACTGCAGATTAGAATGTCAGCGGCATACTGCAAGACAACAACTTTCTAATGCAATATTGCTTAGGTCCATCTGCAGGACTCTATTGAAAATGGACGGGGACTCGCAGTACCCCTGTGGCAGCCTCGTGCTTTTCAAACGCATTTGTCTTAACGTGAATGACGTCAGATCGTGTAAGTCACGGTGCAACGGGATTGAAAAAAGGCATTTTTCAAGTCAATCACTGTGAAATATTTTGCCTCGACGGGTATATTACATAGAATTGTAGATGGATTAGGGACTAAAGGGAACTCGGCTTCAACAATATTGTTTAATGCTTGTAAATCCTGGATTAAACGCCAAGACCCCCCCTTTGATTTCTTGACAGGATAAACCGCCATATTACATGGTGACTCTGATGTCACTAAGATGCCCTGGTCCATCATCGCAGAGATTGTCTTAAAAATCCCTTTGTCAGCCTCTCTGGACATGGGATATTGTCGGACTCTCAGCAAAATAGCTTCTGGCTTTAGTTTAATTTTCATTTTTCCCACCCCTTTCAAGAGGCCTACATCATAGGGTCCTGTAGTCCATACTGAGACAGGTACTTTAGCTATATCCTCACCAAAATATTCCGGCCATTTCAGTGCCAACATCATTCTCTGGGGCACTTCTCTTTTGATCAAATACGAGACTCACTTACACCCTTGTCTTTTCCGTGCCTGATTGTTCTTCAAATAGATCGTCATCGGTGACGTCAGTCACGCAATATCCTTCTTTGATGGCAATAATTGCGCACCATTGTCTGCCTTCATCATTGTATCCGTCAACCAATGCTATTTTCCCTCGCACTGCTGAGGCATGCATCATCAAGGGAAATACCTGTCCCTCCTCCTCATGCATAGGTATTCTTGGTCTGAATAAAAACTCATCAGGGGTTCTCATAGTACTATCTGCAAGCCTGGCAATCCTGTCATAAGCACGCATGCCATATGTGAACATTTCTGGCTCCAATGGTATGGCCCTTATAGCTATGTGTCCCGAGTATGCTCTAATCATTTTGCATACATTTGAATAGTGCATTCCTGGAGTGGAGCATACTATGCCCTTCTCCGTGAACGAAATAGTCATGTTCAACTTTGTCATTAAGTCTCGACCCAAAATGTTTACTGGGGGGGTCTGACATGAATATAATAGAGGTGCATTCATTTCGCACTCTCCTATGGAGACTGGGAGTGCGTCTGTAAAGGGAACTCGACTGTGAGCTCCTGTAAAGCTGAGTATTTATGGCCTCGCCGGACAAGGAAAACTTGCCTTCACGTATGCACGAGCGTGTTGCACCCGTGTCCACTAGGAAGGAATATTCTTTACCCCCTATAACATCCACCCTATGTTCCCTATGAGGGTCTGGTGTCACTGATAGGATAGAGCACATCAGGGTTCTCAGTGAGCTGTCCTAGTTTTCTATATAAGTTTGGCCCACTGTGCACTTGCAGATTTTTCCCATTCCCAATGTTGCTTCCCCTTCCAGGGTTCTGGACCTGCCCAGTGCTCATCGTGTGCGACACATGCAACTGTGTCTGCTGGGATTGTCCTTGTGAAAAATGTCCCATGTTCTGTGGTTGTACCCCTTGTTGCGCACCTTGCTGCACTCCTGGCACTTGCTGCTGCACCGTGTGATTCTGTGCAAAGCCCTGTTGTGAAACTGCAGGTGGATTTGCCGTGCCTGCTCCCATTCCTTGGCCTTTCTGCAACATGCCTTGACTTCTGCACGTGCAAGCCAAATGCCCTGTCATTCCACACAGCCAACATACTGGCAGTGGTCGGATTATTTGTCCATTTGACATATCTGGATTACCAATTTGCACATTTTGAAACCTCCCGGATTGCTCTGCCATCCTCTTCCTCTAAATCCTCTTCCCCTCAGGTAAAATCCTACGTTACCCTGGTTATTCTGTTGCGGGTTAACCACCTGCTGAATGTTTGGTTCAGCTGCGTTAGTTAGCATGGCTCCTTCAAGAGCATACTTTGATAATTTCTTTTGCACCAGCATCGCTTCCCCCCCCTTTTCGAGTCGCCTCATTTTTCGGATTCTTTTCTTGCAACAGTCTACAGTAATGTGTGATGGTCAACTGTATTTCAGCCTAAGGGTTAGCCTCAACTCCTACCAATTTCTTGAGCTGTTTCTGCACCGGCTCTGGCAACTCTTGGCACAATATGTGGTAAAACACAAGTATTGATTTCATCCAAGATTCATGCGTTTCAAGCACCCACGCGTCTTGGAAATTCTGGATATAAATTAACAGATCTTCCGACTCCTTAATTTTTCGAGTCGTCATAGCTCCCATATCGGAAGTGTCTGGGTAAAGCACTCGTAGCGCTTTCCATACTGCTGCTCTGCAGTTGTTGAATGGCGCTCTGTCATGCACAGTGTTAATTGTGGTTACACCAGGGTAGCCTGCCCGTGTCCGCACATTGTCTGCTCTCTCACCAAGTATGGCGATCAGGAGACCTTTAATGTCCCCTACAGCTAACGTGTTTCCTCCTGTCATTTTTTCCTAACTCTGGTATCCATTTTCCGGCTCCCGATGTCAGCATTGGAAGGTTGTTATTCAGGTTTTCTCGATCCATGTGTGGTCATGGAATATATTGTGGTCTTGCTCCTCCCTTTTCTAGTAGCAGAAATTGGAATGCGCAGCCTTCTTTCTCTTCTCTGAAAGCTCTCCTGTCTATCGCAGGGGTAATATTCCTGCATTGCCGTCTACCTGGCAATGTCCTTAGTCTGTCTAGATAGGGTGGTGACGACACCCACCTCTGACCATGGGGTATTCCTTCATGCAGGTCAGACTGTGCGGCAGACTCTGATGCCCTCAGTGCGGACTCTCTAGCATCTGACCACCGTACCCCTCTTTCCCTTGGGAGTCGTCTTTCGGGCTGTCTCCCTTCTTCATTTGCCTCACCCTCCTCCTCTTCGGAGTTGGACATTGTTTGTTCCCAATTCACTCAACTTCATGTGTCATCATCGTTTCTACTGATTTCTAATCTATCCAGGGAAAGTTTCCTATTCCCACTAGTTTGGGTGGCATCCTCAGTGTCATACAGCTGAGTGCTTTCCAAGCACT